>NW_023425471.1:27300876-27965876 GCF_014108245.1 Pipistrellus kuhlii
CAAAAAACTGAAAATGGAACTCCCATTTGATCCAGTAATACCACTCCTAGGAATATATCCCAAGAAACTAGAAACACCAATCCGAAAGGATATATGCACCCCTATGTTCATAGCAGCACAATCTACAATAGCCAGAATTTGGAAACAGCCTAGGTGCCCATCAGCAGATGATTGGATCCAAAAACTATGGTACTACTACACAATGGAATACTATGCTGCCATAAAAAAGAAGGAATTCTCATCATTTGCAGCAACCTGGATGGAATTGGAGAACATCATGCTGAGTGAAATAAGCCAATCAATGAAAGAGAAACACCATATGACCTCACTCATTTGTGGATAATAAAGATCATTATAAACTGATGAACCAAAAGATAGATACAGAGACAGTAAAGCAACAAGCAGATTGTCAAATTTCAGTGGGGAGGGGAGGAGGATCTGGGGGAGATAATAGATCAACTGAAGGACTTGTATACATGCATATAAGTACAACCAATGGACATAAAGCTCTGGGGAGGGAGGGGATGGGTGGGAGGGAGGGAGGGGGGAAAATAAAATAAAATTAAAATTAAAAAATATATATATATATATATATTTTATTGAATAAAAAATAAATAAATAAATAAATAAAAAATATGAAGCTCCATCTCTCAACAGCACTTATCTTGGAACTAAGTGTTGGCAACAGGTAGCTGGAGGCAAAATGAGAAATTCTAAAATCCTAAACCCTTTAATAACTCAAGTTTTTGTTTTCCTAGTTTATTAACTCCCATTCCTTTTTGTAAACAATAGGGTATTAGGAGCAGCATTGTCCAAAAGATGGCATACATCCCACTGAGGTATGATCAACATCTATTCGGTAACTTTCAAAGGTACCTAAATTTTGCTTTGGCAAAATTTTGAAAGTGTTAAAAAAAAATGACTGAAGTTTGGGAAACACCATAGGGAAAAATAGTATGGACTTTAAAAACAAACATACCTTTTCATTCATTCACTCATTCAACAAACATGTGTTGAGCACTAGTCTAGGCTATGGAGCCATAACAGTGAAGAAAACAGAAAATCATTCCTAGCTTAATAAAGTTTACATAAATTATATTAGTTTGAACCACATGAAATTGTCATTATGAAATTGTCATTATTAGACTATTATTGGCCAATAAAAATGGCAATTTCATGTGGTTCAACTTAATAGTAACTATCACTTGATAGCTATGTGACTGACTCCAGGTAAATCATCCCATCTCTCTGAGCCTCAGTTTCACCATGTAGAAAATTAAAATAATAATAATTTTGAAGTGAATCTCTAAGTTGATAATGGGGAGGTATCTAGCAGTGTTTAATACATAGTAAGTACCTGATACATATGTTTTTGTACTTTTGAACAGTCTCCTAAAAAACACCAGTGGAGTTTGTATGCTCATTTCAAAAGATAAAAAGGTAAGAGACACAGAAAAAAAAATGATGTCATGCTTCCCTTATTGCCTTGATGGCAATAATTTAACTGAGAAAGTGAAAAGGCCTCGGGGGGAAAAGGTCATGGAAAGATCCTAGAGAACAAAGAGCAAGGAGACTTGGAAGTCAGTCTGGAAAGCCCACTTATGGCCACCCACAGGTTCAGAGCCTAATGGAACTGAGGCAATATTTTGTGTAACTGCAAAGATTCTCTCTCCAGTTTCACTTTCTTATCTCTTACATTTTTGTTCCCTCAGAAATTATTTTGTGGGGGAAGGGTAGAGGGGAAAGTGAGGAAGGATTCAAAGTATGCTGCTGTTAAGGAGAGAGAAAGTTCTGAAGAATTATGAAAAATGGGCAAGAGCATCATTAGATGAACATTTTGGGAAAAAATAAAATCTTTACAAAATTTTTTACAATGGTAAATGGCCTTAAACTGCACCATAGGAAACAAAAGTTAGATGTTGAGAAGAATTTATTGACAGTGAAGATTACCGTATTTTTCGGACCATAAGACGCTCCGGACCATAAGACGCACCAGTTTTTAGAGAAGGGAAATGAAGAAAAAAAGATTCTGAAACAAATAGTGTCCTAAAATATTTTATGTGCATTAAAACCCAACATCACAGTCATAAACACATGTAATCAACCCTGTAAAGTAAACAGCAGCATTTAGAACCATTTTAGAGCTGGGCAAGCACACAGAGACCACACAGAGCCGGGGAAGTAAAAAAACTTTTTTTTAAAAGTATATGTGTAGGCTATATTTGGACCATAAGACCCAGGGACTTTTTCCCCCCACTTCTGGGGGGAAAAAGTGCGTCTTATGGTCCGAAAAATACGGTATTTAACATGAATTGGCAGAATTCTACAGATATCAGCAAACTACTGAGTTTCAGCCAAATCCAGTCAAGGGCCTGTTTTTGAAAGGCCCACAGCTAATAGTGCTTTCTACTTTGTGAAGGGTTTAATATATATATGATATAGATCATAGTAGCTCTCAAAGCCTAAAATATTTACAATGCAGCCCTTTACAGAAAAAGTTTGTTAACCTCCATCTAGAAGAGCTGGTTCATCACACTCCTTGGGTTTCTGGTGTAAAATTTGAAGAATTTCTTGACCTAATCATTTGGGTAGATGGTGTGAAGATTCTAGGAAAGACTTAAAGTCAGAATGGTGGGGCAGAAGAAAGATGGGAATGTACTGAGGAGGAAACTGCTGTTTTGGAAACCTTGAAACCATCTTGGGGAACTCTAGGCTGGCTTGGTAGAGAGGATTGGAATGGGAAATGGGAAAGGACTGCTATGGTAAAGGGAGCAGAGGAAGCAGCAGAAAGATGAGAACAATATACTAATCCCATTTCACAGGCAGTCTCAATGGGTCTAAGCAGGAGAAAAGGAAACAAAAAGAAAGTGTCAGACAAGTGCCAGTGAACCCAGGGTGTTGCTCTTAGAAGAGAGAATGAGAGGAAACAGATGTTTCAACTTAGAGAACATGGCATAGAAAACCTACCACTCATTTGCAGAGAAGTTAACCGAAATCATGGAACTGAAGAGAAACTTGGTATCTGTCTCTAGAGGGCTTGAAGTACTATTCTGGTATTATAGGGCCAATCTTGCTCAGAAAAGGTCAATTATAAGAAGAGTGGGTAATTCAGGCCTATTAATGGGAGACTCAGAAAGTATCTATCTTTATCTCACTTCCAGATTTGAATTTTCTCTTCAACTTTCTTAGCAAACAATCTCCCAGTCTTTACTCCCTGGTGTTGGGGAGCCCACTCATTTTAGGAGCAGCCTTCTATAGTTAACCTTCTTGATTAAGACCTTCTCTTTGTTTATAAATTGATACACCTTCCTATAATTTCTACCCCCTAGTTCTGATTATTTGGAACAGCACCAAGTAGGCCAACTCCTTCAATTACAGTAGGAAGTATGGGTGATATGTGTAAAGAAAAGAACATTAGATTTGAACCCTGGTTTGGAATCCTGGCTCTTGGACAGTGTTTAATCCTGTTGAACCTCATTTACATCATCTGGTAAATAGTCAAAATGATACCTTCCCTACCTACATCAAAGCTTTATTTGTACAGATCAAGTAACTGTAACAAGAGTGACACAAGATTTTGATAAAGCAATTTGTAAAGTTGCAAGCAATACACAACTGTGAACTATTTTGCCCAAAGCTACTAGGTGCACATGGCCCTGATAGATGACTGAGGTGACCTCAGAGAGTTGGAGTCACAGGTTGGGAGGGAGGTGAAGGAAATAAAGTATACAGAAAATCAAGGGCAAAAGGACTTTATGTTAATCCCCACCATATAAGTATTATCACTATAGCATTACACTCATGTTTTACTTGAGCCCTCTTAGAAACAGGGAACTCATGTCTTTCAAAGGGTTCCTCTTGTGGACACTTCTAATCTTTTCACAAGGTCCTTATTCCTTTGAGTGATCATTAGCCTCCTGTGAACTTCTACCCTTTGGCCCTGGTTCTGTTCTGAGAGCAATTACAACAAATTTGATTCATATTTGTGGATGGCTCTATACAAGTATAATAAGCACACAACCCCATTTCTTAAAAATGCACTTCCCATTGTGGGCACTAAGACAAGAGCATGAATTATAATGCAAAGTAGGCAGACAAAAGAAAGAACTTTCCAATCATAACTTATTAAGCAGTAAAATAGGCAGCTAGAGGAGACTGTTTAATATTTATCTCTATAGAACTTTAAAAACTGGAGATTTTCGCCTGGCTGGTGTGTTACAGTGGTTGAGTATTAACCCAGCAGGTCATGGTTCAATTCCCAGTCAGGGCACATGCCCAGGTTGAGAGCTCCTTCCCCAGTAGGAGGCGTGCAGGAGGCAGCCTATCAGTAATTCTTTCATCTCTCTCCTCTCATCATTGATCTCTCTCTCTCTCTCTCTCTCTCTCTCTCTCTCTCTCTCTCTCTCTTTCTCTCTCTCTCTCTCTTTCTCCTCCCCCTCCCTTTTTGAAAGCAATAAAAATCTATTAAAAACAAGATATTTTCATTTGTCCTCTCAAGGCAGGGGAATGGACTAAATAACCTCAAAGAAGTTCTCCAAACCCAGAGATTCTAGAATTTGATAACTTTCCTAACTAATAATGTATGCTTACATATCTAAGCCAAAGGGAAACTCCTGGCCTGGTCTTAATACTTCTGGTCCCAAGAAAAATGTAGTAATAGAAATTCCTATTTGTTAGGCTCAGAAAGTGATAAGAAGGGCTCTATATTATATCTCCCAAATACAGGCCCTTGGGGATGAGGCCTAAAGATGTGTGACCTTCAAAGCTGTTTCCCAACTTATTCCTCCTTCCTTTCTCTCATCCTTTTGGCAGGTGTGAGGGAAACAAAACAACCACATGGTTCTCAATAGCTGGCAACCTGAACCTACACAATAGTTGCACAGACATTCTGTGACTCAATGTGGCTGCATGCCTCTGAGCAGAGGCAGGAATTCATGTATCAGTAAAGAAGTTGGCAATCTTTGGGAGTGTGTCAAATCTAGTATATGATCCTACTGTCAGTGCCCTATTGATCAGTTCCAGTTGCAACACCTCCCCTTGCCACAGCCAAAGGTGCATATCTGTTGAGGATGAAAGCTGGCATCACAGCCTCATCCTTCCTCACTGTGTCCCCAGTCTACTGAGGTTGGGAGAATCCCTTTGAACCCACCCCCAAGGAGAATGCAAGTTCCACCTTATGCTTCTCATATCAGATATAGTCATTGGTTCACAGTTACTTCTCCCCCCACCCCCACATGCACTATAAAAATGGGTGCAGAACATTCTGCCACTTTTCAAAATTAGCCAATTCCACATATACTTTAAAAAATTATTTTCTCTACCTTAGCGAGTTTTGCTCAGTGGATAGAACATCAGCCTGTGGACTGAGGGGTCCTGGGTTTGATTCTGGTCAAGGGCACATGCCTAGGTTGTGGGCTTGGTCTGATATGCAGGAGGCATCCAATCAATGATTTCCTCTCATCGATGTTTCTTTCTCTTTTTTCCTCTCCCTTCCTGTCTGGTCAATAAAAATATTTTAAACAATTATTTTCTCTGACCCTATTGAACAGCCTACTTAAGTCTGAGGGTTCTTAACAGATTCCCAACCATTCCTTTTTTATATATTTACAGAAAGCCTCTGATGTCCATATGATGTGCCATCATTTAAACAGGTGAGAAACTGAGGCATAAAGTAATCAAGTAATGTGGCATAGCTTACCTTAAGTGATTTATCTCCTTATTTTGAAGGCATGCAAGCAGAGTCTGACCTTAAAGGAGTTTATGTATTTTATAGCAGGAGGAGGACAGTGTTAAACCAGATGACCTCCATTTGAACCTAATACTTTACAGTTCTATGTAATAGAGTAAGGTCTCAAACCTGAGTCTTCTGCCTCATCATCCAAAGCTCTTTGGAGTACACTAGTAGATACGAGGTGTTTAAAAGCAGGTGAATATTATATATCACTTTTATGCCCTGTACTCAGCATGGCACAGAGCAGGTATTGACTGTTGACTTAATTATTGATTTAGCTACTTGTTGATTTAATGGCTATAATAAACACTTGTACAGTGGTTACTGTGAGTGTCATACACTGTTCTAAGCACTATTTACCTATTAACTCACTCCAATGCTTACAACAAGCCTACAAGGTAAATACTAGTATCTGCATTTTACAGATAAGGAAACTGAAGCAAAGAAAAGTAAAATAACACAACTACTAAGTTTTGGAGTAAGGGTTCACACCCAGGCAGTTTGGCTGCAGAGTCCTACCCCTAACCATTCCACTAAATTGTCTACCAGTAAGTAATGTATGCATGCATGTTCTTCACAACCATAGTTCAGTCACCTGCCAGGAAGTACCATTTTCAAACATATGCAGGAGACCTAATGAGAGAAGTTAGTACAGAAGTTACTTGGCTAACACTAGACTGGTATAAATAGGGCAGGTATGGCTCTGAGGCTTTGTGGAGCTCCCCTGTGTCTATCCTTCTTATCCTTCCCCATTCCAGCATCCCAGTTGGGACCCTCTCCTACTACTGTTGCTGTGCAGCAGCTAAAAAGCCTGGCCCCAATCCCAGCCTGGATTTCCTCTGTTCTCTGGCCAAATTACAAGCTGGAGGAAAACAACCCACTATCCCCTGGCTCACACCTTCCAAACCAGCAGGAGCACTGCACCAATGAAGACATGAGTAGTGGGAGACTCAACTCTGTGGATGCGCCCATCCCAAAGAAAATACAAAGGCTAACTGAAAGCCAACAGAGACAGAAGATACCACCCCAAGTGTCTCAACCTCCAGAGAAGGCAAAGGGGGAGGCTGCCTCTCTTTGCTGTGACAGTTGTGATTTGCAAACTAGTCCCTGATTAAGCATCATAGCTCCTTTCCACGGTTTGATGTGAATGAAAGCCCAGGGCAGCAAGCAAAGATGGAATAAAGATAAGAATAGTAATAATAACTACTATTTATTCAGCCTTTGCTCTAGCACAAAATATTGAATACTACCAATCATTGTTTCAGTCAATCTTCCCAGCAATCCTGTGAGACAGTTGCTATTAGGTTCACATTTTACAAATGGGAAAACTGAGAAGTTAAGTGACTTGCCCAAGGCCACATAGCTCTTCCCTCTCCTCTCCTCTCCTCTCCTCTCCTTTCCTTTCCTGTCCCCTCCTCTCCTTCCCCTCCCCTCCCCGCCCCTCCTCTTCGCTCCCCTCTCTCTCTCTCTCTCTCTCTCTCTCTCTCTCTCTCTCTCTATATATATATATATATATATATATATTAAGGTGACCAGATTTAGATTTTAACATTGGTAAAGCAGGACACCATTGACGGGGGGGGGAGGGGGGGAGTCTTGATTAAATATTTGGTCTATATGGAGCAACAAAAATTTTCATAGAACGCAAAAATAATATTGTAATATATATTTTAAACTTCAACATAAGTACAGTTTACAAATATAATAAATAAATAAAATTATGTTATAGTCGTAAATGTCACTTTCAAGGCCGGTGCTAGACTTTTTGCCACCACTATAAAATATAAATAATACGAGTACTGTCTGCTAAATTCAAGAAAATTTATGTATTTATGAAATAAATAGAGGGATCTCAATACCAGATTTCAAGCTATATTACAAAGCCACTGTTCTCACAACAGCCTGGTACTGGCACAAGAACAGACATATAGATCAATGGAATAGAATTGAGAACCCAGATATCAACCCAAATCACTATGCTCAGTTAATATTTGACAATGGAGGTACGAACATACAATGGAGTCAAGACAGTCTCTTCAATAAATGGTGTTGGGAAAATTGGACAGATACATGCAAAAAAATGAAACTAGATCACCAACTTACACCATATACAAAAATAAACTCAAAATGGATACAGGACTTAAACATAAGACAGGAAACCATAAAAATACTAGAGGCATCCACAGGCAGCAAAATCTCAGACGTATGCCAAAAGAAATTCTTCACTGATACTGCCCCTAGGCAATGGAAGCTAAAGAGAAAATAAACAAATGGGACTACATCAAAATAAGCTTTTTTACAGCAAAAGAAACCATCAACAAAACAATAAGAAAGCCCACTGTATTGGAGAACATATTTGCAAATGTTATCACTGATAAAGGTTTAATCTTCAACATCTATAGACAGCTTATACAACTTAATAAAAGGAAGATAAATGACCCAATTTAAAAAAATGGGCAATGGATCTAAATAGAATCTTCTCAAAAGAAGATAGAAGGAAGGCTAAGATGCACATGAAAACATGCTCAAAGTCACTAATTATCTGAGAGATGCAAATCAAAACAACGATGTGGTACTATCTCACACCTGTCAGAATGGCCAGAATGGTGGGACATCTGGTCACCTTAGTATATATACACATATATTTTCTTAACTTTCCTGCGCTCTGCTTTCTAATTCATAGGAAACACACCAATATGCATATTCATATCTATAGCCTCATAAAAATGGAAAAAACAATAGGAAACATCTGGTTCAGCCAACCCAAAATGAAGACAACACTGATACTCAGAGAAGGGAAGAAACATTGTTCATTTAATATCTTTCATTTGGCTAACATCTTTCCCCTAAGATAGGGATGGGGAATGTCCAGCCCTCGGGCCATGTAACGCCCTCAAAATCATTTGGTCTAACCCTGCCAAATGGGTGAGTTAATGAAATGTTTGACCAAATATAACAGGCTAATTTTTCAGTTGAAAATTTTGTATGGCCCATGAATGATGTTATAAATAGCTAAATGGCCCTTGGCAAAAAAGGTTCCCCACCTCTGCCCTATGACAATGTTTCTCAAAGTATGGTAGGGACCACCTGAGTCAGAACCACCTGAAACAGAATCTCTGGGAGTTGGGAACAAGAAATATCCATGTTTAACTAGAACCTTCAGTGAGTCAGAGGCACACTGGAGTTTGGGAACTAGGGTCAAGGAATGATTTAGCATTTAACTGGTGTTGCCTTTCATTCTGTGAACATTTGTTGCTAATTAGGTGTTGAGGCTTCCTCTCCAAGCTCACTAATCAACACCTGAGACAGCCTGATGTACCTCCCTGTCCTGAGCCCAGACAGCCCTTACACACAAAATGACCTTGCAGCAGTTCAAGATTCCTTACCTAAAGAGAAAAAGTTATAGGAGCACATTGTCCTTATATCCAGATCTATTTTGAGGAGCCGTCCTTTTACACATATAATCAAATCTAAGAGCAGCGATTATCTGCCTGCATTATCAGTCTAAACACATTCCCACTTCAAGCAGAAATCTTCCTTTCTCCAAATCAAATTTCAAAACTACAGCACAAAAGAAAAGCGTAAGTGTCAACTTTAATGTTCCTACCTTGTCTCTTCAGCTTCTCTGGCACCTATTTTTCTGCCCACTTCTTCATTTTCTTGTTTTTCTTTAAAGGCTTAATTCAATATATTAACTTTTCTTACAATATAATTCTTTTCTGCTAACACTCTCTTCCAGACTAAAGCAGCTGCCTTACAATGCTTTAACCCTTGAAGCACAGGCACATGGCTTTTCTTGGTGTGTTAATAGACTCCCATTAGCAAATGAGTGTACCTGCCATTTATTTTTCAGGTTATGTGGATTGTATGCTTAAAGTTTTGTTAACTTGCCCTGGCTGGTGTGGTTCAGTTGGTTGAGCATTGTCTTGTGCACCAAAAGTTCTTCATACTGGGCACATGACCAGGATTCAGGATCAATACCCAATCAGTTGCATGCATGTGGTGACAAATCTTTCTCTCTCTCTCTCTCTCTATCTCTCTCTCTCTCTCTCTCTCTCTCTCTCTCTCTTTCTCTCTCTCTTTCTTCCTCATTCTCTTTCACTATCTCTCTAAAATCAATAACAATGTATTTTTTAAAAAGTCTTGTTATCTTACCAACTTATAAAGAGGATACTTTTAGATCACATCACTATAAGGGAACTGGAATGAAGAAAAGGAGGACTTTCCCACCTGTGAATCATCCTAGAAAGTTTCAAAGGTGGGGGATCCTAAGAACTTGAGACTCTCAAAATGAGATTAACAGAAGTAACCAGGACCTATATCAGGAACTGTTCAAAGCTTTTGTTTAAACCTCTCAACTACCCGGAGTTCAAAAAATGTCCATGTCTCTCCCAGTAAGTATATTCTAAAGTAGAATTGAGGATAAAGGACCTTGAGTCACTCTAGAAGTTTGAAAAGTAAAGTGGAGATCCTTGTTGCTCATGGTAGGCCACTATCATGTAACAGAAGATAAAAAAGACAGTGCCAATCCCTTGTTGCTTGGAGGGACCTGAGTGACAGGGGGAGAAGAAACCCAAGCAAAGTGATTGAAGAGCAAAGCAAGCAAAGCAAGTCTATCTGGGCAGAGGGCAATTAGCTTGAGAGAAGGGCAACTGAGGCTTAGGGAAACTTCCTTTGCTGTGCTTACTACATTTGTAGAATCAGAAATCTGCATTTCATATTCTCCCAAGGAACTATTTTGTTGGTTTCTCAGATAGGAATAAAACAATTATCATCTATACTAATAAAAGCCTAGGTGGTCTTTATACCCTTGTGCGATGCCCTCATGTCATCCCAAGATGGCTGCCACAAGATGGTCGCCACAAGATGGCCGCCACAAGATGGCCAGCAGGGGAGGGCAGTTGGGGGTGAGCAGGCCTGCAGGGGAGGGCAGTTGGGGGTGAGCAGGCCTGCAGAGGAGGGCAGTTGGGGGCAATCAGGCCAGCAAGAGGAGGGCAGTTGGGAACAAGATCAGGGAAGCAGGGGAGGGCAGATGGGGGTGACCAGGCCTGCAGGGAAAGGCAGTTGGGGGCAATTGGGCTGTCAGGGGAAGGCATTTGGGGGCCATTGGACTGGCAAGGGAGAGCAGTTGGGGATGATCAGGCCAGCAGGGGAGCAGTTAGGCATCAATCAGGTTGGCTGGGGAGCAGTTAGGGGGCTATCAGGCAGAAGCAGTTAGGAACAATCAGGCAGGCAGACAGGCAATTGGTTAGGAGCTAGCAGTCCTGGATTGTGAGAGGGATGTCTCCTGTTGAGTCGGGCCTAAACTGGCAGTCGGACATCCTCTGAGGGATCCCAGATTGGAGAGGGTGCAGGTCGGGCTGAGGGACACCCCCACCCCCGTGTACAAATTTTGTGCACTGGGCCTCTAATTGTTATATAAAGCTGAACTTTGAAAACCTGCTTGTTTATTTTTTAGCTTTTTTGGTTGCCTTTACTTAATTCTCCTATTGATGACCATCAACAGAAAACCCCAGTGTCTGTCTGTCTAGACTTTGGTTGTTTTCTAGGGGAGCAACACTAGGGCACAAGTGGGAGCATTCTGAGAAGACAATAAAGCTGGAAGGAACCAAATTGGGACAACCACACTACCTGCCCATAGGCATCTTTGTTACTCTAGAATTTCTAGCTTCTAGATATATAAATTATGATATATTCACGCATTAGAATACAATGTAGAAATGGAAATAAAAGAATTATAACTATAAATAACTCTAACTTCTAAAACTTCAATGTGTATATAAATAATGTGTGGATCTTGTTAAAATGTTATTTATGATAGACTAGGTATGAGAATCTGCATTTCTAACAAGTTACCAGATGATGCCAATGGTGCTGATCTGGAGACCATACTTTAAACAGAAATGGGCTAGGGGCTATAGCACCTCTGATCAAAGGACCAAGTGGGGAGGTACTCATCCCTTTCTTCATCAATGTACTCCATGGTCCTTCCAAGTCCCTATGTCCTTGGGATATTGTATTTTTTCCAAGTAGCTCCTCAGGACCTCACGAAGAATTACAAGATTCAGAGGACCGCCCTTTCAGGACAGTAAGCTCCAGTCAATCTTCTCTGCAAAATCCACTGGTAAGTTTTTGAAATAAACGAATCATTGAGAATAGAACTTCAGGTATATGGGAAAGAGATTTAGGAGCAGACATTAAACTATGCTATAGAGACAGCAATCAAACTCCCCTCCACTATACTTACCTGCTTCTTCCATGTCTTCTGCCCACTGTCTTCTCTCTTTACCTAGGGAGGATAAGCCCTTCTTGCTATACAGGTTCCCCAAAGCATTAGTGTTCCTCTTTTCCACTGGGCCCTGCTACCTGTTTTCCTTATCATCTAAGATCACATCCCTTCTAAGGCTAGTCCAAAATCTGTTCTTGAGATTTTGAAGAAAGGAGCAGAGTTTTGGTATAGTAAGAGAAAGAACACCAGTTATGTGTTCCATAGCTTTGGATTAGAACGCTGATTTCAGCAGTCACTAGCCACGTGACCTTGAGCAAGTCACTTTCACTTTTTAGTTCAACATATCTTTATTGAGCACCTACAAGGTTCCATAGCTGTTTGGAGGCTGAGATAGAGAGGCAAAAATTTTATACAAGGGCCCAACTCTCATGTAGCCTTCATAAAGCTTATATTCTAATGAGAGAAGGCAGACAATAAACAAATATGCAACATGTTGGGTGGCAAGTGCTCTGAAAATGAGGTAGAATAAGAGGACAGAATTATAGTTGTTATTTGAAATGTCGGGGAAAACACCTCTGCCATGTGGCATTGAAGAAAAGAATGAAATGAGAGAGTAAACTATTTAACTAATAGAAGAGTACTCGAGACTGAAGAAACCACAAGGCCTTGAAGTAAGAGTGTAAGCAAGCTAGATAGGTTTGCAGTATGATTGAGGTTTTGATCAGGCAGACTGGTAGTAGAGATGATGAGAAGCAGGAACATTCTAGATATAATTTGACTTTACCTCTGTTTTGAAATGAAAATTCTATTGGGGGTGGGGGTAAGGTCATCATGAGGCATTGTTGTGATAGTGTTGAGCCTAGTCTGGCATTCAAAGTTTAAATATTGTCAGTACCTTTACTTCCCAACCCCCCTTCCTTCAGTGACTTCAGGTAGAGGTCATAGATCAAAGAGATTGTTTATTCTAACTTGCCCATGACTCAGGCTGACCATTCAGAAACATCTTCTGTAGGCTACATAGTCTTCAGCAGGCCCAACTGAGGGGCTCATGTGAGGGAAGGGCAGTCCTGCCTTGAAGAAGTTTATAATAGGGATGAGTAAAAAAATGTACATCATCAAGGAAAATATAACAAAAGAATACATGATTATATAAAGAGGTCCTATAAATAAATAAAAAAGAAAAACAACTCAATAGAAAAAAAATAAGTGGAATGCATGAATAGGCATTTCACAAAAGAGCAAATATTAATGGGCTATAAAAATATGCTAAGTCTAATAAGTAATCAGGAAAATGCAAATTATTCCCACAATGATACATGATATAACTTTTTACACCTAACAGATTGACAAAAATTATAAAGGCTGACGATATCAGCCTATGGATGAAAATATGCAGTAAAATAAATTTTCATTGTAATACTATAAATGGGAACAACTATGTGAAACTATTTGGCCTTAGCTAGTAAATTTGAACATGTGCTTATCTTAGAACCCAACAATTCAACACTTGGGGACATTCTAGTATACTAAAGAAGCTCCTACATGTGTGCCCCAAAAGATAGGCACAAGAATGTTTGTAGCAGCACTGTTTGACATAGTTCCAAACTAGAAACAACCAATTTGTCTCTAACAGGAGAATAAAGTGTTGTATATTCAAATAATTAAATAATACACAACAATGGTAAAGAACAAACTATACACATGTGAACATAACTCTCAGAAACAAAGTATGATTTATATATAGCTCAAAATGTGCATAACTAAACAATATAGTGTTTAAGATTATATATCTAGATAGAAAAAAAATGAAACAATGAAAGAGAATGATTAACACAAAATTCAAGGTAATAGTAACCTTTAGGGGGAACAAGACAAAGATGTGATCAGGAAGAGGCACATAGGGGACCTCTATGGTCCTCTTCAATAATGCTCTATTTCTTAAGCAAGATGGTGTACATATGAATATTTTTTAAATTATCATTCTTTAAGCTGCACATAGATGTTTTATACACCTTTTGTATGTATAACATGTACTTCATAATATTTTGAGAGTTTATGATCAAGTGATAAATTTAGTGCTTTAAGCAAAGTGTTCTGATAATTTGGACACTGGAGAGATCAAAGAGGACCAAAATCTTCCAAAAAGGCATGAGTCACAGGACCCCAAGTTTGGAAGATACCTAAAGAGTCATCTAATCCAAACCACCATTAAACAGTTGAATCTCCTCCACAATATATTAGGTGATGCATAAGAGTATCTCAGTTAAATCTCCCAACAATCATGTAAGATAGTTAAGAGTTGTTTTCCAGATGACAAAACTGAGGTGCAAAGAGGTTCACTAACAGGAGAATGAATACACAACAATGGTATAGATGGGGGAGGGGTAAAAGAGGCCTCAGAAGCCATTTTAATTTTTCTCCCCTAATTATTCACTTCCATTAATTTAGAGTCCTAAATATGTTTGGAAGCCTCAAGGTACTAATTAAAATAGGTTCACTAAATGTCCCAAGGATACACAGCTAACAAGTGGGAGAACCAGGATTTTACCTCAGAAGTGTGAGATTCCAAAGCCTTCTGGCAGTTAAAATTTAGGGGGGGAAAAAAGGAATAAACACTGCAAAGATAGTCACTTAAAATAGAGTCAGGAGACTCTTAAGGAAGTGGGGCCTGCGCATACCTTGTGCCTCAGTTCTCAGAGCTGCTATTAAGTTGCTAAATCTGTTGCTAAACACAACTCAAGGCCAAGCTATAAATATCCTAAAGTCATAAACATCATAGAATCATAAATATCCTGTAATAACAACTGCTATATGGACACATACAGACTTTACTTCCTTCCCTGTAGTTTCTGCTTCCCTCATTTGCATAGTGGAACTAACCAATCCATTTTAACCAAGCCAGCAATCCGGTGATTGCATGAAATAATTACATTTTGTTGTTCTTGCCTTTATAAACCTTACTTTCTTTGTTCTCTCCAGAGTGCAATTTGGGTTGCTACTTGAATCTGCATCTTCAAGTTTTGAATCTTTTAAGACCCCAAATAAACTTTTAATTTATTTTATAGTCTCAACTCTTTATTGGTTAACATTATATGGTGTGAGAAAGAGGGTCAATGGTGACTTGTTCCTTAGTACCTTGCCACCTGGATTTGAGTAAGGTACCTACCAAGGTCCTCAGAGGTCCCAGATTTGGCTGGATAAGTCCTCCTAGTCCCAAACTTCTCAACTTGCTGAAGTTTCAGATTTATTTGGGTATCCTCTGTCGCTGGATTTTGTGTATGGGTCTTAACATACACATCTGTTTTTGTCTATGGGACTTGAGAAAGCCGTTTGGTGAAGCAATACTCTTCTGTCCTTCTGTCAGAATACTCTTTCTAAATTTGGGATTTCATGTTCAAAGGGAATGGTTCATCTTCTGGGACTGCTGATGTTTGAAAATTATGGGCCCTCATCCTGCAAATTATAGCTACACTAGTCATTATGGGGACCTATTGACACAAAAATTGCTTTTCTTAAAACTAAATTAGAAAACTGTGGCTTTAAAGCAAAACAAACTATTTTAATTAGTACCTTCAGGCTTCCAAACATATTTAGGACTCTAAATTAATGGAAGTGAACAATTGGGGGGGAAAAGTTAAAATGGCTTCTGAGGCCTCTTTTACCCCTCCCCCACCTATAATCATAAAAACTTAATATGCTAATTAGACTGGACATCCTTCCAGGTGACCTTCTGGATGAAGCCGGGGCTGTGAGGGCTGAGGCAAGCCACCAAGGCAAGCCACCACAGCTGTGAGGGCCGAGCCCCTTGCACGAATTTTGTGCATCAGGCCTCTAGTCTATATTTCTGAAGGGAGGGGAGTAGCAACCATCTTTTGTTCAGTCTCCATTTCTAGTGTCATCTCCTTCCCCGCTCTATGAATGCTGATCCCTTTAAGTTTAAGCCTTCTGAAGCCACACCTTTTGCATCCTGAGCTTTCCGAATTTCAGGTTCACATTTGCTTTCTATTAATTTTTATTGTGTCCTGTTTCTGTTTGCTTAAGCTTCTTAACAAGTCATCCATCTTCTTCAAAAAGGGAATCTGTTTGGATAAGTCCACCATAACAGACACCCTTAAAAGAGAGGATCTCAAAACTCTCAAAGATAATGGAACACATGATTTTATTGATTTGTAAAAGGTTCTAAAAGACATAGTTCAGCCGAAACTGGTTTGCTCAGTGAATAGAGCGATAGCCTGCAAACTCCAGGGTCCCAGGTTTGATTCCGGTCAAGGGCGTGTAGTACCTTGGTTGTGGACACTTCCGCAGCAGGGAGTGTATAGGAGGCAGCTGATCGATGTTTCTCTCTCATCGATGTTTCTAACTCTCTATCTCTCTCCCTTCCTCTCTGTAAAAAATAAATAAAATATATATTTTTTAAAGTAAAAGACATAGTTCATATACAGAAGCATAATTTGGATACACTTTTCCTTCTGAGTTTTGTATTATTGTACCTAAAACACAAATAATATTTTAAAGTGAAAGCTATGTTATCTTTGTCTGTGTTTATCTATATGTCTATGTACGTAATGATATTTTCTACCTCTGAATGATATGGACAAAATTAATTTGTAAACTTAAAATTCAATTGTAAAGGAATCCTATTTAATCAGCTGAAAAACAAACAATCATATGAATACATAAAGTATAATGGAAACTAACTCAAATGCTTTTAAAGTACACATGATTTAGGATACATTTTTAGTAAATTAAAGCTAACTTAAGGTTGTTGGTTTAAAGAAAACAAAAATGTCTTTAGAGTTACTGTAAAATAATGCAAACATACCACTCTCATTTTACCTGGGTTTATTGGTAATATAAACTCATAGTTTCTCTGTTACAAAATTTATCAGCAAGAAAAATAATCTATTATAAGATTGGTTAATCACTTTAAAGTCTCATGAAATCTATAGAAATAACCCTATACAATAAAAGCTTAATAAACTAAGTGCCCAACTATTTGACCATTCAACCAGTTGCTATGATACACACTGACTGCCAAGGGGAAGATGCTCCGACTGGTAGGTTAGCTTGCTGCTGGGGTCTAGCCAATTGGGACTGAGAGACACAGGTCAGACATGACTTGGAGCCCTCCTGCAGCTGGCCAACCTCCCGCAGTCCTTCTTCAGCCAGCTGGCCCTGATCAGGTCTGGGAAAGGTGGGCCAGACATGCCCTGGAGCCCTTCCTCAGTCCTTCCCCAGTCATGATCATTTACTGGTGGGGGTCCCTTGGCCTGTCCCACAACCTCTCGCAATCTGGGACCCCTCAGGAGATATCAGAGAGGCAGTTTCAGCCCAATCACCGCAGGCCAAGCTGAGGGACCCCACTGGTACATGAATCCATGAACTGGGCCTCTAGTGTAAATAAAATTGTTAAAAACAAATGATTTAACTAGAGATAAATAGGATAAAAGAGTTTGTGCATAAAATTTTCAGCAAATAGTTTACAAATGTCTGGTTACTGGAAAGCTTGAAGTGTACTAAGTTAAATAATGAATGCAATCTAAATACTAAAGAAGGGCTAAAATTAGAAAAGGGTATGTGGTTGTCCATTGCTCTGCTAGCTTTGGGAGCTACAAGACATAGTGGAAAAACAGACAGAATAATAAATTGGAGACTTTAGTGTGACATTTTGAAAGGCTAGGAGGACACAAGATGACTCAGAATAAGTTTCAGACATTTATGACAAAGCCTAATTTGAATTTTAAGAGGTAGAATCTCTGGGAAAGTGATGAGAACAAAGAGGAGTGTATTATGGTGATGGAAAATAATTGTATATTAAAAGTAAGATGTGTTTGCCTGTGGGGAAAAAAGACATGAGAAATAGAAATGGATTTTTGACAACGGATAAGGAAATAATATTTTCCTAAAAAATAAAATGATTGTTCCAGAATAAGTAAGGAAAAAGATAGGACAAAACTGGAAGATTTATGAAAGTTGCAAAAGGATTGTGAAAGTGATAGAATTTTATAAAAATAAATTTTTAAAAAAGAAATATTATATATGGTCAAGCTAAGTAACATTGAAATGGTTCTACTTAACATTCTTTTAATGCCAAAAGTACTGATACAAAATTAGAATTTCATTTTCAATCTGTTAAAATAACTAAAAAAACAAAACTAAAAAAAAAACAAAAACAAAAAACAATCCCACTCCTAGGAATATATCTTAATAATCCAGATAAACCAATCAGAAAGAATATTGGGAGGTTGGCCAGCTGCAGCATTATTTACAATAGTTAAGATCTGGAAACATGCCAAATGGCCCATTTGTAGCTGAGTGGATAAAAAAGCTGTGGTATTTTTACACAGTGGAATACTATGCAGCTGTAAAAAATAAGGATCTCTCACCCTTTGAGACAGCATGAATGGACCTGGAGAATATATCACATGATATCATGTATATGTAAAATCAAATGAACATAATAAACAGATGAACAAAATAGGCGCAGAATCTTGGGTGAATGGAACAGACTGAAAGATCTCACAGGGGAAGTGGGTAGAGAGACGAGAAAAGATTAACCAAAAAACTTATATACATAATGGTGTGGAGTAGGCCTGGGGTGGAGTACAGACTGATGGGGGGTAGGGGAGCCCAAGGGCAGTACAATGAGGGACATTTGACATTTGTAACCCTGTCAGTCAATAAATAAATAAATAAATAAATAAATAAATAAATAAATAAATACTATGAGGTTTAATGAAAAATATTTTGAGGTATGGAAAGTGGATTTTTTTCTAGTTACCTTCCTCTTAAGGATATAAATATGTACTGGTGATGGTCTGTATTTATTCTAATTGGGTAGAAGCATTCCCCTATCATATGACTACAGCAACAGCAGTTGCTAAATACTTCCAGAAAGCATTTTTCCTTCTTGAAGAATCCCCACTAAACTCAATAGTGACTGGAAACCCACTTTACAGGATAAATTCTGCAACAGGTATGTGAAATTTGGTGACTGTTACATTTGTATTGTGCTTATCATCTCCAGTGTTCTGGATTTGTCAAACAAATGAATGGATAATTATGATCCCAGTGGACAGGCCTTCTGATAAAGATGGCAAAGTAGGTAAACACAGTGCTTGGCTCCTTTCAGGACTACATCAAAATTACAACCAAATTATTAAACTACCACCAATGAGAACCACCCAAAGACTAGCTGAAATTAACTCTTATAATTAAAGGTATAAAGAAGAAGCCACATTGAGTCTGTAAGAGGGGGTGGAGAAGTGAACCAGGCTTATCATAAATCCACATGTGGTAGTTAAGAATTGGGAGGAATATCTCTGCTGCAGGTATCTCTATTGAAAAGTGAGGGATTCCAGCCTTATGCCAGGATCCCCATCCCAGAACACATGTTTGGAGAAGTCCATACAATACCTGGCTGTGAAAATCAGTGAAGATTCCACCAGGGTGAGAGTGGGGACTGCTGGAGTCCCAGGAATTTCTCTTAAAGGACTTTCACACAAACTTACCCACTGTCAGGTGCATTCCATCAACTCAAATGTCAGGGACATGCTATGGAAGGGCTAAATAGTCTGGTTTCAGAGGGAAAATTGAAGGGGCAATTCTCTCTGAACATTTTGTTTTTTAGTGAATCATCCCTCAACAAAGCCAGCAGGTGAGAGCCATTGTTCTTTTTTTTTAAATCCTCACCTGAGGATAATTTTCCATTGATTTTTAGAGAGTGGGACAGGGAGAGACAGAGAGAGAAACATTGATGCAAGGAAGACACACCAATTGGTTACCTCCTGCATGGGCCTGGGCCAGGGAGGAGTCTGCAATGGAGGCATCTTCCCTTGACCAGAATCAAACCCAGGTCCTTTCAGTCCACATGCGATGCTCCATCCACTGAGCCAAACCAACTAGGGCTGCCTTGTTCTTTAGAACACCCCGCTACAACCCAGCCTGCAGGCTCAGGGGGTGCCAAATTCAAGTCTGCATCAAAATCACCCCACCCTGATGATTCCATGAGAACACACCCCAACCAACTTGTTCATAGGCTGAGACCTCTTTTAGCTGCTGTTATTCATAAGCAGTTAGCCTCCACACATGCTTTGGATTTCTATAAATTTTCCAAAAGGGCCAGAAACCCCAAACAAACAGCAGCTAGCCACACCTTACCCTGTACACTTGGTAAGTGACCCCCAGACTGGAACTAGAGGTACTCAGCCTCAGTTCACAGCACAACCTCTCCTAAGTGCCTCCATGCCTAGTACAACAAGCTACCAACTGCAGATCACTCTACTGCCTGTGCCAGATGGCACAAACAGCCTGCACTGGAACACCTCTCAAGAGGCCATAGAAAAAACAAACCCAGTGACTGCCTTCAGACACCAGATTACCATCCAATTAGCTCCACAAATGATGAACCAAAAGGGTGGACTCAGGAAACACCAGAGCTCTGCTAAAGCTAATCCCACTCTGTGGGGTCAGCCACATACAACAGCTTGTCCACTGTTACCATGGCCAGTCCTCACAGCCAATCAGCCTGGGGTCAATTCCATCCACTGATATGCCAACAACAATCAAGGCTCAACTACAATAGGATAGCTTCTGCTCAAATTTTCAGCTGATCTCTATGACCGCCCTCAAAAAGCATATCTGTCAAATGGGATTTCCAGCTTTTGTGACTATTATTTATAGACTGTATCCATGAAGTCTAGATGTTCCCTCAATAGGTAGGACTTACTTTCCCCCTCCCTGCTGACGTTCCTCAAGGGAGAGAGAATGAATGCTAATGGCCAGGGATAAAGGCTTCAGCATTGATTCATTTTTCATAGTGCCATTGGGGCATGGCCCTATAACTTTTAAGTGGTGTCTTTCAAACATTTCTTAAAACAAAACCTACAATAAGAAATACACTTTACATTATTACCAAGCACACACACACACACACACACACACACACACACACACTGATATATAGTATATATATATATCATATGTATACTGTATATGAATGAAATGTTTCAAAAATATTTAACTTTACTGTGTGATAAATTATTTTATATATTTTAAATGCTAGTCATGACCCACTAAGTTTATTTTGATCATCCACAATAATTATAAATCTATGCTTTGAAAGCCACTGTCTCAACTGGATATTAGATGATATTAAGAAACTATTCCAAAAGCACAAACAACAAAATAAAATAAATACATTTGGGAAGATGGCAGCTGTCAGGACAGCAGGAAGAGGGTATGAGTGAAGGATAGAGTGAAAGGAGTGCATGTGGATGTGTGTGGTGTATGCGTGTGTGAGTGAGGGACAGTTAAATCTTGGAGTATCAGGGGCTAAAAGACCAGGCTCTCCTGGACAGGGAGTCCCAGTCACAGTTGCTGACATTGCCATGGCTTCAGAGCTTGGGCACGAAGCCCATGCCATCCTGAAGGGGAGAGTGGCCTCCACTAGGTACCCAGCCTTACCACCAATCAGACTGGCTTTGGACAATGCCTGTGAACCTGAAGCCACTTCAGCCAAAGTCATACAGCCTCTCCCACAGACCTGCAAACCCCAGGACATCCACCTCTAAAAGCACATAGCTCCCTCAGCAGAAACTACAGATCCCTGCTCCCTGGCATCTAGTCACTGTGGTCATATCACTTCAGCACATGGGCAACATGGCCACACTACCCCAGCAGGAAGCTCCTGGGACTCTCTGTAAGCCACCACTGTGTGAATGCCACTCCAACAAAGGGCACACAGCTCCACCAACAGAAACCAAGACTCCCTGCTCTCCAGCAGCTGGCATCTGAACACTGTGGATGTCACACCAGCATGTGGGCCACAATAGAATGTGAGTCCCATGAGCCTACTATCCTGGCAGGCAGCTCCTGAGACCCTCTGTGAGCTGCCACTGCATATGCACCTCTAACCAAGGGTGTATGCACCCACCACAGAAACTGCAACTCCCTGCTCCCTGGTGACCAGTGTCTGGACAGCATGGTGAGCTACTGAGGGCTTGTATGCCCAGACAAGATTGCACTTGTTTCAGCCACAGACTCCGAAATTCCTGCATCCCCAGCCACTGGCTCCTGGACCCCTTCATAATTCACAAAATAAAATGAACTTAGCCAAAGTACCACTTCCTTATCCACAGACCACGGGACAGCTGCCTCACACTGTTATGGGCTCCAGGAACTTCACAGTGATTTGCAGAGTGATACTACCCCAGCAAGAGTCAAACACCATTGGCCAGAGTCACACTACCTAAGCCTCAGGCTCCGAGACCCCTTTCTCCCAGATGGTGGATTTTGAATGCATACCAGTGAGACCTCAAACAACCCTTTTCACAAGAGCCGGACCCATAAGCACATCACAACAGCTTGTTTGATGAGGCTGGGGGTGACTCACATTGTAAGACAACCCATGAAGACTCTTCATTTATGAAAAAGAAACTAACATTCAAGACCCGACTACATCAGGAGAACTCAAATAGCTCAAGTAAAGGACTCCACTAGAACACCAAGCTCAGGAAATCTGAGAGACTGCACCACTGGGTCCCAAAAGTCACCAACTACATAAAACCATCTCCAAAAGACCCTCGGTCACAAAGCAGTTGGATCTAAGACATAGAAACAATTAAAAGGTTACAGGAAAATGGATAGACAAAGAAACAATCCCCAAAGTAAAGAATAAGAGGAACCACAAGAAAATGAATTAGGTGAAATGGAGGCAAGTAATTTGTCAGAGAAAGAATTCAGAGTAATGGTTATTAAGATGCTTACATGTCTGGATGGCAAGTGCACACAACTCAATGAAAAATATTAGGAGCAGAATGAGAATTTCACCATGAAAAGGAATAAAGAGGAAATGAAGAATGACATAGCTGCAATAAAGAATGCAATGAAAGGCTTCAACAGTAGACTAGAAGTAGATGAAGACTGCATCAGTGAATTAGAAGACAAGGTACAAAAAAACACCCAACTTGAACAGCAACTGAGAGGGAAAAAAGAGAGAGAGAGAGAGAGAGAGAGAGAGAGAGAGAGAGAGAGAGAGAGAGAGAGAGAGAGAGAGAGAAAAAACACAACAACTTAAAAAGCAGGAAGAAAGCTTAAGGTAGCTTTGGGACAACACAAAACAAAACAACATCCTCATAATAGGGGTGTCAGAAAGAGAAGCTGAGCAAGGAAAAGTAAACCTGTTTGAAGAAATGACAGAAAACTTCCTTAATTTGGGGAAAGAAAAAATTTACACAAGTCCAAGAAGCACACAGAGGCACAAACAAGATGAACTCAAAAAGATAAAAAACAAGATACATCATAATTACATTGGCAAACATCAATGACAAAGTAAGAATCTTAAAGGCTGTCAGAGAGAGACATAGGGCTAACTACAAGGGATCTCCCAAAAAACTATCAACTGATTTCTCAACAGAAACACATCAGACCAGAAGGTAATGGAATGAAATATATAAACTGATAGAGAGCAAGGGTCTGAATCGAAGAATACTGTACTCAGCAAGGCTATCATTCAAAATTGAAGGTTAAATCAGGAGCTTCACAGACAAAAACAAAGGCTAAGGGAGTTTATTACACTAACCCAGCAATGCAAGAAAACCTAAAAGGACAGCTATAAAAAGAAGAAGTAGAAAAAGAAGAAGGAACACAGGAATAAAGAATAAAAATGGCTATAAAGAAGTACTTAACAATAATAACCTTAAATGTAAATGGATTAAATGCTCCAATCAAAAGATATAGGGTAGTTGAATGGATAATAAAACATGCCCCACATATTTGCTGTCTAAAAGAGATCCACCTCAGAACAAAGGACTCACACAGACTAAGAGTGAAAGGACTCACACAGACTAAGAGTGAAAGGATTTCAGGCAACTGGAAATAAATAAAAAATCTAGGGTAGCAATACTTATATCTGATCAAATACTGTAGACCTCAAAGCAAAGGCCATAACAAGAGATAAGGAGGGCCACTTCATGATACTAAAGGGAACAGTTCAACAAGAGGATATAACTCTGGTAAACATATATGCACCCAATACAGAAGCACCCAAATACATAAAAAGCCTTCTGGAAGATATCAAGGCAGAGCTCAACATGAATATAATCATTGTAGGGGACCTTAATACACCACTGACACTACTAGATAAATCCTCTAACAAAAAATCAGCAAAGAAACAGCAATGCTAAATGAATAACTGGATCAGAAAGAATTAATTGACATCTTCAGAACATTTCATCCCAAAGCAACAGATTATACATTATTCTCAAGTGTACATGGGACATTTTCAAAGGTAGACAACATATTGGGTCACAGGCAAATTCTCTTCAAATTCAAAAAGATAGAAATGATAACAAGCATTTTCTTAGATCACAATGGCATAAAAACAAAAAAAGTAAACACTTGGAGACTAAATAGCATGTTATTAAAAAAATCATTGAGTTATGAAAGAGATCAAAGAAGAAATAAAAAGAATCTTGGAAACAAATGACATTAACAACACAACAATCCAAAATCTATGGGACACAGTTACAGCAGTATTGAGAGAAATGTTCATAGTTCTACAGGCCTATCTCAAATAAATAAATAAATAAATAAATAAGTAAAAATGGTAATTAATTATCTAACCCTAAAAGTTAAAGAAGTAGAAAGAGAGCAACAAGAGAAGCCCAGCATAAGCAGAAAGAAGGAAATAAAAAGATAATGGAAATAAATGATATAGAGACCAAAAATGGGGGGAAAAATTTAAAAAATCAATAAAACCAAGAGCTGGTTGTTTGAAATAACAAGATTGATGAACCATTAGCCAGGGTCACCAGGAAACAAAGAGAGAGGACCTAAATAAACAAGACCATAAATGAAAGAGGTGAAGTAAAAACCAACCCCATAGACATACAGAGTATTATTTTTTTTTAAAATACTACAAACAATTCTACTCCAACAAACTGGAAAACTTAGACAAAATACTAAAATGCTAATCTAAGTTTGCTTCATATGAAAAATCTAGAGGACATAATTGAATCTATTAATTAAATATGTCTTGTATTTTATTTGAAATATATCCTTACAAATGTGAAGGTGTTATTAACCTGAGAAATGCTGAGTATTTAACTTTCTGAGAGGGCAGGGCAGGGCAAGGATGGGCTCCTGACTCCACTGTGGGGCAAGGTGGAGTTATCCTCCATTTTGTAACTGGACCCTGGCCCTCACCCAACCAATCAGGGTCAGCCAAAGCAGTGACATCACCACCGGAGTAAAACCCCTGGGCTGGGTGAAATTTGCTCTCTCGTCTGCCATGCTGTAGGCATGAGTGGGACAGAGCTCATGCTAGCATGGAAAAGGCTCTTTTGTTTATTGCATCGGACTCGGCTCCCTGGTAGTCCTTGGGGATCACGAAGTCTGGGCGTAACAGATGAGGGCTCGTCTGAGATCCCCAGTCAGGCCCATGAGGGACTCCGATCCGGAGAGCCTGACTGGCCGCAGTAAGTGTGTGAGCGCTCTGGAGGGACTTGGGAATCCCTCCTGTGATTGGTGCCCGAATACGTCTGGAGGACGTGCCATTAAGGCCACAGGCAGGAGGATTCAGAAGATGTTCTGACCTCCTGGGAGGGTCCCTCAGTCAGGAGAGATGTGGAATCCTCTCCAAGAGGGACCCTCACATGAAGAGAGGGATGGAAGCCTCTCCCAGGACGAGGTGAGCTGCGTGAGCCGTTGCCTCACCTGCGGTAAATTGACGGGAGACTTTCCCAGGTCTGAGTTTGGTATCAGCGGGCGACATGACGCCCCAGGATGGAGCTGGCGAAGTGTGGCCGGCGTGGCAGCGCGGGGGGGCCCCCTGGTGCCGTTGGGTCGGAGGGAGGGCTTCCGTGGGACTCAGTCTGTGTGTTGGAGCGTGGCTGGGCAGTGGCGGCCTTGCTCGGGGAGCAGGCACCTGGGTTAATTTTGCTGGCTGCCTGGAGAAGGGGAAGTGGAGCCAGGAAGCCCCTGGGGTGACCCACGCTTCCTCCTCAGGGCCACCCGAGCAGCACGGCTGGGGCAGGGGTGGCATCAGCCTCGCTCCGGGGCCTGGGCCAGTGTGGCTGCATCGGGTCTAGGAGAAGAGGTCTCATGAGCAAATTTCTGTGCTCTTGTAAAGGTGGGAGAGAAGTGGACCTCTCCCAAGTCTGGTTTTAAGTTGAAATGTTGATGTTGGGCGCCCTCTTGTTGGTTGTTGTGATTTTCTTTGTTGTGGAGGTCCAGAATGGCCAATGGCAGACTCATTCTAGCAGGTGGCCAGCTTTCAATGTCAGAGGGCCACCGGTTGGAGTGAGGCCATTGTTTGGTTTGGCTTCCACGGAGTTGGAAGACTATTCTCAGGAGCCCTCTGTCTGTTTCTGTGTTTTTTGTAAATTTGCTACTCTCTCCCCACAAAGCAGGCAGGAGGTGGGGGAGGGGAGACACGTGGCAAAGCCACTCCTCAAGAAAGTTTTTATGCACCTCAAATTTCTGTGCTCATATAAAGGGAAAAGGCCAGTTCAAAAGAAGTGCGCATAGTTTTGGGCTGTGCTTAAACTCTTTTCTGTGTACAGAATGAGTTTTGAAAATGGTGAAGATTAACTGGAAGATAAATTAAAACTGGTTTCCCTAGGCATTGTAAGCAGCTTTTGAAATTTCTGCCCTGAGGCAGGAACTAGATGGTAATGCTGGGAGTCTTCAGCTAAAGAATGTGTTCATTTGCATTTGAATGGCTCCCTTTGTCCAATCCCTCCTCCAGTGATCTACAGGGATTGACCAGATCTGTTGCTGAAACTCCTCCCTAAGAAGTAGGATGTAAAAGAAAAAAGAAAAAAAAGACATAGTAAAGTTTAGATTTGCCTCATCAAAAATCTGGAGAACAGAATTGAGGCTCTTAATAATTATGTCTTGTATTTTTCTTAGAAATGTAATATTATTAATCTAAAAAATGCCAAATATATTTGACTTGCCAGCTTTAAAAGTTCAAAGTATAAATTAAATTAGGAAGAGTTAATTGCAGTAACTAAATGCCTAGAATATGGCAGGCTGAACTGTATTACATATGTTAAAAATAAGCAGTAATGATCAAAGATCTCAAGGATTGATTTATTCTCATTTGTCAGATGAGAAAGTATGTGATGCTTACACTTAAAAAAATTATTTTAAGTCAGTGATGCAGTATTTTTTTTGAAGTCAGTTTTTCTGAAGTAATGTTTTAATATAACATATGAAACTTTTATATTTGATCTGTTTTGTTTTACTTTATATGCCATTGTTGTCATTTGTAATCACATTGTAAGCTTGAATTTGGGCTTGTACCTGCATCTTGTATTTTGTAAAATTTGGGAGTCATTTTTGGTTTCAGCCATGTGTGTCTACTTTATAGATTTAAGTAGACTTCTAGACAAAGGTTTATTATTTATTTAGAATTGTGTTAAAACAATGTGAAAACAATTATTTGTATGATTTAACCCCCCAAGACTGCTTGGATAATTTTCACCGATGTTCTGGGGGGGGGGTGTAAGGGGGGCTTAGAAATGCAGATAAATCTGTATCTGTAGGAAAAATGTGGCATTTTAAATTTCAAGCGGTTAGAGGCCTGGGAACAGGTTACTGGGCCTGCTCCATCCTCCCTTGCCTTTTCTTTAAAATTTGAAGCATGATTATGTATTTCTGAAGGATATAGAAAGAAGGTTTAGAAGTTAATTTGAAATTATAAAAGGCCAGCAACTAATAGGAAGGAATTAGTATGTTTATTGTAGAAAGCA
This sequence comes from Pipistrellus kuhlii, assembly GCF_014108245.1. Lineage (NCBI taxonomy): Eukaryota > Metazoa > Chordata > Mammalia > Chiroptera > Vespertilionidae > Pipistrellus > Pipistrellus kuhlii. The sequence continues at coordinate 27,328,595 of NW_023425471.1, forward strand.
GAGAGCCTCCTTGGACATCGAAGAAGGACTATGAACCTCAGAAGGAACATGTACTGAAGGAACACAGCTGCTGAACTGGACAATGGGCCTTTGAGGTGCTAAAGAAGGCTCTCATCTCAGCATATGCCCTAGCCTTGCCAGACATCACGAAGCCCTTCCACCTCTATGTGAGTGAGGTAAGGGGAATTGCCAAAGGGGTTCTCACTCAGACTCTAGGTCCCTGGAAGAGACCTGTTGCCTATCTGTCTAAGAGACTGGACCCTGTGGCAGCGGGGTGGCCAGCATGCCTCCAGGTAGTGGCCAAAACAGCATTGCTGGTGAAGGAGGCAGATAAGCAGACTCTGGGCCAGGAGCTAATGTGGATGGGCCAAGCTTTTCTCCTGGACCAGCCCTGTGTCCGGATTCATAAGACTCTGACCATCAACCCTGCCAGCCTGCTTCCAGATGACGAGGTACTGTTCACGGATGGGAGTAGTTACGTTCAGGATGGGACCTGATATGCAGGGGCAGTGGTAATCACCCTGGACCACACCATTTGGGCACAGTTCCAGAACTTTTGGCTTTAATCCAGGCCCTTTGATGGAGACACTGTGTCATCCACAGAGAAAAGAGGGTTACCAACTGCAGCCAGAAGGAATTGGCTGAACAGAAGCAAGCCACTGATGGACCAGATGATTGGTGGACCCTCCAGATGACAAGACTGTTGGTCCCAGAGGCTCTAGGTCCAAGTTGCCCAGTGACACCAAGTTACCCACTTAAGTGTCACCAAGACTTCTGAACTTCTGTGAGGCAGAGTTGCTAGAAGTACTGTCTGTGCACAGGTAAATGCTAAGCAAGATAAGGGGGTCCCCCTGGGAATTTGGGGCCCAGGGAACTTCCCCAGGAGAGCATTGATAGGTGGATTTCAGAGATTAAACCATCAGCATTAAGGTCTAGTTTTTGTAGACACTTCAGATTAGGTTGAAGTATATATACCCCACTAAGACAGAAACTGCCTCTATAGTAGTCAAGAGATTACTCCAGGAGATTATACCTAGATTTGGGCTGCCAGTATCAGATAACAGCCTCACCTTTGTAGCCAAGGTATCTCAAAGTATAGCTCTAGCCTTAGGACAGGCAAAAGTGAGACTCTGGAAAAGGGGTTTAACTAAATGTGTACTAGAATTGGTGAAAATTGGACCAACCCTCTGTCCTTTGCCCTCTTAAGGGCCAGGTGTACCCCTTACCAGGACAAGTTTCCCCTTTTTTTGGAGGGGATCATGTATGGTAACCATTCCTTTGCTCAAGTCCTTACAGGCTCTGCAGTTTGCTTGTTCCAGATGCACTGCCAGTGCCCACCGCAGACCCTGTAGCCCGGGAACTCAGTGTGAGTAGAAATTCACTGCCCAAGGACTCAAAGGGACACTACACTGTTATCCTGAGCACGCCCACTGCTGTTGAAGTAGATGGCACCCAGACCTGACTACATGACTCCCAGCTCCTGCATGGCCTGGATCCTGGCAACTAGCAGCCTCACCTGTGAGATCCCTAGCCTGGGCTCCACACAGGCCAGGAGGAAAACTGATGCCTGCAGGAGGGGAACTGGACTTCAGTGAGGACAATACTGATGGGAACTGTGGTACTAAAGGTCTTGGTAACTGTATTTGTTGTTTATGCTGAAAGGAAGTAGGCTAAGTCAATAATTTGACTCAGGCACATTAGACAAGGGGAGAATGAGAGGGCAGGGCGGGGTGAGAATGGGCTCCTGACTCCACTGTGGGGCAGGGCGGAGTTATCCTCCATTTTGTAACTGGACCCTGGCCCTCACCCAACCAATCGGGGTCAGCCAAAGCAGTGACATCACCACTGGATTAAAACCACTGGTCTGGGCGAAATTCGCTCTCTCTTTCGCCATGCTGTAGGCGTGAGTGGGACAGAGCCCATGCTAGCATTGAAAAGGCTCTTTTGTTTATTACATCAGACTCAGCTCCCTGGTGGTCCTTGGGGATCACGAAGTCTGGGTTTAACATTTCCAGCTAAAATTTAAGGCTTCTAAGTGTTTAAAGTTCAAATTAAGTTAAGAGAAATCATATAATTATGATAACAAAATACATAAAGTAGAGAAATTTATTTTTGAGAATATAATTCTTGTATTTTATCTGGAGAAATTAGTAGTTTAAAATATATTGATGTAACAACTGTGGTAAAATTTCAACCTAGAATATAATATTTTATATGGTCTAATTAATAAAGAGAATTATTCTATGGTCTGAACCAAATTTTTAATATAAAAAACAGTTTAAATTTAATTGATATCTTTTAGAATAATTTTAAAACATATATAACATAATATTTGAAATATATAGTCTTTCTGAGTTAAATTTCAATAATTTAACCAAAGTTGGCTTTTGAAGCATTCCAAGGGCCTTAGAGTGATTTAAAAATTTATTCTCTCTTCTTAAAAGAAGTAATTTTTAAATAGGCTGATTTAATATACTTGAAATCATATGGAAAGCTTTATCAAATAAAAATGAATAATTATATTTATTTATATACATATATTTTGAATGTTATGGTGGGTTTCAGCCTCTAACAGAGGGCAAGGTAAAATTGCTAAATATTTCTTTAGCAGTGGAATTTGAAAAACAAAAGCAATAGCACTCAGATAGCCTGCTTTCAGATAGGCCAGGGGAGGGGGTATGGAATGGCATATGTACTTCATAGGTCAAATGTATAAGTTTGCTTGCTTCACTTTTTCAATAAAGTTGCCTACTTTAATTACTTTATAAATTAGCTTTTTTACAGTATAACCAAAGTCTCATATAAATTAAGTTTATGAAAAGCCAATATTTCTATAAACAACTGGATTCTAGTAAAGTCCTCTGAAATAGTTTCTGAGACTTCACATGATCCCTCTGTATATGCAATTGAGCACTAGCAAAAAAATACTGTTTTTAAATGTCAATTTGAAGCTATAATTCAAAGGAGAAATTAAAAATTTTAGAATCTCTTCTACGACTATTTATAGAGTCAATTGAAGGTTATTATTCAAGCATTAAATCAGATCATTAGTAGTCACCATAACTTAATATATAGGCATCACAGTACCAATCAGCATCTATAAAGCAACCACATTTGTTGCTTGATGTAAAATAAAGGGGGAAAAAGGTTTTAAGGTTTTATAAGAAGCTCTCTAAATGTGGTATAAAGATTACCCTGCAAGGAGATAAAAGGAAATGCCCTTCAAATATATGGAAAGCTATGGTTAAAAGTCAATGTATTAGGCTTCAAAAAGAAAGGTAAATAATTTGCATTTTGCCTCGCTAAACAAAGCATATGAATATACTTCAAAGACTGACAGCAGAAATTCAATTAGTGTCATTTACTGTCTATACCCAAGGACAAGTAAAAGTTAGAAAATAAGCCTTTTTTCTGACTGATTAAAATTGGCAAATTGAAATAAGTAAATATTCAGGGGAACTTATTTGTACTGGGCAGGAACCTCTTCCAGGAGCATTAATAATTTTTTACTGATGGTTCATCTCATAGTAAAGCTACTTAACATGCGATGAATCAAAACCAGTCATACTTCTGTGCAAATAATTGAATTAAAAGCTTTCAAAACTGCATTGCAGGATTTCTAAAAGCTTCTTGATATTATTTAAAACAAAAAAAGGAGGGCTGAAACCAGTTTGGCTCAGTGGATAGAGTGTCAGTCTGTGGACTAAAAGGTCCCAGGTTTGATTCTGATCAAGGGCATGTACCTTGGTTGCGGGCACGTCCCCAGTGGGGGTGTGCAAGAGGCAGCTGATCGATGATTCTCTCTCATCAATGTTTCTAACTCTCTATCCCTCTCTCTTCCTCTCTGTAAAAAATCAATAAAATATATATTTTTTAAAATAAAATAATATAAAAATAAAACAAAAAAAGGAGGAATATTGGAGTAATCTCCTGTAAGTAAATTACATCAAGCCCTAATTACTTAAATTTTTACTTTAATTTTTTTTTTCACTTGTAATGCTGACTGCAAGACACACATGGTGTCAGAATAAGCCAAAGGAAAACTGTTTGTACAATGAAAAGATCCCAAGTCTAGTTTATAGAACAGATTCTTTTATTAACCTATGGTCAAGAATATGCTTATATACTTCCAGAAAATTCCTCCAAGCCATGAGGATTCCTGCAACAATCGATCTGAGAGAAGAACTGACCAGACTACTCCAGCCACAGAAGGTGGTGGACCCAAGCAACACACTGAGGAGACAGAGAAGAAACAATCCAAAAATAAATGGGGGATGGTAAAGGCACCATGCTAGCAGTCAGCAGCTCTGCGTTGCTGTATGTTGCAAAAGATGAGACAAGAAAAAGAAAGTAGGACATGCATTGTCATTGCTACCATCCAGAACTAGAGTATCATTGCTGTTATATCACATGGGATAGTAATTGAAAAGGGAATCCATAAAAAACTATTGGACAGTGATTGGAAAGGGGACTCAAAGAACTGTTAGACCAGAAAGGAGTTTTGGGCAAACTAGTTCCTTTGATGCCTGGGTGCAATTTAAAAAGACATGAAAGAACTCAATCCTGTCCATTGAACAGAAAATTCTTAACTGAAAATGGCATACATTCTTGTTAAATTTATTAAATCAAAAAGAGTGATATTCTGAAGACTAAGTCCAGCGGGTCATAATAAATGCCAGATGTCCTCAAAAGTTTAAATGGACTCTTTCAACAGGACTGAAAATTTGCATACTGTTACCTACTATTTATAGTAAATGGAGGGATAAAATGATATCCCCAATGCAATTTACAATAGTAAAACAAATTTGCTATAGACAGCCAAAGGCAATTCCCTTAACCTGAATCCTTTACCAAACCATACCTTTGATATGTATATCTGCTTAGCCAAAGGGGAAATGTGTGAATAAAATGCCATGGGTCTGGATATTTGAAGAGCTTAGTCACTAGAACTAAGTTCCCCCCATGTCTTCAAAATTTATATTTCATGTCTAGTTTAGTCATTTACATGCAGCCCTTCTCCAGATTCCTGAACCCTTGCAGCTGCAGAAAGATGCTTCAATAAATGTTGTTGTGAAAATTGGACAGATATATGCAAAAAATTGAAACCAGACTACCAACTTACAAAATTCACAAAAATAAACTCAGAATGTATAAAGGACTTACTAGCAAATGTAAGATGGGAAACAATAAAAATCTTAGAAGAATATATAGGTAGCAAAATATCAGACATATCTTGTAGCATTATCTTCACAGATTCAGCTCCTAGGGCAATGGACACTAAGGAGAAAATAAACAAATAAGTCTATATCACAATAAAAACTTCTGCATGTCAAAAGAAACCACCAACAAAAATATAAGAGGGACCACCGCATGGGAGAACATATTTGCCAATATAATATCTGATAAGGGTTTACTGTAATCTCCAAAATTTATAGGGAACTCATACAACTTAAAAAAGGAATATAGCCAATCAAAGCAAAAAAATGGGCAAAGGCCTTAAATAGACAACTTTCAAAAGAGGACTTACAGAAGTCCAAGAGAAATATAAAAACATGCTCAAAATCACTAATCTTCCAAGAAATGCAAATAAAAAGGACAATGAGATACCATCTCACACCTCTCAGAATGGCTATCATGAACAAATCAACAAACAAGTTCTGGCAAAGATGTGCAGAAAAGGGAACCCTCCTTCACTGCTGGTGGGAATGCAGACTGGTACAGCCACTGTGGAAAACAGTATGGAGTTTCCTCAAAAAATTAATAATGGAACTTCCATTTGACCCTGTAATTCCTATTCTGGGAATATATCACAAGAAAATAGACACACCAATCAGAAAGGATATATGCACCCCATATGTTCATACAGCTCAGTTTACAATAGCTAAGATTTGAATACAGCCTAAGTCCCCATCAGCAGATGAGTGGATTAAGAAACTGTGGTACATCTACACAATGGAATGTTATGCATCTGGAAAAAAAGAAGGAACTCTTTCTATTTGCAACAGCTAGTATGGACCTGAAGAGCTTTTTGCTAAGTGAAATAAGCCATTGGAAAAGGAGAAATATCACATGATCTCACTCATTTGTGGAATAAAATGAGCAACATAAACTGGTGATGTACAATATATCCAGACCTAGAAGCATTGAACAGAACATCCATCCTCAGAGGGAGGTGGCGGAGTGATGAGGGGAGTAAGAGATCAACCAAGGAACTTGTATGCATGCATATTCTAGTGAGCAGAACCCATGGACACAGACAGTAGGGGGTTGAAAGCATGTGCTGGGGGTGTGGGAATGACTGGGGAGAGGTCAATTGGGGGAAAAGGAGACATATGTAACACTTTAAACAATAAAGGATTATTTTTAAAAAGAATGCAAGAATAAAATTAAAATGCACAAACAAATTAAAAATGAATAAATTGGGCATGACCATTAAAACCTTTGTGCCTCAAAAGACACTACAAGGAGAGTGAAAAGGTAACCCATATAATGTGAAAAGATATTTGTAAATCATATATATAATATCTATATATTCATATGAATAAAAATACATATGATAATCTCTCCAGACTATTCAGAATACAAAGAAATCTTACAACTCAAAAGTAAAAAGAAAAATAGCTCAATTTAAAAATAGGCAAAGAATATGAATAAACATTTCTATAAAAGTATATAGAAATAGTTAATCAACACATGAAGATACTCAACATCATTAGTCATCAGGCATATGCAAATCAAAACCACAATGGATATCATTTCACACCCTGAGAATCCCTGCAATCAAAAGATGTAAAATAACAAGTATTGGTTTTGAGTAACCAGTGTGTCACCAGAAGACAGCTGTTGTGAAAACAATAGCAACATTTAAGGCAAAGGGGGAAAGGGAAAACCTCTTATCAACAACATAATCATTGGTCATGTGGGTTCTAGAAAGTCTACCACTACTGGTCATCTAATCTGCAAATGTGGTGGGATCAACAAAAGAGCCATCAAAAACTTGGTAAGGAGGATGCTGGAGCGTAAGAACAGTAGTTAGCATAATAAATGTGAGAAGTTAATTAGAAGTTAATCAGCAGGGCTGAAGATCTGCATATTATTACCTGCTACCAAACAGCTGAGGGCAATTCCCCTAACCTCATTTTCAGCAAACTGTGGCTCTCAAGCCTCATGCGGCACTTTGGCCCCTTGAGTGTGGCCCTTCCACAAAATATCACTGCCTGGGCAAATCTATTTTGAAGAAGTGGCATTAAAAGAAGTTTAAGTTTAAAAACTTTGGCTCTCAAAATAAATTTTAATTGTTGTACTGTTGATATTTGGCTCTGTTGACTAAGGAGTTTGCCGACCACTGCCCTAACCTGATAATCCTTTATTGTTTACCAAATCTTACCTTTGATATGTATATCTGCTTTGCTAAAGGAAAAATATGTGAATAGAAAGTGGTGGGTCTGGACATTTGGGGAACCATCCCTCGAGGGTGAAGCCTCTGCCTGGTTCCCCCAAATGCCTTCCAAATTTATATTCCTTGTCTAGTCTCTATTCATTTGTGTGAAGCCCTTCTCCAGATTCCTGAACCTTGCTGCAAAAAGACTGCAGCAGAGGCTGTTTAAATTGGGAAGATACCTTTCACATATGCCTGCAACTGATTAATTAAAGGCTGTACATGAGCATGGTATCACCATTGATATCTCCCTATGGAAATTCAAGATCAGGAGATATTATTTGACCATCACTGATGCCTTAGGACATAGAGATTTTATCAAAAACATGATTATAGTCACATGCCAGGCTAACTGTGCTGTCCTGATTGCTTCGGCTGGTGTTGCCAAATTTGAAGAATCTCCAAGAATGGGCAGACCTGTGAGCATGCCCTCCTGACTTACACACTGGATGTGAAACAACAAATGTTGGTGTTAACAAAATAGATTCCACTGAGCCACCCTTCAGCCAAAACAGAAATGAGATCGTTGTTAAAAAAAAGTCAGCATCTACATTAAACCATATGATTACACTCATATGTGGGATATAAAACAAACTAGAAAAACAAACAAAAATCCATGGACACAAACAGTATGGTAGTTACCAGAAAGAAGGGGTGTGTGTGTGTAGAAGTAGTAAAGGGTAAAGGGTAACAAATATATGGTGACAGAGGAAAATTTGACTTTGGGTGATGGACACACAATGCAATTTACAGATGATGTATCATAGAAATGTACACTTGAAACCTATGTAAGTTTTAAATTTTATTTTTAGTAAATTTGGGGGTGGTGATAGCAGTTAATGAGATCATATAGATTTCAAGTGTACATTTCTATGATACATTGTCTATATATTGCATTGTGTGCCTACCATCCAAAGTCAAATCATCTTCTACCACCATATATTTACCCTGTTTCCCCGAAAATAAGACAGTGTCTTATATTAATTTTTTCTCCCAAATTTGCGCTAGGTCTTATTTTCAGGAGATGTCTTATCTTTCCATGCGCTAGGTCTTATTTTTGGAGGATGTCTTATTTTTGGGGAAACACGATACTACACCCCAACCCCTTCCCTCTGATAAACACATGAATTTATTTTATATCCCACATACCTCTAAAATCATATGTTTTCTAGCTTAGTCAGAAACCTATATAATTTTATTAAGTAATGTCACCTCATAAATTTAACTTAAAAAAAGAAGTCATCACCTACATTAAGAAATTAGCTATAACCCAGACACTAGGTTTCTGCCAATTTCTATTGGAATGGTGACAACATGCTGTAGCCAAGTGCTAATAAGCCTTGGTTCAAGGGATGAAAAGTGACCTGTCAAGATGGTAATGCCACTGGAACCACACTGCTTGAAGCTCTGGATTGCATTCTTCCACCAACACAAGCCCCTGCATCTGCCCCTCCAGGATGTCTACAAAGTTGGCAATATGGATACTGTCCTTGTGGGTTGATTAGAGACTGGTATTCTCAAACCAGGTATGGTGATCAATTTTGCTCCAGTCAACATTACAACTGAAATGAAGTCTGTTGAAATGCATCATGAAGCTTTGAGTGAAGCTCTTCTTGGAGACAAGTTGGGCTTCAAAGTTAAAAAGATGTCTGGCAAGGATGTTTGTCATGGAAATGTGACTGTTGACAGTAAAAATGACCCACCAATGGATGCAACTGTCTTCATAGGTCAGGTGGTTATTCTGAACCACCCAGGCCAAGTCAATGCTGGGTAGGCATCTGTATTGGATTGTCATACAGCTAGCATTGCAAATTTACTAAGCGATAGAAGAAGATCCATCCTCATTCTGAGAAAAAACAAGAAGATGGCCCAAAGATTTTGAAGTCTGGTAATGCTGTCCTCATTGATATGGTTCCTGGAATTCCCATGTGTGTCAAGAACTTCTATGTCTATCCTCTGGGCTGTTTTGTTAGTGCTGAAATGAGACAGATAAAAGCAGTGGACAAGCCAAGACTGGTTTGGCTCAGTGGATAGAGCGTCGGCCTGCGGACTGAAAGGTCCTGTGTTTGATTCCGGTCAAGGGCATGTACCTTGGTTGCGGGCACATTCTGGTGGGGGTGGTGCAAGAGGTAGCTGATCGATGATTCTCTCTCATCGATGTTTCTAACTTTCTATCCCTCTCTCTTCCTCTCTGTAAAAAATCAATAAAATATATATATTTTTTTTTAAAAAGGCAGTGGACAAGCTGAAGCTGGCAAAGTCACCAAGTCTGCCCAGAAAGCTCAGAAGGCTCAATGAATATTATCTCCAATATCTGCCATCCCAGTCCTAACCAATGGTGGAAGAATGATCTCATAAATGTCTGTCCCAATTAGCTATTTCAGTTTAAAATTAAAAAAACTGGTTAATAATTACAATGCACCATAAAATCTTCAAAAGGAAAGGAGAATGTTTTGTGGACCAGTGTGTGTGTGTGTGTGTGTGTGTGTGTGTGTGTGTGTGAGGGCAATTTTTTTTTTTCTTGTTTGCTTTTTCCCTTTTTTATCTTCTCTTTTTTTTTTGCATAACTCTAATTTTTCTCTATTATTTTATTCTATTTGACTTTAGTCTATTATTAGTGTTAACTTTTCCTATTTTATTTTTCCCTTTTTTCTCATTTTTGTTTTACTTTTCTTATTTCTTAATTTATCCATTATTACTACATTTAAAATTCATTATTATTATTTCATTTATTTACTGTTTCCTTTTCTTTTTTCCTCTTTTAGCTTTTTCCTTGCTTCCATATAGCCACCTCTTTTGTATCCTTCTTTCTCGCTTTTTCCTTATATCCTTTCTAAGTCTTCATTCATGTGTCTTTTACTAGTGGTATTCTTTTCAATTTTATTTGTATTGCTTTTGCTTCTTTTTCCTTCTTAGTCTTTCCTTTTATTACTGCATTGAGTAGCTTAATTTTCATGGTGTTTTTGGCTTGGCTTTGTTGTGTTTTATTCTGTTCTGTCAACACCTGTATAACAGCTGGCATGATGATGTAGTGGTTGAACCTCACTGCTAGCACGTCAGAGGGGTGATTCTTCCCCCAAAAGGAATATCAATAATCAAGCCCAAATTACAAGAGGAGAGCCCAAATAATGCATACAAGGTCCATTCATAGATCATCCAGCTCAGGTGAACAAAGATACTGCACCTCTGGACCCCTGAAGGCCCTTTTTAAATAAGGCCATCCCACAAATATTTGAGGCATAACATTTCTATATAATACATAGAAACAAATACAAAGAGACAACTAAAATTGAGCTACAAAGAAACAACAAATGAGAGAAAAGAAGGAATCTCCAGGGGGAGAGAAAAAAACTAAATAAAATGGAGGCAAGTTATCTATCAGACATAGAGTTCAAAGTAATGGTTAAAAAGGTGCTTAGGAGCTTAGTGTAAATCATAAGGAACTTAGTGGGAACTATAGTAACATAATAGGAAATAGAAACCATGAAGCAGAAACAGACAGAAATGAAGAATAACATATCTGAAAAGAACACACTGGAAGGAATTAAAAGTAGATTGGATGAAACAGGACTGAATCAGCAATTTGGAAGACAACGTAGAAATAAATATCCAATTAGAGAAGCAAATAGAAAAAATAACAAAAGCAGGAAGATAGCTTAAGGGAACTCTGGGACAACATGAAGTGTAACAACTCCTGCATTAGGAAGAGGGTGAGCAAGGAACAGAGAATCTGTTTAAAGAAATAATGATAGAAGACTTTCCCAACCTGGTGAAGGAAAATGTCACACAAGTTCAGGAAGCACAGATTGTCCCAATCAAGAGGAAACAAAATAGACCAACATCTGGATACATCATAATTAAATTGGCAAAGGTTAAAGATAAAAAAGAATCTTAAAGGCAAGAGAAAGATAGAATATTAAATACAAAGGAGTTCCCATTAGAATGACCGCTGACTTCTCCATAGAAACACTTCAGGCCAGAAGGGAGAGGCATGAAGTAGTCAAAGTAATGAAAAGCAAGGGCCTAAATACAGTATTATTCTTCCAGCAAGGTTATCATTTAAAGTTGGAGGGATTACAATACCGGATAACAAACTCTACTACAAAGCCATTATAACCAAAACAGCTGAGTACTGGCACAAGAATAGGCATATACACCAATGGATCAGAATGGAAATCTCAGAAATCTACCCAAGCCATTATGCTCAATTAATATTTGACAAAGGAGGCAAAAACATACAATGGAGTAAATACAATCTCTTCAATAAATGGTGTTGGAAAAACTTGACAAATACATGTAAAAAGATGAAACTGGTCCTCCAACTTACATCATACACAAGAATAAACTCAAAATGGATAAAAGACATGAAACCACCAAAATCTAAGAAGAAAACATGGACAGTAAAATCTCAGACATCTCACATAACAGGATTTTTGCCAATACAAACCGAAGGGCAAAGAAAGCTATGAGAAAATAAACAAATGGGACTACATCAAAATAAGAAAGCTTCTACACACCAAAAGATACAATTATTAAAATGAAAAAGGATGCCACTTTATGGAAAAACATATCTGTCAGTGATATATCTGATAAGGGGTTAATATCCAAAATATATAAAGTACTCATAAAACTCAACAAAAGGAAGGCAAGCAATCCGATTTAAAAATGGGCAGAAGACCTGAATAGAGATTTCTCTAAAGAGGACATGCAAATGGCCAAGAGACATATGAAAAAATGCTCAAAGTCACTAATCATCAGAGAAATGCAAATTAAAACCACAATGAGATATTAACTCACACCTGTCAGAATGGCTATCATGAAAAAATCAACAAACCACAAGTGCTGGCAAGGATGCAAAGAAAAGAAATGCTAGTTCACTGCTGGGGCAGGCACAATGGAAAACAGTATGGAGTTTTCACAAACAATTAAATATGGAAATGCAATTTGACCCAGTGATCCCACTTCTAGCAATATTTCCTAAGAAACAGGAAATAGAGGAACTCATCAGCACCACCACTCAGACAGGCCTTGGAACTGGCCTGTCCACTCCAGCCAAAATCCTGATGCCCCACCTGCAGACCTGCAGACCCTGGCACCTCCACCTGCAAAGATGCACCTCAGGCAGCAGTAAGTGCAAATTCCCCCCTCCCCAGCAGCATAACTCCAGATACCACATTCATGCATTTCCAGTGTGCAGATAGGGGGCACACTACTACATAGGCAGCACCTGAGAGCCACTGGGAGACCCTGCTGGATGTGATTTTGTACAGACAAGGGTGCACTGTCCAACAGTAGAAATTCTGAATTCCCTCTTCCTGAATAACTGCCCACAGTCACCCCAGCTGCTCAACCTCAGTGCCAGGGCCCCTCAGAGTATGTCAGAGCTCTGTGCCAGCAAACACACTGCCAAAGTCACACATTTCCAACAGGCAGGCACCATGAGCCCATCTGTCCACAGGGAACTCCTGGGAGCTGCTGGGAGCGCTTGCTGGATGTGATCTTGGACAAACAGTCATACACACACACACACACACACACACACACACACACACACACCAAGGCAGTACAAATTCTGAATTCACTCATCCTGGATACCTGCCCACAGATGCCTCAATTACATGGCTTCAGTGCCAGGGACTTTCAGAGTGCTTCAGTGTGCCTTGTTGGCAAACACACTGCAGGTGCCCCTGTAAGCTGCCACTGAAAGTGCACGCCTATTCATCACAGGTGTAGCAGCAAAAGCTGATAATGCCTACCCCACAACCACAGAACTCTGGCCACCACAGTCATGCCTTTCCAGAGAGCAGGACCCTTGAGCCCCCATTACCCCAACAGACGGTTCCTGGGAGCCATTGTGAATCCCTATTGGGCTTGCATGATTTCAATCAAGGGCACAAGACAGAAAAAATTGGGGTACCCCCCTACATGGCTGCTGACTTCTAGACACCGCAGTTGCACATTTCCAGCTCACAAGCCTACATCAAGAGAACCCAAATAGCTCAAGCAGGAAGCTACACTAGATTACCAAGCCCAGGAGACCTGTTATATCACAACAATAGCACCATCCCCAAAAGAACTTGGGTAGCAAACAATTGGATCTACAAATAAAATGTTACAGCAAAACATGGGAAGACAAAAATGCAATCCCGAAAGGAAAGAAAAAGAGGAATCACCAGAAAGGGAGTTAAATGAAATTGTGACTAGCAACATATCAGGGAAATAATTCAGAGTAATGGTTCTAAGGATGCTCAAACAGCTGGATGACAAATACATACAACTCAATGACAAATACACACAACTCAATGAGAATTATAAGGAGCTGAATAAGAATGTCACCAACATGAAAAGGAACCAAGAGGAGATGAAGAACACAATGGACGTCTTAAACAGTAGACTAGAAGAAGCTGAGGACTGCATCAGCGAATTAAAAGATAAGGTAGGGGAAAAAAACACACACAAACACAGCAGCAACTGGAAAGAAGACTTAAAAAGCAAGAGGAGAGCCTAAGGGAGCTTTAGGACAACACAAAATGAAACAACATTTATATAATAGGGGAACAGAAGGAGAGGATGAGAGAAAGGAATAGAAAGCCTGTTTGAACAAATGATGACAGAAAACTTCCCTGATATTGGCAAGAAAAAAAAACAAAAAAAAACTATGCAAATCCAAGAAGCACAGAGTTCCAAACAAGATGAACCCTAAAAGACCGACACTAAGACATATCATAATTAAATTGGCAAACACCAATGACAAAGCAAGAATCTTAAAGGCTACCAGAGAGAGACAGAAAGTTACCTACAAGAGGTCTCCTATTAGAATATCAAAGGATTTCTCAATAGAAACACTCCAGGCCAGAAAGGAACAAAATGAAATATACAAAGTGATGCAAAGCATGCAATTGAACCCAAGAATACTAAACCCTGCAAGGCTATCATTCAAAATTGAAGGTGGAATGAGGAGCTTCACTGACAAACAAAAGGGCTAAGAGAGTTTATCACTACCAAGCCAGCAATGCCAGAAATCCTAAAAAGACTGCTGTAAAAAGAAGAAAGAGAAAGGCAAGAAGAAACATAAATATTAAGGATAAATACGACAACAAACATATAGTCATATAAGTACATTAAACATAAATGAATTAAATGCACCAATCAAAAGACATAGGGTAGCTGAATGGAGAAGAAAACATGACACATATATTTGCTCTCTGCAAGAGACCCACCTCAGAACAAAGGATTCACACAGACTGAGAGTGAAGGAATGGAAAAACATTTTTCAGGCAAATGGAAATGAGGAGGGAAAAAGCTGGGGTTGCAATACTTATATCTGATAAAGAATATATGGACCCCTATTTCATAGTAAATCAATTTATAATAACTAAGATCTAGAAACAGCCCAACTTCCCATCAGCAAATGAGTGGATAAAAAATCTACGGTATATTTTGACCATGGAATACTATGTGGCTCTAAAAAGGAACGAACTCTTACCCTTTGAAACACCATGGAGGGAACTGGAAAGTATTATGTTAAGTGAAATAAGATAGTCAGAGAAAGATATGTATCACATGATCTCACTTATATGTTAAATCTAATGAACAAATTAAACTGATGAACAAAACAGATCCAGAGACATTGAAACATGCAACAGTCTGACTTATTTCAGAGAGAAGGGGTGGTGGGGTGGGAAGTGATTAATCAAAGAACTTATATGCATATACACATGACCAATGAACAAACAATGGTGGAGGAAAGGCCTGGAGAGGGTGGGGGTAGGGTAGAGGAGGGGTCAAAGGGAGAAAACGAAAGGAGACATCTGTAAGACTTTCAACAATAAAAATTTTAAGAAGTTTAAATTTTTTTTAAATAATAAACTGGTGTTTAGTAACATGAAAAACTTAAGAAACAAAGAAAAACTTTTGTCTTATTCCCATACTTGTCAGAGTGAGGCACAACGACCCTCTCTGATCTTTGCATGGCCCACTTGATGGGCCTTGTCCAACAATGTGCTCCTATAAATGGTCTGGGGCAGTGGACTATCCTGACCAAAGGTTAAATAAATCACTTCACAAAGCTGTAAGACTACCCAACCCCCCGAGAGGCATCTCTAATTGCTGATGCATCTTTGTTCAGTCAAGGGACATGATAGGGGAAGGGTAGAAAGTGTGAGGAGAGAATGGAAGTACTTTCCCCACATGGAAAGTGGGAAGGGGATTATCATTTGTTTAGAATTCAGCTATAATTCCCCGGAGTCTGCCTGGAATATCATCTCTGCTCCATCTCACACACCCTGTAAAAGTCAGCATTGATCCTTCTCAGTGGGAAGTGGCTTCCTCTTTCTTTGAGATTTTGGGTATTTGGACCACATAGGTTAGAACTTAATTTTTCTTTGACACTCCAGGAGTGCAGTGAGGAGGTCTTGGATGTGAACACCTTAGGGCTTGGGTCCTTGCCCCTCTTACCTCCTCACCCATGCATAGCTTCTCTTCCCTTTTACAAAATGGCCTGGTCCTTGAATAACCATATAGTTGGCCCTCAATAAATTCTGACAGACTGAAAGTTACTCTTACTGTTTCCCATCCTATCCATCTCCTCATCCAATTCCCTCTCCCAAATCAACTATAACCTTTATCTCCATAGGCCTATCTCTGGATAAGGGAGAGGAGTGGGTAGCTCATTACCACTGTTGCAGGGTCATTTGGATTTGCAGCATGGGCTCAGGCTAAGCAACACTTCTATACCACAGAGCCTTCAAACTGGCCAAACCTGCCAGCTAGCTCCTGCATAAGGAGGTTAAACTAGGTTGTTGTGAGGAGTAAATGATAAGAACAGTGTCTTATCAATAACAGTGTCTGGCACAAATTACATTTTGCTGTGAAAGACAAGAAAGAATAGGAACCTTAAGATACATGTGAAGGGAATTGAACCTGTCCAAGAGCAATGTCAAGTTGGTAAAAGATATTGAACAGTAACACAATTCGGTTTATGTCGTATTGTGAATTATCTCCTATTCAAGAAATATGTCAGGCTCTGACTCTACATACAGCTTTGCACAGATTTCTTTCTCTATTTAAACATTACTTCTTCCTGGCCTCTGCTCAGCTTCACTATTCATAGGCTCTGCTTGTATGGCACTTTCTTCTGCAGATCTCCTCTCCTGGTCCCCATCCCCAACTCTAGTACTGCCCCAAAGCCCAAAGAGAGCATTTTCTTTTTCCTGTAAGCTTCCTTAGCACACTGCACTGTCATCAGTCTACTTACTTCTCATCTCTCCCACAGTAGGGGAGAGACCACATTTTCCTATCTTGATATATTTAGGGTACAACTCAGTACCTTATAGTTAATAAATGCAAAATAAACAAAATTGTGAACTAAAAAGTTGCATACTATAAGTATTAGTAGTAGTTTTAAATATGCTACTTTGATATAACAATTTTAGAAATTTTTTTTATATTATTCTAAGCTGATATATACCATGAGCTGAAGCTTTGTCTATTCATTCAGTCATTCTTGGCTTAACCAGGTGGCAGTTGGCACTCCAAGTTTAAGCCACAGACAACTGAGTATTAGTGCAGAAAACTCTGGTCCATTCATTCAAAAGGCAAGACCAAAGGCCAACAAAACTCTCCACTTCTTATTACTAGTAGACTCACTACTAGTTTAGGGATCTCTCTCACCTTGCAAGCCTAAGAAGGTAAAGAGATCCAGAGTTTTGAAGAGGAGCATATGAGAGGAGAGGATAAGATCCAAACCCAAAGGAAAATCACTCTGTGTTTCACATACATAACCCAATGTGTCTCCCTGGGGGAACAGTGAATGGCCAGGCCAAATTTGTCTGGAACTTAGGTGATCATACTGCAGTTTGAGGATATAATGAAGATAGAAGGAAGAGGATAGCATTGTATTCTGGATGCTATCTCCTCATACACCACTAGTGTAGGAAAGAGGAGTCATCTTGTGAATTCGCCTATATATGAAGATTTTTTAAGCCTTTATATAACTAAACAAAGAAGCCTGCAGGGCCAGTACAGTCCCTGGGTCTGCAGTCAGAGCTATCTGACTTACACCCCAACTTATCATAGTCTAAGGTCAGTTCTAATACCAACACCCAGTACAAACACTTACCCTGGGAAATTCTTGTCACCCAGAAATACCTTCTTATATACATCCTGCTCTTACCCCACTTTCTTTTTTTTTTTTTAATAAATCTTTATTGTTCATATTATTACAAATGTTCCTCTTTTTTCCCCGTCCTTCCGTTGTGCTCCTCCACCAGGTTCCCACCCCACCCTTTGCCCTTTCCCCACCCTCCATTGTCCTAATCCATAGGTGCACAGTTTATGTTCAGTCTCTTCCCACACCCCCCTCTCCCCTTTCCCCCAAGAATCATCAGTTCACTCCCCTTCCATACCTCTGATTCTATTATATTCAACAGTTAATATTGTTCATCAGATTTTTTTTTAATTTCCTTGGTTTTTAGATTCACTTGTTGATAGTTACATATTTGTTGTTCATAATTTTTATCTTTATTTACTTTCTCTTCTGAAAGAACCCCCTTCAGCAATTCATATAATTCTGGTTTGGTGGTGATGAACTCCTTTAACTTTTTTTTTTATTAGTGAAGCTCTTTATCTGGCCTTCAATTCTGAGTGATAGCTTTGCTGGATAGATTATTTTTGTCTGTAGGTTCTTATTATTCATCACGTTGAATACTTCTTGCCATTCCCTTCTGGCCTGCATGGTTTCTGTTGATAAATCAGCTGACAATCGTATGGGTGCTCCTTTATAGGTAACTACCTGCTTTTCTCTTGCTGCTTTTAATATTCTCTCTTTGTCTTTTGCTCTTGGAATTTTAATTATGATTTGTCTTGGTGTGGTCTTCTTTGGATTCCTTTTGTTTGGAGTTCTGTGTGCTTCCTGGACTTGTAAGTCTAATTCTTTCACCAGGTGGGGGAAGTTTTCTGTCACTATTTCTTTCAGTATGTTTTCATTATCTTGCTCTCTGTCATCTTCTGGGACCCCCATAATTCTGATGTTGGTTCGCTTGAAGTTGTCCCAGAGGTTTCATACATTATCTTCAACTTTCTGGATTCTCTTGCCTTCTTGCTTCTGCAGAGGAGTGTCTTCTGGCTCTTTATGTTCCAAATCTTTGACTTGATTTTGCTATCTTCCATTCTGTTTTTAGGACTCTGTGTAATATTTTTTATTTCAGACAATGTATTTTTTATTTCTTGTTGATTCCTTATTAATTCTAGTTGATCCCTTTTCATATCCTCATAGGTCTTATCGACCTTTTCTAGGAAATTCTTGAAAAACCTTATAAGCATAGATTTGAACTCTATATCCAGTCACTTTTTGTCCTCCATTTCTTTCGTTTGTGATCTTTTTCCTTGTCTCTGCATTTTCACAGCTTCCCTGAGTTGGTAGCCTTAAAAGTCTGTGTTCTGCTTGGATGTAGTTTCAGGGTGGAGCCTACAGCCTTGGCTTCCGTCAGCCCTGCCCTATGTGGCTCCCGAGTCTCAGTATTCCTTAGGGTCCTTCAGTACTCGTTGTAAGCACCTCTGAGAGAAAAGTGGCCTCAATTTTCTCCTACCAAACAGTCTAGGCTCGCCCCCAATTAGCCCGAAACTGGGGTTCAGTTCAGTTGGAAGTGGGGTTCAGAGCAGTCTGGAGCTTTTGTCTCCTTCCCGCCAGGGCAATCCAGCAGCACAGCCAACTGTCTGTTCTCTGTGTGCAATGTGCGCACCTCCGGGACCTCCTTTCCCCGCTCCCTAGGGGTTCCGCCTTACAGCCCAGCTCCCTCTGTATGAGCCTGGGTCCCCAGGGTCTGGCCTAGAACTGGGGTTCAGTGCTGTCAGGTCTGGGGTTCAGCACAGTCTGGAGCTTTTATCTCCTTCCCGCTATGGAACACCAGCCAGGCACTCAGCCGCCCCCTCCTCTCCAGCTCTGTCCTCTACGCACGTGCAGTGTGTATCCATACCTCAGGCTTTTACAGCTCCTCTGCTCTTCCCTCTGGTTTTCTCCTTGTTTCTCGTTGTAGAATTTCCAGTCAGTTGACTTTCCTGTAGTTCTGGGTAATGTCCATTTTATATTTTAGTTGTATTTTATTGAAATTGTTGTGTGCGGCTGTGATTAGGTGTTTACCTGTGCAACCATCTTGGATTCTCCTACCTCACTTTCTTGACCCAGTATCTGCTTTCCTTGAATGAGAATTCTATAACTAGGAACAAAAGAGGTATGAGTGCCCTTAGAAATCACTTAGTCCCTTCCTCAAGGGTTAGAGGAGCAGAGACCTGAGGCCACAGGGTCCAGAGCTTTCCCATCAACCCTTTGCCTTTTCTTGCAGAGTGAGGAGGCCAACAGACATCTGTAGTACAGGCCTGTAGAACAATATGGGTATAGCCTGGCTTCCTGCTTAGGATTCTGTCAGAAGCCAGGATAGACAGGAAGGGAGTCTCTGCCCACCAAGGCCTGTGCTATTCCAGAAACCACTCCATTCTCTCTGTTCTGACTGGCCAGTTCCCCTCTGAAGTCCCTGCAGGCTCCCTTTACATCCCATCCCACTTTTAAGCCTTGGCCCTCAGCTCTTCCTCATTTTGTTTCATAGGAGTAAAATTTTACCAGCCGGAAAAGCAAATGGGCCTTCATCACTTGTTAGGGGATCTGGGGAAAATGACAGAAGCCCTAGAATAAAATCAGATTGTAGTATTATCTGACTTTGGCAATGATCATGACCCAGGCTCTAGAGCTAACAGTCTCTTGAACTCTAGCTTTACGGTCAGCTCCCAACAACTTCCCATCAGCAGGATAATAAGAAAAAAAGGACTGACTGTGCAAACTCTACCACCTCTGGTTTCAAGATCTTCAGACTGAGAGCCGAACTTTCCTTATCTATTTTTATCTTCCAAAAGTTGAGTCCCTGAGCTCCTAAACCCCAAACTAGCTTACAGAATGGTGGTAATGAAAGTACCAAGATAGCAAAAAGCAAGGTAAGGTATGGGAAAGCAAAGAAGAAGGAACAAAGGGCTTGTTGGAGGGGGCCTACTTCTGTGAGACCAGAGATATTCTAGGACAATGGTACTCTGATCACTGCCTCTGATCAGCTGTCATGAATAGTTTACCTCTTTAGAAAGGAGCTCTGAAAGCTCAAGAATAAAGGTCACGATATTTCATCTTACATTTGACAACATTTTGCTTTTTCTCAAAGCAGGGGGAAATGTAAATTCATGATAGGATCATTGTTTCACATTTTCATTGGTAATATTATAGAATTAGGAAAAGTCAGAATGCTAAATGTTGCCAAGATTCCTACATGGAAATAAATGACTCTGTATTTATTATTTTTTTTAAAAAAAGAACTTAATTTTTTCCTTTTCTGAGTATTAGTCATTCATTGATTTTCATCCCACCTCCCTTCACCCAATCTTTCTCTCTTTCTCTATTTCTACCCCTCTATTTTTTTCCTCAGCTTTGAACTGGCCATTATGTGGATTGAAGTATAGTTGAGGAGAATTTAAACTTGTTGAGTACAGTGTTTCCCTCCATTTTTAAATCAGAAAAAAATGTCTTTCTGAAGTAGAGTTCACTGTTGTTTTATTTATATATTGTCCTTTATACACTTTTCTGGAGTTCAGTTACATTTTATTTGAGTGTGGTCTACAATTGGGTGTTCTAAGGGTCAGTTGCCCTAATACAGGAATGCATAAATAGGAGAGATGGGCTAATTTAGAAGGATGCTTTGAAGGCAAGAGCCTGAGATTTGGGCTTCAGGTGCTAGTCAAGAAGTGGGTCTGTTGATGGGTACAAAAAGCCAGAAGTGACTTCAAATAGCAACTGTAAGCTGGTTGTTGTAAGCTCTGAGAATCAAACTATAGGAATGTGTACCAAGCCTCTGGGGAACACATGTGCCACTGATGCTGCTCTTTCTTGCTCATAACCCAGAAGGCAAAGTCTCAAACAAGTCCCAGCTTAGAGATCACAGTCCTCTAAGCATAAAGCTTGACCTAGTGACTGCTCCCTAGATCTTTCCTGGGTAGCTAGTTAGCTGTGGGAGGGGCAGCAAGTGTTGCCAAAACAAGTGAAACTTACAAGAACATTGTAAATTACCTTCTTTGCTCCTAACTATAAATAAAGCATCGGCTTTGCAGTCTGGATCTGTTCTGTGACCTCATCAAGGCACAGAAGATCCACCTAGACCCAGCTTATTCTCTTTGTCTGTCTTTATTCTTCATCCTTCACCGGCCCTCCCTCAGGATCACCAAAACTTTGGCTGTGCTGGCGTGGCATAGTCCAACATGACATAATAAGGTAGTTTCACCCACATTACACTCAGAATGACTTTAGCAAATCAATAGCACCCCAAACACACCACAGCAATAGTTCTATGGGTTCCATCCATCAACCCCTTTCCTGGCCTTTTTATGCTCTTTATATCACACACTAGAGGCCCAGCACACAAAATGTGTGCATGGGTAGGGTCCCTACGCCTGGCTTGCAATCAGGGTTGATCTTCCCCAGCCGCCAGCAGCCAACCCACCACCTGCCACTGATGCTGGTCGTCTTCTGTGTGTGGGGTGACCAGTGGGGTGTTTGGGGCCCCTGTCACTCTCACCTGCCTTGGCTTGGTGCTGCCCATGTCCACCACCACCCACTCCCAGTTTCCTGTTCCCCATCAGGCTATCGGAGCCTGCTGGCCAACCAGGGAAAAGGCCTGAGAGGTTGGCAGTTCCTGCCTGCTCACTGGCTCCACCTTCCACCAGCAGTCACCCTCTGTGTGTGGGGGTGACTGGCAGGACAATCAGGGCCCATCCCACTCTCTCATACCCACCTTGGTCTGGTGCCACTCTTGTCTGCCACCACCCATCCCCGGTTTCCCATTCTCCATTGGGTAATTGGAACCTGCCAGCTGGGAGGAGAGACTGAGAGATTGGCCAGCAGGTCCCGATCAGGTGGTCAGAGCCTGCAGACTGAGGGCAGCTCCTGTGTTGAGTGTTTGCCCCCTTGTGGTCAGTGCGTGTCATAGTGACCAGTCATTCCACCATCTGGTTGATTTTTCTATTACACTTTCATATATATAAATCATCAGGAAAACATGTATGTCAGCACTAAACATATCCCAGGTTGTTCAACTCTTCCTTATATCTCTATTGTGCTTCAGCTCAAAATCTTCAGATAAATTGGATTCCAAGGCAGATATGGAAATGTCATTATTTAGGTGTGTGGCTCTCTGCTTATTTTCAGGCTAAGTTTTTAGATTTCTGAGCATGTAATGCTTAAAGCCCTTAGAGAAACAGAAAACAAAAACTTAATACACATATGCACATAACTATGAAGACAGTGATAACTAGTTCATGATTGTGTATGAGAGAAAAACTTAGAGGGCGAGGGGAAGGGAAGGGAGAGGGAAGGAAAAAGAAAGGGAGGGAGGGATGAGAGAGAGAGAGAGAGAAATATATATATATATATATATATATATATATATATATATATATAGAGAGAGAGAGAGAGAGAGAGAGAGAGAGAGAGAGAGAGATGAGAGGGGGAAATTTCACAGGAATTTTAATTTCGACCCCTAAAGGTTGAGCTCTCAGGCTGAGGACCTTGAAACTAGAGGGAGGACAGTTTGTGCAATCAGTCCTTTACTTCTCTGAAGTATACTTTTTTGGGGGAGAAACAGATTCTGGGAAGGCCATGTGGAGGAGGTGGCATTTACTCCAGGCTTTAAAAGATGAACAAAATTTGTGGAAATGGGAGGGAGGGAAAACATTTTAGATGGAAGAACTGAAGAAAAACAAAGAGGAGGCAAAAGTGTGAGCATTTAAAGAACAGCAAGTTGCCAAATTTGGCTGGTATTCAGGAGTTTTAATCTAGAGCAGAATAAACAGCAATAGAAAAGCAGTTTGTTGTCAGATCAACTTGGACTATATTCTGTAAGCAATGTGGTACTGTTGACACCATCGGATCTGTGTTAACAAAGGGAGTGACGCCATCAGAGTTTTTTTAAAAAGATCATTCTGCTCATTGTTCAGGTGATAAATAATGACAGCCTAAAGGTATAAGATGGGGGTGGTGGTGAAAAGGAGCATTTCTGTCATCAAAAATAGTGTTTGGGGGAAAAACTCAGGAGTTCTGCAATATCACTACCACCTAAAGATATGTCTACAGTAATAAAATAGAAACATTCAAATTGACCGTCCCTCCTCTATGCCCACAGCCAATCAGGAGCTACTATGCAAATTAACCCAACAAAGATGGTGGTGATCAAGGAGCTGGAGCGAGCAGGAGGGTTGGGTTGCCCCTGGTGATGGAGGAAGCCAAGTTTCCAGCCAGCCCTGGCTTCCTCTCAAGGAGTGGCAAAAAACAAAAACATAAAAAGAAGGGCTGGGAGCCCTGGCCTCTGCTCAAGGAGTGGCTGGGGGCCTTGGTCACCAGGTGACGTGGCCAGTCTGAAAATGGCACTCAGCCCCTTACCCAGGCTGGCCACACCCCCATGGGGTGAGGGTCCCTGCTGGGGGGCTTGGCCAGCCTGCAAACAGCCATCAGTCCCTCACCCAGGCTGGGTATGTCCCCATGGGGTGAGGGTCCCCAATGGGGGCATGGACAGCCAGCAAACAGCCATCAGCCCCTCACCCAGGCTGGTCAGGCACCCCAGCAGAACTACCCACACTGAAGAGGCTGTGACCAGCCTGAAAACGGCCCTCAGCTCCTTACTCAGGCTGGTCACACCCCGATAGAGTAAGAGACCCCAATGGAGGGGCGTGGCCAGCCTTCAAACAGCCCTCAGCCCCTCACCCAGGCTGGCCATGCCCCCATGGGGTTAGGGTCCCTGCTGGAGAGCATGGCTAGCCTGAAAACAGCCATCAGCCCTGCACTCAGGCTGGCTAGGCACCCCAGCAGGAACCCTCACCCTGAAGGGGGTGTGGCCAGCTTGAAAACAGCCATCAGCCCCTCACCCAGGCTGGCCACACAGCCTCAGCAGGGACCTTCACCCCATGGGGGCCTGGCCAGCATGCAAACCACCGCAGGTGACCCCACACACCAAGGGAACCCCCACCCTGATCCTGGACACCCTTCAGGGCAAATCAGCCGGGCCCCATCAGTGCACCAGGCCTCTATACTAATAAAAGGGTAATATGCTAATTAGACTGGGAGACTTTCCAGGAGACCTTCTGGACATCCTTCTGGACAAAGCCATGGTGGTGGGGCTGAGGTAGAGGCGGTTAGAGGCCAAGAGAGGAGGGCAGTTGAGGGTGATCAGGCCAGGATGGGATGGGAGTTGTAGGTGATCAGGCCAGCAGGGGGTGGGGGTGGGGGGGTGGGGGAAAGAGGGGGGCAGTTGGGGTGAGCAAACCAGCCAGGGGGCCAGTTGGGGTTGAGCAGGCCATCAGTGGGGGTCAGTTAGTGGTGATCAGGACAGCGGGGGGGGGGGAGTAATTTGGAGTGAGCAGGCCAGCAGGGGGGGCATTTGGGGGTGAGCAGGCCAGTGGGGAGGGAAAGTGGGGGTGAGGAGGCCAGCAGGGGGGGAAGTTGGGGGTGAGCAGGCTGGTGGGGGGCAGTTAGCAGCAAACAGGCTGGCAGGCAGAGTGGTTAGGGGCAATCAGGCTTGCAGGCAGGTGAGCAGTTAGGACCCAGCAGTCCCAAATTGTGAGAGGGATGTCCGACTTCTGATTTAGGCCCTATCCCTGTAAATTTTGAGGTATCCCAGATTGGAGAAGGTGCAGACCAGGCTGAAGGACACCCTCCCTGCCCCGTGCATGAATCTTGTGCACCAGGCCACTAGTTACAAAATAAAAAGAACTCTCATGGAACCATAGCAAAATGCAAACAAGTCACAAACAAATGGACAAAACATATGAAGAGACAATTTACAGAAAAATGTTTTCATAGGCTCAGCTTTTGTAGTAGTAAGAAAAACACAAATACTTAAAAATGCCATATTTAATTCATAAGATATACATAAATTAAACAATGGCTTGATGAATGTATATAGAGATGAACAGATGGATATGTGACAAATCATATATAGTGAAATATTAATGATAGAATGTAGGTAATTTATGGGTGTTCACTATACAATCTTTTCAACTTTTCTATATGTTTGAAATGTCCATTAGAAAATGTTTGGGTGGCAGAATTTTAAACCATAACCCTTTTGGCACAACAATTCCATTTCTAGGAATCTACCTTACAGAAATAGGTGCTCACATGCACATCCTATATAATAAGAGAGGAATATGCTAATTATCCGCTACACCATGAGACATAACAACTGACCTTATAACAACTGGATTACGGATCTGCAGGAGGGTGGGGCAGCTAACTACATGCGGGTGGAGGAGAACTACAGGATGGAGCAGGGCAGCAAGCTATGAGGGGGAAGCAGGAGGACCTACAGGTGGGTAGGGCAGTGGGTGGAGAGCTACAGGAGGGCAGCAGCAACCTATTGCACATGGATTCATGCACAGGGCTACTAGTAGATAATAAATAGCCAAAAAGGTACATTAAAACCCTGTGTGTTATAAGGAAGAATTGGAAACCACTTAGTTGTCCAGGTGTTAAGGGCAGAGCAATGGCCAGTGGAAATTGGAGAAAGAAGTGTTAGTAAAAGGTGGAAAGAAAGGAAAGGGGATTTTGAGAAAGGAAATATACAAAGAATTCAGCTCATACTCTGGTTTCTCTTCAGATCGCATAAATGTTTCGCCTTTTACAAAGAATTCAGCTCAATGACACTCCTACTAATCATCCACCAACAAGGACAAGGGCTTTGTGTTGGAGGAAGAGAAATCATTTTCCAAAGGCAACAACATGCAGCTACTGTCTCAGAAACCACTACATGGGGAAATCTATGCACATTACCTTTGGTTCCTTCCCTCTCCATCTAATTTCACTTCCCAAAACAAAGGTTTTGGGTTTGGGTTTTGTTTTGTTTTAAGACCTTAGTTCAAAATAGATCCCAGCCTGGCTTTATAAATGGAGACATGAGACCTAGAGAACGGCTGGGGCATCTCTAAAGTCACAACATGAAGGGGCGACAGAATCTCTTGTACAAGCCTCTTTTAACTCCACTAAAATCAACAGGTAGTTGTCACCAACTTCATCTTAACCTAAGATCAGAAAGAGCTGAAGCCTAGATGAATACGTTGTCTCCTTTCACCAGGAGGAGGGGGTATTGTTTTCTGTTTCAAACATCCTGTCCTTGACTACACACACACACACACACACACACACACACACACACCTTTCTCAAAGAAAGGTGTCTCCAGTTGCCCACATTTAAGCAATCTTGACTTTCAAAAGATCAGCCTTCCCTCTAGGTATCCAGCTGGAACAATTACCGTATTTTTCGGACCATAAGACGCACTTTTTTTCCCCCAGAAGTGGGGGGGAAAAGTCCCTGCGTCTTATAGTCCAAGCATAGCCTACACATATACTTTAAAAAAAAAGTTTTTTTACTTGCCCGGCTCTGTGTAGTCTCTGTGTGCTTGCCTGGCTCTAAAATGGTTCTAAATACTGCTGTTTACTTTACAGGGTTGATTACATGTGTTTATGACTGTGATGTTGGGTTTTAATGCACATAAAATATTTTAGGACACTATTTGTTTCAGAATCTTTTTTTCTTCATTTCCCTTCTCTAAAAACTGGTGCGTCTTATGGTCCGGTGCGTCTTATGGTCCGAAAAATACGGTACCTTGGAGTTAAATGTGCATTTCTGCTAACCTGGCAGTTACCCAGAAAGGCTGCTTTTGCAAGCTGCACAAGTATAACCATTTCTTACTAAGCCTGAGCCTTCAACCTAGGAATCATAGTACAAGTACAGTGAGGAGTCTGGACCTGCGATACCTAGGTTCTTGGGTTCTAGGTACTCTTAAAAGAAAATCCCTGATCCCTTAATTTAGGATCTGAATGTTCAGGGTATGATAAAGCCCTGTTAGTAACATAGTGTGAATATCTACATGAAGCCTGAGTAATTCCCACAATATAGCAGTCAGGTGGTTCTGGGACCTCTTTTCTGCTTAAGGTCTTCCAGTGACTCATAGGCATCCTGGCCATTCTAATTCATCATTGAACAGATCCAAACTCTGCTAAATGTTAAGTGGGGTAATTAATGTAAAGTACTTAGTAAAATGCCTGATACAGAGTAAAAGCACTCTTATTAGAAAGTGCTTCCTTGTAGTAAGTTTAATTCTGCCTCCTGGTGGCTTCCACCATGTTGAATTCCCACCCATTTGAAGTTCTCCTTTCCAGAGCCAGACAGAACAAACATAATTATTTTCCATAGGACAGTTTTGCAGACATCTAAAGAGAGCAACCTTTCCCTGCTTCCCTTCCCTAACCATGATTCACTGTAAGACTACCATCCACCCAAGCAGATTTCATCTTCCTGCAGATAGGTGGCTTAAGGTTTGCCTCATTTTCCACAAAACCATGATATTTGTCACCAGAGGCTGTTACTTGGTCTCTGCCTAGAGAGGTGGAACTATAGAACTACACTTACCCTATTACCGCAGAGCCCCTTAACAATGAGCAGACCTTCAACTCCTCAGGGCAGCTAAGTGATGGACGGTCCTGAGGCAGAGTTTGGGACCCTCCTCCTCCTGGGAAGCTAACAACTTTCTGCTGCTCTTAGTAGCTTCCTTAACCACTGCCTTTGGCTCCTCACCTCCCCCACCTCCTCTCTTCCCCATTTACCCTTTCCATCCCCACCGAAGGGCTATTCATGTGTGGATAAGGTTTTACCCCGCATCCTTAAATCCATAAACTAGCCTGGTGACTCATGCAAACTGGCTGCTGCTCCTTAAGTCGCGCCCAGAAGGCGCCTCCGCTCAACTCCCAACTCTGGCACTTCCCAGTAGTTCCAGTAAGGCTCCCTGAGTAGTTTCTATCTCTGCCACTTTCCCAAAATTGGTGGCAAAATTGGGCCATTCCCCTAATAGCTTAGACTCTGGTTCCAATGGGAGCGCGCGGCGGGTGTTACCTTTCCAGCGGCGAGGGGCAGCGCCAGGTCAGACGACTAAACCCGTAGACGGGTGAGTCCACACTTAGGCTTTGCTTGTTCTGCCACGCTGTGCCACGCGGCGATCAGGTCCAGGGACTGCAGGGTGGCTGGAGGTCCCGCGTCCTGCGCAGCCTGGAGCGGGAAGAACCCACTGAGGAGCGGCGGCTTCTGAAACAGAGGAGCGCCGCTGGCCACCGCCTAGCCAACCAAGCTAGACAGATGCAGGATGTTCCTATCGCCCGAGGCGCCCAGCCATGCCTCGCGGGGCTGTGGTTGTTCTCAGCAGATTATGTTCGAGCCTGAGAGTGCTGGCGGAGGTGCATTTGGCGCCAGCTAGGGTCCCTGGAGACCTTCATTCGACCGAGCTGCTCCCTGTCGCTGCACCTCGCCAGCGACTGGCCGTCGGGACAGTGGGTTCTTCAGGTCACAATTGGCGGAAGATGGAGCCCAAGAGACGGGGAAGGGGGTGGCGGGTGGGGGCTGGAGGTGGAAGAGGTAGGAGGGGCCCAACTCTGAAGTTCAGATGGGAACTCTGCATCTCGCCTGGAGGAGGCTGGCCGAAGGCCAATGCGCACTCCCTCCCAGGCTCCCAGAAGGAGGATTTGAGCGACCTTGCTAAACTCACTCCAAAGGGTGGAGGCTGGAGCGCCCCAGGGTGGGCAGTTCAAACCTGCTAGTCACTAATCCTCCCCCACCCGTCCCCCTGCCTGCTTTAGTCTGGCAGCCCAATATACTCCTTGGCCAAGCTTTGAATTGCAAATCAAACATTCCACCAGCCTAATTGCTGAGTTCCCAGGAGCAAATGGCCAGGACAACAGGGTAAGGGATCCTTACCCTTAGCAGGCCTTGCTAAAGGGCCACCTGCACTCGCCACCTGAGCGCCCCGCAGAGGGCCACACCCTCACCTCAGGACCCCGCTTCTGCCCGAGGGGAAGCCTGGGAAACATGCTGGGTACTGGGTGGGTGAGGTAGGAGGACGCGATCAACTGTAGACAAACATTAACATTTTCTAGACCCATTCAATCCAGTTTTTCCAGTTTCCTGAAGACTGTGACACCCCCAGGAGGGCTGATTTCCCCTACGTTAATCTCAGTGTGCATTTTTAACCCCCACCTTTTTATTAGCTCTGTAATCAGATGTTTCCAACCAACAAACCTGGCACAATTGAGAAAGAGAAGGCTAGAAAGCAAAGCGGTGGGCCCAGGAACTTAAATGGTGCTTTCTCTTAGCTCTCACCAGTTGTGCACTAAGAGGAAGGAGCTGGGCCTATCCAAGATCATGTCTCCTGGCTGGGATAACCTGCACTTAAGTCCTTGCTTAGTAGGTGGGAGCACTGATTAGAATTTTTTAGGAGGGCTTAATGGACACACTTCTGTTCTGAAATAGAGAAATTAGGCTAATCAACCTGGCAATTATACAAATAAATCTGTATAACATGGCAGGGGGGCACAAGAAGCACTTCAGCATTTGAAAAATATCAGTGTTCAATGGAGGCAGTTATATGAGGCAGCACTCCCCGGGTAAGACTTCCTTGAAATTCTCTCAGTAGCCATTCATGATAAGTGAATTGGCACTACAAATTTTATCTTGTAAAGTTGCCACAGAGTTGCCAGGTGGACTCTGACTCTCCAGAACAGCCTGTTAGTTCCATGCAGAAGCCACATCTGGGGTTTCTATCACATCTCACTCCACCTACTTTTTGCCTACCTGTCACTGTTTCCTCCTGCTCCTAGTCTTATCATCAGGGTATGATGATAAGTAGCTGCTGAGAGATTGAGAGAATCATGCCACCTCAAAAACTTAGAGGAAAACCTTGAGCAGGACACTTCATCACCTTGGAGCCTCAGTATTCTTCATGTGTCAAATGACCATAATTAAGACTTTTTTCACAGTATTTCAGAAAAAAATCAATGGTTTGATCTATTCCTGGCCCATAAGCAAAGCTTTGTAACTGTTTGCTTCTCTTCCCCTTGTACAATGAAAGAAAGACAATGAGTCCCAGATTCCCTGTTGTCATACATGGCCCATTACCCTTCATCAAGGCCGAGTCAGATCACCAATGGTTAATCATACTCTGAGGGAAAGAGCCTGGCCTCCTGTAGAAGCAAGTCCCTTTACTCTTCCAAAGGGCTTGTGTTGATGAGTTCAGATAAGTTTTCAAAACAAGGCACAATTTTGAAATAGGCACATTTTTCTATACAATATAGACAAGAAAAATTTATATATATATATATATATATATATATATATATTTTTTTTTTTAAATAATATTACCCACAAGGATTGTGGGTAATATAGCTATAATTACTCCCCTTTTCATATTTAAAATAATAATAATTAATAATAATCTTTGTGTTAAGTAACAGCCTCTGCAGTGGGAAGAGATAGGAGAGAGAGAGAGATATATAGATGCAGGAGGACTAAATTTTCCCAAGAGAGGCTTTTCTACACATGGGGAAACATAATTACAGAAATTTGATCACAAGGAACAGCTCGAGGTTCTTATCCAGCTGCTTACCTCCTAACAGGCTGTGACCATAAGAATTACTCCTGTGTTTCAAGTTTCCCAGGGATTCAACAGGTAAACAAATATTCACTGGACACCTATGCCAGAAAGCAATGTTTGAACATCCAGGAGTTAAGGTAAATAAGAAAACAATAGTTCTCCCACCTAGCATCTTCTGCCTTTCATTGTCCCAAAGATTGTATAAAATTGGACCAACATTTTGAAAGCAAATTGCTGCTACACAATTTTCCTAATTGAAAGTCAAGCAGTACATATATCCTATATCCCCAAGCCTTTCACCACAGCCTAGTTCACTGTGTATGAACTTCTCTGGCTATATTTAATAGAGTGGGCTACTGTTTCTAATGAGCAGTTGAGAATGGTGTTGAACTTGTTTCTGAACTCAATATGAGCCAGTTACTGTTATAAAGAGAAAAACCCTAGCATCATCTCTCACCTCTCATCCTGACAGTTTTCTCCCAGGTTTGTATCTACATCTTATGCTTTACATCAGCCTTAAATTGTTTACCTCTTGTGGTAGACTGAATAATGGCTTCCCAAAAATGTCCTCAACCTAATCCCTGGGATTTGTGAATGTGTTACTTTACATGACAAAAGGACTTTGGAGGTGTAATTAAATTAAGGATCTTGAGATGGGAAATTATCCTTGATTATACAGGTGAGCCCTAAATGCAATCTTATCTACACTAATAAAAGGGAAAGATGCAAATTGACCGTACCTCCACAATGCGCACCAGCCAATCAGGAGCAAATATGCAAATTAACCCAACAAATATTGTGGGTTAATTTGCATACATAGGCACAGAGAGAAGACTGAAGACTCCACCTGAAAGCAAAGACTAAAGACTGAAGACTGAAGGCTGAATGCTCCACTGAGGCTAGAGTCAAGCCTGAAGGCTGAAGGCTTTACTCCCCTGCGGCCTGGGTCCCGGGTGCCAAAAGAAAACCAGTGCCAGCAGCCAGGGGAAGGAAGGCCTATTGCATGCATCTTCATGCAACAAGCCTCTAGTTTATCCTTATAAGAAGGAGCCAGAGGAAGATTTCACATACACAGAGAAGAAAGCAATGTTAAGATGAAGCAGATAAAGATTGAAGATGCTGTCCCTGTAGACTGTGTTGATGAGGCCAAAAACCAAGAAGTGCCAACTGCCACCAGAAGCTAGAAGAGGAAAGGATTAGATTATTCCTCAAAGCCTTCAAAAGGAACAGCCCTATCAACACCTTATTTTATCATTTTGGACTTCTGACCTTCAGGACTGTAGGAGAATAAATTTTTGTTATTTTAAATCACTAACTTTGTAGTAATTTGTTACATCAGCCATAGAAAATGAGCGCACTTTTATCATAATCACATTTAATTCTACATCCTCTAATTTGTTGTTTGTGTCCTTGCTACAACTCTCTACCAGATTGTGAACCACAATTCAATAAATGCCTGCTTACTGGACAACTAATAAACAGAATGAATGAATGAATGAATGAATGAAGTGATACCATTCACCAGCAAAGTGGTCAGTAGGATGGTATGGGGAGAGAGTGATTAGCTTATTGTAACCCATATCTATGGCTGGCAATGCTTAAGAGGTGTGCTGAGTTCAATTTGTATACTTTTTCCTATAGAAAGAATAATATATAGTTACTAAAATATAAGGGATGTTACTTAGGCTGTATGGAATGTTGAAGTAGTTATCTAGAGATTTTATTTTAAATCCCAGCTCTACTATCAGTTCACTGGTGACTTTGGGTAATTATAGTCCAACTCAGAGTCTCAGTTTTCCCATCAGTAATATGAGATTTCTAGACCATTGGAAGATCTCTTCCAACATCACTCCTCAGTAGTTCTTAGAATTGTGCCACCTGCTCCAACATGTCACATCTCTTTTAATGGGATATCATTCAGCTGTAAAAATTAATAAAGTACTGATACTTGCCAGAACATGGATGAACTTAAAAATATTGGCCCATGCCGAAACCAGTTTGGCTCAGTGGATAGAGCGTCAGCCTGTGGACTTAAAGGTCCCGGGTTCGATTTCGGTCAAGGGCATGTACCTTGGTTGTGGGTACATCTCCAGTAGGGGGTGTGCAGGAGGCAGCTGATCAATGATTCTCTCTCATCGGTGTTTCTAACTCTCTATCCTTCTCTCTTCCTCTCTGTAAAAAATCAATAAAATATATTTTAAAAAAATATTGGTCCAAGTGAAGGAAAGCAGACAAAAAGGGGTACATATTGCCTTAACTGGTTTGGCTCAGTGGATAGAGCATTGGCCTATGGACTGAAAGGTCCAAGGTTCAATTCTGGTCAAGGGCATGTACCTTGGTTGCAGGTATATCCCCAGAAGGGGGTGTGCAGGAGCAGATTATTGATGTTTCTCTCTCATCAGTGTTTCTAATTATCTATCCCCCTCCTTTCCTCTCTGTAAAAATCAATAAAATACTTTAAAAAGGGGGAGTACATATTATATTATTACATTTATATGAAATAACCAGAAAAATAAAATCCATAGCATAGAAAGTATATTAGT
The DNA here is from genome assembly GCF_014108245.1 of Pipistrellus kuhlii. Classification (NCBI taxonomy): domain Eukaryota; kingdom Metazoa; phylum Chordata; class Mammalia; order Chiroptera; family Vespertilionidae; genus Pipistrellus; species Pipistrellus kuhlii. The sequence continues at coordinate 27,362,072 of NW_023425471.1, forward strand.
GATTGCCAGGTGCTGGGGGAAGAATGGAATGGGGAACAAATGTAAATGAGTAGATTTTCTTTTTGAAGGGCTAAAAATATTTTGGAAATGGATAATGATAATGGTTGGACAACTATGAAAAAACTAAATCCGACTGAATTGTATACTATAAAAGGGTGACTTTTACGGTATGTGAATTATATTTAACACTGTGTGTGTGTGTTTTAAATAATGTCTCATGTTAACATAAGCCATAGGATGAGACCAGTATTAAAGGATGGGTCTCTATTTTATTAATAATTCTTACTTACAGTCTTCTTTTCAGCTTGGCCATATTTCTTTCAGGCCTGGGCCTAAACTCCTTGTGACCACCTGTAGAGAAGAATCCCTTTTAACTCAACCAAATGGTTCTCCAGAAGCTTTCAGCTCCCAGTTTTCTTGGAAGCAAACTAAAGATTGTTATTAGTGTAAAAGGAACACAAGGCCTCTTCTGATCTTCCCTTTCCATGAGGACAGCAGACCTATGACCCCAGCCTATACTGGAGAGAATCCTGTGTCCAATAGGCTTTTATCAGGAACTTCTGGGTGCTTCCAAAGAGTGTCTGTTCTGCCTGGCAGAAGCCCAAGCTGTTTGTCTTCATTCATCACTTACTTCATGCAGGGTCATGCTTGAGAGACATACTGCTCTCTGCCAACACAATTCGGAGAAGGGCCTTGCTGCAGTCTGTCTGTGATGGGGGATAGAAATGGAGGGCCAACAGAAGGAAGAGTTCTACAGAAGAGGTAGGAAGAAATCCTTGTTATTTTGAGCCCACTGGTCTAAGAGGGAGAGATGCAGGAAGTTAAGGAAGTATGGAAGTAAGTGCCATACTCACTGTAAAACAAATATGCCATATCTTCTTTTGCTATTGGGAGAGAAGCCATGGTAACTAGAGAGTCTTGGGCTGGGCCCAATAAGTCAGCCAAATGTATAAAACAAATATAAATACCCACCAAATACTTTTGATAATATTGCTATGATTCCAGGAGTCACTGCTCTCTCCTTAGGCCCAAGAAGACTATGGACCTGAAGAATGGGTATGTACTAGTTACCTGAGGGATAAACTTCTACCTTCCCTCCCAGGCTGAACCTCACTGAAACAGACACCTGATATTCTGGGCTCCTTGGTTAAGCACAATTGGATAGCCCCCAATCCATGTCTCACCTATCACCACCTTCTGTCCTTAGACACATATATCTGTGCAGTCAGGCCAAGCATTGCTCCTATATAGCTGTGTAGGGAGTTTGGTTCAAGCTCTAAAGGAAAATTTTTGCATGGTGTGAACCTTGGACTGTGAGTCTAGAGAAATTGAGTATTGGCTTTGTTACGAAATGGTAATATGACTTTGGTAACATCATTTTCTTTGCCTGGTCCTCAATTGCCATACTCACTGTAGAACAAAGCAGAGCAAGGAAATCTCAAAGGTTCCCTACAAGTATAAAGTTCTTTGCATGTGAGATGATTACTTTCCCAAAGCCTGCTGTAAGTCTCCATTATGGAAGATATCTTGGAAATGGAGAGATAACCATTTTTTTTCTGGGAATTTTTCCACAGGAATGGAATCAGTGACTACTCAGGGTAATTTACAAATTTTCTACAAAACTAATTACTGAATTGCACAAGCCATACCGTTGGATATCATAATTGGGGTCAGTAGGGCTTATTTGGTAGGTGAGGGGTAGAGGAGGACCCCATTGAGGGCCTATAAGCTCCTTTTCCAAAGACTCATTCCAATAACAACAGGGCCACATTAAGGGTGACAATAGCACAGAACTGGAGCCAATGACATACTTCATCAATTTTATATTTGTGCCTCAAACTGGTCTTAAGAGAGAACTTGGCAGTTTCAAAGTCCTTAACCACACATTCTCAGCTCCAGTCCAGCTGTCCAGTATTGGAGAGAAAACACAAAGAAAAGCAAGGTTCATGCCCTTCTCTATCCTATGAAGAACAAGATTTAGGAAGTATGTGGGAAAATTTTTCTTGGTCAGACCATCTCCACTTTCTCTCGTGTCTTTCTCTGCTGCTTTCCATTTCTGCTCTGGCTGGGTATTCTTTATAAGGATCAAGTCACACATCTTTGTAACCTGGGGAGGGAAATTAGGTAAAAATGTCCCTACTGTTCTTGAGGAAGTAAGTCATTGGTGACTATTTTCCAATCAGCCTGGTTGCCTGGAATCACTTTGAGTGCTAGGATGAAATCCTCATGCACTGTGTATCAAGAAAAGGCTGCAAAGGGGGGTTATTACCAGGCCAATTAAAGGGGAACCACAAATACCTGAGGCCCTGGCCTTGAGCTTCAGTCCTTAAACTTACCAGACCACATTTGTTGAGAGACCTGGGGATGGGTTCTAAACCTAAGTCACTTTACTCTTTTCATAATCTCAGTCACATCTCAGATGCTCCAGCTTTAACATTCATTCCGCTACCACATAGGTCTCTGACACTTTCCTGCCTGGGCTATCACACTACCTTTCTCTCTGCCGATTTCAGCCCTGCACCCTATTTCAATCTAATCTTCACACAGCAACCAGAGGGATCCTTTCAAAACATAAGGCCCATGTTGTCAGTCCTCTACTCAAATCCTTCAATGGCTTCCCCTGTCACTCAGAGTAAAGCCTTACAAAGGACTGCAAGGCCCTTCTTTATCATTTCTCAAACCAGCTGTGCATTAACTCAACTGGGAAATTTAGAAAAAATCAGATTCCTTTCCCTCTCTATATCCTAGGCAGAACCACTCTCTACCCGTGGTAACTGAACTTTGGGATTGTTTTTAAAACTCCCCATGTAATTCCAATGTATAGACAAGTTGGAAAAACACTACCCTAGTTGATTTGGTTTCAAGTACTTCTCTGACCTCCTCTTTTCTCACCTCCCCTTCCTTGTTCACTTTGCTTTAGCCTCACTGGCCTCCTTCCTATTCTTCAATAAACCAAGTATATTTCCACCTCAGGGCCTTTGCAGTGACTATTCTCTCTTTATTTGGAATGCTTCCACTCCTCCACTTGTTTTATGTTCCCCTTCCTTCAAGTCTTTGCCCAAATGTCACCAAGTCAGGGAGGATAGAGCTGACTGCCTTAGAGTGTATACAGAGGTTGAACATGCCTAGCACCAAATCAGAAAATTAAAGAGGTGTGCTAGCTCTCCTAGTTCCTTTACCCTAGGAACCTGCACAAAATGTTTCCTGTTCTTGAATTTTTTTTTAATCACTGTTGCTTGTGCTCCTATCTCTAAACAGCTCCTTTTTCTTCTCTGTGCCTGAAGTTACCACCTGGCAATTACAGTAACATATTAAAGGTCCATAATACACTTCAACACCTCTCATTCAAACATAAGTCAATGGGAGAACTCAGTCTGAGTCTTACTGAGTGTCAAGTTTTCAAGCTAAACACTTTGCATACATTATCTTGTTTATATGACTACATAACTTAGATTATAAGTTGGAAAAGGAAGAGAGGATATTTCTTCACACTCATTCCTGTAAGTCCAGGTTCAAAGATCCTATGGGATGATTAGAGTTTCTAACAGGGAAGAGGACCCCCTAGAAAAAATGTTGCTTCAGACTTGGGGCTTGGTATATTACCTTTTGGGGAAGAAACAGTTTGGAGGCTAGTAATTAACTATTAACTAACAGACCATGTCTAGGTGCATCATTAGCCCTACCCAAACAATGACACTTTTGTCCTCAAATCATAATGACATCCAAGCTTATGAATTTGTCTATTGCCAACTGCATAAAGGATCAGATCTCCCCTTAATAGGTTTATGCACAAGGCCTGATACTCAGCCACTGCTTACTAAAACAATTATTATATCAATCTTGGAACTGATACTGTAATAAAGCTTGAGGAGCTGCCGAGGAAAACTTCTGGAGCTGTCTTTCATACTCCAATGAGTACAGGCATGTAAGCCTTGCTTTTTTATTTGTATGCTTAACTGTGTCTCTGGAGCCTCTCAAGGAAGACTGAAGACAGGGCATAAGGATCTTTCTGCAATAACAAATTGAAGCTTTGCTACTATATGCTAATACTAGAGGCCCAGTGCACAGATTCATGCACCAGTGGGGTACGTCGGCTTGAACTGCATCCTCTCACAATCCAGGACCATCAGTGGATGTCAGACTGCTGATTTTGGCCCAATCCACTCAGGCCGAGGAACCCCACTGGTGCACAAATCCATGCACCAGGTCTCTAATATGCATATAAGATATTTGGTTATTCTCTTCCAGCCCTCCCCTCCCCCTTCCCTCTCTGATTCATCAGTCTGTCCTATGTTTCCATGCCCATGCATTGAGTGTCTGCCCCCTGGTAGTCAGTGAGCATCATAGCTACTAGTCAAATGGTCAAATGGTCCAGCAGTCACTTAGACTTTTATATATATAGTTGGACTTTTGGAGTTAGTAGAAACTCCATTTTCATCTCTCTCCTATCATAGTCCCCCAAAACACTGTGGGATAAGACTTCAGATCCCCCAGGTTCAGGGAGATACTAATTGGGATTTATTTGATGATAGATGGGTGGCTAGAGAAGATGCTTAGACCCAATAAATTTCCTTAGCTATGATTCTCTGTCACTAAAGTGCTTGTCAGTGAAAGGACTATAGAAGACATTTGAAAACTTTAGACAAACTTTTTAGGTAGAGGAAGGAGGCAAAAGTGAAGCCATACAAAAGACACAAATAAACAGTTCACTAAAGGGAATGTACAGATGCCAATAAGCACTTGAAAAAATGATCAACATGACTTGTCATAGGGTAATGCAAATTAAGACCACTATATAATATAACCACACACCTTTGAGAATGAGAATGTATCAAATATCAAAATTCAAATGTTGAAATAAAACATTTTAAAAATGTGATAACACCAAAAAGACCAAATGCTGGTGAGGATTCTAAGAAACTGAATCACTTGATGAGAATGAAAATGGTACAGACACTCAAAAACAATTTGACAGTTTTCATTAAAAAGAAAGTATGCAATTACCATTATGTAGCTATTGCACTCCTAGGCATATGTCCTAGAGGGGGAAAAATGTAATGTTCATACAGACAATTAATGTTACATGAATCATTAAAACAGATTTATTTATAATAGTTAAAACCTAGAAACAGTCCAGATGTCCTTTAACAGATGAACAATTAAACCAATATCCATACCAACTCATCAATAAAAGAAACTATTGATGCATACAACAACCTGGATAAATCTAGAAGGAATTATTACTGACTTATAAAAGGCAATCCCAAAGATATATAGTATATGATTCCAATTTTATAATGTTCTTGAAATGACATAATTGTAGAGATTAGCCATTTTCAGCAGTTAGGGAGAGACATGATATGGTGGTGACTGCAGCTATAAAGAATTATATGAGGAATACTTTCTATAGGACAATTCTATAGCTTATTTGTAGTGACTATACAAATCTACAAGCTATAAAATTGAATAGAACTTAATTATACAAATGTACACATTTTACACACACACTTGAGGGCATATAAAATTAATGAAATCTGAATAAGGTCAATGGACATTTTTTAAGGTCAATGGGTTTATCAGTATCAATCTTCTGGTTGTGAAATTGTACTATAGGTATGCATGAAAGATACACAAGACCTCTCTGTGTTATTTCTTACAATCATCACAAAATAAAGTATTTTTTTAAAATATATTTTATTGATTTTTCACAGAGAGGAAAAGAGAAGGATAGAGAGTTATAAACATCAATGAGAGAGAATCATTGATCAGCTGCCTCCTGCACACCCCCCATAGGTGATGTACCCGCAACCAGGTACATGCAATTGACCAGAATCAAACCCAGGACCTTTCAGTCTGCAGGCCAACGCTCTATCCACTGAGCCAAACTGGTTTCGGCAAAATAAAGTATTTTTTAATAAAAAGGTCATCATGGCTAAGTTTAACATATATCCTGTATTAAGAACTTAATTAGAAGAAATTAAATCAGTTATAGAAGAATTAGATATTCAAGAAAAAAGGAAGATAAATTTGATAATGATAGTCAACCAAAATGTAGATTTGTACAAGAACTTAGAGAAGTAAATAAATTGGCAATTTCTTTAAAAAATATAAAGACATGGTTTTATTTTCTTTTGATCACTTGAGTCACCATTGACATCCAAGATCTTTTACCCTTTATTGCAAGTATCCCTTTAAAAGCATCTTTTGTCCCAAGTTCTGTAAGTTCCACCCCTCCACCCCAGACTGCTTAGAAGCAAACCAATTTAAATTAACCCCTAGGCTAACATAGTGAGTCTGCAATCAAGCCAGCAAGAAACTGAATGATGATGTGGCCTTTTACCATTCATTAACTAAGCCAGTATATGTGTATTTTGGGGAGGGGGGAATGGTAGAGTAGGAAGGGCAGCCTCCTGGTTTTCCTGTCCACAGATTTCTGGACTAGCATATGGATAAGTTTATCTATTGCAGTGAAACCCAGAAATAAAAAGGATCAAATTTCCCTACCTACTACCCCACCTGGGGGAATCACTGAATCTAAAAATAAGGAGAAAGATAAAGAAAACATTGATTTCTTAATCACCCAGTAGGTAGATAGAAGAAGGTAAGAAGAGGAAGGGCAGTAGTTTACTGACAGGTGGGCAAAGAAAAATGACTTCATTTCCCATTTGGATTCTTCTGATGCATCCAACAGTAAGTGAACACCATGTCCTGGTGTGAGGCCCAGGTTCCATGACTCTGGGTTGCGCCCACACCATTGCTGAGGCGGTTCCTTTTCTCACAAATCTAGGGGTGAGTCACACTCCAAGACAAACAAACATTTCCTCATGCGAAATAAGCCTGCAGTCCATTGTTGGGACCCTAGTAAGCTGGCTCTCACCTGCAAGATTTTCTGCAAGGTTATCACTCCCTTCTGAAGCAATCACAGAAGCCCAACACTAGCCAATCAGTGCCTAGAGATTTTGATTACTCATTTTGAAGGATTTATCCATGTCTCTCCTCTCCCCTCCATTCTACAATCTGGATTTGCTAAGAAGAACCCAGAGGGTTCCAATGATAGCAGGGTCTCCTCTGATTGGGTAAAGTTCCTTGCTGTATTTCATAATCACATCCTTCCATTCTGGAAGAAATATATTCCAAGCCAGAAGAACTGTTAATCTCAGTGGTCAAGCCTCTTAGAAGTGTGGAAAATGAAGACTACTATTAACCACTAAACTGTAAAAGGTATACCTTGAAGGAATTAAAATTTTAGTGGAAAGAGCTAGGATGTTGCACTATTAAACACTTATGTTTTATCCACAACCAAAATGTGAGCCAGGAAAACATTATCTGTCCTGCTTCCAGAAGAGGCATGTGTAGAGAAATTCTAAAGATGTTTGGCAGGGGCATTACTTTAATTATGAAATGAAAATATATATATATAGGTTCAACAGAGTTAATGAAAGAAGAAGAAAGAAGTATTCCTTCTCTTGGGCTCTCTTTAGTTTTGTGTGGTGACTGCTAGTGAAGGTTGAGGCTGGAAGAGGAAAGGGAAGTTGAGGTATATCCATTAGTACTGTTGCTCCTGGTTGAAGGGGATGTGGGAATTGTCTCATTTCCTCCCCATCTGCTTCCAGCATAATGGAAGTATATTAGAAGAATGCAGAGGCTTGACTTGCTATTGAAACCACTTGGGATTCCTTGGGGCATTTCTGGCTCATAGGGCTCTCAGAGAGCCAATAAGTTGCTTGACTCCAAGGGTTACCATTCATATTAATGTCTTGGTGACTGGGTCTCCATGGAACTATACAGAGCACAGTCTGTGCAAACCCTTATAATAGTTTTAATTCTGTTAAGGGACCCTTAACTATAACTGAGAGGAAGATCAAGGTGATCATGAGCTGCTGATTAAATGTTTCCCAACGGCAAGTCAGAACAAAAATGATGCCAAGAGCAACAGTTGGCATTCTAGCTAGACATCATTAAACACTTCCTGACTCTGAGGCACAAGGAGATGTGGTCAAGAAATGATGCAAAATAGTCTTATCAGGAGAATTAAGGGAAGGGTGGAATTATGTATAGCCCTGCCAGTAGGCAAAAGGCAGACATGAGGCAGACATGAGGCCCTTGGAGATATGGCTATTTCTAGGTCTTGCTAATTGTTTCTCTCTCTCTCTCTCTCTCTCTCTCTCTCTCTCTCTCTCTCTCTCTCTCTCTCTCTCTCTCTTTCTTCTTTCCTTTTCTTTTTTCTTTCTACCTAATTTCAAACTATATTATACAGCTATAGTAATCAAAATAGTATGATATTTGCATAAAAAAGACACAGATAAATGGAACAGAATTGAAAGCCCTACATATATGTACAATTAATTTATGACGAAGGAGCAAAATTTTTGAAGAGAAAAATACCTGTAATAAACTAAGCTTCAAGGGGAAAAAATTCTAAATGCCAACAGTCAGATGAAAACATTTAAAGTTGGCAGAGAAAATCAAAGTAATAACCTGGTCAGACCTGGAAAAATGTGTAGAAATAGTGAGGAAATTATCTTTCTGATGCTCCAGTCTTGTTACTTATGAGACTAATTTATATAAATTTATTGCTATTAGAGAAACTTAAGTTCTTAACAATAAACATACACACATATACAATCACATACACACATTTTCAAAAAACATTAGACTCCTAAATATCTTATTTAGTGAAAACCTGATTTCTAATTGTTTTCCCCACCATTGCATAAGACCTGTTGTATTAATATATTGATTGGACATATTTTCTTGCAATTAAGATAACTTGGGATCTTAAGGTTTGATTTTGCTGAATAACAGCGTAAAAGAGACACTGAGCAGGATTGAAAAAGATAATAACAATAAGGATAGAAAATTACTATTCTAATTGGTGAGAGTCTATATGTTATATATGATACATACATACACACACACACACTCACACATTTATATTCAAGTATAAAAGTTAGAGTATGATTAGGAAGAGTGTAACAGAAGGATTCCAATTTTGCTGTCTGATATTGAATAAGTCCCTTTTTTTCTGCTTCACATCTAAAATAAAGGGGTTGAACTATACAATTTCAGAGAGCCCCTCCAGTCCTGCTGATCTTTGGCATTGTGATTTGGGGTGTTCTACATTGTGCTAGTATTGCTACTATTGCTATCCCTGAGATCTTGTTCAGAGCATGCACAGTCAGCTTTGTAATCTCTGATAAAAGTAAAGAGAAAAACGAACTACAAACCATGAACATGTCTGGATAACTCAAAACTGGTTATTTTAGGGGCTCATTATTCTGGGCCCCTAGTTTGCCTCTCTTATTACATTTTCCCTGTCCCTCTTTTGTTCTCATACTCACTCACTGTGCATGTACACACACACACACACACACACACACACACACGGGGGGAGGGGAGAAAGAGAGAGAGAGAGAGAGAGAGAGAGAGAGAGAGAGAGAGAGAGAGAGAGAGAGAGAGAGAGAGAGAGAGGGAGGGAGAGAGTTCACTACCATTAGATTGCTGAGCTATTTAAATCAATATCAACAGTCAGGGAAATTAAAACACAGTGCCCACTCTGAGCCATGTATGTTGTCTCAGTGGATTTAGCTTTAGGGGGTTGCTGGGGATAGTAACAAAGCAAAACTGACCTGTAATATTTCAACTAGAGGCCCAATGCACAAAATTTATGCAAGAGTAGGCCTTTGCAGCAGGGGGTTTCCCCGATCCCTCCCTCCCAGCACAAAGGCTGCCTGGATCCCTCCTTCGCAGCTGCAGTGGCTGCCTCGATCCCTTGCAGCCATGGGAAGCCCTGGCTTTGTCTGGAAGTCATCTGGAAGGTTGTCTAGAAGGACATTCAGATGGCCATTTGGTCGATTTGCATATTATGCTTTTATTATTATAGATGATTCATGTTTGGAAATTGATATATGAGGATTTCAATGATCCACTTGTAGGTGAAATTGATGCAAAGGGATTTCCATGATCTGGATTTTAGATGAAGTTGATGGGTGGTTTTCAATGACCTGGTTTTTAAGTAAAATTGATGAATGGAGATTTTAATATTCTAGGTATCATGTAAAACTGGTATGCAAATATTTCTACAATAGAAGATGTTCTTATGACCCATGGGCACAAATGAATAAAAGTATGTTGAACAGAACTTAGTGTGTGCTCTATGTGTTACTAGACAACAGCTGATATCAAGGTTGAACCATTGCTTCACCCTAAATTTCTTTTCAGTCAACAAAAATCCAGCATGGCCCTACTATGTTTAGTATGAGGAAGTAAAAAACACAACATAGTGAGTGTCAGGAGAAATTAGTCGAATCTCTGCTCTACTGTGTGACCTTGGGAAAATTACTTTTCTCTCTGAGACTTAAGATTGGTCTTGTGGCAGTTGAGGTCAGATAATATTTACTGGAGGAAAAGATATAAAAAATCCCTTTTTACTTATTTTGTATTTTTGGCTTTTGGTTCAGATTTCCTTAGGACACAATACTACCGCCGTAAAAATTGCAAACCATTGATCTGGTCAAGATTTCCTTTCACAAATAGAAAACTTGAGACCTAAACAGACACCAGGGGGGTAAGAGCAGGAGTGGGAGGGGGGTTGGGCAATGGGGGGATAAGGACACATATGCAATAACTTAATCAATAAAGGAAAAAAAGTTTTTTGCTAAAAAAAAAAGGGAAAATAAAATAAAAAGAAAAGCTGAGACCTAATGCTTGAGCCATAGAAGGGAATTAATACTTCTTAAGTTTTTAAGCCTTAGTGGAGTGGTCCAGTACAAGAACATAGGCCTTCTTTTTTATAGTTCCCTGTCCTTTTAATGACAAGCTGATTCTCACAAGAGAGCAGCTATAGGTTCTAGAGAGCTGAAATGCTTGTGTATTTAAAAAAAATTAATATATATATATATATATATATATATATATATATATTATTGATTTTAGAGAGGGAGAGATAAAAAATCAATTACAAGAGAGAATCATTGATCGGCTGCCTCCTGCATGCCCCACACTGGGTATTGAGCCCACATGAGCATGTGCCCTGACTAGGAATCAAACAGTGACCTCCTGGTTCATAGGTCAACGCTCAACCACTAAGCCATGCTCGCCAGGCTGAAATGCTTGTTATTAGGAAGATTTAATCTCACAGCATGAGCTAGGACTGGAAACATAAAAAGGAAAAAAAAAAAAAAATATATATATATATATATATATATATATATATATATATATACGGAATATCGTTTCAGTAACCAAGACTAGAGGTTATAAGAGCCTGGATAAGGGAACCAGAGAGGAAAAACAAACAAACAACAACAAAAAAACCCTCAGACAGAGTAAAAGAAGATATTGATGGATCTGCAAGAACTCATTTAAATCCTGCCCAATTTTATCAATTTTATCCAAAATACAAATCATAGAGGTAAATGGAAAGATATGGAGCCAAGATAGAATGGGGAATAAACAATGACAACCTTAACAAAGGCATAGTAAAACTGGTTTCTGTAAAAGGAGGCAAGGAAATATAGAGGAACCCCTTTTTAAATAAGTTGTGTTTGATATAATGGTGGGATGTGCAAATAGACATGTCATCCAGGCAATTATGGCCAGGACTTTGAAATGTAGATTGGGGAGAGAGATGAATAAACACAAGAAATAAATTCCCTGATGAGTTCAAGGGCATGGATAAAGAGCCTTATATAAGAGATACAATGCAGTAAGAAAAATATACCAGCAATCCGTACATTACTGTTTGCAAATCACTGTCATATGCACCATCTCACTGAATTCTCACAGTAGCTCCTGGAGATTCCATTCATTCCTTCATTCATTTGTTTTTAAATACATATTTTTAGCACCTATTATGTACCAGTTATTGTTTATACAACAGGAAAAGAGTATACTCTGCTGGGGAGAGACAGAGAATAAACAAATGAGAAAAGATTTGTCAGGAGATGATAAATGTTATAAAGCAAAATACTAGTAAGCTAGGGTAAAGAGATTGAGAGAAAGAAGGAGTAGTATTTGCAGTTAGAGAGCGTCTTTCTATTAAAGTTACTTTTAAGTAGCAGCCTGAAGAAAGTGAAGGAATAAGCCATTCATTTGATATCTGAAAGCAGAGTAACAATAGGTTCAAAAGCCACAAAGCAGGAAGGCATTTGTATTGATATATTCAAAAAAGCAGGGAAGCCAGTGTGCCTAGAGTACAATGAGCAAGAGGGAAACATTCAGAGGTGAAGGTGAAGTCAGAGAGAATTATATCACATAGCATCTGTGTATATCATTTTCAAGCCTTCAGAAATTATTCTTTGCAGGTTGGAAAACCCTTTGGAGGTTGTAGGGTTTGAAATGCAAAAAAGGCAAATCCACTCGTGTAAAATTACTGAATAAAAGAGCAACAGTGCCAGGATCCCAAACTAGGGTATGTTAACTCTAGGTCCAAGGAATAGTGACAGAAGTTGGAGGAGAATCAGATGAAGAGAAAATTAGTGACTATTTTGGTAATCAAAGACCCTACTTCATTTCACTGAAAGAAAATGGCTTTGACTTCATAATCCTAACAGTCAGATAGCCAGACAGTCTACCTAAAAGTACCTCCCTTGCCCAGCATTTGCTTCTTTCCTCCTATAGGTCAAAAAAGGCAATATGTACCAGAATATTCAAGAGGAAAGGTACTAAGAAGCCAAAATAGAACCTGCCCTTTCAAGGCCAGTCAAGGTACAACTTTTTAACATTTGCCTGCAGGATTGAAGGGTCCAAAGAGCACTAGACATCCATGTACCTGCCAGCCTGGAAAAGAGTTGGCATTTGGTATGATTTTCTCAGAGAGATTGGCAGTGGCCAGATCCCTAGGGATATCCCCTCATGGTGCTCTGACATCTGGTCTACTCAAGGAGATTTCCCTGCTTAGTTGGATAACTTCTTCCCATCATCCACCCAGGGAGTGCCCCTCAAGTGACTGGAGAGTGTTTTATTCTTCACATGGCAACATATGTAAGGTTGGCATCATCTCCCAAGCTCACCCCTTGCCCTGACTTCCTCATTAAAAGCATAGGTAGTCCTTGGGCTTTGGGCAAAACAATTTCCTTAAAAAGCACACCTAGGCAAACAAAATGTAAGCTGAATCTGATGTTCCATTAAAAGCAGTGTCATAGTGGAAACTTTGATATTTAATTTTTTATAGTATTGACCCTAAGCACCAACTATAAACAAGATATGGTAGAAATAACATCACATGGAAATCAGGCTTCTTGTGTTTAATTCTGCTACTATTGTGAATCTCCTTCATGTCCTTAGAGAAGCTTTTTCTGAGTCTCAGGTTTTTAAAGATTTGTATAAAAGGTTAGAATACAACATCTCTAAGAACTCTTTCAAGCAATAAAATTCTATTAATTTACAAATCAATATTTCTATTGCATGTACAGTATAAAGACTTATAAAGCTTTGATATTTGAATCAATTAAATAGGGCAATATTTTAATTAATTTTATTTATTTAATAACTATTGCCCTCTTTCCCCCACCCCAAAAAGAAGACAACCTAAAATCTGTAGCTAAAATAAGGTGATTTTTTTTTCAGAGAGAAGATTGAGTGACACAGGGCAAAAACTCTTTTATCCAAGTTCCATGTACAGGGTGGAGCAAAAGTAGGTTTACAGTTGTATTGTGACATTCTTTTTTTTTTTTACTTTATGGTAAATTTTTATTTTATTTTATTGATTATGGCATCACATAATTGTCCTCATTCCCCCATTTCCATTCCAAACCCCTCCCTACATATGTCCCCACACCCCTGTTGCCCATGGCCACTGGCTAGGCCCATATGCATGCACACAAATCCTTTGGTTGATCTCTTCCCCTTACCTCCACCCTCCCCTACTTTCCCTCTGAGGTCTGAGAGTCTGATCGCTGCTTCTCTTTCTCTGGGTCTGTTTTTGTTCATCAGTTTATGTTGTTCATTATTTCCTCTAGATGTGTGAGATCATATGACCCAAGAAATACCCTTGTAAAAACCTAAACTGAGACAAGCCATAATGGTTATGCTGAGAGGCAAATGAATCAGTCTATAGTGAGTTCCTTTCTGGACCAACAGTTCTTTTGAGTCCCAATTTCAATGTCAAATAGTTCCTTATGTGTATATGTCAGCCATGATATTTCAGATCTGGTTGGTGGCCAAACAGTGGTGATGCAGGTCCGCCCGTCTCTGGTTTGGTCCTGGAATCCTTCAGCAACTTGCAGCTGCTGTCTGCTGGTATGGCAAAGCGTCGTCAGCATCTTCCATCTCTGAGTTCTTTTGAGTTAATAACGAACACAACCTGCATATCTTTTTCCATATGAACAATTGTAAACCTACTTTTGTCTACCCCTGTATATGATCAAGGGTGCAATTGAGGATTAAAATAAGTAATGGATTCTGTGGTGGAGCCTCAATGAGTTGACAATAGTCTACATCTTGAATGTTTTATAAAATTCACCTGTGAAGCCATCCAGTCTAGTACTTTTGTTTCCTGGGAGTTTTTTGCTTGTTTGTTTTTTAACTGTTTCAATGTCATTAGTTGTAATTCGTCTATTCAAGTTTCCTGATTCAGTTTTGAAAGATTGTATGTTTCTAGGAATTTGTTCATTTATCCCAGGTTGTCCAATTTGTTGCCAGATAGTTGTTGGTAATACTTCCTTAAAATCCTTTGCATTTCTTTGGTGTCAGTTGTTACTTAACTTTCATTTCTGATTTTATTTATTTGAAACCTCTCTTTTTTTTTCTTGATGAGTCTGGCTAAAGGTTTATCCATCTTGTTCAATGTTTCAAAGAATCATCTCTTAGTTTATTCTTTTGCTTTTTTTGTTTGTTTTGTTTTTTAGTTTCTATGTCATTTATTGTTTATTTAGTCTTTATTATTTAATTTCTTCTACTTACTCTGTTTTTTTTTTTTTTTTTACGTTTTTTTTTTTGTTTTGTTTTGCTTTTTTGTTTTTTTTTAGTTTTTCTTGCTTCTTGAAATAGGCCTGTAATGCTCGGAGCATTTCTGTTAGGGTTGCTTTCATTGTGTCCCACAAATTTTTGGATTGTTGTGTACTCATTTTCTTCTTTTCAAAAAAAATATATTTTTATTGATTTCAGAGAGGAAGGGTAAGGAAAGAGAGATATAGAAACATCAATGATGAGAGAAAATCATTGATCAGCTGCCTTCCTGCCCACTCTGCAACCTAGGTATGTGTTCTTGACTAGAATCAAATCCAGACACTTTAGTCCACAGGCCAGTGCTCTGTCTACTGAGCCAAAGCAGCTAGGGCTGTGTGTTCATTTTCTTTGTTTCCAGGAAACTTTTAATTTCTTCCTTGATCTTATTGTTAACTCATTCATTGTTTAATAACATGTTATTTAGTCTACCTATTTGAATATTTTTCAGTTTTTATTGTAATTTAGTTTAATATCATTGTGTTCAGAGAGGATACTTAAGATTTTAATATTCTTGAACTTATTGACTTATTTTGTATCCTAACATGTGTCTCTATAATTTAAAATGCCCCATGTGTACTTGCGAAGAAAGTATATTCTGCTGTTTGGGGATGAAATGTTCTGTATATATAAATTAAATCTACCAGAACTAGTATATCATTTAAGGTTGCTGTTACCTTGTTAATTTTTTTTGCCTGAAAATATACAGTATATTCATTTTTGTCATTAGGGTGTTAAAATATTCTACTATTATTGTATTGCTGTTGATCTCTCCCTTAAAGCTTACCAAAATATTATATATAAATTTAGCAGTTTCTATGTTGGGTGCATATATGTTTACAAGCATTATGTCCTCTTATTTGATTGACTCCTTTAATATTATGTAGTGACCTTCTTTGTTTCTTTTATGAACTTTATTTTGAAGTCTATTTTTTATATATATAAGTATTGCTACCTCAGTTTTTTTCATTTCCATTTTCATGGTTTGTTTTTTAATATCTTCACTTTAAGTATGTGTATATCTTTTGTTCTGAGATGAGTCTCTTGTGAACAGAACATAAGTATATGGGTCACGTTTTCTTATCTATTCAGTTACATTATACCTTTTGATTAGAGCATTTAATCCATTTATATCAAATGTTATTCTTGATAAGTAATTTTTATTGCCATTTTATTTTTTTTACTAGAGGCCCAATGCACGAAGATTGGTGCAAGAATAGGCTTTCCTTTCCCTGGCTGTCAGCACCGCCTTTGCTCCTGCCTGGAGCCGCCATTCACTCCTTGCTTTGGCGTGTCAATTTGCATATTCCCTCCTTATTGGCTGTGGGTGCTGCCATCTTTGTTGCAGAGTAACAGTCAACTTGCATATTCCATCTTTATTAATAGGATGGTGAGCATCAGTTTATTAGCTTGGAAACCATTTATTTTAATAAAAAACTGCATTAAAATATTGGCTCAGTTATGGTTTCCCCACCACTACCTACAGGCATTTTCCACAAAGATTCTTATAATCAGCAATAGGTTCATCTTTAGAAAGTCCTCAACCTTTAGCAAATACCTTAGTACCATGTAAGCAAAAATAAGGAGAAAAAGCAATTTCTTGTAAAAAAAAAAAAAATAAAGTAATTTTGCTTGCTTGCTTTATGCAGAAAAAGCCAGAAATTACAGGCTGTGGGATTCATTATGTGCCCTTCAGTATGTTTCATATTATGACACAGTTAGAGATTGTTTATTCTTCCTTCTAGTTGGTTTTCAGTTGTCAAATTTTTCCTTATCCTGTCCTGTATATTTTATGTTTAGTCTTCCTAGTGTCTTTGGGATAGTTGTACATTTTATACAACTAAGTATTTCCCACTTTCTGGATATTTTTTCTTTAAAACCCATGCTAGCCATAGACTCACTTTTCAATCATATACTGGATTATAGCTGTCAGTTCATCACATAGTGTATTATCTTCTCTGTTCTGTTTTCAGTTAAAAGACTATACCTAAGCTCAGTCATAGTTCTGCAAAATCATGTTCAATACTTGAGGTGTTACTTCTTTGTTTCCACATCACCATTGTCTTCCACTGTGACTGCACCAGTCTACATTCCCACCAGCAGTGCACAAGGGTTCCTTTTTCTCCACATCCTAGCCAGCACTCCTCTTTTGTTTATATGTTAATGATAGCCATTCTGAAAGTTGTGAGACGGTACCACATTGTCATTTTGATTTTCATCTCTCAGATGATTAAGGATTTGAGCATGTTATCCTAGGTCTCTTGGCCTTCTGTATGTACTATTTGGGTCTTTGCCCATTTTTTTTTATTGGATTGTCTTCCTTTTGTCAAGTTGCATGAGTTCCCTGGAAATTTTGGAGTTTAAACCCTTATCAGAGATAGCATTGGCAAATATGTTTTCACATGCAGTGGGCTTTCTTGTTGTTTTATTGATGGTTTCTTTTGCTGTGTAGAAGCTTTAAATTTTGATGTAGTCCCATTTGTTTATTTCTTCATTAGTTTTCAATGTCATTGGAGCTGTATTGGTAAAAATATTGCTATGATAAATGTCTGATATTTTGCAGCCTATGGATTCTTCTAAGTATTTTTAATGGTTTCCTATCTTACATTTAAGTCCTTTATCCATATTGAGTTTATTTTTGTGTATGATGTAAGTTGGTCTTCTAGTGTCTTTTTTTTTTTTTTTTTTTTTGCAAGTGTCTGTCCAATTTTCTCAACACTATTTATTAAAAAGATTGTCTGGACTCCATTCTATGCTCTTGTCTAATTTGTCAAATGTTAACTAAGCATAATGGTATGGGTCAATTTCTGGGTTCTCTATTCTGTTCCATTGATCTATATGCCTGTTCATGTGCCAGTACCAGGCTGTTTCAATTATGGTGGTTTTGTAGTATAACTTGAAATCTGGTATTGTGATTCCTCCTACTTTGTTCTTATTTCTCAGGATTGCTGCAGCTATTCAGTTTTTTATATTCCATATAAATTTTTGGGGAGTTTCTTCTAGGTCTCTGAAGCATGCCATTGGTATTTTAACAGGGAGTGCATTGAATTTGTAGATTGCTTTGGGTAGTATGGACATTTTAATGATGTTGATTCCACCAAGCCATCAGCATGGTATATTCTTCCATTTGTTTATATCTTCCTCTATCTCTTTTATCAATGTCCTGTAGTTTTCTGAGTACAGATCTTTTACCTCCTTAGTTAAGTTTATTCTTAGGTATCTTAATTTTGTTGTTGTTGCAATTGAAAATGGGATTTTAAAAATTTTAATTTCTCTTTCTGTGAGTTCATTATTGGTGTATAAAAAGCCATAGATTATTGGGTGTTAATTTTGTGTCCTACCACATTTGCCCAATTCATTTATTAAGTCTACCGGGAGTAGTTTTTTAATGGAGTCTTTTGAGCTTTCTATGTACAATATCATGCCATCAACAAATAATGACAGTTTTTACTTCTTTTCCAATGTGGATGCCTTTTATTTCTTTTTCTTGTCTAACAGCTATGGTTATCACTTTCAGTACTATGTCATAGAAGAGTGGTGAAAGTGGGCATCCCTGTCTTGTTCCTGTACTTAAAGAAATGGTTTTAGTTTTCACCCATTGAGTATGATGTTGGCTGTAGGTGTGTCATGTAAGGTTCTTATCATGTTGTGGTATGATCTCTTTATTCCCACTTTCCTTACAGTTTTTATCAAGAAACAGTGTTTTATTTTGTCAAATTATTTTTCTGCATCAATTTATATGATTATGTGATTTTTGTCTCTCAATTTGTTCATGAGATATATAAC
This sequence comes from Pipistrellus kuhlii, assembly GCF_014108245.1. Taxonomy (NCBI): domain Eukaryota; kingdom Metazoa; phylum Chordata; class Mammalia; order Chiroptera; family Vespertilionidae; genus Pipistrellus; species Pipistrellus kuhlii. The sequence goes on from NW_023425471.1 coordinate 27,380,804, forward strand.
ATTTATTGATTTGTAAATGTTGTCCTTGCATCCCTGGAATAAATCCCACTTATTCATAGTGTATGATATTTCTATTGTAATGCTGGATCCTGTTCGCTAGGATTTTGTTGGGGAATTTGATATCTATGTTTATCAGGGATATTGGTCCGTAATTAACACTCTTTGTAGTGTCTTTTTCTGAGACTGGCCTCTTAGAAAGATCTTGGAAGTGTTCCTTCCTCTTAAAATGTTTTGGGATAGTCTGAGAAGGAAAGGTTTTAGTTCTTTGAATGTTTAGTAAAACTCCCCTGTGAAACTCTCTACACCAGGGCTTTTGTATGCTGGAAGTATTTTGATTAATGTTTCAATTTCATCAGTAGTTATCAGCCTGTTTAGAGTTTTGTTTTGTTTTTCCTGCTTGAATTTTGGAAGATTGTCTTTTTCTAGGAATGTATCCATTTCGTCTAGGTTGTCCAGTTTGTTGCTATAGAGTTCTTTGTAGTATTTTTAAATAATACTCTGTATGTCTGTGGTGTTGGTTGTTACTTCAACTCTTTTATTTCTGATCTTGTTTATTTGGTTCCTCTTTCTTTGTTTCTTGGTGTACATGGTTAGAGATTCATCAATCTTGTTTATTCTTTCAAAGAACTAGCTCTTGGTTGTATTGCTTTTGTGTGTGTGTGTGTGGGTGTGTGTTTTGTCTCTATATCATTTATTTCTGGTCTGATATTTATTATTTCATTCCTTCTGGTTACTCTCAGCTTTTCTTGTTGCTCCTTTTCTAATTCTTCAAGTTGTATGATTGATTTTTTTTTTTTTTTTTTTTTTTTTTTTTTTTTTTTTTAGGTAGGCTGGTAGAACTATGACCTTCCCTTTCAGATCTGCTTTCATTGTGTCCCACAGACTTTGGATTATTGTGTTTTTATTGTTATTTGTTTCCAGGGTGATTTTTACTTCTTCTTTGATCTTTTTAGTAATCCAATCATTGTTTAGCAGCATACTATTGAGCCTCCAAGTATTTGACTATTTTTCCAATTTCTTTATTGAAACTGATTTCTGTTTTATGCCATTATGATCTGAAAAGATGCTTGATATGATTTCTATCTTCTTGAATATGAAGAGACTTTGCCTGTGTCCTAATATGTGGTTTATCTTTGAAAATGTCCCATGTGTACTTGAGAAGAATATATATTCTGTAGCTTTGGGGTGTAATGTTATGAAGAGTTTGATTAATGCCATCTGATCTAGAGAGTCATTTAGGATTGCTGTTTCTTTGCTGATATTTTGTTTAGAGGATTTATCCAATGGTGTCAATGGGGTATTAAAGTTCCATAATACTATAGTATTGCTGTCAATCTCTTCCTTGATATATTAAAGAATGTTTTTATGTATTTGGGTGCTCCTGTATTGGGTGCATATATGTTTACCAGAGTTATATACTCCTGTTGAATTGCTCCTTTTAGTATTATGAAGTGGCCCTCCTTATCCATTATTATGGCTTTCACTTTGAGGTCTATTATAAGTATTGCTACCCCAGCTTTTTTTTTTTTTCAATTCCACTTACCTGAAAAAAAAAATTTTCCACCTCTTCACTTTCAGTTTGTATGAGTCCCTTGTTGTGAGGTGGGTTTTTGGAGACAGCACATAAATGGGGCATGTTTTCTTATCCATTCAGCCACTCAATGTCTTTTGATTGGAACATTTAGTCCATTTAAGTTTAAGGTTATTATTATCGATAGGTACTTTTTTGTCACCATTTTTATTCTTTGTGGCTGTGTTCCTTCTTCCATTTCTATTTCCTCTTTTTATAACAGTTGATTTAGCATTTCTTGTATTGCTGGCTTGGTGATCATAAATGCACTTGGTGTTATTTGGTTTTGTTGTTATTGTTGTTGTTTTGTTTTGTGTTTTGCTCCTGCAAAGATCCTTATTTCCCTTTTAATTTTGAATGCTACCATTGATGAATAGAGTATTCTTGGATTCAGTGTCTTGCTTTGCATCACTTTTTATACTTCATTCCATTCCCTTCTGGCCAGATGTTTTCTGTTGAGAAATCAGTTGATAGTCTAATGCAGGTGTCTTCAAACTACGTCTGGTGGGCCACATGCGGCCCGCAGAGGAGTCTGATCAGGCCCGCCAGGTTTTTTGGGCAGTGAGCGCAGCAAAGGTGTTACAGTAGGAATTAGTAGTTCATATAGTCCGGCCCTCCAGCTCTCTGAGGGACCGTGATCTGGCCCCCCCTTTAAAAAGTTTGAGGACGCCTGATACCTTGTAGGTAACTATCTCTCTCTTGCAGCCCTTTAGATTCTCTTTGTCATTAATGTTTGCCATTGTGATTACCATGTGTGTTGGTGTGGGTCTTTTTGGGTTCACCTTGTTTCTAACTGTGCTTGTGTGACATTTTTCTTCCCCAAATCGGGGAACTTTTCTATCATTATTTCTTCAAATAGATTTTCTAACCTTTGCTCCCATGTTGTCCTTCTTGCATCCCTATTATACATATTTTACTTCATTTCATGCTGTCCCAAAACTCTATTAGGCTCTCCTCCTGCTTTCTAATGTTTTTCTCCAATTGCTTTTTCAGATTGGGTGTGTTTTTTTCCACCCTGTCTTCTAACTCACTAATTTGGTCCTCCACATCTTCTAGTCTTCTGTTGAAACCATACATCGTGTTTTTTATTGTAGCTATATTATTCTTCATTTCCACTTGATTCTTACATAAGTTGTTGATTTTCTCATCCAGCCAGTTTAGGAACTCTATGACCCTTACTCTGAATTCTTTTTCTGACACATTTCATTCCTCCATTTCATTTAGTTCCTTTTCTGTTGATTCCTCCTTTCTTCCCTTTGGGATTGTTTCTTTCCCCATTTTTGCTCTCCTATAAGGAACAGGCTTCAATCTCATAGCACCAGTGGCTGAAGCAAAGGGCTTCATGGGAAGGTCATGCACTCCAAGTGTCACTGGAGTTTCCAGGTTCTGGGATGTGCAGGGCCCATGGCTAAAGCAGTGGATCAGCAGGAGGTTCAATAACTCTTTTTTATTTAATTTATTGAATGTATTGGGATGACTTTGGTTGATAACATTATATAGGTTTCAGGTGTACAATTCTATAATAAAACATCTGTATATTGTATGTATTGTATGTCACCACACAAAATCAATTCTCCTCTCTCACTATTTATTTTCCTTTTACCCTCTTCTACCTGCCCCCTACCTCTTTCTTTGTAGTAATCACCATACTGTTGTCTGTGTCTATGAAGTTTTTGTTTTGTTTTGTTTTCTGCTTAATTTCTTGATTAATCTCTTTCTCTTAATGCTCCCTGTACTCCTAAGCTATCCATGAATTCTGGTGTTTCTATCTCCAGGACCTATTCCAGATTCAACCACATGTCTCTTCTCCACTGATCCAATTAGTCTGAGATGTAATATATCTCGCTTAGATTACTACAATGACCTTATCACTGAGTTCACACATAGTTATACGTGTTGTCCACACTGAAACTAGAATGGTCATGCTTAAAAACTTGCATCATATTATGTCATGGTCTTACTTAAAATCCTCTAGTGTTTTCCTATCTCATTTAGAATTTATCTAAACTCCTTTTTGTGGCTTACAAAGTCACATGTGTTCTAGCCCCTGTCCTCTCATTTATTTATTTATTTATTTATTCATTTATTTATAATAAATCTTTATTGTTCAGATAATTACAAATATGTTCCTCTTTTTCCCCCCCCTAAATTGCTCCCCTCCACCAGGTTCCCACCTCACCCTCTGCCCTTTCTCCATCCCCCATTGTCCTCATCCATAGGTGCACAGTTTTTGTTCAATCTCTTCCCATACCCCTACTCCCCTTTTCCCTGAGAACCACAGTCGAGTGTTCACCAGTTGACACTGTTCATCGGATTTTTTAATTCCCTTGGTTTTTAGTTTCACTTGTTGATAGTTACTCATTTGCTGTTCATAATTTTTATCTTTATCTTCTTCCTCTTCCTAAATAACCCCCTTCAGCAATTGATATAATTCTGGTTTGGCAGTGATGAACTCCTTTAGCTTTTTTTATTTGTGAAGCTCTTTATCTGGCCTTCGATTCTGAGTGATAGCTTTGCTGGGTAAAGTATTTTTGGCTGTAGGTTCTCATTATTCATCACCTTGAATATTTCTTGCCATTCCCGTCTGGCCTGCATGGTTTCTGTTGAGAAATCAGCTGACAATAGTATAGGTGCTCCTTTATAGGTAACTACCTGCTTTGCTCTTGCTGCTTTTAATATTCTCTCTTTGTCTTTTGCTCTTGGGATTTTAATTATGGTGTGCCTTGTTGTGGTCCTCTTTGGATTCCTTTTGTTTGAGGTTCTGCGGGCTTCCTGGACTTGTAAGTCTATTTCTTTCCCCAGGTGGGGGAAGTTTTCTGTCACTATTTCTTCCAGTATGTTTTCATTATCTTGCTCTCTGTCATCTTCTGGGACGCCCATAATTCTGATGTTGGTTCGCTTGAAGTTGTCCCAGAGGTTTCTTACACTATCTTCGACTTTCTGGATTCTCTTGTCTTCTTGCTTCTGCGGAGGAGTGTCCTCTGGCTCTTTGTGTTCCAAATCTTTGACTTGATTCTTGCTATCTTCCAGTCTGTTTTTAGGACTCTGTAATATTTTTTTTTTTTATTTCAGACAATGTTTTCTTTATCTCTAGTTGATCCCTTATTATTTCTAGTTGATCCCTTTTCACATCCTGATATGTCTCATTTATTTTATCGGCCTTTTTTAGGAAATTCTTGAAAAATCTTATTACTAGTTTTGAACTCAATGTCCATTCTTTTCTTTTCCTCCATCTCCTTCCTTTGTGTCCTGCCTCTTGTCTGCATTTTAGTTGTTTTCCTGATTTGATGGAATAGTTTTGTGTGCTAGGTGTTCTGGTAGAGCCCAGTAGCACAGCCTTCCCAGTTTCCTGTGGTGGACTGTCTTGGTGTAGCCATTTGTGGGCTGTGTGTGCAGTCTTGTTGTTAAGACTTGCTTATTGTTGGTATCACTGGGAAGCGTTGATCTCCAAGCCAATTGGCTGTAAGGATCAGCAGTGTCTCAGCTAGGAGGGCTTCTGTACTCTGCTTGGATGGGGTGGAATCTCGGGGTGGCGCAGTCAAGTTTTGGTTCCCTGTCAGTCTTGCCTTAGGAAAGCCCTGTTCACAGTGAGTCTCTCAAGATTGGTTGCAGGTGCTCACACCTCTTTGGTAAAGGTGCAGACAAGCTTTGGAATCTGGCAAGTCCCTCCTTAGAGAAAGCCAGACTCTGGGAGAGCTTCTGTGCTCAGCTTGGATGGGGTGGAGTCTCAGGGTGGTGCAGACAAGCTTTGTTTTCCCGTCGGCCCCTTCCCAAGTCCCACAGTAATGGCCACTGGCTTCACACACCTCCGAGAGATCTCTGCCCACTGCCTGACAGTCTGGCCTCTCCCTGACTGGGGCCGTCTATCAGAGCAATAGGGTGATTCTATTTTCCTCCCAAATAAGAAAGTCAGCTGCGCATTAGCTGTTCACCCTCTCCACGCACCGGGAGTCAGCCAGCAGCAAACTTGGCCCGGCCTGCTCTCTTCGAGTACCGGGAGTAAGCCAGCACCTTTTCATGCGCACATTTCTCTGTACCTTCACAGCTTCTGAGGGTCAGTGTGCCTTCTCTCTCCTTCCCAGATGTCAGAGCCTCCTCTCAGCTAGCCATCCGGTGCTTCAGGGCAATGCTTCCCCTGTTTTCCAGTTCTAGGTTCAAATTTGTTGTGGTAGGCTGCACTCAGGTGTCTACCCTATGCTGCCATCTTGCTTTCTCCTTGTTCTCTCTTTAACTTCATTTTATACTTATTTCCCACACACTTAATTACATACCATCCCAATGGCCTGCCTTCTGTCCTTCAAACATTCTAGACTAGGGCCTTTGCATTTGCTGTTTTCTCTAGCTGGTGTATCTTTTTTTCTACTCTGTGCTACTGTATTTTCTCATCCTTTAGGTCTTGCTTGAAATGGTACCTCTTCATAGAAGTCTGCCATCATTACTCTACTAATAGTGTTTCCTTTGCCCAGTCACTCTGTATCATATCACCATATCTTGCCTTTATATGGTTCTCATCATCATCTAAAATTATTTTTAGGTTATTGGCTCTCACCACCAGGATGTTAGCCCCATGACTGCTAGGATTTAGCTCTCTTATTCACCACTGTATCTCCAGCAGCCAGAACAGCATATAGCACATAATGCTGTAAATACTTCTTGAAAGAATGAATATCCCTCCCTTAGGTCACAAGTGAGGAGAGTGAGGCCTGAAGGGTGAAGGATATGTGTCCAAGTGAGTGGTAGAGGTGAGATTATAAAACATTCTCTCTGACTCTCAGAAAAGTCATTCATGACAGTCAAGTGCTGGCACTCAACCCTGCGACAAGCATGGAAGTTTCAACTGGACTAAGCAAGGACCCCTCTATACTTGATCATCTTGACTTTTTCTAATTTGGTATCCAGATAAGAAAAGCAAAAAAAAAAAAAAAAAAAAAAAAAAAAAAAAGAACTGAAATCTGTGTGTGTGCCAGTACTGGTCTCTGGTCACTCTTAAGGGCAGTTAGGGATGGCCAGGCCAGCAGAGGAGGGAAGTTGGGGGCAAACAAGCTGGCAAGGGAGCAGTTAGACATCAATCAGGCTGGCATGGGAATGGTTAGTGGGTGATCAGGCTGGCAGGCAGAAGCAGTTAGGGTCAATCAGGAAGGCAGACAGGCGAGCAGTTGGGAGCCAGCACTCCTGGGTTGTGAGAGGGATGTCCAACTGCCCATTTTGACATGATCCTGATGGGATTGTGTCTAAATTGGCAGTTTAACATCCCTCTAGGGGTCCCAGATTGGAAAGGGTGCAGGCTGGGCTGAGGGACACCCCCAACCCGTGCACTAATTTCATGCACCAGGCCTCTAGTTAGACAATAATTGGTTTACCAATGAAATCAAAGAAGAAATAAAAAGCATCCTGGTAACAAATGACAATGGAAACACAACAAACTAAAATCTATGGGACACAGTGAAATTAGTCCAGAGAGAGGAAAGTTCTAATTCTACAGGCCTACCTCAAGAAACAAGAAACAATGGTAATAAATTATCTAACCCTACAACTTAAAGAATTAGAAAGAGATCAATAATAAAAGCCAAGTGTAAGCAGAAGAAAGGAAATAATAAAGATCAGAGCAGAAACAAATGACATAGAGACCAAAAATAAATAAATAAATAAATAAATAAATAAATAAATAAAATACAAAAGATCAACAAAACCAAGAGCTGGTTCTTTGAAAAGATAAACAAGATTGATTAATCTCTAGCCATGTTCACCAAGAAACAAAGAGAGAGCATTCAAATAAATGGAATCAGACATAAAAGAGGTGAAGTAACAGCAGAACCCACAAAAATACAAAGTATTGTAAAAAATAATAATAATAATCCATGAAAAACTCTATTCCAACAAACTAGGCAACCTAAATAAAATGGACATATTCTTAGGAAAATAGAAGTTTCCAAACTCAATCAGGAAGAATAAAATAAAAAACCTTAATAGGCTGAAAACTACCAATGAAATTGAAGCAGTAATCAAAAATCTTCCTGTAAACAAAATCCTTGGGCAAGACGGCTTCAAAGGAGAGTTTAACTAAACATTCAAAGAAGAACTAAAACCTATCCTCCTCAGATTATTCCAAAAAATTCAAAAGGAGGGAACACTACCAAGCTAATTCTATGAAGCCAACATTACCCTAATACCAAAACCAGATAAAGGCAACACAAAATAAGAGAATTACAAGCCAATATCCCTCAGGAACAGAGATGCCAAAATACTCAACAAAATTCTAGCAAATCGGCTCCAGCAGTACATCAGAAAGATCATACACCATATCCCCAGAATTCAAGGGTGGTACAATGCAAATAAATAAATGTGATATATCACATAAACAAATTGAAAGATAAAAATCACAGAGTCATGTCAATTGATGCAGAAAAAGGATTTGACAAAATCCAATTCCTTTTCTTAATTAAAAAAAAAAAACCTCAGCAATTTTGGAATAGAGGGATCACAACTCAACATAGTAAAAGTCTTATATGACAAACCTTCAGCTAACAACATACTCAATGGGCAAAAAATAAAGCATTTCCCCTTAGGACAGGAACAAGATAGGGATGTTCACTTTCACCCCTCCTGTTCTACATAGCACTGAAGAGCTAGTTATAGTGGTCTGACAAAAAGAAGAAATAAAAGGTATCAAAATTGGAAAAGAAGAGATAAAACTGTCATTATTCTCAGATTACAAAACATTGTACATAGAAAACCCTAAAGACTCCATAAAAAACTGCTAGACTTAATAAATGAATTTGGCAATGTAGCAGGATACAAAATTGGACAGATATATGCAAAAATATGAAACTAGCCCACCAACTTACACCATACACAAAAATAGAAATATATGGCATTTTTATACATGAATAGTGAATGTACAGAAAGAGAGGTTTTTTTAAATCCCATTTTCCATTGAAACAAAAAAAAAATTGAAATACCTAGGAATACACTTAACTAAGGAGGTAAAAGACCTATACTCAGAAAACTACCAGACACTGAGAAAAGAGATAGAGGAAAATATAAACAGATGGAAGAACATACTGTGTTCATGGATTGGTAGAATCAATATCATTAAAAAGTCCATTCTACCCAAAGAAATCTATAGATTCAATGCACTTCCCATTAAAATATCAACAGCATATTTGACAGACCTAGAATGAGATCTCTAAAAACTCATCTGGAATAAAATAAAAGATCCAAATAGCTGCAGCAATCCTCAGAAAGAAGAACAAATAGGAGGGATCTCCATACCAGATATCAAGCTGTATTACAAAGCCACTGTTCTCAAAACTGCCTCGTACTAGCACAAGAACAGACATATAAATCAATGGAATAGAATAGAGAACACAGAAATTGACCCAACTACTATGCTCAATTAATATTTGACTAAGGGGGCAAGAGCATACAATGGAGTCAAGACAGTCTCTTTAATAAATGGTGTTGGGAAAATTGGACAGATATATGCAAAAATATGAAACTAGACCACCAACTTACACCATACACAAAAATAAACTCAAGATGGATAAAGGACTTAAATATAAGATGGGAAACCATAAAAAAAATCTAGAGGAATCCACAGACAGCAAAATTTTAGACATATGCCAAAGCAATATCTTAACTGATACAGGTCCTAGGGCGATGGAAACTAAGGAGAAAATAAACAAATGGGACTACATCAAAATAAAAAGCTTCTGTATAGCAAAAGAAACTTTCACCAAAACAAAAAGAAATCCCACTGCATGGGAGAACATATTTGCAAATATTATCTTCTGTAAGGGTTTAAGTTCCAACATTTACAGGGAACTCATACAACTTAACAAAAGGGAGATGAACAACCCAATAAAAAAAATGGGCAATGGACCTAAATAGATACTTATCGAAAGAAGTCATAAGAAAGTCCAAGATACATAGGAAAACATTCTCAAAGTCACTAATCATCTAAAGGACAGTGTGGTACCATCTCACACCTGTCAGAATGGCTATCATCAACAAATTAGCAAATGACAAGTGCTGGCTAGTATGTGGAAAAAAAGGAACCCTTGTGCACTGCTGGTGGGAATTTATACTGGTGCAACCAGGATGGAGAACATTATGGCGTTTCCTCAAAAAATTAACAATGGAACTCCCATTTGACCCAGTATTTCTAGTACTAGGAATATATCCAAAGAAACTAGAAACACCAATCAGAAAGTATATATGCTCTCCTATGTTCATAGCAGCACAATTTAAAATAGCTAAAATGTGGAAACAGCCTAAGTGCCCAACAACAGATGTGTGGATTAAAAGACTACATCTACACAATGGAATACTATGCGACTGTTAAAAAGGAAGAACTCCTACCATTTGCAACAGCATGGATGGTCCATTATGATAAGCAAAATAAGCCAGTCAGAGAAAGATAAATATCACATGATCTCATTCATTTGTGGAATATAATGAGCAATATAAATCGATGAACAAAAATAGATCCAGAGACTAAGAAACACTGAATAAACATTACAACCTCAGAGAGAAGGCAGGGGAGAAGATGGGGTAAGAGATCAACCAATGAACTTGTATGCATGCATATTAGCATAACCAATGGACATGGACACTGGGGCGGTAGGGGCTTCTCCTGGTGGGAGGGAGCTTTGGGAGGTTCAATTTGGGGGGGGGGAAAGGGGATATATGTAATACTTTAAATAATAAAAAAGGATCTTCTATCCTTTGAGACAGCATGGAGGAAGCTAGTGACTATTATGCTAAATGAAATAAGCAAATTAGAGAAAGACAAATATCCTATTATCTCGCTTATAAGTGAACCTAAAGATTAAAAAATACTGATGAACAAAATAGGTCCATAGTTATGGATGCATGGAACAGAATAACAAATCTCCATAGAAATAAGGGAGGGGGAGAGTACAGAAAGAGATAAACCAAAGAACATACATTAATATATGCATAAACCATGGACACAGACAATAGCATGGTGAAGGCTTGGAGTGGGACAGGGGTTGGTAGAGGGGGGCAAAAAGGAAGAAAATGAGAGATATCTGTAATTCTATAAACCATAAAATAAAAAATTTTAAAAACCTATATGATTTTGTTGACCAATATCACCCCAATAATCTCAATTAAAAAATAAAATATATCTTGAGATTAAAAACAATCCTCATCCAAGGATCTTTGTAATTTGGCCTTTTTCTACTTCTGCAGACACATCTTTTTTTCGGTTTCTAGATCATACTTTCATCAGATATTCTAACTACAGTGGTGCCTCACACAACGAACTTAATTCGTTCCAGGAGCAAGTTTGTTATGCGAAAAGTTCGTTATGTGAAACGTGTTTTCCCATAACAATACATGTTAAAAAAAATAATTCGTTCTGTAGCATAAAATATGCTAAGATGACATAAAAAAGATAAATTTTTTGTTATTATTTTTATTTAGATACATCATGATATAAAAAAAATATTGAGTTTAACTTAAAAGGACGACTGCCGTGATACGTGCCTGATTTAATTCGTAATGAAGAACGATTGCTGCGATACGTGCTTAAGTTAAGCGCAGTGACTAACGACTGCCTGCAGTGCCTGCGCAGAAGGATGCAATACATCGGCAGCGATCGTGGAAGCTCGGGCAAAGCGGTCGTGGAAGCTCGGGCGACTTCGTTGTGTGAAACGAAGTTCGTTGTATGAATCATGAAATGAAGTTCGTTGTGTGCAGCGTTCGCTGTGCGAGGCGTTCTTTATGCGAGGCACCACTGTACTCTGCATAACTCTAGTCTTCAAACACCTGTGTACCTTCACACCTACAGGACTTGGTTCATATTGTTTCCACCAATGTACTCCCTGTCTGTCCCAATCTCTACTTTTTGTCTTGTCAAATACTACTCATTTTTTAGGATTTCTCATAAATGACCTTCCTATGAGAAGCATCTACCACAGGAAATTTCAGGATTAATCTCTATTTTTATGGGATGGCAGAGCACTTTGCTCCCCTTTTGTTGAACAACTCATCAGTGTTTTATTATTTTACTGTTGAAATATAAGCTGAGTTCATGAAGTGTAAGGATTATGCCATCTATATTCCTTAAACACAAAGTTTGCTGCAGAGCAGATGCTTAAAAACCATCTATTTTTTAATTACTAGAATTATACCCTGTTTCTGGTCCCCAAAATTAACATGTTAAAATATAATCTTCAATGCGATGGTATTTAGAGGTGGGGCCTTTGGGAGGTGACTAGGCATTGAGACCCCAGAGAGGTCCCTTTGCCCTTCTGCCATGTGAGAATATAGAGAGAAGATGGTAATATATGAGCCAAGAAGTGGGTTTTCACTGAACACCAAATCTGCTGGTACCTTGATGTTGAGCTTTCAAGTTCCTGAACTGTGAGAAATAAATGTGTATTTTTGATAGGCCACAAAGTCTATGGTATTCTGTTATAATAGCCTAAACAGTTTAAACAGTTCACATTCAATAAACCCAGCTCCCAGAAGTCCTCCAGCCTGAGACAGAGACTGGGATTGAAAGATTGCCATCTTTAGACCTTGAAGTTTGGTTAAGCTATTACTTGGGACATTATTTAGGTATTGTCCTCTTATGGGTTTTATGCCACCCTGGAGAGTAAAGGAAGTAAAATTGTAGCTCAGGTAAGTATATAGGAAATGGCAAGTTGTCATATGATCTTCAAAGATTTCTAGTTATACTAAAAGCTATCATCTTCCTTATGGGATTAAGGGCAAATGCCAGAACACCAACATATCCGTTCTCCTCTTTCCCTGCCCTTGTGTTCCCAAACCTTCATGATTCTAATTCCTAGCTCCTTTGGTTTTAATGAAAGATCAGTTACAGTAACAGATGAAAAGAACTACCTCGTGTGCCACAATCCCATTTTCTCCAAGTCCTTTGTGCTTTACTCCTAAGGGTAGAAAAGAAAGTTAACTGCTCTGTTGTTCTGGTGTAAGGCCCTGAGGAAGACCAGAGAAAGGAGAGAAAGAGAAGGAAAGAGAGAGAGAGAGAGAGAGAGAGAGAGAGAGAGAGAGAGAGAGAGAGAGAGAGAGAGAGAGAGAGAGAGAGAGAGTGCGAACAAAGTGAAAGGGCAGGGTGGGGTGGGGCTAACTACTGACTCCATTTTGTGCTGTGGGGCAGGGCGGAGCTGTCCTCCATTTTGTGTAACTGGACCCTAGCCCTCACCCAATCAAACAGGGTCAGCCAAAGCAGTGACATCACCACCCCTATAAAACCACTTGAACTGTTGAAGCTCATGCTCTTCTGCCACGCCAATGTTGGTGTAAGTGGGACAGAGCCCATGTTAGCATGGAACAGGCTTTCTGCTATTGCATCGGACTTGGCTCCCTGGTGGTCCTTGGGGATCATGAAATCTGGGTGTAACAAAAGTAGATGAAGAATGGAGGCAGAGCCTCTTCCTGGACCTTTTCTTTCTGGGTCTTCAATATAATTATTATGCTAGGATTATTGGATTATTCCTTTCACAAATTATCTCCTCGTTTTTAAGTAGGAAATAATAATTTTTTTCTTTATTGATTAAGGTATTACACATCTATCCTTGTACCCCCATTGCCCCCCCCACTCATGCCCTAACCCCCCTGGTGTCTGTGTCAGTTGGTTAGACTTATATGCATGCATACAAGTCCTTTGGTTGAACTCTCCTCCTTACCCCCACCCTCCCCTACCTTCCCTCTGAGGTTTGATTAGTTATATCCTCTTGATTATTAACTTCTCTATGCCTTAGTTTTTATATCTGTAAAACGGTGATGATAATAATATTTACCTCATAAAATAGAATCTTTACTACTAATCCTTTTAATTAAGGATTCAATGAATGGATATACATATGTTTAAAGAATTTGTAACAATGTATAGCACATAGTAAATGCTCAAATCATGTTATTTATTTTTGTTGTTGCTGTCTTTTTCATTGGCTTACCTCTCCTAGGGAATCCAAAGCATGATCTCTAAGACATCATCCAGCCCCATCCCCTCAAGTTTCAGATGGGGAAATTGAGGCCCAGAGAGTAGAAAGGATGCAACTAAACTCAGCCTACCACTACTATGGTTCTCCCTCAGAAACCCCAGTTATTTGTTCATTTGCAGAAATAAAGGGAAATGATGTTCTCTTCATGTTCTCTCACCCAGAGGGCTCATCATTCTAGATCTGATATTTTTATATGAAAAGATAACTTAGCCCTTTGCTGAAAAATTGGCAGGACTCAGTTAACAAATTAATGAACAAAAAGAGTAGCAAGGAGTTCCATGAATTCATTCCAGTGGAGATGGGGATGCTTATGATGGAGATTGAACTTTAGGAGCTAAAGCAGAGAAGAAATCAAGAATTTTGCCAGGTGTGGGTAAAGGAGATGTGGAGGATGGAGGGTCTGGGTACTCAAGTCTTAGACACTGGGTATAAAGAACATTCAAGGTATATCAGAGTATACCAAAATGAAAGGCCTGCTGAGAAGCTCAGAGAGTACCCCTGGGTTTTAGTCTCCACCACAGGATGTAAGTTCACCTTCCTGACAAAGCTAGGAAAACATTGCCTGGCAAGGCTCTGACTCACTTCCCTCCAACAACAATGTATCTCCACAGAATCCCAGACGGTACTTTACTCCCTCCACAACCCCATATCCTCCCAGGAACTCCAACAGAAAGGAGTGGGGAAAAAAACTGAAAATAATTCAGTCTTCTACTGACTTTGATTCACTGCTCTTTTCCAGACTGCTCAACCCACTCCTGTATACAGAGATTGGATCCTACATACTTAAAGGCTTTCCCCTTACTCTTAGAAAGCAGCCTGACACATCCACCTGAGAGCAAAAGCTGTTTATCCTCCCATGAGGAGGTTCACTCTGAATAAGGGATATTGAGTGACTTAAAAATTCCTTAGATTTCTGGCAACTTCATATGTAGGAAAGAGCGATGTACTAGAACAAATTTATGCGTGACCTTTGGAGCCAGACACCTGTAAATATGATCCCTGTAACAATTTTGCTGGCTGTTTTGATTACAGGTGAATTAATTAAGCCTTCTGTCCCTCATTTATAAAATGTGAGCAGTACTACCTAGTTCATTGTGATTAAGTGAGACACTATGGAGAAAGCCCTTAACATATTGTCAGGCAAATGTTGGGTGAGTAAATGAAAAATTGTGTAAAGATACAGTTAGGAACAAAGACTAACTGGATTAGAATCCTGGCTCTGTCATTCACTTGCTTTAATGCCCTTGAAAAGCCATTGCTTATTTTCCCACAAAAGGATTTCACCATTATATGCTTCAGTTTCTTACTGTGTAAAATGGAATTGATAAAAATAGAAATACCTCAGTCCTCAACATAATTGTAGGAAACCGGATCCAGCATTACATTAGAAAGATCATGCACCATGAACAAGTGAGGTTTATTCCAGGGATACAAAGCTGGTACAATATCATCAAATCAATAAACATGATACATTACATAAACAAATTGAGACAGAAAAATCACATAATCATATCAATTGATGAAGAAAAGTCACTTGACAATGTCCAACACCCTTTTCTGATAAAAACACTAAGTAAGGTGGTAATAGAGGAATCATACCTCAACATAAAAGACTTATATGACAAACCTACAGACAACATCATACTCAAAGAGCAAAAACTAAACCACTCCTATTTGACGTAGTACTGGAAGTACTAGCCATTGTGATCAGACAAGAAGAAGAAATAAAAAGCATCCAAATTGGAAAAGAAGTAAAACTGTCCTTATTTGCAGATGACATCATGCTGTACATAGAAAATCCTAAGGACTTCATCAAAAATTATTACAGCTAATGAATTTGGCAATGTAGCAGGATACAAAATTAATGCCAAGAAATCTGTGGCATTCCCACATACCAATAGTGAACTTACAGAAAGGGAGACTAAAAAAATCCCATTTACCATCACAACAAAAAAATTAAGAAACCTAGAAATAAACCTAACTAAGGAGGTAAAAGACATGTACTAGGAAAACTATAGGATAATGAAAAAAGAGACAGAGGAAGACATAAACAGATGGTAGAATATATTGTGTTAATGGATTGTTAGAATCAAAATCATTAAAATACCAATGGCATATTTCACAGACCTAGAATGAACTCTCCAAAAATTCATCTGGAATAAGAAAACGACCCCAAATAGCTGCAGCAATCCTGAGAAAGAAGAACAAAGTTGGAGGGATCACAATACCAGATATCAAGCTGTATTACAAAGCCACTGTTCTCAAAACTGCCTTATACTGGTTCAAGAACAGACATATAGATCAATGGAATAGAATAGAGAATCCAGATACTGACCAAAACCACTATGCTCAATTAATATTTGACAAAGGAGGCTGAACATACAATGGAGTCAAGACAGTCTCTTCAATAAATGGTGTTGGGAAAATTGGACAGATACATGCAAAAAAAATTAATTAAATTAGACCACCAACTTAAAACATACACAAAAATAAACTCAAAATAGATAAAGGACTTAAACGTAAGATGGGAAACCATAAAAATCTTAGAAGAATCCACAGGCAGCAAAATCGCAAACATATGCTGAAGCAATTTCTTCACCAAAACAGCTTCTAGAGCAATGGAAACTAAAGAGAAAATAAACAAATGGGACTACATTAAAATAAAAAGTTTTTGCACAGAAAAAGAAACTATGAACAAAACATGAAAGCCCACTGCATGAGAGAACATATTTGCCAATGTTATCACCGATCTGTAACATTTACAGGGAACACATACAAATTAACAAAAGAAAGTTAAACAACCCATTCAAAAAATAGGCAATGGACCTAAATAGATACTTTTTGAAGGAGTATATAAGGAAGGCCAAGAGACATATGAAAACATGCTCCAAGTCACTAATTATCTGAGAGATACAAATGTAAACAATGAGGTACCATCTCACACCTGTCAGAATGGCTATCATCAACAAATCAACAAATGACAAGTGATGGCTTGGATTTGGAGAAAAAGGAAACCTAGTTCACTGCTGGTGGGAATGAAGACCTGTGCATCCACTGTGGGGAACAGTAAGGAGTTTCCTTAAAAAACTAAAAATGCAACCCCCATTTGAGCCAGTAATCCCACTCCTAGGAATATATCCTAAGAAACTAGAAACACCAATCAGAAAGGATATATGCACCCCTATGTTCATAGCAGCACAATTTAAAATAGCTAAGATTTGGGAACAGCCTCAGTGCCCATCAGCAGAGGAGTGGATTAATAACCTGTGGTACATCTACACATTGAAATACTATGCTACTGCAAAAAGGAAGGAATTCCTACCATTTGCAACAGCATGGATGGAGCTGGAGAGCATTATGCTAAGCAAGATAAACCAGTCAGAGAAAGGTATATATCACATGATCTCACTCATTTATGGAATATAATGAACAACATAAACTGATGAACAAAAACAGATCCAGAGACAGAGAAGCATCAATCAGATGCTCAAACCTTAGATGGAAGGTAAGGGGAGGTGGGGGTAAGGGGAAGAGATCAACCATAAGACTTGTATGCATGCATATAAGCATAACCAATGGACACAGACAATAGGGGGTGAGGGCATGTGTGAAAGAGGGAGAATGGGGATATAAGACACATATGTAATACCTTCATCAATAAAAAAAATAGAAATACCTCACAAGGTTTTTCTCAGGTTTAAATGAATTAGTCTTTGTAACCTGTTTAGAAAAATTTCTGAAATGTGGTTTACTATTATTAAATATTAGCTGCTATTATTATTATCATTATCATCATTACTGTTGTTACTTTTATTTTCTTCCCCAAATTGGGCAGAACTGCAGGAAGTCAGAAGCAAGTTTTAGCTTCTACCTACTCAAAATGTGATCAATGGTCCAGCAGGTGGGAGCTTGGTAGAAATGCAGCATCTCAGGCCCCTCCAAGGACCTGTTGAAACCAAAATTTTATTTTAACAAGATTCTCCAATTCTAGCCAGTTTGGATCTGTGGATAGAGTGTCAGCCTGTGGACTGAAGAGTCCCAGGTTTGATTCTGGTCAAGGGCACATGCCTGGTTTGCGGGCTTGATCTTCAGTAGGGGACATGCAGGAGGCAGCCAATCAATAATTCTCTCTCATCATTGATGTTTCTCTCTCTCCCTCTCCTTTTCTTTCTGAAATCAATAAATATATATAAAAAATAAAAGATTTCTCCAGGGATTCTTTCACAAATAATTTGAGAAGCATTGGACCCTGCAGAAGAGATTTTACTTGGGGAAAGATGAGCAATGGGAAGGTTAGGAGACAAGAAAAATAGTAGATCTGGGTAGTCTGAGGTAAGAACAGTAGAGGGGGAGAAAGGGATATAGTATACCTAGGCTGTCAGAGCAAGGTCTTTGATAGAATGGGGCAAGCAAATATGAATGATATTTAGCCTTAATATCTCAATGGTGTCCCAATAGAAATTAGAAAAAGGCACATTCTTTGGAAGTATACAATTTTGCAAGTGCAAGACTTTGTAAGCGAAGCTCAGGATTTATTTCAGCATCTCCAATTTTTTTAAAAAAATATATGCTTTTATTGATTTTTTTTTTTTTAAAGAAAGATGAAGGAGAGAGATAGAAACATCAATAAAGAGGAACATCATTGATTGGCTGCCTCCTGCACATCCCCTACTGGGGATTGAGCCTCACAACACGTGCATGTGCCCTGACTGGGAATCGAACCATGACCTTCTGGTTCATAAGTCAACACTCAACCACTGAGCCACACCAGCCGGGCTTCCGCACCTTCTTTCCCCCTTGGCCAAGAGCTTCAGTTCAGTGTTCAACTTGCACAACTATGCATTATCACTCTGGATCAAAGAGCAGATGGGCAGATACCAGGAAGACACAACTATATTTATGAACCCAACAAGGTATGTGTGGTAGCCAGCATCCAAGGCCCCCAATAATAATTCCTACCACCTGGTATTTATACCCTTCTATATCCCCTATTTAACAGAATATTGTGAAAAGTGTGACTTTTGAGGCTAGGTCATAAAACACATGGCAGTTTCCACCATAGCTATTTCTTGGATCATTCCCTCTGTAAAAATCCAGGTGCCATGTCAAGTAGCACAATAGAAAGATCTACAGGATGAAAATCTGACATTAATTTGCAACTAATATTAATTTGGGAGAATAATTTTGGAATCAGATCTTCCAGCTCCAGTCACCTTTCATCCTCAGTCTGTGTGTGTCTTTTTTCTGAAGTGTGTTTCTTGTAGATAGCATATATATGGGTCTTTTTTCTTATCCAATCTGTTACCCTATGTCTTTTGATTGGGACATTTAATCCATTTACATTTAAAGTTATTATTGATAGATATTTATTGCCATTTTTATTCTTTACCCCTGTGTTCCTTCTTTGCTTCCTATTTTTGTTTTTTGTTTGTTTGTTTGTTTTTTACAGCAGACCCTTTAGCATTTCTTGCATTGCTGGTTTGGTGGTGATAAATTCCCTCAGTCCTTTTTTGTCTATGAAGCTCCTGATTTCACCTTCAATTTCAATTGATAGCCTTGCTGGGCACAGTATTCTTGGATTCAGATCCTTCTTTTACAGGACTTTAAATATTTCATTGCATTCCCTTCTGGCCTTATGAGCTTCTATTGAGAAATTAGTCTCTAGTCTCAATGGGGGTTCCATTGTAGGTAATTTTCTGTCTCTCTCTGGCTGCTTTTCAGATTCTTACTTTGTTGTTGGTGTTTGCCAATTTAATTATAATGTGCCTTCCCATTGGTCTTTTGGGGTTCATTTTGGGGACTCGGATTGTATCAGTTTTTTCTTCCCTACAACAGGGAAGTTTTCTGTCATTATTTCTTCATACAGGTTTTCTATTCCTTTCTCAGTTTCCTCTCCTTCTAGAACCCCTATTATTCGGATGTTGTTTTGTTTCTTGTTGTCCCAAAGTTCCCTTAGGCTCTCCTCCTGCTTTTTATTTTATTTTTTTTCAGATGCTGCTCTACTTGGGTATTTTTTCCACCTTGTCTTCTAGTTCACTGATGCAGTTCTCTGCTTCTAGTCTACTCTTGATGCTTTCTATTGAATTCTTTACAGCAGCAATGTCATTTTTCATTTCTTCTTGGTTCTTGTTCATTTCTTTTTGGTTCTTACTCATAATGTTGAATTTGTCTTCCATTCTTTTCAGCAACCTTATGACCATTTCTCTGAATTCTTTTTCTGATAGGTTGCTTGCCTCTATTTCATTTACTTCTTTTTCTCTTGATGCCTGCTTTTTTTTCATATGCGGGCTGTTTCTTCATCTTCTCATCTTCTCTCTTCACAGGATGTCTTGTTATGTAGTTCTCTTTCTCCTGTGTTGATTTAAAGGCACAAAATACAACACAACCAGGCACAACACACAAGGCACTGAACAGAAATGTATTCATAATATTAATAACCTCCAATAATGATGACCACCAGAGAAAGGCAAATTAGGGGATAAGAGAGAAAGAAGAAGAGTAAAAAGAAATGGGAAATGAGTGTCAAAATGAAATAAGAAAAAGGAAAAAAAAAAAAAAAAAAAAAGGCCGAAGCCGATTTGGCTCAGTGGTAGAGCGTCAGTCTGTGGACTGAAAGGTCCCAGGTTCGATTCCGGTCAAGGGCATGTACATTGGTTGCGGGCACATCCCCGGTGGGGGGTGTGCAAGAGGCAGCTGGTTGATGTTTCTCTCTCATTGACATTTCTAGCTCTCTATCTCTCTCCCTTCCTCTCTGTTAAAAATCAATAAAATATATTTAAAAAATAATAAATAAAATAGGTAGAAGCAAATACCAAAGGTGTACATTAAAAAAAAAAAGGGGGGGGGGCGGAGCTTGAAGATGGCGACCGAACAGATGGACTTGTTCTGACTCTGTTCCCAAAACAGATAAAGGCAGAGTCTGAGTAGCTCAGGGAATGTTGATTAGCAGCTAAAGGGCAGCGGATATCTCTAGGAAAGTAAGGAAGGATCCGCTGGACAGGATTTCTTGACCAAGCAGCCAGCACTGCCGACATTTCCCGGGGCGGCCTCGGCGCGAAGGCTGCACCACCCTACCAGGAAAAGAGGAGCATCTCTGAGGCCTGGAAAACCCACAGGGGAGGAGTCCATCGAGCACCTGTGACGCCCCAATCGGTGCCCACGGAAAGGTCAGAGTTTGCGGGAATAGCCTGAGAGTTCTGGCAGCGCAGGCAGCGGTAGCCCCGGAGCTCCCGAGAGGCCCCGCCCCCAGAGCAGCCCAGGAGCAATACCGCCCCGCCTATATTGTAGCCCCAGAGCTCTGTGAGGCCCCGCCCCCAGTGCGGCCCGGAGCTCCGTGGCCCGCCTCTATTGTAGCCCGGAGCGCGGCAAGGCCCTGCCCCCAGTGCGGCTCGGAGCGCCGTGGCAGCTGTGCCAGAGCTGTGCCCAAAGAAGGCCGCAGCGAGAAACCTGTCTGTCAACACCCAGTCCGGGGTTTGGCGTAATCATCCCCAGAAGCGGGACTTTTTCTAAAACGCCAGGGGGACACGGGACAGATTGTTAAGAATCGCGGCTGTCCCTCTAAGGGCAGAACACCTGGACACCTCGGCGCCTGATCCCCTTCACCCCCTTGTGTCTGAATACTAGGGAAGGACTGCACAGTTGGGCATATCCGGGAAATCACAGGGGGAAATTGCCTTCCTGGAAACAAGGGATAGGAGCAAGAGGAGATAGTCTGGGAGCCAGCTGGCACCCTGCCAGCTAGAGCCATAGAGAAAGAAGGCCAGAGAAACCAAAAGACCGGGAGGTCAAACCAGTAACACTGACACCTAAGGGCTGAATTACAAACTGCCTTTTCTCTTTCTTTCTTTCTTTCTTTTTCTTTTTCTTTTAATTAATCAAAAATAAATGGACACAAATAACTAAGATATAGCCTACCTAAAATTAAGGACTACCTTACAAAACTGAGGTGCAGTGGAATGCTGGGAGCTACAAGATTCTCTGGTCCGAGAATCAGGTGTGCCAAATACAACAACAGAGGAAGTCAATGACCACTACTGGACATTTTTATGCTAATTTTACTATTCTTTATTTTACTTTCATTTTTTACATCTTTTATCATATTTAATTTTCATTTTTTACATCTTTTACTTAAGAAACGAATTTTTTTCTTTTTTCCTTACTTGATTTTACCTTTTCAATTATTACATTTTTCAATCTCTATCATCACTATTACTACTGCTATTTTGCAGTTTTTTGGTTTTTTTTTCTTTTCCTCTCCAGTACCATTTTATTTCTTCTTTATTTTACATTGGGAGTAACCATCATTCTATTTTAATCTCTACTATAGCATCATTCAACCATATCTCAACTCAACCTTTACACCATCACCCTCTTACTAAAATTTAACTTTTTAGTCTCCAGTTTATCCTATCCCTTTCCGGCCTTAGTTTTTCCTCTATTCTTTCTGTGTACCCCCTGCTAAAGCTCTCACTATACTTATAGACCAACCCCTGATCCAAGTGTATAAATACCAATCTCTGCAATATATTAACTAGTTTTAAAAAAAAACTGTTCTACTTTCTATCCTTTTCTCATGGTTTGTGTAAAGGTGGATTATTGTGAATTTTTATGCTTTTTAGTGAAATTGTTATGCTTATTCCTGTGTTGTTATTGTTGCTTTGTATTTTTTAAACAAGAAAAATCCTCTGTTTTTGTTTGTTTCTTTTACTTCTGTATATCATAGCCTTACTTAATAATAGTGGATATTGTAGTTTGTATTAACCTCCAAGTATTGTTACTCGCATTGGCTGGCCTCAGTGGTTGTTCTATGGCAATTTTTCTCCACATATATATAGTTTGTTTCACATCTCTCTTTTAGTTTGCTTCTTCTCTCTCTCTCTCTCTCTCTCTCTCTCTCTCTCTCTCTCTCTTTTCTTTTTTTCCCTGTTTTCCACCTTCATTTTGTCATTACTTTTTTTCTTCTTTGACTATCTCTTTATCCATCTTTTTTTATTTACTTATTTATTTTTTTATTTTTTTATTTTTTTCCTTACTTTATTTTTACCTTCCTTCCTTCTCTCCTATCCCTTAATTTGCCTTTCTCTAGTGGTCACCTTTATTAGAGGTTATTAATATTGTAAATACATTCCTGTTAAGTGCCTCCTGTGTTGTACCTGGTAGTGTTGTATTTTGCACCTTTAAATCAACGCAAGAGAAGGAACACCACATAACCAGAAATCCTAAAGAGAGATACCATGGGAAGACAAAAAAATACCCCGCACATGAAAGAAAAGCAGGCATCACCAGAAAAGGAAGTAAACGAGTCAGAGGCAAGCAGCCTACAAGAGCAAGAGTTCAGAATAATGATCATAGGTTGGCTAAAAAGAATGGAAGAAAAATTTGACAAGAAACCCACCTCAGAAAAAAAGATGCACACAGACTGAGGGTGAAGGGATGGAAAAAAGTTTTCCAGGCAAATGGAAATGAAAAAAAAGCTGGGGTAGCAATACTTATATCTGACAAATTAGATCTCAGAGTGAAGGACATAACAAGAGATAATGAAGGCCACTTCATAATACTAAAGGGGACAATCCAACAAGAAGAAATAACCCTGGTAAATATATATGCACCCAATACAGGAGAACCCAAATACATAAAAAAAACTGCTGGAGGACATTAAGGGAGAGATTAATAGCAATACAATCATAGTAGGAGATTTTAATACACCACTGTCACCCTTCGACAAATCATCTAAACAAAAAATCAGCAAAGAAATATCAATCCTAAACGACACACTAGACCAGATGGAATTAATTGACATCTTCAGAACATTCTACCCCAAAGCCACAGAATATAATTTCTTCTCAAGTGCACATGGGACATTCTCAAAGATAGACCACATTTTGGGACATAGGCAAAGTCTTTTCAAATTCAAGAAGATAGAAATCATATCAAGCATCTTCTCAGATCATAATGGCATAAAACTGGAAATTAACTACAATAAAAATAATCCAACGAAATCAAACACATGGAGACTAAACAACATGCTATTAAACAAGGACTGGGTTACCAGAGAAATCAAGGAAGAAATTAAAAACATCCTGTAAACAAATGACAATGAAAACACAACAATCCAAAATCTATGGGACACAGCAAAAGCAGTTTTGAGAGGGAAGTTCATATCCTTACAAGCCTATTGCAAAAAACTAGAAAAAATGGTAACAGATGATCTAACTCTACAACTCAAAGAGTTAGAAAAAGAGCAACAAAAAAAGCCCAGTGTAAGCAGAAGGAAGGAAATAACAAAAATCAGAGCACAGATAAATGACATAGAGACCAAAGAAACAATACATAAGATCAACAAAACCAACATCTGGTTCTTTGAAAGGATAAACAAGATAGATGGACCTCTAGCCAGGCTAACCAAGAAACAAAGAGAGAGGACCCAAATAAACAAAATCAGAAATGAAAGAGGTGAAATAACAACAGACCCCACCGAAATACAATGGATTGTTACAAAATACTACGAACAACTCTATTCCAACAAACTGAACAACCTGGAGGAAATGGACATATTCCTAGAAAAATACAAACTGCCAAAAGTCAATCAGGAAGAATCTAAAAATCTCAATAGACCAGTGATGTGGGAAGAAATTGAAACAGTCATCCAAAAGATTCCAGCAAACAAAAGCCCAGGGCCAGATGGCTTCACAGGAGAGTTTTACCAAACATTCAAGGAAGAACTAAAACCTATCCTCCTCAGACTATTCCAAAAAATCCAAGAGGAAGTAACACTTCCAAACTCCTTCTATGAAGCCAGCATCACCCTAATACCAAAACCAGATAAAGACAACTCAATGAAAGAGAATTACAGGCCAAGATCCCTCATGAACATAGATGCCAAAATCCTCAACAAAATTCTAGCAAATCGACTCCAGAAGAACA
Organism: Pipistrellus kuhlii; assembly: GCF_014108245.1. Classification (NCBI taxonomy): domain Eukaryota; kingdom Metazoa; phylum Chordata; class Mammalia; order Chiroptera; family Vespertilionidae; genus Pipistrellus; species Pipistrellus kuhlii. Next base: position 27,405,296 of record NW_023425471.1, read on the forward strand.
TCACAAAGATCATACACCACGACCAAGTAGGATTTATTCCAGGAATGCAAGGATGGTACAATATCCGCAAATCGATAAACATGACACATCACATAAACAAATTGAAAGATAAAAATCATATAGTCATATCAATTGATGCAGAAAAAGCATTCCATAAAATCCAACACCCTTTTCTGATAAAAACTCTTAACAAGGTGGGAGTATAAGGATCATACCTCAACATAATAAAAGCTATATATGATAAACCCACAGCCAACATTATACTCAATGGGCAAAAACTAAAACCATTCCCTCTAAAAACAGGAACAAGACAGGGATGCCCACTCTCGCCACTCCTGTTTGACATAGTACTGGAAGTACTAGCCATTGCAATTAGACAAGAGGAGGAAATAAAAGGCATCCAAATTGGAAAAGAAGAAGTAAAGTTATCCTTATTTGCAGATGACATGATATTGTACATAAAAAACCCAAAAGACTCCATTAAAAAACTAATTGACTTAATAAATGAATTTGGCAATGTAGCAGGATACAAAATTAATGCCAAGAAATCCATTGCATTTCTATACACCAACAGTGAAACTGTAGAAACAGAGACTAAAAAAGCAATTCCATTTACCATCGCACCAAAAAAATTAAGATACCTAGTAATAAATTTAACTAAGGAAGTAAAGGATCTATATTCTGAAAACTACACGACACTGAAAAAAGTGATAGAGGAAGATGTAAACAGATGGAAGAACATACCATGTTCATGGATTGGTAGAATCAACATCATCAAAATGTCCATACTTCCTAAAGCAATCTATAGGTTCAATGCACTCCCCATTAAAATACCAACGATATATTTCACTGACCTAGAAAGAACTCTCCAAAAGTTCATTTGGAACAATAAAAGACCCCGAATAGCCACAGCAATCCTGAGAAAGAAGAGTAAAGTAGGAGGGATCTCAATACCAGACTTCAAACTATATTACAAAGACACTGTTCTTAAAACAGCCTGGTACTGGCACAAGAACAGACATATAGATCAATGGAATCGAATCGAGAACCCAGATATCAACCCAAATCACTATGCTCAATTAATATTTGACAAAGGAGGCACGAATATACAAAAATGGTGTTGGGAAAATTGGACAGACACTTGCAAAAGAATGAAACTAGATCACCAACTTACACCATTTACAAAAATAAACTCAAAATGGATACAGGACTTAAACATCAGACGGGAAACCATAAAAATACTAGAAGCATCCATAGGCAGCAAAATCTCAGACGTATGCCAAAAGAACTTCTTCACTGATACTACCCCTAGGGCAATGGAAGCTAAAGAGAAAATAAACAAATGGGACTACATCAAAATAAAAAGCTTTTTTACAGCAAAAGAAACCATCAACAAAACAACAAGAAAGCCCACTGTGTGGGAGAACATATTTGCAAATGATACCACTGATAAATGTTTAATCTCCAACATCTACAAACAGCTTATACAACTAAATAAAAGGAAGATGAATAATCCAATTAAAAAATGGGCAATGGACCTAAATAGAATATTTTCAAAAGAAGACAGAAGGAAGGCCAAAAGGCACATGAAAACATGCTCAAAGTCACTAACTGTCCAAGAGATGCAAATCAAAACAACAATGCGGTACCATCTCACACCTGTCAGAATGGCCAACATCAACAAATCAACAAACCACAAGTGTTGGCGAGGTTGTGGAGAAAAAGGAACCCTCGTGCACTGCTGGTGGGAATGCAGACTGGTGCAACCACTGTGGAGAACAGTTTGGAGTTTCCTCAAAAAACTGATAATGGAACTCCCATTTGACCCACTAATCCCACTTCTAGGAATATATCCCAAGAAACTAGAAACACCAATCAGAAAGGATATATGCACCCCTATGTTCGTAGCAGCACAATCTACAATAGCCAGAATTTGGAAACAGCCTAGGTGCCCGTCAGCAGGTGATTGGATCCAAAAACCATGGTACATCTACACAATGGAATACTCTGCTGCCATAAAAAAGAAGGAATGGATGGAATTGTAGAACATCATGCTGAGTGAAATAAGCCAATCAATGAAAGAAAAACACCACATGACCTCACTCATTTGTGGATGATAAAGAACATTATAAACTGATGAACCAAAAGATAGATATAGAGACAGAATATCAACATGTAGACTGTCAAATTACAGCGGGGAGGGGAGGAAGATCTGGGAGAGATAATAGATCAACCGAAGGACTTTTATACATGCATGTAAGTACAACCAATGGACACAAAACTCTGGGGAGGGAGGGGATGTGTGGGAGGGAAGGAGAGGGAAAAAAAAAAAGTAAGAGAGACAAGAATGAGAGTAAGAGAGAAAAGGGGAACCAACTATATATATGGGGAAAAAACTCCAATAGAACAAAGACTAATCCCAGCAAATTCCAGCAACAAGTAACTGGAGATTAATATGATACAAACTACAACATCAACTAATATTAAGCAAGGCAAGGTAAAACAGAAGTAAAAAACAAAAACAAAGCAAACAACAACAAAAAAAAAACAAAAAAAGAATAAGCAAAACAATCTCACAAAAAAGCATAAAAATTCGATATAGTCAACATTCAAGCAAAGAACAATAAAAGGATAGAGATATAAACAATTGTTGGGTAGTTATGACAGCAAAGAGAGAGGTGTGTATGGACTTGGAGCAGGGGATTTGAAATTAGATATATAAGTATGGTGAAAATTTAGCAGGGGTTAAATATAAAGAATAGGGAAAATGTAAAGCAGCAAAGGATTAAGATAAACCAGACACCAAAAGGAGCAGGGGTAGGAAGAGAGTGATGGCACAAAGGTAGAGTTGAGATAGGGTAAAACGATGCTAAAGGAAAGATGAAAATATAATGTAGAACACTAATCCCAAAGTAAAATAAAGAGAAAATAAGATGATACTTAAAAAAAAAGGTAAAATAGTATTAGTAATAATACTGATTGAAAATTAAAATGCAATAATTAAAAGGGTAAAATCAAGTAAGGAAAAAAGAAAAATTAGTTTCTTAAGTAAAAGATGAAAAAAATGAAAATAAATAAATAAATAAAACCTGCAGTAGTGGAGGTCCTTTACTTCCTCTATTGTTATTTTTGGCATGCTTGTTTCCCAATCTGGACAGTATTACAGTTCCCTGCATTTCACTGCTCCTTAGTGTTGTAAGCCAGCCCTCATTTTTAAGCAGGCAGTGTCTTAATTTCTCATATTACTTTATTTTTTATTACACAAGAATCAATTTGTGATTCAGCCCCCCCCCTTCCCCCCCCCCAGTGGCAGTGTTTCTGGATTGACTTCTAAGTCTCTCTGGCCTCTCTAGCCTTCTTGCCCTGTGGCACTCAATACGGGTTTGTGGAGGTGGGCTGCCTCAGAGCTGGCTCTCCCATGGCCACTCCCTGTTCTGATTCCAGGTTCCAGAAAAACAACTTTCCCCTGCAGTATCCCAGGGTGTCCCCACCTGTGTTACCCTATGTATTGGGCTTAGTAATCAGAAGCAGAAAAAGCCCAAATGTCTAAGCAGCCTGCACTCATTTGAAATTCTGAGGCTGTCCCTTCACGTCAAATCAAAATGGGTTGTTTTTTAGAGATCCCTTCTGTTAACAGCTCTGAGGATCCCCTTCCACATTCATGGATCACGCCAGCCCCAACAGTCACGGATTTTTCTAGGCACAGACTTCCCCGGTCCTCTAGCTCCTGCAAAGCACGCGTTTCTCTTTCTGTCCAGGACCAGAGATCTCACCTTATCCCAGGTGAAATCTAACCTTTCCATGGTGGAGTGAAGAGCTCCTTTGAATCCAGGTGTTTGTGCCGATTGGGGACCGCTGTTCTGGGGCTAACAGCTGTTCGATGGTTGTTGCAGTTGTGGATTTTCAGGCTTCCTATAAGATCCACTTTTCCTTTAAGATGGCTCAGTTTCTGCGTCCAAGCTGTATTTCCAGGTGGGGACCCTGCCACAGTCAGGGCTTCCAGGTCAGGGGAACTTCGTCCAGGAGTCCTCCACCTTCTCCTAGAGTTTAGCTGTCCCTTAACTTGTTAACAAACACTCCTCGTGCGACCTTCAGCTTTTCTTTCTTTCTGCTCTGGGACAAGGCTCTGAACACGTTTGTCTATTCTGTCATCATTTTTCTCCCCCCTGACAAGAATAGTTAATCTAGCACTCACATTACTTATCAATACCTTACTGGCACCACTACTTGTAATAATTGTATTTTTATTTCCTCAAACAAATGTATATATAGAAAAATAAAGTCCTTATGAGTGTGGGTTTAATCCAATAGGGTCAGCATGTCTACCTTTCTCATTAAAATTCTTCCTAGTAGTACCACATTTTTATTATTTGACCTAGAAATTGCTCTCCTCATACCTGTACAGTGAGCCTCTCAAATTAATAGTTTAAAAGTTATACTTATCATATTCCTAATTCTAATTTCATTGCTAGCTATTAGTTTAGTTTATGAGTAATCTCAAAAAGGGATTGTAGGGGTGTCGAACTCAATCAGAGAAGGGGCCAAAATCTAAAATCCAGCCTAAATCGAGGGCCGAATGGTTTACTGAACAGTCATAAACTGTCATTGTGATGGAAACGCAGCGGAGTGCAGTGATGACAGCGGTGCGGGCCACATTGCAAGGCCTGGCGGGACATGTGGATTAGAGTGATCTGAATCCTTATATAATTGAATATGATTCAGTCATAAAAAGGGAAGAAATCTTGACATTTGTGACAACATGGATGGACCTTGGAGGCATTATGGTAAGTGAAATAAGTCAGAGAAAGACAAAAACATATGATTTCATATATGATTTCACTTATATGTAAACAAATTTTCAGTTATAAATAAATAAGTCTTGGGGATATAATTAGAGTATGGTTAATAATACTTTATTACATATTTGAAAGTTGCTAACAAAATAGAACTTAAACATAATCACCACAAGAAAAAGTGTAACTGTGTGGTAATGGATGTTAACTAGACTTACCGTGGTGATTATTTTGCAATACATACAAATATTATCTCCTTATGCTGTATACCTGAAAATAAGACAATGTCATTTATATCTTAATAAAAAAATTATTTGATGAACTTAGTGATAATCAGATGTGGGATGGGAAATAGGGGAAAAAACGAAGAGACAAAAGATAAGCTGGGGCTCATGAGTCAGACTGCCTCAGTCTCATTTTGAGTCTGCTACTTATAACTATGGAAACATGGTTAAGTTACTTAACCTCTTGGTGCCTCAGGGGTTGACAACAGTAACTACCTCCAGAGGATTGCTATAAGAATTAAATTAAGATATTTCTAGTAGCACATGATCTCACTCATCTAGGGAAAATGATGGACAACATAGACTAATGAACAAGAACAGACCCAGAGACAAGGAAGCATAGATCACTGTCAGACCTCAGAGGGAAGATAGGGGAGGTTGGAGATAAGGGGGAGAGATCAACCAAAGGACTTGTATGCATGCATATGAGCCTAACCAATGGGCATGGACAACAGGGGGGTGGGGGAATGCGTGGGGAGGGATTTGGGACGGGAATGGGGGGATGAGAACAAAAATGTGATACCTTAATTAATAAATAAATTTTTAAATGCTATAATAGAGAACAGTGCCCAGCACACATGGAGCATTCATAGATGTGAGCTATTATTTCCAGTTGTACTGATAAAAAGTATTGTTCCTATTTTTTGTCTTGCTCACTTTGCCCACTTCTTAGATAATTGGCTAAGCACAGTTGTCTATGTAAAGCCCATCTACCTAGAATTGCTAGGGCCTGATTGAGTAACTATGTTAGGGCCTATCTGTAAAATAGAAACACATTAGGTGATATGCAAAGTCCTGTAAAGCTCAATACCAGTATTTATATTCTCCTGAGGTTCTACACTTGCTACTTTGAGGCTGCAGGAGACATTAATAAAAATACCCAGGAAAAGCCATGACAGCATGGAAAAACTATCATCTATAATAATAAAAGCATAATATGCTAATTAGACCAGACGTCCTTCTGAATGAAGCCTGGGCTGCAGCTGTGGGATGGTGGTAGTGCTGCGGCTGTGAGGGAGGGATCCAGGCAGCCGCCACGCTGTGAAGGCCTACTCTTACATGAATTTCATGCATCCTGTAAAGCCATAATCTGGCTGGGGCTGCATTGGCGAAATATCATCTCTAGAGGGCACCCAAAATACATAAAGTATACCATTAAAGGTTCTCAGAAATAATTTGTGAGGTGAGAGTAAGAATAAACAGAAGGGGCAGTTATTAAAGAAAGGATCTAATTGGGGACTCCCATAATACAGTTGACATGAGGATAGTCTTCATTTATCAGCCTGTATTTCACAGATATTTATGATTATACTCCCAATGTAGAAATGAGTTGGTACTGAGGTTTTGACATCACATTTCCCCATAGCTTCCCTGCTGTGTCACAGTGTCATGTGGTAGGATTTCTGGGAGTCTGGTAATGGGTGATCTGGGCGGGAGGCGGGGGGGGGGGGGGGGGGGGGGTGGGGAAGAGTACAGACACAAGTGTTCACTTCTTAATGAGATTTGGATGTGAGAGTGGGAAGGGGAATATGAATAGCCTATGAGAGTTCAGTTATTGATACATGATAATGCTACCCTCTGGAAGGAGACCTGATAGTGCTACATGATAATGCTACCCTCTGGAAGGAAACCTGAGCTTACAAGGTCAAAATGAGGTCATGTCACAAAGAGGTCGTAAGCATTAGTCAGTGACATGCACATTGAGAGTTTACAAGTGTCTGGTTTCTTTGTAGAAGGCCCCAGCTTCCTTTCTCATTCCAAAACACAGCAGGCCCCTTTCTGGCTACAGACACCTGTGGCATTCAAATGAGCCAATCCTATATAATAAAAGGACTCTTCTCAAGTTCTCTTCCTTCCTTTGCATTCCTCAAATGGCTCCCAGGAAAAGCTCAGCTAACAGTCTTGAGCGTTCTAGAAGGGGTTTAAACACCAGCAAAAAATCACTAAGACTCTCTCATTTTCCCAGGGAAATAGGCCCAGAAAGAGAACAATATTTTCTTGAGATTTATGCACAGCTGGAATCCGGTCTGAGAAAAAAATAAAACAAAACAGGATACCAGGCCTGGAGAGGAATGCTAAGGAGACAGCTCCTTTACCTGTGTCTTTTATGGCTTTTATTTGTTGGGGGGGGGGGGGAGGTCTTGGAGTAGACGCATGCCAGCCAATGTATGGGGCTGAGAACCTAATTAAATTTAGTGGTGCTATGCTTTTATATTTTACAGAAATTAGAAAGAGGCAGAAGGCTTAGTGATTTTTTGCTGGTGTTAAACCCCTTCTAGAATGCTCAAGGCTATTAGCTGAGCTTTTCCTGAGAGCCATTTGAGGAATGCAAAGGAAGGAAGAGAACTTGAGAAGAGCCTAAAAAGCTTTTAAATAATAAATAACAGAGGGACTCAGCATTCTGGGAGCAAAGTTTACTTCCTACAGTCTTTTACTGCCTAGAGGCAGTGATTAGAGATGTCCATGTCAAAAAAGAAAGACCTCTATCCAGGTTTATCCCCTCCAAACTGTCCCCGGTTCTGACTGTATAACCCTCCCCAAACACAGTATTTCTCCATTCTACTATAAGAATTTAGGGTTGTTGTTTTTTTGCAAGGTGACTTGTGGGCCTGGATATCAAATAACTCTCGGTTAGAATTTAAGCTCATCCACTTCTGCTAGGTAACTTACCTAACTATCTAAGCCCCACTTTCCTCATCTGTAAACTAAAACTGATACTCTGATTCTTCAAGAAGATAACCAATAATATATTCAATTAGAGTGTTCAATTTACATGTATACTATAAAAAATGAAGGTTTCTTTCCTCAGGAGTTCCTACTCACAGAATGGCTCCTAGGAAACATCTGTAATCTTTCTGGGCCAAAATTTCTACATTTGCAGAATTGGGGTGGGATGAAAAAGTCGGGCCCTCAGAGGATATGTGGACCTAAGTGGGATGAGGTCATGCATTACCAAAGACATTTATTATATCTCAAAAGCAAATGTAGGAAAAACCTGTAGTTAGAGAAACCAAATACCTAGTGATTTTACTAGCTAGTTTAGAGGCCAATATGAATTTCATCCCAGTCAGCTCCTGAGTTTGGTTTGTTCTGAAAAGTTAGGTTTGGAAAAGCAGTAGATCTCTGGGTCCAGGCGTAGGTCCTAAGAAGGAGAGGAAATAAAATATTCACTCTGAGTAACTTAATTTTTACAAACCTAAATCACAGTCTGCACACAGGAAAGAAGGCTTGGCCACTTGCTATAACTGCCAAGGTAGAAGGGGGTTTTAGGGCTAGCACTGAGCTTAGGACCACTTGAGAGTTTGTACCCAGTGCCATAGGAATAAATAAGAAAAGGGGGCAAACACAAAGTCTCTCTGATGGAGTTCAAACTGACCACTGCGGCCTCATTTTGACCCTCCCCGAGCTCACATGCATACTCACTCATGCTGTGTAACCAGGAGCATGGAACCAGGAGGAAATAAGGCAAGAATTTTTCTACCCAGGAGAGATTTTCTGATGGAGACAATGGGATAGGGGTTTCAGAGATTTTCATATAGAAAATGCTTTGACTCCACTTATCTAAAATCACCACGCCTTGTTCAGCCAAGGTTGCCTCCTCCAATGGTCAGGGCTATGGCCACCTGAAGGGCAGTTTCCCCTTGCTGGGATCAGAGTGCAAGGGAGATTAGGGAAAACATCCACTATTCAACTGCCTGAAAAACTTAAAAGTGTTGTATAAATGTCAGGAACAGCAATTTTTACTGTACTGAATGATCCTGCTTGCTGTACATAAGGTCACTCCTGAATTTAATTATGCACCAAGTCAAATAGTTAACTTCGGTTGGTTTTTCCACCTGACTTTAAGAAGCTCTTTGGAGAAAACACGGTTTTCTCTCAAGTTACCTAGAGGTATTTTTTTTTAACAGGAAATATCATGATTATGTCACTGAAACAGCCCTAAGAAATCCTTTAGACACATCCCCATGTTATGGATAGAAAAACTGAGACATGGAAAGGGAACACATGAGGTTAGAAAACAAATCCTGATTTGTTTTGAAGGCCAGTGAGTGACTGAGATCTAGGTCAAGAAAAGGCTTCTTCTGACGATTCCCAGATCTAGTAACTTCCCCAAGGATCTGAAAAGAAAAGAGTATATTTGGAAGGACAAATCTTCACTCATTTATGTCACTGAGGCAATTCAGAAATAAATCTTCAGCCTCAGGGTAAACACCGTAGCCCGATATAAGAGGCCCTCAGTTAGAGGCAGATGGTGGAGAAAGAAGCATTAAAGCAATGATAACAATTCAAACTGTAACAGGTAATACTGATTCAGTACCTCAGAGTCTTTACCCTGTATTAAATGGTCAACACACAATCTTTCATTTTATCCTCACATTCACCCTCCAGGGTAGGTTGAGATATCCCCATTTTATAGATGAGGAAACTGAGGTTTAAAATGGTTAAGTAGCCCAGCCAGCATGGCTCAGTGGTTGAGCATCAACCTATAAATCAGATCATGATTTGATTCCCAGTCAGGACACATGCCCAGGTTGTGGGCTTGATCCCCACTGTGGGGCATGCAGGAGGCAGTTGATGAATGATTCTCTCTCATCATTGATGTTTCTACCTCTCCCTCGCCCTAACTCTCTGAAATCAATGAAATCAATAAAATATATTTAAAATGATTAATTTGTCTAAAGGCATATACCTAAGGAGTAGGTGGATGTACTGTCTTTATAACCCAAATTTGGCTAAAAGAAAGGTCTGGGAGTTTAATTATTACAGCCTCTTGCACAGAAACTTAAGATTCAAATACGATCTCCACTTGAAAGCGACCAGATTCTTCCAAAAAGAACCTCTTTCTCCCTCTACTGAATTTCCATGTCACGTCTTTCTGTCAGGCATTCTCATTATTTGTGCTTACATATTATTTCCTTCATAGGTTGTGAACTTCTTCTTTTTAATCTTTTTTTATTTTTTTTTAAATTTCTTTTTTTTAAATATATTTTATTGGTATTGTACAGAGAGGAAGGGAGAGAGATAGTTAGAAACATTGATGAGAGAGAGTCATCGATCAGCTGCCTCTTGCACACCCCCTACTGGGGATATGCCCGCAACCAAGGTACATGCCCTTGACCGGAATCGAACCCGGGACCCTTCAGCCCCCAAGCCAACGCTCTATCCATTGAGCCAAACCGGTTTCAGCTTTTTTTTGTAATTTCTTTATTAATTAAGGTATTATATATGTGTCCTCATCTCCCCCAATCCCCACCACCACTCATGCTCTCACCCCCCTGTTGTCTGTATCCATTGATTAGGCTTATATGCATGCATACAAGTCCTTTGGTTGATCTCTCCCCCTTAACCCCACCCTCTGCTATCTTCCCTCTGAGGCTTGATGGTCTGATCTATGCTTCTCTGTCTCTGGATCTATTTTTTGTTCATCAGTTTATGTTGTTCATTATATTCCACAAATGAGTAAAATCATGACAAATTTATCTTTCTCTGACTGGCTTATATTGCTTAGCATAATGCTCTCCAGTTCCATCCATGCTGTTGCAAATGGTAAGAATTCCTTCCTTTTTACCGCACTGTAGTATTCCATTGTGTAGATGTACCACCGCTTTTTAATTCACTCATCTGCTGATGGGCACTTAGGCTATTTCCAAATATTGGATATAGTAAATTATGCTGCTATGAACAAAGGGAACATATATCCTTTCTGATTGGTGTTTCTAGTTTCTTGGGATATATTCCTAGAAGTAGGATAACTGGGTGATATGGGAGTTCCATTTTTATTTTTTTGATGAAATTCCATACTGTTTTCCACAGTGGCTGCACCAGTCTGCATTCCCACCAGCAGTACATGAGGTTTCCTTTTTCTCTGCATCCTCGCCAGCACTTGTCATTTGTTCATTTGTTGATGATAGCCATTCTGACAAGTGTGAGATGATACCTCATTGTCATTCTGATTTGCATCTATCAGATGATTAGTGACTGTGCATGTTTTCATACGTCTCTTTAACTTCCTTATGTCCTTTTTTGAAAAGTATTTATTTAGGTCTGCTGCCCATTTAAAAAAAAAAATATTGTTCATATTATTACAAATGTTCCTCATTCCCCCCCCTCCATTGCTCCCCTCCACCAGGTTCCCACCCCACCCTCTGCCCTTTCCCCACCTCCATCCATAAGTGCACAGTTTATGTTCAGTCTCTTTCCACACACCCCTCTCTCCTTTTCCCCAAGAATCATCAGTTCACTTCCCTTCCATACCTCTGATTCTATTAGATTCACCAGTTAATATTGTTCATCAGATTTTTTAATTCCCTTGGATTTAGGTTCCCTTGTTGATAGTTATGTATTTGTTGTTCATAGTTTTTATCTTTATTTCGTTTCTCTTCTGAAAGAATCCCCTTCAGCAATTCATATAATTCTGGTTTAGCGGTGATGAACTCCTTTAGCTTTTTTTTATTCGTGAAGCTCTTTATCTGGCCTTTGATTCTGAGTGATAGCTTTGTTGGATAGATTATTTTTGGCTGTAGGTTCTTGCTATTCATCACCTTGAATATTTTTTGCCATTCCCGACTGGCCTGCATGGTTCTGTTGAGAAATCAGCTGACAGTCATATGGGTGCTCCTTTATAGGTAACTACCTGCTTTTCTCTTGCTGCTTTTAATATTCTCTCTTTGTCTTTTGCTCTTGGAATTTTAATTATGATTTGTCTTGGTGTGGTCTTCTTTGGATTCCTTTTGTTTGGAGTTCTGTGTGCTTCCTGGACTTGTAAGTCTAATTCTTTCACCAGGTGGGGGAAGTTTTCTGTCACTATTTTTTTCAGTATGTTTTCGATATCTTGCTCTCTGTCATCTTCTGGGACTCTCATAATTCTGATGTGGTTAGCTTGAAGTTGTCCCAGAGGTTTCTTACATTATCTTTAACTTTCTGGATTCTCTTGTCTTCTTGCTTCTGTGGAGGAGTGTCTTCTGGCTCTTTATGTTCCAGATCTTTGACTTGATTCTTGCTATCTTCCATTCTGTTTTTAGGACTCTGTATAATATTTTTTTATTTCAGACAATGTATTCTTTATTTCTTGTTGATCTCTTATTATTTCTAGTTGATCCCTTTTCATATCCTCATAGGTCTTATCGGCCTTTTCTAGGAAATTCTTGAAAAACCTTATAAGCCTGGTTTTGAACTCTATATCCAGTCACTTCTTGTCCTCCATTTCTTTTGTTTGTGATCTGTTTCCTTGTCTTGGCATTTCCACAGCTTCCCTGAGTTGGTAGGGTGGCTTTGTGTGCTAAGGTGTTTTATATGGTTCAGTGAGTCAGCCTCCCAGTTACCTGAGGTGGACAGTCTTGGTGTAGCCCTTTGTGGGCTGTGTGTACAGTCTTGTTGTTAAGCCTTGCTTGTTGTTGGTATCACTGGGAAGCATTGATCTCCAAGCCAATTGGCTATGAGGATCAGAAGTGTCTCAGCTAGGAGGGTTTATGTATTCTGCTTGAATGGGGCGGAGTCTCGAGGTGGCACAGACAAGCTTTGTTGAATCCCGCACAATTGGTTGTAGGTGCGCGCACCTCTTTGGTATAGGTGCAGACAAGCTTTAGATTCCTGTCTGTCACTCCCTAGGAGAGTCCCATTCAGTACAAACAAGAAAGCTAGCCACTGTGCTCCGCTTGGATGAGGCAGAGTCTCGGGTGGTGCAGACAAGCTTTATTCAGCTCCTCCCTACAAGGGTCTGGTTTCTGAGTCCTGCAGTAATGGCCGCTGGCTTCACACACCTCTGAGAGATCTCTGCCCACTGCCTGACAGTCTCGCCTCTCCCTGTCTGAGGCCGTCTATCAGTGCAATAGGGTGGTTCTCTTTTCCTCCCGAACAAGAAAGCCAGCATTAGCTGTCTGCCCTCTCCGCGCCAGGGAGTAAGCCAGTAGTGAACTCAGCCCAGCCAGCCCTCTCAGCGCTCCGCAAGCAAGCCGGCAGCGAAGTCGGGTGGCCGCCTTTTCGCGCACAGTTCTCTGTACCTTCACAGTTCTTGAGGTTCAGCATGCCTTCTCTCTCCTTCCCAGATGGTAGAGCCTCCTCTCATCCAGCCATCCGGTGCTTCAGGGTGATGTTTCCCCTGTTTTTCAGTTCTAAATTCAAATTTGTTGTGGTAGGCTGCATTTGGGTCTTTTCAGTTCAACTTGTTTAGATGCTCTCTGCTTGTGTGACTTTTTTCTTCCCCACATCAGGGAAGTTTTCTGACATTATTTCTTCAAATAAGTTTTGTAAATCTTGTTCCTCTTCCTGTCATTATGGCACCCCTATTATTTGTATTTGCTTCATTTCATGTTTTCCCAAAGCTCCTTTATGCTCTCCTTCTGTTCTTTAATTTTTTTTCTCCAATTGTAGTTTAGTTTGGGTGTGTTTTGCTTCCCTGTCTTCTAATTCACTAATTCATTCCTCCATTTCACCTAGTTTACTCTTGAAAATTTCCATGGTGTTTTGCATTGCAGCTATATCACTCTTTATTTCCTCCTGATTCTTACATAAATATTTGATATTTTTATCCATCTAGTTTATGAACTGTATGACCTTTATTCTGGATTATTTTTTCTGGCATATTGCCTGCCTTTTTTATTTAGCTGATTTTCTTGAGATTCTTCCTTTACTTTGGGGGTTTCTTTGTCTCCCCATTTTTGCTCTCACCAAAGGATCTAGGTGTTGAGTCATGCAGGGATTGCTCCTTGGGTGGCAGCAGTTCCTCAGGTGGCAGCTGCACCTCTGGTGGTCATGGCAGCAGCTGCTCCTCATTTGGCAGCAGTTCCTCTGGCAAGCGCTGCTTGCAGCAGTGATGGCTCCTGTGGCTGGCAGGGGCACGCTCTGGCACAGCTGCTGCTCCTCCAAATGGGGCAGGCTGCTCAAGAGGCTGCTGCTCCTTGGACAGGGGCAGGCTGCATGCAGCTGCTGCAGCTGTGAGCTTCTTGAGAATATTGGATGAGTCTATGTCTCTCTCTCTCTCTCTCTCTCTCTCTCTCTCTCTCTCTCTCTCTCTCTGTGTGTGTGTGTGTGTGTGTGTGTGTGTGTTGCACACATGATCAACATCTAGCCCAGTGCCCAGGACGTAGAAAGGATTTGTATGTGATAAATGTCTGTTGACTTACAAATTGAGTCAAGAATGTTGCTAAAGATACTCAGATTTGAAGAGCAACTATGAGAAAATGACAAATGATGATCATATTCCTCTCTTTCCACAAGTTTGGAGTACAAACAGCATCTTTAGGGTCTACTTGAAGGCAGATCCCTAACATCAAACCTTTAGATTCCACCCCCTCCTCTATAACCATGGAAATTCCTATCCCATTTTTACCTTTTTTTCTAGAAAAAATGAGACCTTCATAGATTAGCTGTATGGCTGACAAAAGTAGAAGGGCTTGCCTAATACTAAACAGGAGGATTTGAGTCACCAAAACCTTCCAAGTCTCAAAGGTAGGTGCTGGAGACAGACTAATTGCCCCCTTTGTCATGTTAGAGAAATCACTGTGAATAAGAACTGAAAATTTCCATAGAGAAATTAGAATTATATAGACAGGGAAATAAAGACCTACAGATGGGAAAGGATTGCTGCAGTGTCACATGGTCTTTATCTTATTTTTGTAATTAAATTTTTACTGTTTAAACTATAATATATGTGCCCTTTCCCCCCATTGACTCCTTCTAGCCTGCCTCTGCACCCCCCAACTAGGACCTTCATCACCCTATTGTCTGTATCCATGAGTTATGCATGTAATTTATTTGATTGATCTCTTCCCCCACACACCCACTTTCCTTCTGATATTTGACAGTCTATTCCATGCTTCTATGTCTCTGGATGTATTTTGTTTAATAGATTTTGTTTTCTTTCCCATTAGATTTCACATATTTAATACTTATCTTTCTCTGACTGGCTTATCTTAACTAACATAATACTCTCCAGGTCCCTCAATGCTGTCTCCAAGGAAAAGATATCTTTCTTTTTCACTGTTGCATAATACTCCATGGTGTAAATGTACCATGGTTTTCTTATCCACTCATCTACTGATGGGCACTTGGGTGTTTCCAGATCTTAGCTATTGTAAATTGTGCTTCTATGAACATAGGAGTGTATACATTCCTTCTGATTGGTTTTTCAGGTCTCTTAAGATATATTACTAGAAATGGCAGTTCCAAAAATTTAATAATTCCATATTAAATTTTATGAGGAAACTCCATACTATTTTCCATATGATTGCACAAGTCTACTTCCCCACCAGCAGTGTACTAGGGTACCCTTTTGTCCATATCCTCACCAACAATTGTCATTTGTTGATTTGTTGATGGTGGTCATTCTCAGGTATGAGATGATACCTCATTGTTGTTTTAATATGCATCTCTTTAATGAAGTGTGACTTTGACTATTTTTTCATGTCTCCTGGTCATCTGTATGTTCTCTTTGTAGGGTATCTAATTAGGACCCTTGCCTATACTTTAATTAGATTGTTTGCTTTTCTTTTGTTAAGATGAATGAGTTTCTTATATATTTTGGATATTAACCCTTTATCAGATGTATCATTATCAAATATACTAGAATCCCAGTGCATGGATTTGTACACCAGTAGGTTTCTTCAGGCTGGCCTGCAGACATTCCCTAAAAGATCCTGGATTGCCAGAGGGTGCTGGCCAGGCCTAGGGACCCCACTGGCATACAATCAGGGCCAGCGAGGGGCCACAGGAAGGACAATGGCAAGGCTCCAGGGCGTGTCCAGCCTGTCTCATCCAGTCCCAATTGGGGGCGATAGGAACCATTGAACCCAGTCCTGAACAGGGCCTATTGGGACTGACCAGCCAGGGAGGGACCACGAGAGGTTGTACAGCCAGGGAGGGACTTCAGGAGGGCTCCAGGGCATGTCTGGCCCCTCTCACCTAATCCCAATCAGCCAGACCCCAGCAGCAAGCTAACCTACCAGTAGGAGCATCTTCCCTTTGGTGGTCAGTGTGCAACATAGCAACTGGTCAAATGGTCGAACAAATAGTCAGACACTTAGCATATTAGTCTTTTATTATATAGGATTTTCTCACACAATGGACTCACTTTTTCTTTTGTTGATGGTTTATTTTGCTATGCAGATGCTTTGTATTTTGATGTATTCTCATTTGTTTTTCTCCTTAGTTTCCTTTACCCTAGGAGATGCATCTCTAAACATATTACTATGAGAAATGTCCGAGATATTGCTGCCTATGTTTTATTCTAAGATTTTTACAATTTCACAACTTACATATAAGATTTTTATCCATTGTAAGTTTATTCTTTTTTTATTGTCTAAAGTTTAACATATATCTCATTTTCCTCTGATTGATCCCTCAACCATTCCCACCCAGAACAAGCCCTTAACACCAGAGTGTCTGTGTCCATTGGTTATGCTAATATGCATGCATACAAGTCCTGTGGTTGCTCTCTAATCCCTGCACATATCCTGCCATTTGTCTCTGGATATATTTTTGTTCATCAGTTTCTGTTGATCATTATATCCCATATATGAGTGAGATCATGTGATATTTATCTTTCTCTGACTGGCTTATTTCACTTAGCATAATGCTCTCCAGTTCCATCCATGCTGTTACAAATGGTAAAAGTTCCTTCTTTTGTATAGTGGCATAGTAGTCCATTGTGTAAATGTACCACAGCTTGTTAATCCACTCATCTGCTAATGGGCACTTAGGTTGTTTCCAAATCTTAGATATTGTAAATTGTGTTGCTATGAACATAGGGGTACACATATCCTTTCTGATTGGTATTTCTGATTTCTTGGGATATAGTCCTAGAAGTGGGATTACTGGATCAAATGGAAGTTCCATTTTTTAACATTTTGAGGAAACTCCATACTATCTTCCCCAGTGGCTGCACCACTTTTCATTCCCACCAGCAGTGAACAAGGGGTCCTTTTCTCCACATTCTTGCCAGCACTTATCATTTGTTCATTTGTTGATGATAGCCAATCTGACAGGTTTGAGATGATACCTCAATGTTGTTTTGATTTGCATCTCTCAAATGATTAGTGATTTTGAACATATTTTCATATATTTCTTGGTCTTCCCTATGTCCTTTTTGGAAAAGTATCTATTTAGGTCCGTTGCCTATTTTTTAATTGGGTTGTTTATCTTCCTCCTGTTAACTTGTATGAGTTTCCTGTAAATGGTGGTGATTAAATCCTTACAGGCGATAACATAGGCAGTTGTGTTCTCCCATGCATCCAGGTCTCTTGTTGTTTTGTTGATGGTTTCTTTTGCAGTGCAGAAACTTTTATTTTGATGTAGTCTCATTTGTTTGTTTTCTCCTTAGTTTTCATTAGCCTACGAGCTGTGGTGGTAAAGATATTGCTAGGACATATGTCTGATATTTTGCTACCTATGTAGTCTTCTAAGATTTTTATGGTTTCCCAACTTACATTTAAGTCATTTAGCTATTTTGAGTTTGTTTTTGCGTATGATGTAAGTTGGTGATCTAGTTTCATTTTTTTGCATGTATCTAACCAAATTTCCCAGCCCCATTTATTGAAGAGACTGTCTTGACTCCATTGTATGTTATTGCCTCCTTTGTCATATATTAATTGAGCATAATGGCTTGGGTTTATTTCTGGGTTCTCTCTTCTGTTCCATTGGTCTATAAATCTGTTCTTGTACCAGTACCAGAGAGTTTTGAGAACTATGACTTTGTAATATAGCTTGATATCTGGTATTGTGATCTCCCCAACTTTGGTCTTCTTTCTCAGTATTGCTGTGACTATTCAGGTTCTATTTTTTTTTTTCTACATTAACTTTTGGCAAGTTTGTTCTAGATCTTTGAAATATGCCATTGGTATTTTAATGGTGATTGCATTGAATCTATAGATTGCTTTGGGTAATACAGATATTTTAATGATGCTGATTCTACCAATTCATAAACATGGTATGTTCTTCCATTTGTTATGTCTTCCTTTATCTTTTTTTTCAATGTCCTGTAGTTTTCTGAGTACAGGTCTTTTACGTCCTTAGTTAAGTTTATTCTTAAGTATCTTATTTTCTTGGTGCAATGGTAAATTGAATTTTTTTTTTGTGTGTGTGTGTGTGTGTGTGTGTGTGTTCCTCTTTCTGAGGTTCATTATTGCTGTATGAAAAGGCCATAGATTTCTGGGTATTAACTTTGTATCCTGTAACATTGCTGAATTCATTTATTAGGTCTAGTAGTTTTTAAATGGATTCTTTGGGGTTTTCTGTTGGGAGCAAGCAGAGTTGAGGCAAGCAACTCAGTGTTAAGGAAATAGAATTAAGTTCCTTCTAGCAGAGGTTGTGTGGTGCCCTGAGGGCTTGGCCAGAAGATAAGATTAACCTGGGGTTTAGCATCTCCTGTCTTCCTGCCTCTTCCCCTTCCTGATCCTCCCCCCCTAGATAGCCCAGCCTTTGAATATTGCACCTTGGAATGTCACACCGCCTCTGGCAATTAGTCAATCCTGTGTTGCCATACCAAAGACCCCCCTGCATGGGCGGCCCTGCCCCCCTTTGTCTCTGCTGTATAAATACAGCCATTTCAGAGAATAAAACTGAGGCTTGATCAGAACCTTGTCTTGCCTCCATTCTTTCGCGTTCCTTGTTTGATTCTTTCTCTTAGGTGGTTCCTGCGTGCCCCCCGTTGTTGTCCCGCGGGTCGGGACAGTTTTCTATGTACAGTATCATGTCATCTGTGACTAAAGATAGTTTTAGATCTTCTTTTTCCATTTGAATGCATTTTATTTCTTCTTCTTGTCTGAAATATATAGCTAGCATTTCCTGTACTATATTGAACAAGAGTGGTGAAAGTGAGCATTCCTGTATTGTTCCCGTTCTTAGGGGAAATGAGTTTAATTTTTCCATGGAGTGCGATGTTGGTTGTAGGTTTGTCATATAAGGCTTTTACTGTATTCAGGTATGATCCCTCTATTCCAACTTTGCTGAGCGATTTTATCAAGAAAGTGTATGTGGATTTTGTCAAATGCTTTTTCTGCATCAGTTAATATGATTATGTGATTTTTGTTTCTCAATTTGTTTATGTGATGTATCACATCTATTTATTTGAGGATATTGTATCATCTTTGAATGCCCAGAATAAATTCCATTTGGTCATGGTGTATGATGTTTCTAATGTAATGCTGGATCCAATTTGCTAGACTTTTCTTGGGGATTTTAGCTTCTATGTTTATCAAGGATATTGGCCTGTAGTTCTCTTTTTTTGTGGTTTCCTTATCTAATTTTTTAATTAGGGTAATGCTGTCTTCATAGACAGAGCTTGGAAATGTGTCTTCATCTTGAATTTTTTAAAAATATATTTTATTGATTTTGTACAGAGAGGAAGAGAGAGGAATAGAGTTAGAAACATCGATGAGAGAGAGTCATCGATCAGCTGCCTCTTGCACACCCCCTACTGGGGATATGCCCGCAACCAAGGTACATGCCCTTGACCGGAATCGAACCTGGGACCTTTCAATCCCCAAGCCGATGCTCTATCCATTGAGCCAAACCAGTTTCGGCTTCATCTTGAATTTTTTTGTATAGTCTGAGGAGGATAGATTTTAGTTCTTTGAATGCTTGGTAGAACTTTTCTATAAAGAGGTCTGGACCAGGACTTTTGTTTGTAGGAAGATTTTTGATCACTGATTCAATTTCTGCTGTAGTTATTGGCCTATTCAGGTTTTTTTTTTTTTTTTTCCTTCTGGATTAAGTTTTGGGAACTTATAGTTTTCTAAGAATATGTCCATTTCGTCTAAGTTATTCATTTTTTTTGGAATACAGTTGTTCATTGTATTTTTTCCACAATCCTTTGTATTTGTGTGGGATCAGTGGTTACTTCACCTCTTTCATTTCTGATTTTCTTTATTTGGGTCCTCTCTCTTTGCTTCTTGGTGAGCCTGGCTAGAGGTTCATCAATTGTTTATTCTTTCATAGAACTAGCTCTTGGTTTTGTTGATCTTTTGCATTGCTTTTTGGTCTCTATATCATTTATTTATGCTCTGATCTTTATTTCTTTCCTTCTGCTTATGCTGGGCTTTTCTTGTTGCTCTCTTTTTAATTCTTTAACTTGTAGGGTTATATAATTTATTACCATTTCCCCCTTTTTTTAGGTAACTTCCTGCTCAAGATTGTTTTCACAGTGTGACATAGATTTTGGATTGTGGTATTTCCATTGTAATTTATGGCCAGGATGCTTTTAGTTTCTTCTTTGATCTCTTTGGTAACCCAGTCATTGTTTAATAACATGCTGTTTAGTCTCCATGTGTTTGATTTTTTTGAATTGTTTTTATTGTAGTTGATTTCCAGTTTTATGCCACTGTGATCTGAGAAGTTGCTTGATATAATTTCTATCTTCTTGAATTTGAAGAGACTTTGCCTATGTCCCAACATATGGTCTATCTTTGAAAATGACCCATGTGCACTGGAGAAGAATGTATCTCTGTGGCTTTGTGGTGAAATGTTCTGAAGATGTCAATTAATTCCATCTGGTCTAGTGAGTTATTTAGGATTCATGTTGAGTCTAATATTTACATCTTTAATCAATTTTGAGTTTATTCTTATGTATTGTGTAAGAACATGATCTAGCTTCATTTTTCTTTATGTATCTAATTTGCCCAATATCATTTATTGAATAAACTATCTTTATTCCATTCTATATTTTTGCTTCTGTTGTCAAATATTGACTATAAAGGTTTGGGTTTATTTCTGAACTCTCTATTCTGTTCCATTAGTCTATATGTTTGTTTTTATGCTAGTACCAGGCTGTTTTGATTACTATGGCCTTGTAGTATAGTAATTTGATATCAGGTAGTATGATTCCTCCAACTTTTTTTCTTTTTTCTCAAGATTGTTGTGGCTATTCAAGGTCTTGGTAGTTCCATGTAAATTTTTGGAATATTTGTCTTAGTTCTATGAAATGCACTATTAAATATATATTTTTGTTGATTTAAGAGAGGAAGGGAGAGGGAGAGAGAGAGATAGTAACATCAATGATGAGAAAGAATCACTGACTGGCTGCCTCCTGCATGCCTCCTATTGGGGGTCAAGCCCACAACGCAGGCATGTGCCCTTGAATCGAACCCAAGACCATTCAGTTAACAGGCTGACACTCTAACCACTGAGTCAAACCAGATAGGGCATGTCATTGGTGTCCTGATAGGAAATGCACTGAATCTATAGATTTCTTTGGATTGTATGGACAAACCAGATCCAGCAATACTTGAAAAGATCATACTGTATGATCCAGTGGAATTTATCACAGGATATGAGGTTGGTACAATATCCACAAATCAATGAATATTGTACACCAAATAAGGATAAAAACCACCTGAGCATATCAATAAATGCAGAAAAAGAATTTTATAAAATCCATCACCCATTTATGATTTTTTAAAAAAACTTTTAGCAAAGAGGGAATAGAGGGAACATACCTCAACATAACAAATGTCATATATTACAAACCCACAGCCAACATTATACTCAATGAGCAAAAACTACAAGCATTTCTCAAGATCAGGAACTAAAAGGGATGTCCGCTTTCATCACTCTTAATTAGCCTAGTACTGGGAGTCTTCGCCACAGCAATCAGACAAGAAGAAGAAATAAAGGGCATCCAAATTGGAAAGGAAGAAGTAAAACTGTCATTATATGCAGGTGACATGATACTCTATCTAGAGAACCCTAAAGATTTCACCAAAAAACATAACAAAACATAAACTTGCCAGAACTAACTGATCAATTAATTCAGTAAACTAATAGGATACAAAATAAATATTCAGAAATCAGTTGCATTTTTATACACCAACTAGAGGTCTGGTGTGTGGGGTCCCTCAGCCTGGCCTGTGGGGATCAGACAAAACCAGCAGTCCTACATCCCCAAAGGATGTAGTAATGCATGTAGAGGGAGGCGGCCGGGTAAGAGGCTGAGCCTGGGCAGGGCGAAGTGCTGCTCCTGCTCATCCTAGCCCCACTGTATCTGCCACTGCCACAGTTCTGGTCCAGATGGAGGAGGGGTGTGCAGGAGGAGTGTCCATGGGAAAGGCTCATACCGCTGTAGCAGCACTCGCCAGCCATGAGCCAGGCATTTGGCACCTGTTGGTCAGCTGAGTGGTGCTCCCACTGTGGGAGTGCACTGACCACCAGGGGGACAGCTCCTGCATTGAGCATCTGCCCTGGTGGTCAGTGCATGCCATAGTTAACAGTCGACTGGTCGCTTAGGCAATATATATATATAGAACTATCAGAAAGGAAAACTAAGTAAACAATCTCATTTATAATTGCTTCAAAATATACCTGGGAATAAATTTAACCAAGTATCTAAAGGACCTGTACTTGGTAAATTACAAAACACTGAAAAAAGAAATTGAAGAAGATACAAGAAGTGAAAATGGACACCATGTTCATAGATAGGAAGAATTAACATGATTGACCACTCTATGTTAAGTTGCAATCTTCTGTCTCTCCTTCCCTCCTTTATTTTTCCCCATTGTACCATCACTATCTTACATACTATGTCTTTTACTTATTTATTTTGGTTATCTGCCCTCCCCAAAATAATCCTAATGAGTATAAGGTTTTTATCTCTCTTGTTCACTGCTGCACCCTCAGCAACTAGAGAAGAACCTGGCATACAAGTGTACTTAATATTTGTTAAGTCACAAAACATCTCTGCTGTCATATCTAAAAGGGGTGTTATAGAGCAAAGAGTGTAGATAGCAGACAAAATTTGTGAGGCTCCCAGGGACTAAGTTAGGCTAATTCCAGCTCAATGTAAGAAAAGATAACTTATGCCAGTGGAAGCAAGCAGGAACAGGGCAGACAGCATAGGACTAATATAAGCATCAAAGGGGAAGGATCTAAAATGGACTTAGGCCTAAAATTCTATGTTCTCCAACCTCCTCATTTATAGGTAAAGAAACTGTAGCTCTGAGAAATTACCTGTCTTATCATTAGTTACAGGCAAATCAGAGACTAAGATTTAAGTGTCCCGAAATCTAGGACAGTGAAATAATTTAATAGGCAGTATTTTTGTGATGGTGTAATTTATGTAAGTATTCATGTTTGTTTCTGCCCGTTGTTCCTCTATGCCCCCCATTCCTTTGCTCCATGGAAATAACCAGACTCTTGACAGACTTCTTGCAAGAAGGATTTCAGTTTAGAAAAGCAGGAGCAGGCAGAAGCCACTGAATCTATCATCCTATCTAATAAAAGAGTAATGTGCAAATTGACTATCACTCCAACACACAAGATGGCTGCCCCCATGTGGCCAAAGATGAATTCCCCCATGTGGACACAAGATGGCACCACAAGATGGCCAGCAGGGGAGGGCAGTTGGGAGGAACCAGGTCGGCAGAGGAGGGAAGTTGGGGTTGACTAAGCCTGCAGAGAAGGGCAGTCGGGTGGACACAGGCCTGCAGGAGAGAGCAGTTGGGGGGACCAGGCCAGCAGGGGAGGGCAGTTAGGGGTGATCAGGCCTGCAGGGGAGGGCAGTTAGGGACAATTGGGCTGTCGGGGGAGCAGTTAGGCATAAATCAGGCTGGCAGGGGAGTGGTTAGGGGGTGATAAGGCTGGCAGACAGAAGTGATTAGGGGCAATCAGGAGGGCAGGCAGGTGAGCAATTGAGAGCCAGCAGTCCTGAATTGTGAGAGGGCTGTCCGACTGCCTATTTAGGCTTGATCCTACTGGTATCAGCCCTAAACAGAGAGTCAGACATCCCTCGAGGGGTCCCAGATTGGAGAGGGTGCAGGCTGGGCTGAGGGACACACACCCCTGTTCATGAATTTCGTGCACAGGGCCTCTAGTTCTTTTATAAAAACCTGAAATCCCCACTGAGGACATATTGTCATAAAGGAGAAGAATGAGCCTTTAGAAAGGCCTGAGAGAGAAAATAAAAGAGATTCCCAACATTTCCAGCCCCATCTGGAAAGGAAGAGCTCCTGAGTGTAGGACAGAAGAAATTCAAGCTCTACTTATAGCAGTGCTTCAAGGATGAAGAGGAGATGGTTCTAATGTACCCTGAGGGAGGCAAAATCTAAGTCCCCAGGGATTTCAGCTTTCTTCCCATATTGATGGCATGGAAAATGAGAATCTTAGTGGTGACTGTTATAAATTAAAGATTAGTTGTCTTTGCCCTAATTTCTGAGTAGCACAAGCACTCCCTAGATTCCACTGCCACTCTTAGGAGATCCCAGTCATAAATAGCATGGAATTTTTTGCTTTCCTGTTAGGATGAGAAATTTTGAACCAGAGGTCCAGGGGTAGGTAGTTCTGGGTGAAAAAGGTGAAGGCATTAAGGAGGAAAAAACCCTCATAGACATATAACAGTATGATTATTAACAGAGGAAAGAGGAGGGAAGGGGGGTGATTGAAGGAGGCAGGAGAGGGTAAAGGGGGATAAATGGTGGTGGAGAAAAATACAACTTGGGGTGGTGAACACACAATATAACATACTGATGATATATTATAGAATTGTACACCTTAAACCTATATAATTTTATTAACCAATGTCTCCCACAAAAATTTACTTAGAAAAATAAAATAAATAAAATAGCCCTGGCCAGTGTCTCTTAGTTGGCTAGGTGTCATTTCCTGCACCAAAAGGTTGCTGGTTCAATTCCTGGTCAGGACACATGGCCAGGTTGCAAGCTCAATCCCTGGTAGGGGACTTGCTGGGAATTGTAGGGGATTTCCACTCTCACATCAAAATTTCTCTCTCTTCCTATTGCTATAAAAACAAACAAACAAACAAACAAATAAAATGCAAATAGCAAAAAACAAACAAACAACAACAACACCTCAGTTACTTTATTTTAAAGAAAACAAACAAGGTTTCCAGTCAAGATGCTGTCATAGGTAAATGTGATAGCATCCTCCCACAAACACATCAAAATTACACCTAAACCACTAAACAACCATCATTCAGAACTGCCTGAAATCTGGCTGAATGAAAGCCCTACAACTAGAGAATTAAAAAGAAGCCACAGTGAAACTAATGGGAGAGATGGAGATGTGTGGCATTGTTTAAATCAGGAGGGCTATCTCAGCAGGGGAGGCCTCCTATGAGGAGCAAGAGGTCTCAGCCCCACACCAGACCACTTAGCACAGGATTGCAGTGCTGGGAAGTAAAATTCCCATACCTTTGGGCCATAAAAACCAGCAGGAAATATGGCTGAGTGCCACATTTTTGCAAGAAGGATTTTACAGTGTAGAAAGCAGAAGGAGGCTTTCTATACAGAAAAGTGATGCAGAGGCTGCTAGAGTCCCAGGCAGTTCCTCATAAAGGGCCCATTCATGAACTTACTTGGATTCACTCCCTCTGAGTTCCAGCTCTATTGGACATCTACTACACAAGGCCACTCTACCAATTCCAGGAGACATAGCATCTCTACCTAATATATAAAAACAAACACAGTAAAGCAGCCAAAATGCAAAGACAAAGAAATACATCACAAATGAAAGAAAAGAAATTTCCGGAAAAAGACCTAAATGAAATGGAAGCAAGCAAGCTACCAGATACATTGTTCAAAACAATGGTTATAAGAATGCTCAATGAGCCGAAACCGGTTTGGCTCAGTGGATAGAGCGTAGGCCTGCGGACTAAGGGGTTCCAGGTTCGATTCCAGTCAAGGGCATGTACCTTGGTTGCGGGCTCATCCCCAGTAGGAGGTGTGCAAGAGGCAGCTGACCAATGATTCTCTCTCATCAATGTTTCTAACTCTATCCCTCTCTCTTCCTCTCTGTAAAAAAATCAATAAAATATATTTTTTTAAAAAAAGAATGCTCAAGGAACTTAATGAGTACTTCAAGGAACTTAATGAGAACCTCAAGGAACTTAGTGAGAACATCAACAACAGAAAAATGAAGGATAAACTAACTGAAATGAAGACTAATTTATAAGAAATTAACAGTAGAGTCGAGGACACTGAGAATCAAATCAGTGAGTAGGAATATGGGGAAGAAAAAAAAAATCAGAACAGCAAAAAGACTGTCACTTGGGATAGCAATTATTCTCTGAGAGAATGAGACCATTTCCCACTGTGGCTATTAAGTGAGTTACAATTAAATAACTCTTCATGAGGCAATGCTCCAACTGATGGTGAAGGCCTGAATGGCAGGAGGCCCATTCTCCAGGCATCTAAGTGCTCACATTAACAGAAACTTTGCAGGCCAGAAGGGAGTGGCAAGAACTATTCAGAGTGATGAAAAGCCAGGGCCTACAACCAAGATTACTCTACCCAGCAAAGTTATCATTTAAAATTGAAGGTCAGATAAAGAGTTCCACAAACAAACAAACAAAAAGGGAGTTCATCGCCACCAAACCAGTATTACATAAAATGTTAAAAGGTCTTTAAGAAGAAGGAAAAAAAGATTAAAATTGTGAGCAATAAAATGGCAATAAATACATATCTATCAACAACTAAATTTAAAAATCAAAATAGATGAATAAGATATCTAGCGAACAAAATAAACTGATGAATACAATAGAATCAGAGACATGGAAACAGAACATACTGAGGATTCTCAGAGAGAAGAGAGGAGAGGGGAGGAAGATATTAACCAAAAAATTTATATGCATACATGCATTATCCATGGATACAATGATGTAAGTGAAGCCTTGGGTGGGTTGGAATCTGGGTAGAGGGAGACAGTTGCGCGGGGGGGGGGGTGGGGGGGGTCATCTGTAATACTCTCAACAATAAAGATTTTTTTAAAAGTACTTGTTCTTGCCCAACCATATCTGATGTGCATTCCATTTTTGACCTCTTGAAGGACGTAACATTACTTATATTCACAGCATCTTTGGCCATGCAGGGCATCCACTTCCTGTTGGTATTGGTTGCTGCATAGGGTCTCTTGGGAAGCCTTGTGATGTGCTCCATGGGCTGGGAGGGAAACTGTAGGGCCAAAGGAGTGTAGCCTTCAAGAGCCCATCAGACAGCAATTACTTGCTGAGAAAAAGAGACTATTTCCCACTGTGGCTATTAAGTGATATACAATTAAGTAACTCTTTCTTGAGGCAATGCTTCAATTCATGGTGAAGATCTGAGTGGCAGGAAACCCATTTTTCAGGCATCTAAGTACTCACATCTATTGACTCATTCTGCTATTCATATCTTTCCCAAGCCACTTATTAGTAGGTATAAGTGGGAGGAAGGTAGGGGCCACCTGGCTTGGAACAATTCCAAGAAATCCAAGGCTGGAGGTGGAAGTGGAGAAAGGCTGTCCCTCCCCACACTTAAAGGACCTTGGAGCTGGAGGCTAGGCTGAGCCCAGTGGGTAAGGAGGCAGAGCTTTAAGAGTCTCTGACTTTGGGCCTGATGCTAGGGGCATTGCTGGTATTCACACCCTAGCACCTATAATGTGCAGCCTTACTCAAATGCAATGGAAAAGCAGGAAATTTGAAGCCCAGTGATCTGTCTGTGAACTTTGGCAAGTGTCTTAACCTAATGAGGCTCAGTTTTCTCATCTAAAAATGCAGGCAACAATGTCAACCTCATAGAGTTAAGAACTACAGATGATAATGTTAAAGTGTATATTGCCTGGAACATATCAATGATATTATTCATTCTGCACTTGGAGAATTATTAGCAATAATCTTTCTCTTCCACCACATTTTCCATCCTAGCCTGCCCACCATCTCTCTCATTCTGGCTTGCAGTCAGTGTTCTATAGTACCATGAGCAAGTCATTTCACTTCTCCATGTCTTTACTTCCTCATCTGTAAAGCAGAGTTAAAATAATCTGTTTTGCTCACCTCTTTCAGGGTCCTTTTAGGTGATAAGGGAGATTGCCAACTAGAAAGTGATACCCCATGCCAAAACTGGTTTGGCTCTGCGGATAGAGAATCGGCCTATGGACTGAAGGGTCCCGGATTTGATTCCGGTCGAGGGCATGTACCTTGGTTGCAGGCACATCCCCTTTGGGGTGTGGTGCGGGAGGCGGCTGATCAATGCTTTTCTCTCATCGATGTTTCTAGCTCTCTATCCCTCTCCCTTCCTCTCTGTAAAGAATCAATAAAATAATTTTTTTTTAAAAAAGAAAGTGATACCCTCATGTCACTTGCATTTATTGACTAGGTGTTTCTCCTAGAAACCATGCAGTACAGACTAGTCTAGGATTTATCTAGGGAGAAAAGAACAAAGTCAGAGAAAAGTCCCAAGCCCAGTCATGATGGGGCAATGGAAACTAGCAACTTGGCCACAACACCCTCCAAAAGGCTTTCACAAATATCTCTTATCTATTGCGTTTACATCTGCTCTAACAGAAACTGGGAACCAAGGCAACCAATTTGCTAAACAATCCTGGCCCTCAGATAGACCAGCAATGGATCTGACTGTGGTTGCTTTCTTGATCATCTAAAGAAAGTCTTAAGAAGTTCCCTCCACCAATGTCCCTTTCAGCTATGCAAAGTAATGCTGGTGGTCTTAATCCAGCATCTTTAAAAAAAAAAAAATATATATATATATATATATATATATATATATATATATATATATATATATATATATAATTTATTTTTTACAGAGAGGAAGAGAGGGGGATAGAGAGTTAGAAACATCGATGAGAGAGAATCATCGATCAGCTGCCTCTTGCACACCCCCTACTGGGGATGTGCCCGCAATCAAGGTACATGCCCTTGACCGGAATCGAACCTGGGACCTTTCAGTCCACAGGCCGACGCTCTATCCACTAAGCCAAACCGGTTTTGGCTTAATCCAGCATCTTGAAGGGTTCAGGAATCTGGAGAAGGTGCTGTGTGAATAAATCAAGAGTCCAGAGACGAAACATAATTTTGAAAGGCATTTTGGGAAACCAGAGAAAACTTAGCTAAAGAAACCAAGTTCTTCTGTCTGTTTGGACCCCTTGCTTTTTATGAACACAAATTGTCCTAAAGCAAGGTAGATACACATATCAATGGCTAGGGTTTAGTATACAGGATCCATTGTCAGATTGGGGGAAACTGCCTATCTGTTCAGGTGTTTGGCCAGTAGGAGGCATTAACATGTAGATTGAAATGCCTTCAGCTGTCTGGCAGCAAGCAATCATTTATGCATCCTTTTCAGGTTTGGGGAAATGCCCTCAGCCACTCCAGATGATTCAGCCCTGCTGATATGCTGGAATTAGTTTCCAGCAGCAAAGGACCCCCTGGTGGCCACCAGTCACAGAACAGGAGGGCTCTTACCTCTCATCTCATCCAGCAGGCCCAAAGTGGGGTACCACCCCAGGCCAAATGAGTCAGAATTAGGGTGGACTTAGGTGGCTGAAAATTTTTCATGGGTCTAAGGTAGCTCAATCTTCTAACTTGGTTATGAAAACCAGTGTAGTCAAATCTATCTCCGTGCCACTCATATATTATTGATAGAGAAACTGAGACTCAGAGGAGAAATTATTGAATTCCCCATCAATTAATGAGTGGCAAAAATTAGGGCATAAACCCAGGCTGACTCCAGAACACCAGTGAATTTCAAGTGGAACTAAGGCCCCTTCTCCCCCAGAAAGTGTTGCTCCAAAAGATCCCAGAGCAAACCTGACTTTCTTCCTCCTTCCATGACCAGCCCATGGCAGATTATTCCATTTCTATAAATTATCAACTCCCCTCTCAGGTGGTTCTCTTGATAACTTGATTTATTTTGACTTTGCTTGACTCATGAAGTCCCGGAGGCCACCAAGCTTTTTTGCTAGTCTGGAAAGGGGCCCCAGGCAGCCCTCCAATTGTGTCTGTGGTAGCCCTGTCCATGGCACTTTCAAGCAGCTGCTTTCAGGCCTTCAGGCTTTGACATGGCAATTGGAAGGAACTCAAGAAAGCCCACAATCAGGTGTCAGACACCATTACTTATCAGGAGCCAAAGACAAGAATCTGGATTAGAGAAACCAAAGCCATTAGCACAATCAGCTTCTCCTGGTTGATGGCACAGGTAGGCCTTCTTGATGATCTAAGAACATGATCCCAAGGTGACTGGGTTATTACTATGGTGCATCTCTGGTGCCTACCAGATGAGATGCCCTACATTACAGGACAGAAGCCACATGCTCCCTACTCAGCCCCATAGCTGAATAGTTGAGGCAAGCAGCTGCCTGGCCAGCCTCTCATCTCTGCCCATAGCCTAATGAAAGATGCCATTCCTATAGCTTGGCTGAGAGTCCCACCATTAGACACATCCTTTTGATGGGGCCATCAGTAGGAGGTTCACCTCCTTGTTGCCTCAATTTCCCTTTAAGGAGAAAGCCAGAAACTATGGAACACAGGCATGCTACTATGGGCGGGGGGGAATAAAACAACAAGAATGCACTTTAGTGACTGGGGGGGTCCCTCTTGACCCAGTTTATTAGCTTTCAGCAAAAGAAGTATATGTTGTTACAAATAAAGATATCCAGATGTCAGTGAGAATTAGGATTGGAGAGGTCACAATCCAAGCAACTCCATGATGTCTCAGGAATAGAGAAGGGGAAGCTAGGGCACATCTAGGGGTCATGCTCCCTTTTCGCAACTGAGAGAAAGACCTCTTATACCTGGGATTGGGATTTACTGCAGTTCCTAATTTCTTCCCTCTGTCCCCCAGCCATTTTATTTAATATGAGCTAAATATACATTCCTGGTTTCTTCCCTCCCACCCCTCCCCAGTCTACAGCAGGGTAAATAAGCACCAATAGTAAACAGGAATAATTAAAGCCCCGCCTCTCAGTAAGCCCAACCTTTATACATATACATGCCATGTGAATTTTCTTCTTTGGAGTGACTATAGGACGAAAAAGTGGGGATCAGGCCAGTAAGCCATCACCCTGACAGTCACTATTTCTCAAAGTACCATCCATGAGTGAGCTGGATGAGGGCAGGGGAGCAGGAAAGGTGGTAAGGGGAGAGATTTCCCCAAAGCAGCATGAGGGGTCAAGGAGGTCCCCAATGTCTCTTCTGGGTGAATGTCCCAATCAACCAAGCTCCTGGTAAGTCCTATACAAGTTTCCTCAAGAAGATGGCTAGTTCCTGGTGCTTCAAACATCACTGCCATCTACCTTCCTCAACTTCTTGGGAAGACACGATATGGTTGAAACCCTCTTCCCTCCCCAATGAGTGGAGAATATTCCTGTCCCCAAAATGTTCCTTTGGAAAAACTCAACATGACAAACAGTACAACATGACCATTCTGGTTTCAAAACAAAAGCACAGAACATAAAGAGTAAAAAAGAGAGAGTGAGACAAAGACATGAGTACTTCCAGAAGGTCTACAAAAAGGGGCAAGGTCTAAAAGGAAAAAAAAAAAAAAAAAAAAAAAAGCCATAAAAAACACGCTCGCTGTCTACCAGGTTCCACATGCCTGGCATTTGTCTTAGTACCTGGGCATCTTCTGCTGCCCCTATCATGGAAGGAGGAGATGGACAGTGCGATACATCAGAGCTGGGGAGAGGGGGAGAGTGAGGGCTCTGAGCAGTTGAGATGCCAGCCCTCTGCACAAGCAGCAGCAATTTTTGTGTCATCATTGTTTTGTTTAAAACTGTAAACAGCACCACTTAAAAATAAAATAGATCAGAAAAGAACGACTGATAAACATTGTTTTCCATGATTATAAAATGCAAATAATACAAAAATAGATAATTGACTTTTGATATATATATGTACATATATATATACTAAAAACAACTTGAATGCAACATAGACATGGGTAAACTTGAAGTCTCCCTGCTAATCCCTGCATGCCTCCCTCTAGCAATTGGGTCTGGGGGCTGAGGGCAGGTTGGGTAGTGGCACTGGCAAGGGTGGGTAAGTTGCTGGCAGCAGGATATGGGAAAACATAACCTGCATGTGAGAAGCTACCTTCCTCGTTGGTATAGCATAGAGGGAGACTAGTGTTGACCAAAGCCTTTGGCCCAGGAAACTCATAAACTGGTGCCCAAGCTGGGCAGAGCAGACCCTATCTGGGCACTAAGGCAGGGCTTCCTCAAAGATGCTAAAGCACTGAGAAACTGGCAGCCCTAGGAGAGGCCTCCTAGGTTGCCTTGTCCATCCAGTCACTGGTCCCCAATGGACCAGTCTCTTTTGGGTATT
Source organism: Pipistrellus kuhlii (assembly GCF_014108245.1). NCBI lineage: Eukaryota > Metazoa > Chordata > Mammalia > Chiroptera > Vespertilionidae > Pipistrellus > Pipistrellus kuhlii. The sequence continues at coordinate 27,437,410 of NW_023425471.1, forward strand.
GTGACCAGAGCTGTCTGGCACTAAATAAGCCTGCTGGGTATAGAGATGAGGGCAGCCACCTCTACTCAAGTCATATCTTCCCTTGAAATCTCATCTAAAAGCAGTATCCCAAGACCTTGCAATGCAGACAGGGTGTTTGTCTGGTCACAACCTAAGTATGGACTGGGCATTGACACCTATATTCAGGGCATATTTGGTGTCAGCCAAGTAAGCACTGTTCTATGCTTGGGACAAGGACTGGAGCTTGGCTGGCTCTCCCAGTGTTACCCTGCACTGCCATCACATGTTCCTAGACAGGTCTTTCTTCCTCTTCTACCTGCAGCTGGGATTTGGCCAGGAACTACATGGATCCAGAATGAGATTCTAGGAGTCTATTTCTGCAGCCATGACCTCTAACTGCCCCACTTCTGGTAGTGAGGATCCTATCCCTGGGCTGGCCAAGACAGTGAGAAGACTTGCAGGCAGCAATGTCCAAATTGCTACTCAGTCCTAGGCCCCTCTGTTGTATGCAAATTTCCAAAGCCCAGAAAAGTATGAGAGGCAGCACCTCTTGCTGCCCTCTTGTCACTGAGGGCAGCTCTCAGCCTTTGGCTAAAGGCTGAGCAACTAATTTTTCTCTTCCCAGACAGGCTGGTGGCCCAATGAGTTCTGGAGGCTGGTGATGGCTCTATTACCTGCTGTGACTGCCACAATCCACATTCAATCAAGAGCTTGAGCTGCCCTAAAGCACAAGTAGAGACAGAGGAGGCAATTGGTGGGTTTTTCCCTATTGTAAAGGCATTTGGTGAGTGTTTACTTCTTGCCAAACAGTCAGGCAAATTTCAGCCCCGTATTCCTAGGGCAACTTTGGTGGACAGGTTGGAATTTGGGCACTTCTCTGCTGGAATGCTGTGCTTGGTGTAAGGAGGGCCTTCCTCACCCTATTTCACTCTCCAGCTCCATAACTGATTCATTTCTTCATGATGCAAAGTCGGCCTAGAGAGCTGGTCTGGGTCCCTTGAGTGGTAGTATTAGTGGCACGCAAACTTTTGTGATGCTTCCAGGGTTACAGCTACTACCAGCCAAACCTGATTTGGGGGGAGGGGCACTGGGCCAACCCCAATCAGAGAAATGATGACAAAGACCAGTACAAATATATCTCCTGACAAAGGAGCAATTTGTGTACAAAGTAACCTTTGTGACTGGAGAGGAGAAGGCAATGGCATCTATTTCCAAGCCAAATTGCCATTTCAGGAATCTCAGGAGCCCTGTTGACCTCTTCATAACAGGCAAGGAAATGGTGGGGATAAGTGTAAGAACAGGTGTGGCCATGGGAGGAGCAAGGGTCATAATTTGGGTGGGTCTACACATCTAGACAAAAAAAATGTTCCATATACTATTTCCAATAAATAAATTTAAAAGGAACCCTCTCAGATTGGTGATTGAGAGGCTGAGCTTGGTAAGATCAGCCTGCTGTAATGTCTTCCTGACAGCGACTTTTCCCCATCAGTATTTCCAAGCTAATTTAACAGAAAAGAGGGTGCCATTCATTCTATAAAGGGCTTGAACTGCCATGTAAATGAGCATCCTGAAGCTTGGCAGTGGGCAGATCAAAGACTTTCCTCTCAAGAAGCCTGGTCCTTTTATGATGCTAAGGACTTAGATAATTGGAAAATGAAAACTCTTGAGTCCAGAACAACAGCCTAGATGCCTTTGTTATCCTCTCTTGGAAGTGCTAGTCTGGAGCCTCTTCACAGCATATAAATGAATGGGTGGGAAAGGCATAAGGAACTTTTTGTGTTTTTGGGGGGGAAGCAATTTTCCCTTCTAAGAAGATGGGTTGCCTCAAGCTCTGCAAAATCTGAAATCTTTCCTGCTGGCTGGGACAAATGAACCTTCATTTCCTACCCTTCCCTTGGAACCTGCAAAAACCCTAACTCCTTATAGTCAAGCCTAATTTAGGCTGCTTCTCTTCTAATATCTCAATTAAATGAATGTATTCTTTGTGATAAAATTATGAATATTTCCTTTGGAGGAAAAAAAGAACCAAAATTTAAAAGCACCTGAAACTCTGGAAGTCACAAGCTTAAGAGAGGAAAAAAAAAAAAATCCTATCATTCCAGAGCTCAATACTTACAGCAGTGTCTATAATAGAACCCTATTTTGTCTCCTGTTTGTAACTGGATTAATTTGATCACTCCATTAAGGGGATCATTTTTTTCTTCAACACAAGCTATGGCAGGCCAGGTTTAAAGGCCCCCATCTGGTTATGATGCCAAAGTCCACAGCAGTAGGCAATGAAATATATGCCACATGATCCTTTCTAAGGACAGCTAGCTGGGACAAATATAGTCATTTGATGTAATGGTGGCAGCTATGCCAAGACAGGATGGAGTGAGGATGGGGAGGGTCTGTACCATAATTTCACATTGCTAACAGCAAACAAGCCCCCTGTCCCCACATAGAAGGCAGTGCAGACCTGGCTGTTCATCATTCACTGGACAGTAAAGCTGGCAGGGGGTGCTAAGGGTTCAGCCTGTCAAGGATGCATGCTATATATATACTCACTAACTTGGCAATTGGAATAGGCACAAAATTATAGCATCCCAAACCTTACATGGGTCACAAGAAGAAACCCTGAAAGCAAAAACTGGAGCACAGCAGCAGCAGCCTCCTGGGGCAGATATACTTGAGCTGAATGTGGCCACAGATGGCAAAAGAGGGAAGTGGGAAAACGAAGGTGAAAACTCATAGGAGCTTTCCTTGACCAAAAGGATTTTCAAGTTAAACAGCACCCCCATCCCCAAACCCCTCTGCCCAATAACTGATCCCCATCCCATGCTCAGGCCCCATGCGACCACTCCAGAATTGATAATGACTGCTCAGCTAGGTTTCCATTCTGGTGGAGAGGCACAGTGCTCGGCCTTCTCCTTTGACCGATCAAGGCTGGAAGCCCCATACTGAATGGGCTGAGGCTGCAGAGGCTCAGGCTGGATCCTGGGCAGCTGAGGGATGCCATGGGTAATGCCCACAGGCTTGACTTGGGGCAGAGGGCTGGGACTGAAGCCTCCAGAACTGGAGGAGTAACTGGGCTCATCAGCAGGCAGCAGCTTATCTCGAGGCCTGGCCCTTACACTCTGGGAGTCCTGTGGTTGGAGCTTATAACAAGGGCCCATGGGAAGGGGTAGGTGCGAAGGCCGAGCTAGTTGAGGCCCAGATTCCCCGGCTTCCCTTGACTCTCGCCCTGATACTGACAGCATTACTGACATAGCCACAGGAGGTATGCAACAGGCTGCCTGCTGCCTATATGGAGACTGGCTAGAAGGCCCATCCAACTGGCTGTTACTTATCCAGGCAGGGCCTGTATCTTCTGGGAGAGGACAAGGAGCCCATGCAGACCAGTCGCTGGCCCCTGGAGGTTCAGTATAGAGGGACAAGGGACTGTCTCTGCCCCATTCTTCCTCCTCTTCTTCTTCTGAATCTTCCTGTTGAGCCTGAAACTCATCGGGGTCCATGTAGCCTTGGGCAAGGTGAGAATTAGATAGTTCCTGCTCCAGGGTCTCTGCAGTATCAAGGGAGCGACTCCTCCTGTTGAGGGCCATGGCAGCAGGTGTGGGTCGTGGGTGCATGCCAGGCAGTCCCAAGTATCGAGGGAGACTACTCACACCCCAGGGCAGACCTTGATAGAATCGGCTGCGGTAGTTGTTAAAGGCATGTTTCTGGTAGTAGCCCAGTTCAAAAGCTTCCAAAGAGGCTGCAAGGTCCTCATCATTGTGTAATTCAGGATTCTCTTCACATTTGCCTTCCCCATCCCGTTCTACATCAGCAATGTCAAAGGTCACCATAGGGGGCAGCTCAGGGAGGTTTTGAGTAAAGGATGAGTCAGAGTCAGAGCTACAGGACATGCTAGAAAAGAGGTTCCCATTGCTGGTGAACTCTACGAGGGCTTGTGAGAAACTCACGGTGGCATTCCCTTCCTTCTCAACCTCCTCTTCCTCTGGCTCTTCAGGGGGTGAATAAGTAGGGTAGGCCCTTCTGGGAGATCCTCCAAAATTTGCTTCTTGCATGTCTGGCTCAAACATAGCATCACTCTGGAAGAGCTGCATCAGGCAGGTACTTTGATCCTTCTTGGAGCAGGTTCCCTCAAAACGCTTCTCCAGGGGACGGAAGTCCCTCCAGTCCGGCTCACTGCTTGCAGTGGCAGGAAAAGCTGACGTGGTTCCTCGGTGTGAAGTCTGAGAAGCCCCTGATGCCCCTACCACCAGGCCCATCACTGATGGGCCTAAGGGTCTCATTTGATACTCCACGACGGGCTTCTCTTGCCGTACCTGGGGCTGTCTGACTTGGGTCTCTCGACCATGAGCCTTTCGGGCCTGGGCCTCCCTAGCACAGGCCTCTCGGGCACAAGCCTCGTTGGCACAGGACTCTCTGACTCGGGCTTCTCTCACATGAGCTTCCTGGGTGTGGGCTTCTCGGGCATGAGCCGCCCTTGCATGAGTTTCTTGGGTATAGGCTTCCCTGGTGTGTGCCTGCCGGGCCTCTTGGGCTTCGAGCTGCTCCCGCCGAAGTTCCCAATACAACAACTGCTTCTGTATGGTTACTAATCGTTCTTCTTCTGTCTCCATTGTCCCAGGTGGCCGAGAGGAAGAAATGTTCAAGAAGGGGTCAAATATCTCCGAGCTATGACCATGGAGGTCATAAAGGCAGTCATCCCCAGGTGGGGAGTTCTCAAGACTATCATTTGGCTCATAAAATTCATAGAGGGCATCTCCACTGTAGCTGTCTCGGGGCAGGCAATCCCTGCGGTTAAGTCCCAGAGCCTCTCCTGAATCATCCTCAAATCCAGGTGTGGTTGAATCATAATATCCCTCATCACTATTGGGGGCAGATTCTTGCTGGTCACTCTGAGGAGTCAAAAGGTCTCCAGGAGCTAGGCAAGGATAAGACCGAGCTGGGTCAAACAGCATGTAGCCCTGGTAGCCTGGTGAAATGGTGGGATGGTAGCCCAGATTCATATTGGGTCTTGGGTACATCTGAGAACTTGCCCACAGATATTCTAAGTCTTCATCTTCTGCTTTCATGTCTTCTTCCTCCTCCTCTAATTCAACCTCCTCTTCCTCCTCCCCTTCTTCTTCATCATCATCATCTGGCAAGGCCATCTCCTCCCCACCCCCTTGATAGGTAACCAGGCAAGAACTTCGCTTGGTCCCATCTCGGTTGGCCCTCTGGCCTCCAGAGGCCATACTGTCTGTCATACTGTCCATGTCCTGCTCTGCTATGATGTCACCACAACCTGTCAGTGAGTCAAAACTTTTAAGGGATGTGACATCTCCAAAGAAGAGGCTCAGTTGGTCCCCCGCAGGGCCATTGAGTAGATTTATATCTCCTACCACCAATTTCTCCCCTGTCGCTGAGTTCTGAGGCTCTTCTGGGACACTGGCTTCAGGGGAAGGTTTGGACTGCAAGAGTGCTGAGGCACAGACCCCCATGGGTTGCTCTGGATTTTTATAGGTTGTCTCTTCAGTGGCTGCTGGAGAAGTCTCTGATGGTGAATAAACTTTTGGTCCATGGGCATCTTGGGGTTTGGAATTTTCCTTTCTTGGGTCTTGAAGGGTTTCCTCGGCATGGGACAGAAGGGCTGAGCTCTCGTTCTCATGAGGCCTGGCTCTGCCCTCCTCAGGTCCCTTTGCTCCTGGCTCACTTTGCTCAGCACCAGAGACCTTATTCTTCCGGTGACGGCGAATACTGTTGAAAAAACCTTTCAGGCCTTTCTTTGGCTTGATCACAGAGGAAACCTTCTCAACCCCAGCTTTCTCTATGGCTCCAGACACAGACATCTTGCATTTGGAACCTGTCTCCAAAGCCCCGTGGGCACTCTGAGAACTGGGAAGTTGGCAGGGTGACTCAGGCAAAGGTAAGGAGAGGCCAGTTCCTTCACTGACAATGTCTTCTTGGCAATGGGCTGCTTCACTCAAGCCATCATGGGTCCTGCTCTTGCTAATACCCTTCTTGGAACTGCTTTTCCCAGAACCTTTGCTCCGTCCCCCTCCAAAGAAACTAGGCAGGGTACAGATGCCCTTCTTGCCACCAAAGAGTTTCATGGCAGTTTTCTTCAGCCTACCTGGGCCAGATGAGGATGGCTCTGACCCTGGCCCTTCTGTTGTCTCAGCTGCCTTGTTCTTGGCTCCTTTCTCCGACCCTTGGTTCTGGGTATCCACAGAGGCTGCTGCTCCCTTGGTCTGAGTAGCTTCATCTTTTCGGCTCTCCATGTTGATGGGGGACAACTCAGGTATGTTCAGCTGAAAATGAAGCCTTCTGGCTTCTGGGCTCTATTATAACATCATCAGTCAGGAAGCATCATAGTTGGGCCTGGAGGAGATGAGAAAGATAAAAACAGAGACACAGTATTGGTGAGAAAGCATCCAGGCAGAGTTTGTTTTCACAGATATCTGTGGTTTCAGACTTGAGTGGAACCAGAAAGAAAGAAAATGCAGGGAAAAACTTAATGCACTCCATGTGCTTGGCTTGCTGCCCCAACCTCCTTTGGGCCTCAAGACAGCAAAACCCTATAGTGAGCAATAGGCAGTCATCACTCCTACCATCTTTCTCTGGGCAGGGCGAACTGCAGATATGAGAAAGGCCCAGTGGTGCTATTCGTTGTGGGAGTAGTTATCAAAGGGGGTATATTAGGGAGAGGCAAAAAATGCAAAAGTTAGGTCAGCTCTGATGACAGAATTTTTGAAAAGCATCTGGCAAAAATAGCTCATTGAGTCCTCACTGAACTCTGGGGTCCAGGCATCGAGTTCACATTAGCCCAGACTCTCGCCAACATTTTTCCTGGGGCAGGAAAGATAAGTATACCTAAAATTTCACCTCATCTTCAGAGGCTCTCTAAACTGCTGGCAGGACCATGCTCCAGGACCTTCAGAAATCCAGGGTAGGAGCCTCACAGACCCACATTCCAGAACTGCAATACAGGATCTGCTAAGAATGCATGGTGGCCTTGAAGCAAGGAATTCTCTGGGCTTCAGTATTCTCATTCCAAGAAGCCTAGCAATACCTCTCCCATAGTGGTTATTTGTGGGATAGGTATAGGTCAGATTCTATTGACTGTCCGCTGGGAAGAGATTTTAATATAGCCCTTAGTCACTGGAACCCCAAATTCTATTTTAGAACCATGAGACAGACTGTTTCTTCTCCACTCCTCTCATTATTTTGGCCCTCATAGAGCTCCCCCGCGTATAAAGGGAACTCCTTGAAGGCACAACTCCACAAGAATCATGTTCCTGGAATGAGGCTCTCAACATATATTGAAATAAGTAAACCTAGACTTTATAAGCTCTACTTTAGGGAGCTGCCCAATCCCCTCCCGACGTATGAGCTCTATGAGAAATTTATGCCCAGAGCACTGCAGCCACAAGAGCAGCAGACACTTGAGCAGCCCACCCCTTTCCAAAGAACAGCAGTCCCACGAGCAGCCTGCAGCAGGCCTAAGAGCAACAGCCTCACATGGCCTGCCACTGTTCAAAGACCAGCAGCTGTATAAGTTGCCCACTCCACCATCCGAGAAGCAGTAACAACGTGAGCAGCCCATCCCATCTGAGGAGCAGCAGCCACAAGAGCAGCCCATCCACATTTGAGGAACAGCAGCAACATGTAGCCTGCCCCCATCCAAGGAGCAGCAGCTGCACTCACCCCACACCCTGCACCTGTCCGAGGAGCAGCAGCTGCACAAGCAGCTTACCCCCATCCGAGGAGCAGCAGCAGCAGAAGCAGCAGCAGCAGCCCACACCCATTCGAGGAGCAGCAGCCACCCGAGCAGATTGCCTATGGCCAAGGAGCAGCAGTCCTGTGCAGCCCAAACTGGTCTGAGGAGCAGCAGCCACACACAACCTGCATCTGTACGATGAGCAGCAGCTGAGTGAGTGGCCCTCCCCTGTATGAGGAGCAGTGGTCACATGTGCAGCTCACTCCCACCTGAGGAGCAACAGCCAAGCAAGCAGCCCACCCCCCGTTGGAGGAGCAGCAGCTGCGTGAGGAGCCTGCACCCATATGAGGAGCACCAGCCAGGCAAGCAACCCTATCAAGAAGCGGCAGCCTCACGAGCAGCCCGCCCCATCTGAGGAACAGCAGCCATGCAAGCAACCCACCCCCCATGCAAGGAATAGCAGCTGTGCAAGCAGTCTTCCCCCACCAGCCAGAGGAGACACCACTGCTGCGAACAGCACCCACCAGAGGAGCCATTACCAACTGAGAAGCCACTTCAGCGACCACCTGAAAAGCAACCTCAGCCCAAGGAGCCACTGCCACCCGAGGAGCAGCCCCTGCATGATTCTACATCTATATAAATTGGTGAGATAAAAAAAATGGGTAGACAAAGAAACCCCCAAAGGAAATAAAAGGAGGAATCATCAGAAAAGCAGTAAAGTGAAACAAAGGCAGCAATATGTCAGAAAAAGAATTCAGAATAAGGGACATAAAGTTCATAGACCGGATGGAGGAAAAATCAACAACTTATGTAACAATCAAGAAGAAATGAATGAAAAAAATCAATAACTTATGTAATAATCAAGAAGAAATGAAGAGTGATATATCTGCAATAAAAAACACCATGGAAAATTTCAACAGTAGACTAGGAGAAGCAGAGGACTGAATTAGCAAATTAGAAGACAGGGAAGCAAAACACACTCAAATTGAACTGCAATTGGAGAACAAAATTAAAAGACAGGAGGAGAGCCTAAGGGAGCTATGGGACAACATGAAACGAAGCAACATATGAATAATAGGGGTGCCAGAACAACAGGAAAAGAAACAATGGTTAGAAAACCTATTTGAAAAAATAATGTCAGAAAACTTACCAGAGTGGGGAAGAAAAAAGTAACACAAGCTGAGAGTCTTAAACAAGATGAACCCATAAAGACTCACACCAAGACACATCATAATTAAGATGGCAAATGTTCAGGACAAAGAGAATATTAAGGGCTGCAAGAAAGAGACAGAAAGTTACATTCAAGGGAACTCCCATTAGATTATCAAATGATTTCTCAACGGAAACACATCAGGCCAGGAAAGAATAGAAGGAAATTTACAAAGTGATGCAAAGCAAGGGATTGAATCGAAGAATACTCCAGCAAGGAGTATCATTCAAAATTGAAGGGGAAATAGAAGCTTCACAGACAAAAAAAAAAAAAAGGCTAAGGGAATTTATCACTACAAAGCCAGCAATGCAAGAAATGCTAAAGGGACTGGTGTAAAAAGAAGAAATAAAAAAATAAGAACACAGGCACAAAAAATAAAAATTGCGACAAATAAGTACCTTTCAATAATAACTTTAAAAGTAAATGGATTAAATGCTCCAATCAAAAGACATCGAGGGAGTGAATGGATAAAAAAACATGACCCATAGATATCCTGTCTACAAGAAATCAAACCTTAGAACAAGGAACTCACACAGACTGAAAGTTAAGGGATGAAAAAAATATCTTTCAGGCAAATGAAAATAAAAAAAAAGCTGGGGTAGCAATACTTATATCTGACAAAATAGACCTCTAAGTGAAGGCCATAAGAAGAGATACCAAAGGCCATTTCATAATACTAAATACCAAAGAGAACAATGAAGAAATTTTAAAAATCCTGGAAATTAATGACAATAAAAACACAACAATCCAAGATCTATGGGACACAATGAATCAGTCCTGAGAGGGAAGTTTATAGTGCTATATGCCTACCTCAAAAAACAAGAAAAAATGGTAATAAATCATCTAACCTTACAACTCAAACAATTAGGAAGAGAGCAACAAGAAAAGCTCTTAGTGAGTAGAGAAAGGAGATAATAAAGATCAGAGCAGAAATAAATGACACAGAGGGGAAAAAAAAAAAAAAAGCAAAGAGAGAGGACCCAAATATACAAAATCAGAAATAACAACAAATCCCACAGAAATACAGAGGATTGTTAAAAAAAAAAAATACTATGAACAGCTCTATTCCAACAAACTAGAGAAGCTGGAGGAAATGGGCATATTCCTAAAAAAAAAAAAAATAATAAAATAAAAAATAAAATACAACAGTCCAAAACTCAATCAGGAAGATTCTAAAAATCTTAATAGGCCAGTAACTATGAAAGAAATTAAAACAGTCATCAAAAAGCTTCCAGCAAACAAAACCCAGGGGCCAGATGGCTTCACAGGGGAATTTACCAAACATTCAAGGAAGAACTAAAACCTATCCTCCTCCGCTATTCCAAAAAATTCAAGAGGAAGGAACACTTCCAAGCTCATTTTATGAAGCTAGCATCACCCTAAAACAAAACCAGAAAAAGATAACACAATGAAAGAGAATTGCCAAAACCGGGTTGACTCAATGGATAGATCGTTGGCTTGGGGACTGAAGGGTCCCGGATTCGATTCCGGTCAAGGGCATGTACCTTGGTTGTGGGCATATCCCCAGTAGGGGGTGTGCAAGAGGCAGCTGATCGATGACTCTCTCTCATTGATGTTTCTAACTCTGTATCTCTCTCCCTTCCTCTCTGTACAAAATCAATAAAATATATTTTTTAAAAAAAAGAAAAGAAAAGAAAGAAAGAGAATTATTGGCCAATATCCCTGGTGAACATAGATGCCAAAATACTCAACAAAATTCTAGCAAATCGAATCCAGCAGTACATCAGAAAGATCATACACCATGACCAAGTAGGATTTATCCTGGGGATGGAGGATGGTACAATATCCACAAATCAATAAACATGATACATCACATAAACAAATTTAGAGATAAAAATCACATAGTCATATCAATTGATGCAGAAAAAACATTTAACAAAATCCAACACCCAATAAAAACTCTCAGCAAGGTGGGAATAGAAGGATCATACCTCAACATAATAAAAGGCATATATGACAATCCCACAGCCAATATCATACTCAATGGGCAAAAACTAAAATCATTTCCCCTAGGAACAGGAATAAGACAGGGATGCCCACTCTCACCACTTCTGTTCAACAGGCAGCAAAATCTCAAACATATGCTGAAACAATTTCCTCACTGATATTGCTCCTAGGCTAATGGAAGCTAAAGAGAAAATAAACAAATGAGACTACATCAAAATAACAAGCTTTTGCACAGCAAAAGAAACCATCCACAAAACAACAAGAAAGCCAACTGCATGGGAGAACATATCTGCCAATGTTATCACCAATAAGGGCTTAATCTCCAACATATACAGGGAACTTATACAACTTAGCAAAAGGATGATAACCCAATCAAAATTGGGCAAGGGACCTAACTACTTTTCAAAAGACAGAATGAAGGCCAAGAGGCATATGAAAACATGCTCAAAGTCACTAATCATCTGATAGATGCAAATCAAAACGACAATGAGGTACCATCTCACACCTGTCAGAATGGCTATCATCAACAAAGGACAAGTGCTGGAGAGTTTGCAGAGAAAAAGGAACCCTTGTGCACTGCTGGTGGGAATGTAGACTGGTGCAGTCACTGTGGAGAACAGTATGGAGTTTCCTCAAAAAACTAAAAATGGAACTCCCATTTAACCCAGTGATCCCACTTCTAGGAATATATCCCAAGAAACTAGAAACACCAATTAGAAAAGACATATGCACACCTATGTTCCTAGCAGCACAATTTATAATAGCTAAGATTTGGAAACAGCCTAAGTGCCATCAGAAGATGAGTGGATTAAAAAACTGTGGTACATCTACACAATGGAATACTATGCTGTGTTAAAAAAGAAGGAATTATTACAATTTGCAACAGCATGGATGGAACTGGAGAACATTATGCTAAGTGAAATAAGCCAGGCAGAGAAAGATAAATATCATATGATCTCACTCATTTATGGAATATAATGGACAACATAAACTGATGAACAAAATAGATCCAGAGACATAGAAACATCGATCAGACCATTAAACCTCAGAGGGAAGGTAGGGGAGGGTAGCGGTAAGGGGGCGAGATCAATCATAGAACTTGCATGCATGCATATAAGCCTAACCAATGGACACAGACAACAGGGAGGTGAGGGCATGAGGGGGAAAATAGGGGATTTAATGGGTGAATAAGGACACATATGTAACACCGTAATCAATAAAGAAATTTTAAAAATAAATAAATAATTAAACCTAGTGCAAGGCACAACTTTCTGGTCTATGCCCACAATCCTCCAAGTGTCCAAATTCCAGAGATAGAATAAAAAGTAGGGAGGAAAATACCATCTACCCCTAGCTACAATACATGTTCTCCCTCCAGGACTGATGTATTTATTCTAGTCACTACAGCTGGTCAGTGGCTGGATAAGTTAGCAGTCTGCTAAAATCCAGTAACCCTTCCCTGAAAAGTCCCTCACCACTATGTCCCTCCTCTATAAGTAGCTGCTAGCAGACAGGGAGCCGGGATAAGGGAAGAGAGGCAGAATAGCTGCTGGGAGCCAGAGAGAGGTAAGAACTACTTGAAGTAGAAGCAGCTGTCTAGCCATCATCCCTGTGATTGCTTGCTACCATAAGAGTCATGCGTTCACCTCCAGTGGGAGACAATGGACCGGCACTGGGAGTGGAGAGAACCTCTGGCCTCATTAGAGCACCCCTCCTGGAGCCTTGATCCTGTTTGGCAAAGACTAATTTTGTACTTGGAGCCTTTCTTGGCTTGATTTGAATCATCAGTGTGATCAGGCTTCCATCAGGGGCACTCTGTAAAACTGAATACTAAACTTGGAGCAAGATACTGTCTGGCTATGCAGAAAATAAAAGAGAAAACAAAACAAAACACTCATCTGATACCCTCTCTGCAGAAATGTGTATTGCCATCTGCTGGGGTTAGGGTATTTTTCCTGTGTGGCCTATTTTTACATGACATTGTTCCAGTTTAGTCCTGCAACTGATAGCCCTCGTACACAGTGCAGCCCCCATCCTGCAAATACATAATCATACATACACACACAATGACTCGAGACATGACCCCAGGGACTAATGGGTGCAGGGGCCCTATCATATATTTGATCCCCCCTCCCCCCTACTTTCCAAAGAAAAAACATCTGTTTTTACCTCAGCCCTGAAATTACTGTCATTGTGGTGTGGGTATCAGGGATGGGTGGCAGTGGTGCAGTTGTTTGTGAAACTATATTTTCTTTGTGGAATCCATGAAACAAACCTCTAATAACATTTGGTAAGTTATTACATTGAACAGAGTAATGCAAGGCGAGACAAGATGGGGGAACTCCTAGCCCTTGCTTTTGGGAAATTCCTATGCTAACTGGTAGAGAAATCTATATGTAACAATCTGAAAGCACAGCATGATCCCAGTCTAAAGGAAAAGCTTCTATTATGACTTAAGCTCTGGTGGAAGGTTATAATTCTTCATAGCTTGTTATCATATCCCGGGATAAATTTGAAAGGCAAAAAGACAGACCCTGGGCTCCGAAAGCTACACTGAAGAGGAGACATTCAATCTGAGTAGAAATGGCAGTGATTTAGGGGAAGAGATGGGTGAGACTAGTAAATCTGAATTGACATCAAGGAAGACCACAGGCCAAGTGAAAAATAGTATGGGCCTAGATTTCCTTGTGAATCAAAGGCTGAATTGTACTGCTGGGGTTAATGCCATGGGGCATTCCCTTTGGATATTCTGCTGTACTACTGCTGTGCTCCATTGGGGTAGAGGCCAGCCCATTGCTCTCTATATTATCCTCTTCCCTGCCACAGGCATCTGTAATATGTTTTGAAAGTAACCATGGGTTGCCGAAACTGGTTTGGCTCAGTGGATAGAGCGTCGGCTTGCAGACTGAGGGTCCCGGGTTCAATTCCGGTCAAGGGCATGTACCTTGGTTGCGGGCACATCCCCAGTAGGGAGTGTGCAAGAGGCAGCTGATCAATGTTTCTCTCATTGATGCTTCTAACTCTCTCTCCCTTTATCTTCCTCTCTGTAAAAAATCAATAAAATATATTTTTTAAAAAGAAAAAGAAAAGAAAGTAACCGTGTACCACAGACTGGCATCCAGGAAATGCTAGGGGATCCTGAATAGGTCAACGCACCCTCTGTGAAGTGGAGATCAAACCAGCTCTCCTATCTATCCCCCCCCATCTACCCAGTCCATGGCAGTAGTGTGGGGGTTAGATGGGATAATGGATACCAAAAGCACTTTGTAACCTGTAAAGTACAATGCAAATGAGAAAGAATGGCATTCCTGTTATTATCACCACCTTCCTGGTCAGGTCCCAGTTACTTAGGAAGTAGCAGACCGTGTGTAAAAGGCCACTCCTTCAGGAGAGTAGTTTACTGTAGGGAGCCTGAGGGACCACCTATCTTGGCCCGCACTGAGGAGCCAGGTGTGAGGAGATTTTAAAGACATGTGTGGATTTATACAAAGTCCTCTCCTAAGGGCAGTTTAAAAAACCCTGTGATTGTGTAGTTGGAATGAGTAAACTAGGCAGGTTTGTGTCCTGGAACTGATATTCTCACCCTCTAGCTTCCTTCTTTCTAATGAGGCCCAAGGTCGTTTTTGCTGGCCTTGAAATTGTGCTATCTCTTATTTCCCTGCCTAGTTCTTCCCAGGGCCCTGTTCTCCCCATAGCCACTCACAGTGTCTCTGTCTGCTTTCCTCCAAGTAATGACAGTAGGGGTCAATAGCCCCCTAACCCAGCCCCACCTAGCCACCTTTGGCTCCTTGCTACCTTCCCTGCTACCCCTCCAGGTCCCAGTGCTGTCCCTCAATGGGCTATGCTGCCTTTACTTAGGGCCATACAGTTCAATGTCCAGGGGAGTGAAGTGGGGCAGAAGGCAAAGTGGACAGCAAGAGACAGATCTTGCAGATTCCTCAGGCTGGGACTGACTCCCATCTTGGCTCCTGCCAAGAAAGTGGTCCTTCCAAACACAGGGCCCTATATCGCTTAGGTTTTTCAACCCGTGTGGCTGTCTTAATTTCAAGTAGACTGTTGGGTTCAGAGAACTCTCTATGGCTAGTTTATGGCCCTGGACAAGAGCTGTTTGCTGCTCCTGTTGCTGTCATGGCAGGGTGTTGGCTGTGTCCATTCCTGCTCCCAGGGCAGGCTTCAGTCCATTCTGGGACCAGTGGAAGGCTGGCTACTTGCACAGAGCTTCTTCCTTCCCCCTCCTCTCAAAACACAGGCAGGACACCAACCACAAATCTGCCTCAGGTAGCCTGCTTGGTGAGGAGGAAATAGCTGCAGCCTGAGCTTTGTACTTTCCAGCCAGCTTCCTGGGGCCAGCTCAGCCAACTTAGAGAAATCCAGGTTCAAGAAAAAAGTATGTAGGTTGATGCAGTAGCTCCAGAGGCATTGCCTCAATAAGCCATAATTCCTCAAAACTCCTCCAAGCAGTTTTCCTGGGGACAAGCCCACACTGGGCCCACCCTATCAGTGTGCATAGAGATGGGCTGCGGAAGGAATGGAGAGGAATGAGGAAGAAGGAATGGAGCCCCTCCACTGCCCTCCACCCCTGAAAGTTAGCCAGTTCTACACTGTAATCAGCTCTGCCCGACCTGGGAGAAATCAGCAAGTTCTTTTAGTTTCCTCAACTGAAAAATGAAGCTATTGAGAAGTCTACCTCTTAAAGTTATTGTAAAGAACAAAACCAATGTACATTAAGTATCAAATACAATGCATTATATAGCAGAGGTTAAAAAACATAGCAATGCGTTTTTTAAATATATTTTATTGATTTTTTTACAGAGAGGAAGAGAGAGGGATAGAGTTAGAAACATCGATGAGAGAGAATCATTGATCACCTGCCTCTTGCACACCCCCTCCTGGGGATGTGCCCGCAACCAAGGTACATGCCCTTGACTGGAATCGAACCCGGGACCTTTCAGTCCGCAGGCCGACGCTCTATCCACCGAGCCAAATCAGTTTCAGCTCAATTTTTAAAATAGTTATTCAAATAACTAGTTGGACAATTTGTAGCATCAAAACTACCTCAGGCAGGGTTGAGTAGGATGCTTCCCAAGGCTTTGTGGATAAGTCACCAAACCACCTTGGACCTCAGTTTTCCCAAATGGTAAATGAGGGCAACCTTATAGGAGGTTTTAGTTTCTCCTTTTAGCCGAACTTTGCTATTCAGGCACCAAAAAGTTGCCTCCAGTCAGCTACTGGCTAACAATTCTGGAATATTTGGGAATTTCAACTAGCCCAGGCCAGAAAGATCAACAATTCAAACACAGCAAAAGTAACAATATCAAAGGAAATGCAAATGAACAGATATCCTGTACCCAATTCAGGGTATTTACCAGTTTATAAAGTGCTCCCTATTCCCTCAGGCACTATTTGTCTTTCTCAGAAACTCCCCTGATGGGGGATGGTAATTCCTTGTCACAGAGAAGGGAACTGCCTAGGCTTGGTAAAAGATTTGCCTAAGGTCATACAGTGGGATATTGACAGAGCCACAGCAGCTCCCAGGCCTCTTGAGTCCCATCCATGACATTCTGTGCTGACCCCCAATCAAATGAAAGACGGAGAGCAAGGATTGTTGTGCAGGAGCACGTCACACAAGAGCCATCTCCTCCCCTCTCATCCCTGTCCCAGCCCAGCTGAACCTTTTCTCTGAAGCATTTCCAGTTGTCACTGGTTGCCACTGTTTTGGCCCCATCTAGCACATTCCAAAAACCCTGCTGACCAGAATCCAAGGGCTGCCAACCCAACCAGTGGCTGCTCTCATCAGCAACTTCCCCACCCCCACCCTCACTACCAAACCATGACACATGTTCCTTTACTCTGTTTCCCTTAGGAAATAAGCTTGAGAGGCCAAAACAAAGATTCAAACAGAAACCTGCCAACTGGGATAATGATGCAAAATTGGAGCGATTGTTTAAAGAAAATGATCTATTAGAATATATGAAACTTAATCACCCATTTCTCAAGCCCACAGACAAGGTCCACTCTCAAAACCATTTATTTGCTAAGGGCCTGAAGGAAGGGATGCCTAGCTTGGCACCTTTTGGAAAAGCTGTAAAGGCTGCTGGCAGAACCCCACCCAAGCTATCCACTCAACAACCCCTCCACTAATATTCAGCCTTTCTATTGAGGGGCACCTCCTTTCAAGAAGGCATCCCACCAAGTCTACAGGCAGCACAGACCTCTACTGGACCTCTCACCCCAGCTCCTACTCACCCACCCTCTATCAGTCTCTCAACTGAGTTATTAACATACTAAGCCTTGGGTAATTCGTTCTGAAAAGCCTCAGCATGTCCATTCATCTCTTTGGGACAGACTCTCCTTCATCCTGTACTCACTACATCTGCCACAGAACAGGAGTTCAAACAATGGTTCAGCTGAATTCCAATTCAGCCAAAGTTTGTTAGCCCAGAACTAAAATGCCAGCTTTAGCCCTTACAGGCTGTGAGGTTTGAGAAAATGGTATTGAAAGATGAAACAGAGAAGGCCGGAGACTGGGATGCCAGGACACAGGTTTTATTGAAGAGAAAGTACTACTGCCGGCTGCTTCCAGAGAGAGAGAGTGCGGAAGAGAGGGCCTGGGTCCATGTACTTTTAAGGGGAGGACAGGGAACGGGGCTTAGGGCACTCAGCACACACTGATTGGTGGTATCATGTAAGGCCTATGATTAGGGACCTAGGGACTTAGGAATCAGGGGCTTAGGGTATTTGGCAGGTGCTGATTGGTTCAGTGCTCAGGAATATCCGGCTGCAGGTAGAGTTTCGGTTGGAGGAAGAGAGGATCTATCAGGTATAACCTCTCTGAGACTCAAATGCCTTATCTATAAAATGAAGAAAATGCTACCTATTGTGCAGGGCTGTGGTAAAGATTCAAAATGATAAATGTAAAGGGCAACTGGCTCACTAGATACTGAGCAGATGTTCAATAACAGACCCTGGTGATAGAGCTTCTTACAGCCACTTTCTACTCTCGCTCTTCAGCTGCTACCCCATTTCCTCTAAAGATGACACACAAGCCTTTTAGCTGCTCTCCCTCTGGTCACACTGCATGCCATAAAGCTGAATTCCCATCCCTTGCCTCCCCTCTTCCATCTCATCCATCCTGCACGCCCTTGCCAGATTCAGTTTCTTATAACTTTGATTTCAGCACATCACCCTTCTATATACTAAATTATTTCCCACTGCCTACAGAATGTGGGCCAAACCCTTCTGCCTGACCTTCAAGATTTGCTCTCCCTGCATGCCTCCCCAGGTTTCCTAGCCTTACTCCTCTGCCCCTTAGGTCCAGCCCCCAATATACAGGGGCTTCTTCATTCTGGAGATGAGGTGACCCAAATATCACCTCTCCAAAGAAACGGGCTTTCCTAGTGTGTCTTCCTGGTGCACCAACTTTCTCCTTCAGCTGCTGAGGTTCCCTGCCCAGCTTGCCTGGAACAACAGGAACTCTCAGGGCGACCTACTTGCCACTCCCCTCTCAGGCTCCCAAACCTCCCTAGAGAGGAATGTATCTGAGATGGATGCCTTGCCTGCAGAGTAAGCCTACTGCTACATTAGTACTAACACAGCAAGGGTAAGACTGGAGACGGGAGACAGGCACCAACCTCAGCCCCATCCCAGTTCAGATGGAAAAACAAGAGAGCAGTTAACCTCAGGCAAACAGACATGATGAGACAGCCAAAGGAAGCCTGCAGAGGAGAAAATAGGCCAATTGAACAATGAGACCCCTGACTTTCTTATGTATCCACTCCCCATGTACAAACCATAAACTCTGTGAGAGGCCAGTTGAGGCAACTGAGGCTTGACAGGGGACCAGGATCAGTGTGCTTTGAGGAAGAAGCCTTGAATTCAGGGACAGGAGCTTTGTGCTTCTGTGTAAATTGGGCAAATATCTTTTTTGTTCTGGGCCTCAGTTTTCCCATCTAGAAACAGGAGCTTGGACCAGGGGTCCACTTGCCCCAGGTTAAGTGAGAATCTGGGGGAAGGGTAGTCCTGTGCCCATGTTTATAGTACCTTCTCAGTCAGGAGGCTTGGTGGGGGCATGTGATTTTGGTGGTTTAAGCTTCTCTGGGAGGCCTGGATCCCTGGCTTGTTGAGCCCAGTCTACTACTGCGAGACCAAGATGCACTGTGATCCAGCTTTACTTGTCATGCCTGTACCCCACAACACTACCCAACATATTACTCTCTCAAAATGCACCAGGCCTGTCCTGTGAATATTTTACATTTGTCCACAGAGGAGAGGTACAGGTGCCACAGCAGGTTCAGACTAGCCCGCTTCCCCCTGAGAAAAGCTGTAGCCCTAATAGGGCAGGCTGAGGAGTGCTGGCTGGCGAAGGGGCTTAGTATGTGCTTGGAAGTCACAGGGGGGAAACCTGCAGGAGATGAAAGCAATGAAATCTCTACAACAAGAAATGCAGATCAAAGGGTCACAAATGCCCCTGCAACACTATCACGCCTGCCTCTTACTCTACCAAGGTTCCTTGAGCCATTTTCACCTTTGCCCATATTATCCTCTAATCCCAAAAGGGGAGGTTCAGGGGAGCAATGCACCCTAATTCAGCTGGCACCTGCACCTCTGCAGTGGTCCTGGTTTCCCTCCCTGCCTTGCCATGGATGTACTTATACATGCATGGGTTTGAAAAATAAGACCAAGGAGAGGAGATGAAAGGCTCTGTGATTAATTCAGGGAACTGAAGTTAGAGAAATGGTTTAACACATATGAAACCGCCAATGGATTGGTAAGAAGAAGAGCACCCCCAACACACACACACACACACACACACACACACACACACACCCTACAGTTTAAATAGGAGGCTCAGATTAGCTCTGAGAACTTCCTGGCAGCAACACAGATAAGGTGATACAGGAAGACAATGAAATACCACCTCTGGGGGTTTTACTTTATCACCTATCTTATCTGCCTGGACAGGATTCCCAGCAGGGGAACTTGTGGAATAACACTGGGAATGCCCTCTGCTAGCCTCAAATAGCCTATCTTGTAAGTGAGGGGGCTGGAAGCCCCTTCTTCCTTTTTGGTTTTGTAAGCAAGCCAGTGACCTGCCAGGCTTGCTGCTATTCTTCTCCTTCCCTATTACCCTGGAGCAGCCAGCTGAGCAGGGCTGTTCCCTCCGCTACCACCCCCACACACATTTTCTAAGAGTGTAAATGTAATAGTTCTTAAGGAATTTTTCACACCTCCACTATGCTAGAAGAGAATCATTGGACTGGTAATATCCTCCATCTACTTCCCTCCCTTCTGAAAGTTTTAACCCCTTTGCCAGGCTGCAGACCAAGTTCAAGAAGCACAAGAGAGCCGTGTTAGGGGAGGAGGGGCTCCCAGATGGGGCCCCCAAGCTAACCCTTGAGAAATGGGTGAGGTGAGACAAGGGGTTGGTTCATGAGATGTGTTTTGAATGGAGGCCATTGGACACAGTGGGATACAGTGGAAACAGCCACTGCAGAGGAAGAAGTAGCCTATCCCCCTATTTCTACATGCTGTGTGACCTTAAGCAAGTCCCAGTTGGTTTCCAGGGCTCAGGATTCCCATATAAGTCCAAACTGGCACTCCATGAAGGCCTATACAGGCGGAAGGAAGGGGATCAGCAGAGGCCTGAGGGACACTTAGGCTCCACCATGTTGGTATGTAGGCTCCAGGCTCTCCTTCCCCCTCCACAACCCCCACAGGCAGAAGGGAGACTGATATGGTACAATTTCCCTCTAGAGATAGCCAACCTCCCAGTTCTATTTCCAGATCAAAAGGTGGCCTCTTGACACTGCAAGTTAGGGGGTTTGTGTTGACCTGCCCAATATATGTAAGGTGACCAGACGTTCCGCTTTTGGCGGGACAGTCCCAATTTTTAACAAGTTGCCCCGTGTCCTACAGTGTTTTTAAAAAGTCCAAAAGATTTAAAAGAATCTTTCCAAACAAGATTGGACGTGGGACAAATTGTTAAAAATCGGGACTGTCCCCCCAAAAGCGGGATGTCTGGTCATCTTAAACATATGGCATGTTTATAATCTCCATCTAAGACTTCACACTAAAACCCTTGCTAAAACCCCAATTTATTATGGCATATTTACACACACACACACACACACACCCCAAAACCTCCTAATTCCCCATTCTCTGATGGTCCTTTTCCCCATGATCAGATCCCCATTCCATACTCTGGCATCTGGGAAACCCCACCACTAAGCACCAAACATCTTAGAGTCATACAATTTCAACCAGAAAATACCCAGTCACCTCACTTAGCCTGCTTGCCAGCAACATCCCTCCTGTTCCTCATTTTGCTTATACCATTGCTTTTTGCCTTGCCAAACCTCTCTACTTTCTGGAAGCTCTCCGGGATGATCCCCCTGCATACAGAGATCTTCTATCTCACCATGTTTTGCCTCAGCTCAGGAGCCAGCATCCAGGAATATGCGTGGTCTGGGGTCTGGATAGTCCAGATCCTGTGCTTGCTATTAAAGAGTTATATCATGATTTTTGTTTTTATAGTTTCAACCCATCCCCCTTTTCTATCCCCATTAGGCATACACAACAAATACCCCAACCTTGAGTATCATTTCTCTAATCACTTTCATATGGATCAGGACAAGTACAAGTTGGAGTGGTAAAGGTCCTCTTGAAAGCTCTACAAAGAAAGCAGGTCCTTCTGGAACATTTCTTAACTGCTTTGCATTGCTAAGCTTTGATGGGGTTGTGGCAGAGTTCCGGGTTGCATTTACCCCTCTGAGGGGTTGTGAGAGAACTCAACACATCCATGTTATCAGAGACAAAGTAGAGGCAGAGAAACTTAATTACAGTTTGCCTACTATTATAATTTAGGCCCCAACATACTCAAGGGACTCAGGCAGCTTGGAAGAGAGCTCTGAGAAAGAAGTCATCATGAATTGCAAGGGACAGGCAGGAAAGGCATTGAGAAGGCCCCAGAGCTAAAGCCAGAGAGGAAAGAGAACTTGGACATGTAGGGTGAGAGAGTTTGGGGATGGGGAAGGGAGTTAAATAGATTGCTTATGTTAAATGGCTGTCGGCTGGAGGCAGGGCTGAGGGCTGGTCCAGCCCTCTGCTAAAGATGCCCAACTGCAAGTTAGGGGGTTTGTGTTGACACTGCTCAGGTGGGAGGAGATGAGAGTAGTATGGTATCTGCAGTAATTGCAGGTGTCACAAAAGTCCCCAGCTGGCCTTCCTCCCAAATAAGGGATTTCCTGGGTCTCATTGTCTCCTCTAAAATGGTTCTCCCTCCTCAGAGGTTGGTCAAAGGTTCATAAAGAGCCTGCTAAGCTCCTAGGTTACTGCTTCTCAGGAAGGCCTAGAGTCCATTGCCAGAGGCACACCACCTGCAGTGACTTGGCAGTGAAAGAATGGAATGAATGAAGGAAGGTGCACTGGGGGTGCGCTCTGCTGGAATCACCAGGTGTGGGGTGGGGATTCCAAAAGCTCAGTGAACCTCCACCTGCCTATACCCACACAGATACGGCAGGCAGCTGCAGAGGGAGGCTTTTTTGTGTGCTGGACAAGACTCACCTTAACCCTGCAGCCCAGGCCAAAAGGAGGCCAGCTCTGCGGGACTAGTACAGCTGCCAACTGGGGAGCCTGGACTGTGGCTGCATGGCGGGCATAGCCCCTCCCTCATGGCCAGGGAGCCTAGGCAAAGTCAGGCAGTTACCAATGTCAGAACTGTCCGCAGCAGACAATGACAGCGGCCTGGCGGGCTGGGTATTTTAAGTAACTGTGAAGTTGGAAGGTTTGGCTGCTTCTTTAGATCTCTCACAACACTTAGACAGTGTTTTCCCTACTACAATAATTGCTTGTTCGGCCTCTGACACAGAAACCCCCTCCCAGCATCGTGCTTATCATTATTTTTGAACAGGGGAGGCTGGAGAGAAAAAATGAGGCCAGTGCCTACCCCTCCCCCTCACAACTCCCCAGGCCCCAGGGGAGAAGAGGCTCGGCCAGGGAGGAGACAAAGGGGCCTTGCAGTTCTAACCCAGACTACCTTAAGCTGTAGCTGTATCCCGAGGTCCAGCAAGAGCCTGATTGTCAGTCTACTGGTCCGCCTGTCCCCAGGGGCGGGCGCCAGATGTGCCTGGAGGCCCAAGGGCAGGGGGAAAGCTGGTTGGGGTCACGAGGCCGAGCTTCTGAAGGGAAGTGGGCAGCTTACAGGCCAAAGTGAGGTCCCCCAGAGAGGAGGCAAACAGTGTAGATACCCAAATGGGACTTAGACCAGCGCGTCCGCTTGGTCCACGGAGGGAAGAGGGAGGAGATGCGCAGAGAAGGAAGGGGAGGGGCAGAAGCCGGGCTGCTGGAATGAGCGATTCCAGCGAATGTGCTGCAACAAAGCTGCAGAGCTCCGGGCCTACAAAAGCACCTTTGGGGGTGCTGGCTGGCGGCTACCCTCCAGGGACTTGCAAGGCAGCACGTGCAGGCCTCCTCCCCGCCTCCCAGAGTGCCCAGAGACAGGGCCAAGGCTAGCCCGCCCGCCTGCCCGCCCTCTTTCCCTACCCCCACCCCGCGCCTTGGTGGCCCACGTCCAAGGGACTTTGTTCTGGCCCTCACCGGACAGTCCTCAAGGCGGATTCCAAAGGGGAGCAGAGAGCGGCCTGGATGCCGACCGGCCCAGCCCTAGAGCTCCTCTCGGGGCGGCCAGACCTGAGCACGCGGGACTGCACCACACCGCAGGCTGGCGGAGCCTCCTGGCTACCCCCAACGCTTACCCAGCCGGGTTCGTTTTCCAACACGATTATTATCTGCTGCGCCGCCCGGCCCCGGCTGTATTCTCCGCTGGATGTATTCTCCGCTGCCGTGGCTGAGAGCGCAGCCACCGCAGCTTCTGCCGCCGCTCTGGCTCCGGTCACCTCCTGCACTGGCTCCCCTTCCCCAGACTCAGGGCAGCTTTCCATGCCCCCTCCCCCGCAACTCCACGGCCACAGGGCGGAGCGTCCGCGCCCTGATTGACAGGTACGTGGCCCAATGGCCAATGTGGGAAGGCGTGCCTTGACCCGCCCACTGTTTTCCTCCCTACCTTTCTCTTTAAATGCAAATCAACCTGAGCTTGGTGTTGGCCGAGGACTGGGAGGGTGCAGAACCCCTCGCTGGGACTCCTCGCTGCCGCCCCAAGCCAGGCGAGTGGCTGGGGACACCCAGAGCTCCTGGTGCCGGTTCAGCCCCCAAAGGGCTTGCTGGAGCCCTGGAGCTCAGTTTCGGTTTTGTATGAGTCTCATTTCTGCGGCCGCAGTGCAATCCTGCTGTGGTGCCCTGGCTGCCACCAGGCAATTTATTCCAAAGCAAGAGACAGGCCGAGAGAGGCGGGGTCAAAGTGGCTGGGGAGAGCCAGGGGGAACCGAAGAGCCCCTTGGAACCTCGCCAAGCGCAACCTTAAGGCGCAGAGAAGGACCCGCAGCCCAGGCTTCCAGGCCTCTGAGAGGAGGGACTCACCTGCCAGGAAAACCAATTGCAGTGCCTGCGCCCCAGCTTCATCCGCCTCTTCAGCACACCAGGGCCTTTAGGGACCATTCTAGGCCAACTTCCTCCCCGTTTACAAAGGGCCTGCTGCTGCCTAAAGTTAGGGAGGTGCGTTCCCAAGGTCACCCCAGTGCACCAGCGACAGGGCAGACTTGGAATTCGAAACTCCGGGACCCTGCTGTCTAGGGCTGCTTTCATTTTTCTTCTCTGGAGAGATCTGTTTTCACAGTTTGACCCTCACCTAAATTCCCCACCTTTCACAGAACTGGAGGGGAGTCCCAAGGTCTACAGAGGCCCCCCCTCAACGTTTTAATGGTAACCCAGGCTTTGTACAGTTTCCTGTCCCTGAAAAGTCTAGATATTGAGAACAAAACAAAAAAATCTTGTGTGAGCCCAGACAGGAGGTCTCAAGGCTGAGGACAGACAGAGGAGGCCTGTACTAGTCTTGCCAGCTGCAGTGTCTGGGCTGTGGCAGGGGGCCAGCCTGAGCTTAGGTCTCTAAGTAGTTTGAGGGCATTATGTGGCATTAGTGGCTGCCAGGGCCAGGTGAGCTGAGGCAACAAAGAATCCAGTCGTACTACTCGTTCAAGAATATCCAGAAAGCCCAGCCCTAAAACTCTGTGAATGTCTTGAAACAGAAGTTGGGGAGGATATGCAGGGGATTAGATGGCCTGCCATTTTAAAAAAAATATATTTTATTGATTTTTTACAGAGCGTAAGGGAGAGAGATAGAGAGTTAGAAACATCCTACACACCCCCAACCGGGGATGTGTCCGCAACCAAGGTACATGCCCTTGACCTGAATCGAACCAGGGACCCTTCAGTCCTCAGGCTGTTGCTCTATCCACTGAGCCAAACCGGTTTCGGCAGGCCTGCCATTTTTGCCTTGTAGGAGGAGTGTTCTCTGCTGCTCTATTGGGTCCTTTCAGCCTTGAAAAGATAAAGATCCAGCTGCTACACTGGGAAGAGGAAGACTGCCGTCTCTGCATGTGTGGTGCACAGGAACTGACATTGCTGCTAGAGCTGGGATCTGGCTCCAGCTCTGCCTTAGACTTGAAGTATCGGGTCTAGTAATAATTAATGTCGTTTTTTAAACATTCGTTTAAAATCTTGCTTGGCGTTGACTTGTATTGACATAACCTTCAAAACGTGGTATCTACAGAACGTGTGAAGTGCAATTAACAAGTTTTGCTTGAAAAAGTTTGTGTTTGGTTTGGTTTTTGTTGCAAAACTAGGGCTAAGAAGATGGCGAATGAAGAGCATATTCGGCACTGCATGCTTTACGAGTTCCAATTAGGAAGAAAAGCAAGTGAGGCTGCAAAAAACATCTGTAGTGCTCTTGGTCAAGATGCAGTTAGCGCCAGAAAATGCCAGCGTTGGTTTGAGAAATTTCGCGAGGGAAATTTTTCGTTAGATGACAAGAGTGGTCGAGGCCGTGTGTCCAAATTTGATCAAGAAGCTCTTCAAGCTCTTTTGGTGCAAAATCCTCAAATTACCCAACAAGAGCTTGCGACAACTTTAAATTGTTCACAGAAAACAATTTCCAATCAATTGCGTGCACTTGGCAAAGTCCAAAAGTTTGGAAAATGGGTTCCTCATGAGTTGACCGACAACAACCGCAATCAAAGAGTCACAATTTGCAGTTCGCTCCTCTCTCGTCAAAACCGTTTGCCGTTTTTAGAGCAAATTGTTACCGGAGATGAAAAATGGGTGCTGTATGTTAATTTGAAAAGGCGGCCTCAATGGTTGGACAAAAATGAGGCTCCGCAGCCCACGCCAAAACCTGACTTGCATGCGAAAATGTGATGTTGTGTGTTTGGTGGAATTTTAAAGGAATTCTTCATTATGAACTTTTACCATCTACCCAAACCATTACAAGTGCAGTGTATAGTGCCCAATTGGAAAGGTTAGCCCAATAAGAGAAAAAGAACCCGCGCTGATTAATCGGAAGGGCGTAATTCTTCACCACGATAACGCACGACCGCATACTGCAAGAATCACAGCTGAAAAACTGCGCCAGTTGGAATGGGAAGTTCTCCCTCAACCTGCATATTCTCCTGATATTGCCCCTTCCAATTACCATTTGTTTCGTTCTTTGCAAAACTTTCTTCTTGGAAAAAAATTTAATAATGAAGAATGCCTCAAAAATGCATTGACCGAATTTTTTGCATCAAAATCACAAGAATTTTACAACAGAGGGATTAAAATGCTTCCTGAGCGCTGGGCACAAGTAGTAGAAAACAACGGCAACTATATTGTTGATTAAATTTTGTTGTATTGTTTAAATAAATTCGATTTAAAAAAGTATTAGAAAACAACATTAATTATTACTAGACCTAATATGACATTGACCAGTCTATTTTCTTCTCTGTGCCAGTCTATCACTCCATCTCCTCAAGAAGAGGGTGAGATTTGTCAAGCTCCTTGATCTCTTCCAGCTCTGACAATTCAACTCAATTATTTCTATAATATTCTGTAATGTTCTATGACAGTGGTCGGCAAACTGTGGCTCTCGAGCCACATGCGGCTCTCGAGCCGTGGTTTGCCGCTCTGTTGATTAATGAGTTTGCCAACCACTGGGATAAGGGCTCAATCACAAGAAACAACAACAGCCTGTAATTATTGGAATTGAGAGTCTAGGTCAGTAGTTGGCAAACTCATTAATCAACAGAGCGGCAAACCACGGCTCACGAGCCGCATGTGGCTCGAGAGCCGCAGTTTGCCGACCACTGTTCTATGACCTTCATGACATTCTTTACATCTCCAACAAAAAATAAGCAATTTGAACATCAAACCTTCTAGTCCAAAGTCTAAATAAATGACAGGGAGGAGGGAGCTGCCACTGGATGGCTCACTGTGGGATTTTTTTGGCAAGTACCTTCTCCTTCCTAGCTTGAGTTTCCCCATTGATTGGCTTGTCTATATTATTTCCCTGGAGCTGTGGTTTCCTGCTTTGAAGAGTACTGATTCTCAATTGTTGAACTTTATTTAGAGGTGTCTTTTTTCCAGTGCCTCCTTTATAGGCTTCCTCACTGCCTTGTGCCTCTGGTTGCTTTCCACCTGTTCACAATTCGCCCAGAACCTTGATTCATGAAATAGGCCAAAGATTACAATTTGGAAAAGACAGTTTCCAAATCTTAAGCCCAGGAAAACAGGTCCAGGATAGTGTCAGGGAGAGAGGTGTGCTAGTCAAGTGGTGGGCTTGAAATAATCCTGATGTGGGGGGGGGGGGCACTGTTGCACTGCTCTTGTCACAGGGCTAGTCCTCTATGTCCTCTGCTCAGCTGCCAAACATTCTGCCACACCAGTAAGCTTTGGAACTGACAGATATTAAACATTGGGTTGGGCCTAAAAGAAATAATAGGCTTCAGGGAAATGAGAGTAGCCTTTGACATGTTAAAGAGGTCTCCCAACTGGTCCTGATATTTCTAAGTCTTGGGAGAAGATTATGTATGTACACATTGCTGTGGAATTGGCACAAAAGAAGAAACAGTTGAGCACTCGGAAGTATCAGAAAAGAGATTTTTAATCAAAGCAGTGCTGCTGGCTCAGGGAACTCAAGATCTAAAGCCTGAATGGCTAATACAATAAGATTGCTCCTTATATATTCCTGAGTTTCTTTGTTTCCTAATTACTAGGCTTCTGTGATGGGTTTTCACAGCTCCTTCTGAGTCAGTTAGAATGGAGAATTTATAATAGATTGTATCTAAATGCCTAACCTGGATGGCACCAGTGACCTCCCTCTAGCTAAGCTGTTAATATCCTTGGTTTATGGCCCTTGTAAATTGGGAGTATTTAGGTAAATAGGTTTTGCAAGACCAGACAATTAAGGAAGGGGCAGTGACTTGATTATAGGCTAACAAGAATGTGCAGTAGGATATTGATTAACTAGGTAGGGTCAGGCTGCTAGCCCCTTACATTCTTTCACAACATAAAGAGGGACAGGATGTGGGAGGGAGTGGCACAGCACCTTGTTTGTATCGTCCACTCCTCTCCAGGGACAATATAAGGTAAAACCAATTGTGGGCATAAACTTGTACCTCTAAATACCTTCTTGAAGAGGGAGTTCTATGGGCCCCCATTCCACATGCTGACTGTCAAATGATCAACTTCTTTGATCACTGCTGGTGGGGAACAAGAATACTTTTTTAAGTTTTTTTTCACCTGCAAAATGGAGATAATCCCTCTGCTGCCCAGCATCTTCTGACTGCTCTAAAAAGCCCTTGAGAACAGACATGCAGGCTTTCTGGAGGCAACTTCATAAACTCAAGTAGACAGACTGATCCACATGACTACAATTCTCATTTCTTTACCAAAGATTCTATGGGCACCTCCTCTTTGCCAAGCCTGATGATAGGCATTGGGAAGAGGGGATACAGTGGTAGCATCCCAGGAGAAAGGAGGCTCTGAGGATAGACTTGTGAAATTAACTGAAAACCAGACTAGAGGTCTGACAAAAGTGATCTAGAGTATTGTGGATTAAGTGATTCCTTCTCCCCAGTTTGTGAGGGGCATCAGACAAAAGTTCCCTGGAGGATGACTTTGGTGGTTATGTCAAGTCAGAGAAGTAGGGGAAGGATTCCTGCTCAATCCAAAGCCCATCAGTGTGAGAGGGTATGCCAGTTTGGCAAGACCTAGGATTCTGCACCCTTGGGGCTGAGTATTTGTATAGGGAGAGAGGAAAATTTGGAAATAATGGTAAAAACATAGGCCTAGGGCCAAAGTGTAAACGACAATGACTGTGCAGCTAAAGTGAGGCTCAGGTAGCTGTTTGTCTTTCCCAGGAAAGTAAGCAGTATGTGAAGTGGCTCTGCTATCAGACTGTCTGGGCTGGGATGTTGGCCCCACCACTTAGGAATGGTGTGAAGTGGGTAGGTTATTTCACCTCTCTCGGTTCCATTTTCTCTTCTGAAAAATGGGGTAAGTAATAGTATCCATGTCATGGAGTTGTGATGATAATTAAATCAATATTCCATGTGAGTGTTCAGCATAGAGCCTGATACATATGAAGCTTTCAATAAATGTTAGCTGCTGCTGCTGTTATTGTTGTTGGACTGCTTATGATCCAATGTACAGATATTCAAAGTTATAGAACTCATAATATGACTTTGAAACCACTTTTTGATATAAATACACCTGAGCCTGTGGTTCCTTATACACAGATTCCTTTTGATTGTGCAGAGCTAGACTGTTTGTTAGGGAAGAGCATCTTTGTCCATATTTGTAATATCAGCACCCAACAAAGGGTTTGGCACAAACTAAGCGCTGAGCTTATGTTTGCTGAACATAGTAAAACAAGGCATCTTTAGGTCTAATGTCAAGCTTAGTTTCCAGCATCCACCAATGAAGTGTGATGTTGCCACTCTCTGAGCTCCTCCTCTATGCCAGGCCCTGTGTTTGGTGCCACACACATAATGGTGAAATAGACATATCTTCTGGCTTAAGAGCAGTTAGTGTGGTGGAGGAGGCACCAATGCCCTGCAGTTTCCAACTTGGGCAAGGCACTGGAGAGTGTGGCCATCCACTGAACTGAGAAATATAGAAACAGAATTAGGAAAACATAATAATTCTGTTTAGGACATTCTTTCACTTGTCTGATATCTCACCTCTAGACCTTTGCACTTGCTGTTCTTTCTGCCTATAATGATTTTCCTCTGAATAGTATCATAGTTTGTGCCTCATTTCCTTCAGATGTCTACTCAAATGTTATTTTATTTTACTGAGACTATGCCTGGACACTTGTAATATAAAATAGCAATCCACATTCCTACTGCTTTCACTTTCCAGTCCCTTAATAGCCTTTTTACTTATCTATAGCATTTACGAACTTCTGGTACATTATTTTTTATTGTTGTTTATTTATTTATTGTTATTTTATTTTACTGATTAAGGTATTACATATGTGTTCTTATCTCCCCATTGCTCCCCAACCCCCTTCTCACTCATGCCGTCACCCCTCTGTTATCTGTATCCATTGGTTAGGCTTATAAGCATGCATACAAGTCCTTTGGTTGATCTCTCCCCCTACCCCCACACTGCCCTACCTTCCCTCTGAGGTTTGACGGTCTGATCAATATTCCTTGTCTCTGGATCTATTTTGTTCATCAGTTTATGTTGTGCATTATAGTCCATATATGAGTGAGAACATGTGATATTGATCTTTCTCTGCCTGGCTCATTTCACTTAACATAATGCTTTCCAGGTCCATCCATGCTATTGCAAATGGTAAGAATTCCTTCCTTTTTAATGCAGTGTAGTATTCCCTTGTGTAGATGTACCACAGCTTTTTAATCCACGCATCTGCTGATGGGCACTTAGGCTATTTTCAAATCTTAGCTATGGTGAATTGTGCCTCTAAGAACATAGGAGTACATATATCCTTTCTGATTGCTGTTTCTAGTTTCTTGGGATATATTCCTAGAAGTGGAATCATTGGGTCAAATGGGAGTTCCATTTTTAGTTTTTTGAGGCAACTCCATACTGTTCTCCACAGTGGCTGCACCAGTCTGTATTACCACCAGCATTGCATGAGAGTTCCTTTTTCTCCGCATCCTCGTTTGCACTTCTCATTTGTTGATTTGTTGATGATAGCTATTCTGAAGGTGTGAGATGGTACCACATTGTCATTTTGATTTGTATCTCTCAGATGATTAGTGACTTTGAGAATGTTTTCATGTGTCTCTTGGCCTTCCTTCTGTATTCTTTCTAAATGTGTCTATTTAGGTCCGTTGCCCATTTTTTTGACGGGGTTGTTTTATCTTTCTTTTGTTAAGTTGTATGAGTTCCCTGTAAATGTTGGATATATTTTTTTCTACCTTGTCTTCTAGCTCACTGACATGGTCTTCTGCTTCTTATAGTCTATTCTTGATGCTTTCTATTGAGTTCTTTATTGCAGCGATCAGGATCATTTTCTGCCCATTCACCAGTCCCCAGGCCTAACGTTGCCTCCACCACCAGGGAAGGTAGGTCACTGGAGCACCCTGCAGATTCTGTTAGTGCCACAAGCCCCAGCAGCTGCTGCGGTGGCGATGGCAGTGGCAGCAGCGCCCACATGAGCAGCCCCAAGAGGGCAGCATATTCCATCAGAGGTTGGCCCATCACACGCACATGGAGGTGAAGTCACTGGCACCCACTTTCCTGCTGACCCGAGCCCCCGAGCATCTGGGGATGAGCTGGGTATCCCAATGGCCTGACAGCCAGCCTGGTCCTCCAGCCACCCACCCCAGTCCTCCCATTCACCATCATTGATCCATGGGATACTGTGGGCCATGGGCTGTTCTGCCCACTTGCCAGTCCCCAGTCCCACCCCACTGACACCCACCTGTTTCCCCGTGGTTCCCCATTTGCCTGTGGACAGGAATGGGAGATGGGGGTAGTGGGGGAGGGGAGGGACTGAGAGATGGTCAATGCACCTCATGGCAACTGGTCAAGCAGTCATTCCAATTGTTATGCTTATGGTTCCTGGCCTTTTATTATATAGGATGGTATTACCAAGATGTATGTGAAAGATACTGCCCATAAGTCCAACAAGATAGAAAAGATGCCATTGGATGTAGACCTGGGAAGCCACTGGTGATGTGGGCAATGCCAATAGGATCAGGTTGAGGGTGTACACCAGACTGCAGTAGGGTGTCAAGAGAATGGTCTGTGAGAAAAGAGAAAATCTACTGTATGAAGTATATGAGTTTGTTTATATGCTGAGGGGGAAAATCAATAAAGTTTAAGATATAGGAGGCAAGGTAACTGATAGGTGGGAGGCCCTGGATAGGTGTTGGGGATGGGATCCAGAACCCCTAGGGTTGAGTTAGCCTTCACTGGGAGGACAAGAGGAAAAGATGGGTGGATACACTAAATTTTGTTGTTATGGGAAATTAAAGATGTCATATCTGAAGACCTCCACCTGCTCTGGGAGGTTGGAAGCAAAGTCCCTAAAGTGAGAGGCAAAGCAGTAGTGGGGGAATTTCAAGGAACCTTGTTAATATTAAACACAGTTTGTAATAGTTACTGCACAGAATGGACAGGTTGATAAAGGCTTAGCTGGGACTATTCCTCAGGAATGTACAGCAATCCCATTTAGTTACATGAGATCCTGATTTCTAGTTATGTGACCTTGAGCAAGTTACTTAACCTCTGTGCCTCAGTTTCTTCATATAAAGTGTTCATGAGCAAAATAATGCCATTGAATTAAATGAGTTAGTCCATGCTCAGCAATTACTGAGCACAATGCCTGGCAGATAGTAAATGTCCAATGCATATGAACTCTTTAGATTTATATGATAATTAGTTATTTCAATTTCTTCTATGTTGTTCATTAACCCAGGTCTGGGAGAGAATGATGGCTTGATCCAAAGTTATTGTGTTACTGGGTAAAAGATTGAAGTGATTGAATTAACACAGGATCAAAGATAGGCATAGAAGGAAGTGAATACAGGGGAGTGGGGGCAATTGGAAAGAAAGCAGAGAATCATGTGGTGCCTGAAACAGAGTCTGGCAGAATAGGCCTCAATAAATATCTGCTGAGTAAAACAATGGAAGACTCTGCAGGGTCAAACCACAGGGACTGGGAATGTCACTTCTGGAAAAGTAGGTAACTTTGGCTGGGAAAGGGACCTGCATATTCAGGTAAAGCTAAGGGAGTGTTGGTGAAATGGAGGGCACATGGTGTCATGAGAGTCAAAACAAGGTTCTCTGGGGATATAAAAACAATGAAGCCCCTGTGAAGTTTGGAAATAACCAGAAGTAGGGAAAGGCAGAGCTATTCCACATGCCCAGCCCTTCACTTTGAACTTGCCCCAACCCCTTTAGCCTATCCCCAGTGCGTGGGGTTGCCAACTTTCCCTGACTTGTCATATCACTCATTAGTGCCAGCTCTGTATTGGGGGTTGGGGCCTCTGACAGCTAATAGGATGGCACCTCTCTCAGTGAGAGGCACCCCTGCATACACACTGCCCAGGCCTGTGGAAATGAGTCAGGGTTTGCCCCGCCCCTTTCTCCAGTGCTTCCATTCATACATGAGGCAGAACATGGCATGCTGGGAAAAGTCCAGGTCTGAACAACAAGAAGTCCCATGTGTTCCAGTCCTGGTCCTACTGTTCCCTTATTGTATGTGTGTGAGAGACCTCGGATAAGGTTCTTTTTTCTCTGGACCTCAGTTTCCACATTTGCACAAAAACGTTTAATTTACTTTACAAAGTAAAATTGTTCTAGAAGTAAATGAAATGATGGGTGCACAAATAATTTGTAAATAGTCAAATGTGCTGTGCTTGCAAGAGAATGGTTAAATTAATGCTGCCAGAATAAACTCATGCAATTAATTTATGACAGAGAAGCCAAGAGGGAAGGACGCTCTCTTCAATAAATGGTATTGAGAAAACTGAACAGCCACATTCAAAAGAATGAAACTGGATCTCTATCTTACACATACACAAAAATGAACTCAAAACAGATTAAAGGCTTGAATTTGAGACCTGAGATTGTAAAACTCCTAGAAGAAAACACAGGCAATAACTTTTTTCATATTAGTCTTGGTGATGATTTTTTGTATTTGATATCAAATGCAAAGACAAACAATGTAAAAATAAACAAATGAAACAACATTAAACTAAAAAGCCTGGGCACATAGCAAAGGAAACCATCAACAAAATTAAAAGGCAACCTACAAAATGGGAGAAAATATTTGCAAACCACATGTCTATTAAAGGGGTTAATATTCAAAATATATAAAGAACTCATGCAACTCAATAACAACAACAACAAAAATCTAATCTAATTAAAAAGTGGGCAGAGAGCCCTGGCTGGATGTCTCAATTGGTTGGAGTGATGTCCCATACACCAAAAAGTTGCAGGTTCAATTCCAGGCCAGGGAACATACCTGAGTTGGGAGTTAAATTCCTGGTCAATGCACATATGGGAGGCAACTGATTTATGTTTCTCTCTCACATTGATGTTTTTCTTTCTCTCTTTCTTCTTTCCTTTCTCTCTAAAATTCAACCAAAACATATCCTGGGTTGAGGATTAAAAAACAAATAGGCAGATAATCTAAAAATAGACATTTGTTTTCAAAGAAAACATAGAGATGGCCAACGGTATAGGAGAAGGTGTTTCAATATCACTGATCAACAGGGAAATGCAAATCAAAAACCTACAATGAGATACCACTTCATTAGAATGCCTATTATAAAAAAGACAAGAAACAAGTGCTGGTGAGGATGTGGAGAAAAGGGAACCCTTGTGCACTATTGGTGGAAATGCAGACTGGTATAGCATTATGGAAAGCAGTATGGAAGTTCTTCAAAAAATTAAAATTATAACTACCATATGATAAAGCAATTCCACTTGTGGATGGATATATATATATATATATATATATATATATATATATATAAAAGAAAACACTAACTGAAAAAGATATATGCATCATCATGTTCATTGAAGCATTCTTTATAATAACCAAGACATGGAAGCAACCTAAATGTCCATCCATGGATGAATGAATAAAGAAAATGATGTGGTGTATATGTACAATTCAATATTATTCAGCCATAAAAAAATGAAATCTTGCCATTTCAACAACATGGACCTTAAGGGAATTATGGTAAATGAAATAAGTCAAATAGAAAAAGACAAGTAGCATATAATCTCAATTGTATATGAAATTTAACATTTTATTAAATGACTTTATATGTACAGAGAACAGATTGGTGATTGCTAGAGGCAGGGTGGGAAGTGGGTGAAATGAATGAAGAAGGTCAAAAGGTACAAACTAACACATATAAAATAAATAAGTCATAGGAATATAATTTACAACATGATGACTACAGTTAAAAGTACTGTATTGCGTATTTAAAAATTGCAAAGACTAAAGATCTTAAAAGTTCTGATCACACACAAAAATTTTTTTTTATGTATGGTGCCATATTACAATATATACAAATATAGAATCATTATGTTGTACTAATATAATGTTATATGCCAATTATATCTCACTAGTGGCCAGGTGCATGAAATTCATGCACGGGGGGGTGGGGGGAAGAGTTGGGTGTCCCTCAGCCTGGCCTGCACCCTCTCCAATCTGGGACCCCTCGAAGGATGTCCCACTGCCGGTTTACAGGGAACAGACCTAAACTGGCAGTCAGACATCCCTCTTGCAATCTGGGACTGCTGGCTCCTAACCACTCTGCCTGCCAGCCTGCTTGCCCCCAACTGCCCCCCCACCCCCGCTGGCCTGCTCGCCCCCAAATGAACCCCCTGCCATACTGATCACCCCCAACTGCTCCCTGTGCCAGTGTGCTCGCCTCCAACTGCCCCCCTGCCGGCCTACTTGCCCTCAACTACCACCCCTGCTGGCCTGCTTTCCCCCACCTCCCATCCCCACTGGCCTGCTCGCCTCCAACTGCCCCTCTGCTGGCCTGCTCACTCAAAACTGCCCCCCAGCTGTCCTGATCACCTCCAACTGACCCCCACTGATGGCCTGCTCACCCCCAACTGGCCTTCTTGCTGGTCTGCTCACCCCCAACTGCTACCCCCTGCCGGCCTGATCACCCACAACTGCCTTCCCCTCTTGGCTTCTAACTGCCTCTACCTCTGCCCCCGCCACCATGGCTTTGTCCAAAAGAATGTCCGGAAGGTCTCCCAGTCTAATTAGCATATTACCCATTTATTATTATTGATAGAGACCTGGTGCATGAGTAGGTGCCAGCTGGTTTTCCCTGAAAGGTGTCCCAGATCAGGGTGGGGGTTCCCTTGAGGCATGAGGCAGCCTGGGAGAGGAGCCTGTGATGTTTTGCAGGCTGGCCACACGCCCATGGGATGAGGGTTCCCGCTGGGGGGGGCGTGGCCAGCCTGGGTGAGGAGTTGAGGGCTGTTTTCAAGCTGGCCACACCCCCTTAGGGGTGGGGATCCCCGCTGGGTTGCCTGGACAGCCTGGGTGAGGGGCTGGTGGCTGTGTGCAGGGTGGCCAGGCTCCCTGGCTCCAAGTCCCTCCTTTTTTTTTTTTTTCCTCCAGCACCTTTTTGAGCGGAGGCCAGGGTGGGTGGGAAGCTTGGCTTCCTCCATTACCAAGGGCAAACCCAAGCCTCCTGTTTGCTCCAGCTCCATGGCCACCACCATCTTTGTTGGATTAATTTGCATACTCACTTCTGATTGGCTGGTGGGTGTAATGGAGGGATGGTCAAT
Organism: Pipistrellus kuhlii; assembly: GCF_014108245.1. NCBI lineage: Eukaryota > Metazoa > Chordata > Mammalia > Chiroptera > Vespertilionidae > Pipistrellus > Pipistrellus kuhlii. The sequence goes on from NW_023425471.1 coordinate 27,473,949, forward strand.
TTACATGTTTCCCTTTTATTAGTATAGATTTTTAAAAAATGTAATGCTGCCATATCTGTCCTGGGAAATCAGAGACTGTGTTTTCTGTGCATTCAGCAAGCAATTTCCTATGACTATGCATACGACACTGCAAGAACTCTTCAAGTCCAAAAGAGTAGGATATTTAGAGCCTTCTCCAGTCTAGTCCATGGCCTAGTTATTGTTCAAATAAATTGAACTCTCACCAGCTTTAACTGATTTTCCAACTGCCCTGCTTTTCCCCACTTCTATGTCTTTGCTCACTGAGTTCTCTCCACTAATACCTTTTCTTTATTCTGTACTGATTAAAACCCTTTCCACAATTCAGTGCCATAGCTAATACCACCTCTTCTATCTTACTTTCCCTCAAGATAGCAGATGAAGGGGATTTCTCTGGTTTCTGAAGTCCAATAGACTGTTTTGCACTTTGGATCTAGTCTTTGGGGGTTCCCTTTCTGAATAAATGAAAATAATTTTGCCATTGCAAGAGAGAATACAAACTGATCGGTGGCATGTGACGAGCTGAACCAGCCTCAGGCTCATGGCAATGCCAGGAAGGAAGGGAGGGAGAAAGGGAAGAAACGAAGGAGGGAAGAAGGAAGGAATGAAGGATAGAGAAGTCAAGAGGGGACAGGGAGAAATGGAGAGAAGAAGGGAGATAAGGGGCCTAGCTCACCTGAAAAGGTCAAGATTTGTCTTTTTCAGAAGCTGGTGGATATGGTAACAGTTGTGGGGGAGAGACTAGGTTATCATCTGGGACCATTGCTACCAAGAGAGTAAAGGCCAACGGAGATATTTTACTCCAGGAAGAGTGACGTCACCTCTGCCTCCTCCTCACACCTCCTAAGGAAGATTGTCTCAGAGGAGTCATCATTAGAATTTGAGATGATCTTTTCAAACCCCTGGCCTCTTATCTGGATGGGAATGGTTAGACCTGGGGAGTGGAAGGGACTAAGACACCAGGCTTTGAAGTTGTCTATGCCCACCAGCAGGACAGGCAACTGGAAATATAATAGCTAATAACATTGGCTTAACTTAGAGAATGTGTCCCAGATACCACAGGGGAGGCCACCCTGGCCAGGCCCATTTGAAAGGTACACTTTATTTTCTTTTAATATATTTTATTGATTTTGTACAGAGAGGAAGGGAGAGAGATAGAGTTAGAAACATCTATGAGAGAAAGTCATCAATCAGCTGCCTCTTGCACACCCCCTACTGGGGATATGCCCGCAACCAAGGTACATGCCCTTGACAGGAATCGAATCCGGGACCCTTCAGTCCCCAAGCTGACTCTCTATCCATTGAGCCAAACCGGTTTGGGCTGAAAGGTACACTTTCACAGGAGCCTAGAGCAGAAGGGGTTGGTGAGGTTGGCTCCTAATCCCCAAGGACCTTAAATGGGAAGGACAAAGCCAGGAGAACTCACCTGCAAGAAGACAGATGGGGATGTCTGCCCTGAAGCCCTTTGTCTATGCTTACAGCCTTGTCCTCCAGTTATCTTGCTTCTTAGAGATAAACAGTTGCACTGCTATCCAAAATGCATAAGAATGAAAGTGTGGAAGCTGAGTGTGACAAAACCATTGAGATAGATGTTCAGTTCTCTTGCCTTCCTTCCTAAAGTTTCTCAGGCACTAGGAGCCAGGGAGAGTGGAGGAGGTAAGAGGTAGGATAAACAAGTCAGTTCAAGCCCCCATTCCCTGCCTCCCTTCCCCAGTGATAGATAAGGATGTGTGTATGTGGGGAGAGGGGCTGTCAAGGCAGCTCCCATGAAAAGCTCTGAACATTTAGTATTTCCCAAAGTACAGATTGTCTGGGCTCTGCTCCTTCATTCCTTCATCTTGTGTCTCTCACTGCACATTCACATCCCCAAGCAGGTATCATGTAGGAGAAATATAAGAAGGTAATGTGGGAGGATAAAGAGTTAGCAAAATGAAAGTGCTTGGATCTGAATTTGCATAGTTATCTATGTTGGTCATGTTTTACTCCTTCCCCTCCTTTTCTCCAATATCATAGGAGACTGACTGTGAATTCCAGGATTCAATCATCTTCTGGCTGGGTTCAACCAATGAGAAACACTGGTGGGAGGGTAGGAAAAATGGAGAAGCCAGGGTATTTAGCCTCTGACTTTTTGCTTCTGGTGGTGTCTGCTGTGTATATTCTATGGCTCCTACTATCATTATCTTCCAATTCTGCTGTGTGATCCCAGGTCCTGACCCTCACACCATCTCCTCCCACTGTTCCTCCACTGTTCATCTTCCCTTTATCTGCCTTATATTTCAAGGGGGCTCAATCCTGTAGGCTGTTTCCCAGGTTCTCATATTAGTTGACATACAGTTTTCCCCCAATGAGAGAGACACTGGAGGCAGATTAAAGGGAACGAATGAGGGAAATGAGAAGGGATTTCTTCCTTTCCTATGGTTTAGGAAGCATCTCTCTTCTATGATTCTAGCACCTGGGGTCAAACCTTTGATTCCACTTTCCATCAGGTGACCCCTGTCCCTTGACTCTGGACATACTTTCCCCCTCACCCATCCAGCCTAGGGTTGGTTTTGGGCTCCTGACGCCACTAATATCCAAGTAGGATGGGTTACCTTATCGTCCTGCTTGGATTCTCTGCCTATCAGCTATGTAACCAATTTCTTTTCTGCATTAAATTCTGTCTTAAATACTTGGTAATTTATTTCTCCAGTTTGATCTTGATTATAAATTGGACTAGAGGGAATGCAGCCAATGATTTAAGGTGAGTGAATGTGGGTCTCCTTGGTCACTTGACTCAAAATAATAGGGGATTGGGTGACAGCCCCTTAAAAGGTGCCTTGCAGCAGCCAGAGAAATGGAGGCAGATACAGGGCTGTGCAAGCTAATGCTACCCTTCCACCTAGTTTAATTCTTCAGTACCTTGCTTTTAGAACAACACGACTCCGAATTCTCTCAAGAATTTTGGTGAGCAACTGTGGGCTATTGAGTTATTTTTCACTTTTTATCTTACAGTGGTCAGAACTCATGCCTGTCAAATGCCAGACTTTTACCATCCTTCCTCATGGCCAACCATACCACTAACCCCCAATAAACAACCCCCACACACGCACACACAACAGACACCAGAATTTATTTTGTAATTTATTTTATTGTGGAGGATGATACAGGAAAGCAGCTCTAAGTGAGTGGGAGGAGCTGTAGTGCCCTTTAGTTGTCTGGGTCCTCGGTATGTTTTGGGGCATCATGGGATTCTGGATAGGTTGCAAGATTACAATTGGTGTTTGAGGTAGCTAATCAACACAGGAGGAATATCCAGCTGGTCAATGGCTTGTGACTTGTTGGCCTGGTGCAAAGCTCTGCGGATAACTAAACGGGCCTGCGATAATAGTGTTCGTGGAGTGGCTGCAGCAAGGAGAAACAGGTCATGAGAAACAATCCTCAGGGCAATTCTCCCACCAAAGGCTACATTCACACTGCCCTTGCTCCTATAGCCCTAAATGCTCTCTTCTTTTTAAGAAATGTTCCCCACCCTCCTTTCAATGTACAGTAGCAATAGGGACCCACTGAGGACTATAGAGGGCAGTGTCAGAACAAGATATCAGGCTATTGCTATCTTTCTACCTTGTCTTGGTGATCTTGTCCCTAATAAGGAATATATAACCTCTTCTCCACTGGGGCTCCAGTAGAGGAGGAAGATGATGTTTTCTGCAATATTTCAGAAGGATTGGTTTGGAGATAATTTGGGGCCCTGAGACCTTCACACCAGAATGCCTATAGGACTGGCCTGCTTGACACTCACCTCGGGCCTGTAGCAGTAATACGGTGCCTTTATTATTTTTCCAGCCCAGGTCCAGGGGGACAGATGGAAGGTAGATGTTAGCACCAAAATCAATTAACAGTTGAATGTACTCAGGATCACAATTATGGTGGAGGCAGATTTCAAGGAGGGTACGTGGCTGTGGGACACGAGCTAATAGGTACTTGTCGGTACAGTTGTAGTCAGGATCTGCCCCATAGAGCAAAAGCAGGCGGAAACAGTCAAGGTGCCCATAGACTGCAGCCAAAAAAAGGGGACCAGAAAATGAAGTTATGTTTGACACCCAGATTGGTAGTTTAACCTTGACATTTGGATCTGCACCATGGCCTAGGAGTTCCTGCAGGATGGCAACAGCACCATCACGTGCGGCTGTGAGTATGGGAGAGCAGTTGTTGTAAACACTTCCACTAGGACAGGCACCAGCTTCCAAAAGCTCATGTACGCAATCTAGATGGCCATGGCTGACAGCGGTAAAAAGTGGTGTCTGTGCCTTGATGTCCAAGCTATCAACATCAGCACCATGGGCCAGGAGTACCTGCAAACAACTAAGGTGGCCATAAGCAGCAGCCAAGCGCAGGGGTGTCCCAGGAATACCCCAGCCACTCCTACTGTTGATGAAACGCTTGTAACACTCTTGGCGCAAAAGCTGGTCCAAGGTATAGGAGTCATTTTTGTGTACTGCTTCACGCAGAGCCTGCTTCTCCCATGTGTTTGTGTCCTCTTCCCCCTTGTCAGGCTGCAAGAGGGAGAAGATTTTGCTGATGTCCATGAAGTTCATGTTGGCTTATTGAGCAGAATCACTCTCATTATGAGGAGGAGAATATGCCAGATCTGTGGGTGCCAAAAATGGGAAAGAGACTGACAATCCCCATCAAAAGCCTGGATACCAACCCTTGCCCCCCCCCCACCTTCAACTTATGGGTCCCCTGCTTATAACACCTACTCCACCCTATTTTAGGGCACAGAGATGGCTACCAAAACAGATCAGATATTTTCAAGCTTGGTGTCTTTGCCTTTGCTGTTCTGCCTGCCCTTCAAATTCCTACTTCTGGGAAGCCCTTCCTAATCAGCTCCTCTGCTCAGGTTTTTCAAAGGATCATAAGTAGACTTCAACTATGAACTTTCTTACCACATTTCCACTTATCTGTGCTTCATTACTGTGTAAACTCCAGGTTGAGGACCCTTGTATTCATCTTGTATTCCTCCACTTCTAGTAGAAGTTACATCATGGCTGGAAATTTGGTAGATGCATCCTCCTTAGTTTAAAATGTGGCAACTAATGATGTGGCCTTGGTCTGACAGTTGCTAGGCCAACAGAATGGTGCTTTGTGATGTTAAGCTCTCATCCCTGAGCATTCTTATATCAATTCTATCCCTTAGCCTTGTAGATAAAGGTCAACCACTTCAAAGTCCCTCAGACTCATGCCCCATGTTTCAGACAACAAAGTTACTTAGGAAACAGATGTAGAGTGGCATTTAATGATTAAATAAAGAGGTGACATTACAAAGAGTACACATCAAGTAAAATTAAGTCAAAAGGATGGCAGGAAATAGTTGAAGTTTCCAGAGTAAGTCCTCTTCTCTGATGACAACTGGATTCTACCGCAGGACCACTTCAATTCAGGAGTCCCTTTAATTGTCAGCACCTTCTTGAAGCCCATGACTTCTCCATCCCTCTGTGTCAAGCCCTTTCCCATACACTGTGACCCACCTAGCCTAGAGCCCTGCCTCAACCCTCAACTCATCTCTCTAGATTATCTCCAGACCCTATGAAATCACCCATGGCACAATGACTGACTCAAACTAACTCTTTAACCTTAACAACCATGTTTCTAGTGCTCCAAAATCAAAGTCACCCAACTCCATTTGTAATGTCATCAGCATAACATAATAGGTTTCTCAGAATCTAAGTCTCCCTACTCTCCCATAACATGTAGCCATGGTCTCAGGGCCACAAACTTCCTATTATCTACTATCCAATTCCACCCCACTTTTCCCCCCTGAGACTTCAAGTACAAACCTCAAAAACATTTAGGTGGGTTGGTGGGGTCTCCCAGGTGGGTGGGGTTTCCCTCAACTTTATAACCTTGCTTACTCACAAGCATCAAATTCATATATGGTTTTATTATTTACTTATTTCAGGGTGAAATTAAAAGAAGAGAATTTTAGAAACCAGGCAGATCTAAGCTGGCAACTCAGCACCCCCATTTCCTAGCTGATTAACCTTGGGCAGGACTCTTCCCTTTTTTGGTACTTATTTACAAGATTGAAATGATAATCCCTGGCCTCATGAGTCTGTTAAGATGAAGAGAGCTACAATATGTTAGGTCTTTGAAGATGAACTTCCTCTCCTTGCACCTTCAAACTCCTCACTGGCTCCTCCCTCTCAACCATTTTAAGAAACAAAACAAAACACTTATATGGTCATTTGTTTCAACTAGATACTTTTCCATTCATCTTTTTATTTTTCATCCACATATCCAAAGAGTTGTCTACTGTCTACTTTCCCACCTCTCGTTCTGTTCTTTGCAATCTTTAATCTGACACCACTACCCTCAATCACATACTGAGATCGTTTGTTTGTTTGTTTGTTTGTTTGTTTAAAGTCATCCTTGTGATTAAATCTACTGACTACTTCTCAAATCTTTCCTTCTCAGACTTCTGGGACATTTTTGCTCACTGAGCACTTCCTCCTAAATAGTCCTCTCTTGGCTTCCTGGTCAGCACATTTTCCTGATTTTTCTCCCCTTTTTTTCTTCCCTGATATGTTTCCTTATTTATCTCCTTAATACTCTTCTCTGCAGCCCCATAGTTGTAGCTCTCACATTTATTCTGATGGTTTCAAGTCTATCACTCCAAGCTCTCTCTTTGGCAATAAATATTTAGTCACTGAGTTTCTTCAGGCCCTTCAAAGTCAGAAGTATCATACCACAACTACCACCACCACTACCACAAAACTTGGTCTATATCTCAGTTCCTTACATCCACCTGGTCAACCAAATAAAAAACCCAAGACTCATTTCAGTCCTTTTATCTCATTGTCCCACTCCCATCCAATTAGTTATCAATTCCTGTGGATTTAACTTCCTAGAGACGTCTACAGACCGCTGCTGTCAGGCCCATCTCATTGCCAGTAAGTTGTTTAGGCCTTTATCATCTTTTGCCTCAATTATTATAGTAGTCTCCTAGCTAGTTTCACATTTCAATATTTTCTCCACATTGTGGTTAAAATGATTTCTTAAAAATACTCATCTTATCAGCCCAGATGCTTTAGCTTGGCTCAGAGGTCCCTCATGGGAAAATTTTGACCCACATCTCCAGCCTTACTTTCTGCTAATTCTCTACTTATACCTCAGGATTCAGGGATGAGAGAAGAGAAATGATGGCTCTCCATAAATATCATGTTTTCTTCTGTCACATGCATTTTTTTCTGATGGATTAGTTCCTTCAGATTCTATGCTTTTATAGCACTATAGAAGTTATCACACTGCATTATAACATCTTCTAGATTGGTCTCTTTTGCTCCCATTGCCAACTGAAAGGCATTATAAAGTGGTGGTAAAACATGGCCTGACATTCTGCTTTAATCCCAGATCCACCACTTAGTAGCTGTGTGACCTCAGGCCTTAATCTCCCTGTGCCCATTTCTTAATATGCATAAAATGAATGATAGTAGTACCAGTTTTAAAGGGTTATTGTTAGGAATGAATGAGTTAATATATATTAAGTGTTTAGAATAGCACTTGAATATAGTACTCAATATTTTTACTGTGATGATGTTATCACCTAAGTCTTCTATGACTATTGGTCCCTACCTGAAGTCTCAAAATTTCAGAGCTGTAATGCACCTAATAAATCATTTAATTAAAATTGTTAAATCTAGAGATGAGAAAATCAGGTCTCCTAGGAGAGCAGAGACTTTTTCCCAAGGTTATATGGCTGATATTGTCAGTTGTTTCATTAGCAATATATCCAGAATAAACCTATAATCTTGTGATTTTCAAAACTATTTCACCACAGCGGAAGAGGTAATACTGTATTATCCCTATTTTGTGGGTGGAGGAAACTGAGACCTGAGAGGATAAGGGGTTTTCCAGGTGCCTTACAACAAGGCAATACCAGAGACAGAAATAGAATACAGGCTTCTCTACCCCTCATCATGTTTTTCTATTGCAACTTGTAAAAGTGAACACATGACTCTCTCCCTTGCCACAAGCAGATTCATATTGCAGCTCCCATAATCCTCAGCTTTGAGGGCTATGCTGAATTCCAGGGACTTGATTCATGGAATGTTTCTTTACAAATCATTTTTTTTTTTCCTGACAGACAGCAAAGGTGCCCTTCTTAATATTCTGGGGATGGGGCAGGAGTTGTGTTCAGGAAGATGGAGAAAGCAGGGAGTGTGGAGGAAAATTTGAAGCTCTCACCAGGTCATATCATGAGCTCACAGAGGGTCTAATGAGCCTCTAGAGGGAAATCAAGCCATGACCCCCAGTTAGCCTGAGCACTTGAGTAGATTGTGTCTTTATAGAGGGGATAACAAAATCTAACTACTCTGACTTGTTTAACCTCACCTTGTTGTGCTTTATTAATCAATAATTATTATGTGACCATTCTGTACAAGGATTTCTTTCCCAATCCCCAAAGTGCTGGAGAGTTCAAATCTTTGTGTGTGTGTGTGTGTGTGTTGTGTGTGTGTGTGTGTGTGTGTGGAGTGTGTGTGTGTGTGTGTGTGTTATTGGCCTCTGCGGCAATCTGGTTAAATCTCTAGTCCCATTTCAGAATGAATTTTAATATATAAAACACAATATGTAGGATCAAAGAAAACAAATTATATTGAAATACAACTATTAAAATATTTTAAAAATTACATGATATAGTAATAAATGTTCCTTATAAACACATTAAATAATAAGAGCTAATAATTTCTATATTAGTGATAAACATACAAGGCAAATCCAGAAATCTGTCATAACTGTAATATGAAATGTCTGTCATTTCTTCTCATGACCAAGTTACACGAATTAGTAATAATATTGCCATTTTCTGCCTATATTCATCCTTGAAGAAATGGTAAATTTCTAGTTAGAGACTAGGGGGATAAAAGGTGATTGTCTGTCCCATCTATGTTTTGGATCCTTTGAATTCTAAGGCCCTCTTGAAAGTATATTAATCCAGTTCAAGAGGTCATAAAAGAGAATGGCTAGTTTCTGTGGGCCCCAGAGGAATCCCCTAGGCACTATTAGATTATTTTTAAGACTCACTTTCCTCCCCACATCCTGAGGAGCTCTGTCTGCCCTTCTGCCCTGAGACCACCCTGCTGCACTTCCACACAGACTCACAAATACCACACAAGGACATAAAGACAAATAGAAAAACTTCCTGAATTGTATAAGGGAAATTTATCTAAGAAGTAGATCTATTTGGACCCCAAAGCTTAGGCAGACACAGCAGGTAGCCATCATTGTATCCCTAGTTCCCTCTGTAGGCAAGGTTCCCTATAGAAGTCCCAAGTGCCCCCAGAAACCAGACCCAGTAGGAACAACCCATGAGCCTGCAGGTTCACTAATCCATGGAAGTGTTGTGGGACCCTATGTTCCAGGTACTCACCGGGCTTCTGCCTGAAACTGCACTGCCCACAGTTACCACTGCTCTTGCCTCTATTCGAAGCACTGGACCTTGGTGGTTTCTCCTTGGGAAGCCCCTATTGCCCCAAAGCTGGGTCAGGAGAGACTCTCAGTTCCCACTCTTAACACTGTCTAAAGGCTAGGTGTTAGTCCCTGGGATGACTAGGTCCAGGGTGCTAATTTTAGGCTGCCCCCCCCCCCCCCCCCAAGGGCCGTGTTATCTTACTAGTGTCATTCTGGGAGTGATCCCAGCCGGAGGAGGCGGGGTTGTCCACAGGGAAGTCCTGGAAGGACTGACTGACAGATAGACAGGTGCCTGGTAAGGCCAGGGCTCAGGCCCCTAATGTTTTCCTATGTATCCCTTTCCTACCATTCAAATGGGCTACACAGCTAGACCCCTGAGTTTCCTTCTTCTGGGACAGGGATCTTTTTTTCTCTCCTTCACTTAGCCTCGCTGTACTTCCTTTTACTTTTTTTGAAGGTCCATCAACACATCCCCCCCCCTCTGCTCCGCCCCACCTCCACTCCCAAGAGAAAGGAGGAAAGCAGAGACTTCCATAATAAAATTTGTATCAGTAAAGTTTTCTAAAGTTTAATAAGGTCCTGATAATTTACAATGACCTCTCAGTCCACTAACACTCCATGCTCAGCCTGAAGAAAATACCCACAGCCTTCCCACTCTTCTCATACTTAAGGCATCAAACTAAATGACTGTGTCCAGAACTGGGAACTTTGTAATAGCTCTGCACTTAATAGTATCATTTTATCTCCTTGGTTGACTTTAAATGAAGTGGTAGGGAGATACCTTTAGAAATAGTCACATTATCTATATTAGATGTTACTCAAAAAGAAACTGGGAGCCAGCTTCTACTTTCCTCTGGGAGAAATTACCAGCCTAGCATTTGGTATATAGACCACACCACAAATAATCGTGTCATGCTGAGAAACTATCAAGCAGTCATTGTTTGTAAGGTTCTAAATTCAGGAAGAACATAAATAAAAATATGATATGGAGTTTCTGAAAGAGTTTGCAGTTTATCAGGATAATCAGACATAGAAACAATTATATTTCACATACTGCAAAAATACCAGAACTAAAAGTTGCTTATAGTTACCTTGTGTACATTTCAATTCCCTAATTAGCCCAGGGGATTATTGCAAAGTCCTGTGTCCCTAAATGCCACCAAAAACAGTAATGCCTTGACTTTTTCTGCAAAGAGATGCCAGTCTATACAGAACACTTGTCCCAAGGAATCAGAGTCCTCTTTCCTTTCCAATCACCAAGGAAGAGAAGGTTCCAATCAGAGAAAATGAAAAGCCAGTGAGGGAACCAGAGTAGTGTTGGGATAAAGCACTAGAAGTCCTATTTCACATGACTACTTTGGAATCTACACATAAATTTTAATTAGAAAGGGATTTTTTTCAAATTTATGAGAAATGTTCAATGACTCCTGCTTAAATGCTTCCAATAGTATGAGACTCTCTACACCCAGAAGCAGCACATCTCATTATTACATATCTCAGATCTTTTTTTCTGCTAAGCCTATATCTGCATCTATGTGCCCCTGAGATTACCTGTTGATCCTATCTTCACTCACCCTTAAGGCCTCAGAAAACAGTCACTTTCATTGCCAAAAAACAAGCCCTTTAGGGGCCTGAACTCAGGTATTCTATCTTTCATGTCACCTTATCTCAGGAAAAGCAGTCCAGCTCCTTCAACTATTTCTTTCAAGCTGCTATCTATGCAGTCCCTTCTCCAGTCTTGTCGGCCACACCATGAAGTAATCACATATCCTGCTTACACATTGACAGCACCAAGGAGTGTATAGGAGAACAGATTACTCTATTGGAAAATGTCAGTGTCCCAGTGAAGTCAGTGATTCTGAGATCAAAAACATTAAAAAAAAGAAAAAAATGTCTGCTTCAGCTTCTTTTGAGCCAAGGACCTGTAGCTAGCTGTTCACTATCTGAAGCCTCATGCAAACCTCATTAGCAGCCAATAAATAATTATGATGTTAAAGATGACAGAGTAGGGCATAATTCTTTTTAGAAAAGATTAGTAGGATTTTTAACAGCAATTTTTATTGAGATAAAATTTTTATTGAGATAAAATTAGCTCTTTTCATCCAGCATGCTCTTGAGAGTCACCCAAGTTGTTGCATGTATCATTTTGTTGTTGTTGTTGTTACTAAGTGGTATTCTATTGTATGTATGTCCCATAACTTGTTTAACCACTGTCTGGTGAAAAACATCTGGGTTGTATTTAGTGTATACATTTTAGAATAAGCTTGTCTATGTCCACAAAAAACCTTGCTGAGATTTGGGTAGGAATGTATATATCAATATTGGGGAAATTTACCACTTTCCTGTGTTGAGTCTTCCAACCATGCATATGACATGCTTTTATATTTAAGTTCTTAATTTCTTTCTATATAGTCAATCATATGTGTGGTTAGGTGGTTTTGTCATTGTGCAAACATTGTAGAGTGTACTTACACAAAACTTTTTAAGGAGATTGTCAAGGTCTTCAAAAGCTTTTCCTAAACCGTTCACTGTGAATTTTCTTGGAGGTTCTTTTTCTGTTTTCTGCAGCTTGTTTCCTCTTAGCTCGTCTTTAGCTATGTGTTTCTCTTCCAGTTCCAACAATTCCTCAATAGTAAATTCCTCAGGAACCACTTCTAAGATCCTCTCAATGTCACCCTCATCCATAGCTAGGTTAAAATTGTTTGCCATCTCAATCAATAATCTTGTCAATTTTGGAACCTCCTCATTCTTGGCAAATCATTTGATTCCATGGACAGACATCCTTAGCATCTTTTTTTCAGATATCACTAATACACTCTTTGGTGATATCCCCTCAAGCTCAAGCAGGTCTTGACACAGTCATAGATGTACTAATCCTTCCAGAATTGCATCAGTGCCTTCCTCAAGTGTAGCAATAGCCTGGGTAAAGGTCCTCCTCAGGTAGCAGACCATAAAAACTGCTATAATCACTTTATTCATTGGTTGGATCAAAGAGGATGTGTTTAGAGGGAGAAACATGATTTTGAAATTGGGATGAAGATTACCAATGAATGATTTCCGGGAACATTATCAACAATAAACAAAAACTTAAAAGGTATGGAAGGTATGTCATTCTCCACAGAATACTTGTCCACTTCTCTGGCATAGCAATTTAGATGAGCATATTGGAAGAGGAGTTGAGACTCAGTGACTTCTCGTTGCTCCTATAATATACTGGCAATGTGTGCTGATTTATATGCTTAAAGACACTGGAGTTTTCACCATGCCAGATCAAGAAGGGTTTCAATTTGTAGCCAGCAACATTGCCTCCAAGAAATACTATTAGCCTATCCTTAAAAGCCTCAAACCCTCGCATTGACTTGCCCTGATTATGGATGAAATTCCTTTCAGGCATCCATTTCCAGAACAGGGAGATTTTATTCATATTGGAAATTTGCTATGGCAAGTAATTTCCTCCCACAATCAGCTTATCTAGAATTTTCAAAAAATCTTCAGCTGTTTTCACATTAGCACTCACAGATTCACTGCTCATTTTCACATTACATAATGAATAACAATTTTTGAATCATTTAAACTATGTAGAGGCAGCAGTAAATTCAACATAGTATCTGGGTTCAGCTTTTTCTTTCAACATTGCAATCAAACATTTTGCTTTGGCTGTGATTGTCATGGTGCTGAGAAGGATATGCTTTTTTGTCTGGTCTACTATCCAGGTCATTAGAAGTTTGTCTAATATGGGTCCTTCTCACATTTTTGTTAATCTTGCTGCCTTCGGTGAAGTAGATCCTTTAACAGCTTTTTTCACTTTGTTCTTATTCTTCAAGATTATAGCTATAATGAAATGGGACATACCTGATTGGCAAGTAATAACCATAACTGATTTTCCACATTTGTAGTTCTTAATTTTAATTTTGTTACAAGTCAATTACTTGACATGGCTATTTATTGGAAACATTAACCATAGATTTGGTATGCTTAGGGGCCATAATGAACAAAACCATATGAAATTAAGTCAAGCACAAGACATGCGGTAAACATGAAATGTATGAGGCTGCTTTTGGCGTAAACATATATGGCATTCTATTTTATAACAAACTTTATTTTATAAGTAGAAATAGTATACACTAAAATAACAATAAAAGATATAGTAAATAATTAAACCAATAACATAGCAATTTATTATCATTATCAAGTATAATGTACTGTACATAATTGCATGTGATATACTTTTAAGTGACTAGAAATGCAGTAGTTTTGTTTACACCAGCATCACCACAAACATGTGAGTAAAGCCTTTGGTTACAATGTTAAAAAGTCTATTATAGCACTAAGAGATAGAAATGTTTTTGCTTTATTACAATCTTATGGGACCACTGTTGTATATGAAGTTCATCATAGATCAAAATGCCATTATAAGTTATATGACAGTATTATGTCTTTTATCCATGGATAAGACATATTATATTTTATTTATCAGAGTTTTGTAGTTTTCCTTATGCACATTTTTATTGGATATATCCATATATATCTCATTTTAAGAGGTGCTAGTATAAATGATATTGTGTTTTTAATTTTAAATTGTACTTATTCATTGCTGGTATATTGGAAAGTGATTAAATTTTGTGCATTAAATTTGTATCTTGACACCTCCCTGCAATTGCTTGTTAGTTCCAGGAGTTTTGTCCATTATTTCAGAATTTTTACATATAATCACATATCTGCAAACAAATATAGCTTTACTAGAGGCCCAGTGCATAAAATTCATACACTGGGGTGGGGGTGTCCCTCAGCCCAGCCTGCCCCCTCTCATAGTCCAGGAGCCCTCTGGGAAGCCACAGTCTGGCCTCCCTTTGTGGAAAGCAACCAGGCTGATCAGGGGAAGGCACCAATCCCATTATCCTGCTGCTGCTGCCACTGCTGGCCACCACAGCTGCCAAGGTGTTTTCATGAAAAAATGACAACTTTCTTTAAGCATTTTCAAGATGTCTCTTTCATAGGATATGACTTTTCGTTTGTTCTTTCTAATTCTTTCTTCTCTCTCTCTCTCTCTCTCTCTCTCTCTCTCTCTCTCTCTCTCTCTCTCTCTCTCTCTCTCTCTCTCTCTCTCTCTCTCTTCACATGAGGATATTTTCCCATCGATTTTTAGAGAGCATGGAAGAGAGAGGGAAAGACAGAAACATCAATGTGAGAGAGACACACTTCGATTGGTTGCTTCCTGCATGAGCCCTGACCTCAGCCCCGGCCAGGGAGGAGTCTGCAACCTAGGTACATGCCCTTGATCAGAATCGAACCCAGCCCCCCTGCCAGTTGTGTCTCCGCTCCAGCCCCAGCAGCCCAGTGCCTCAGCCCACAGGGCTGGGGCTGGGGGCTGGCCCCTCTGCGTGTTAATCTCTTTCTCTCCAGGGCCAGGTGCAGGCGATTCTGTCTGTTGTTCTCTCAGGCTCTGGGCCCACACCAGGCCCCTTCTCCTGAGCTGGTCATTACTGTTATGGTGTCCTGGTCTAATTTGTATATTATATAATTTTTTTCCTTTTAATCTGCATATTTTTTATTTTCTTATCTCACTTACTATAATTAGCTAGGACTTCCAGTATGATGTTGAAAAAAGTGGTAAAGAGAGGACATCCTAGCCTTATACCCAACCTTAGTGGGAAAGCTTTGAGGTTCTTACCATTAGGTGTGATGTTAGCTGTAGGTTTTTTTTTGTTTTGTTTTGTTTTGTTTTTAGATATTCTTTATCAATTTGAGGAAGTTCCCTTCTATTTCTAGTTTACTGAGAGTTTTTGTTTGTTTGTTTGTGTGTTTGTTTGTTTTTACCATGAATAAGTGCTGGGTATTTTTAAATACTTTTTTTGCACATGATATTTTTTAGTGTGTTGCTGTGATGGATTTACATTAATTAATTTTCAAATGTTAGACCAGCTTTACATGTCTAAAATAAATCCCACTTGCTCATGCTGTATAATTCTTTTTAAACATTGTTAATATTTCTAAAATTTTTGCATCTACCCAATATGTTCATGAAAGATATTGGTCTGCAGGTTTTTTTTCTTGTAATATCTTTGTGTATCCTTTTGATTAGAGCAAGTAGAGGCCCAATGCATGAAATTCTTGCAAGAGTAGGCCTTCCTTCTCCCAGCTGCCAGCACCGGCTTCCCTCTGGCATCTGGGACCCAGGCTTCCCTTGCAGAAGGAGGCGCTGCCCACCCACCACAGCCCACCATTTAGTGGTCTGGGCTTCCCTTTTTGGGGTGATCATGGAGCCCCCCCAATTGATCACCCCACCAGCTGGTGGCCTGGGACTTCCTCTGCTTCAGTCACCGAGCATTGGCCGGGCCCCCAACCAATTGCATAGCACCTGCCTTGGCTGGCCTGGTGCCAGTTGGTGTCATAACATGGTCCCAGATGGTTGTCTGGATGGTCATTCCGCTGTTTGGCCATTTGGTTGATTTGCATATTAGGCTTTTATTATATAGTATTGCTTTAATATCCAATGAATAACCTCTTCTTCTTAATTTTTTACATAGTTAACCTGGCTAGTTTGAGTAATTTTCATGATATTTTCCAAAGAACCAGCTTTTAGTTATGTTGTTTTTCTTTATTAATATATATTTTTTATTTTGCTAATTTCTGCTCTAATTTTTCTTTTTCTATTTTAAGTTTTAATTTGATCTTTTTCTAATTTCCTAAGGAAGAATCTTATTTTAGATTTTTTCCTCTTTTCTAATTCAATGCTATAAATTTCTCTCTATGTATTTTCACTGTATCCCACAAATTTTAAGTTGAATTTTCATTTAGTTATGAATATTTTTTTATTTTTTTTAAGATCAAGAATTTCTATTTTTTTTATTTTTATTTTTATTTTTTATTTTTTTATTAAATTATTATCTGTGTACATATTTTAACATTGCCCCCCCCATACATACCCTCCCTCCCCAAAGTTTTGTGTCCATTGGTTGTACTTATATGCATGTATACAAGTCCTTCGGATGATCTCTTATCTCCCCCAGCTCTCCCTACCCTCCCGGCTGTAATTTGACAGTCTGCTTTACTGTGTTTATATCTGACTTTTGGTTCATCAGTTTAGAATGTTCTTTAATATCCATAAATGAGTGAGGTCATGTGATATTTCTCTTTTATTGACTGGCTTATTTCACTCAGCATGATGTTCTCTAGTTCTAACCAGGTTGCTGCAAATGATGAGAATTTCTTCTTTTTTATGGCAGCATAGTATTCCATTGTGTAGATGTACCATTGTTTTTGGATCCAATCATCTGCTGAAGGGCACCTAGGCTGTTTTCAGATTCTAGCTATTGTAGATTGTGCTGCTATGAACATAGGGGTGCATATATCCTTTCTGATTGGTGTTTCTAGTATCTTGGGATATATTCCTAGGAGTGGGATTACTGGGTCAAATGGGAGTTCCATTTTCAGTTTTTTGAGGAAACTCCACACTGTTCTCCACAGTGGTTGCACCAGTCTGCATTCCCACTAGCAGTGCACGAGGGTTCCTTTTTCTCCGCAACCTCGCCAACACTTGTCGGTTGCTGATTTGTTGATGTTGGCCATTCCGACAGGTGTGAGATGGTACCGCATTGTTGTTTTGACTTGCATCTCTCGGATAATTAGTGACTTTGAGCATATTTTCATGTGCCTTTTGGCCTTCCTTCTGTCTTCTTTTGAGAAGATTCTATTTAGGTCCATTGCCCATTTTTTAATTGGATCATTCATCTTCCTTTTATTTAGTTGTATAAGCCGTTTGTAGATGATGGAGATTAAACCCTTATCAGTGGTAACATTTGCAAATATGTTCTCCCACACAGTGAAAGCTTTTTATTTTCATGTAGTCCCATTTGTTTATTTTCTCTTTAGCTTCCATTGCCCTAGGTGCAGTATCAGTGAAGAAGTTCTTTTGGCATATGTCTGAGATTTTGCTGCCTGTGGATGCTTCTAGTATTTGTATGGTTTCCCGTCTGATGTTTAAGTCCTGTATCCATTTTGCGTTTATTTTTGTGTATGGTGTAAGTTGGTGATCTAGTTTCATTCTTTTGCATGTATCTGCCCAATTTTCCCAACACTATTTATTGAAGAGACTGTCTTGACTCCATTGTATATCCGTGCCTCCTTTGTCAAATATTAATTGAGCATAGTGATTTGGGTTGATATCTGGGTTCTCGATTCGATTCCATTGATCTATATGTCTGTTCTTGTGCCAGTACCAGGCTGTTTTGAGAACAGTGGCTTTGTAATACAGCTTGAAGTCTGGTATTGAGATCCCTCCTACTTTACTCTTCTTTCTCAGGATTGCTGTGGCTATTTGGGGTCTTTTATTGTTCCAAATGAACTTTTAGAAAGTTCTTTCTAGGTCAGTGAAATATGAAGTTGGTATTTTAATGGGGAGTGCATTGAACCTATGGATTGCTTTAGGAAGTATGGACATTTTGATGATGTTGATTCTACCAATCCATGAACATGGTATGTTCTTCCATCTTACATCTTCCTCTATCTCTTGTTTCAGTGTCGTGTAGTTTTCCGCATATAGGTCCTTTACTTCCTTAGATAAGTTTATTCCTAGGTATCTTCATTTTTTTGGTGCGATGGTAAATGGAATTACTTTTTTAGTCTCTGTTTCTATAAGTTCGCTGTTGGTGTATAGAAATGCCATAGATTTCTTGGTGTTAATTTGGTATCCTGCTACATTGCCAAATTCATTTATTAAGTCAATTAGTTTTTTAATGGAGTCTTTTGTGTTTTTTATGTACAATATCATGTCATCTGCAAATAAGGATAACTTTACTTCTTCTTTTCCAATTTGGATGCCTTTTATTTCCTCTTCTTGTCTAATTGCGATTGCTAGTAATTCCAGTACTATGTCAAAGAGGAGTGGCGATAGTGGGCATCCCTGTCTTGTTCCTGTTCTTAGAGGGAATGGTTTTAGTTTTTGCCCATTGAGTATGATGTATGCTGTGGGTTTATGATATATAGCTTTTATATATGATGTTGAGGTATGATCCTTGTACTCCCACCTTGTTGAGAGTTTTTATCAGGAAAGGGTGTTGGATTTTATCAAATGCTTTTTCTGCATCAATTGATATGACTATATGATTTTTATCTTTCAATTTGTTTATGTGATGTATCACGTTTATTGATTTATAGATATTGTACCAACCTTGCATTCCTGGAATAAATCCTACTTGGTCATGTTGTATGACCTTTGTGATGCTCTGCTGGAGCCGATTTGCTAGAATTTTGTTGAGGATTTTGGCATCTATGTTCATGAGGGATATTGGCTTGTAATTCTCTTTCACTGAGTTGTCTTTATCTGGTTTTGGTATTTGGGTGATTCTGGCTTCATAGAAGGAGCTTGGAAGTGTTCCTTCCTCTTAAATTTTTTGGAATAGTCTGAGGAGGATAGGTTTTAGTTGTTCCTTGAATGTTTGGTAAAACTCTCCTGTGAAGCCATCTGGCCCTGGGCTTTTGTTTACTGGCAGCTTTTTGATGACTGTTTCAATTTCTTCCCAAGTCACTGGTCTATTGAGATTTTTAGATTCTTCCTGATTGAGTTTTGGAAGGTTGTATTTTTCTAGGAATATGTCCATTTCCTCCAGGTTGTTCAGTTTGTTGGAATAGAGTTGTTCGTAGTATTTTGTAACAATCCTTTGTATTTCGGCGGGGTCTGTTGTTCTTTCACCTCTTTCGTTTCTGATTTTGTTTATTTGAGTCCTCTCTCTTTGTTTCTTGGTTAGCTTGGCTAGATGTTCTTCTATCTTGTTTATCCTTTCAAAGAACCAGCTCTTGGTTTTGTTGATCTTCTGTATTGTTTCTTTGGCCTCTATGTCGTTTATCTCCGCTCTGATTTTTGTTACTTCCTTCCTTCTGCTTACACTGGGCTTTTCTTGTTGCTCTTTTTCTAACTCTTTGAGTTGTAGAGTTAGATAATTTGTTACCATT
This sequence comes from Pipistrellus kuhlii, assembly GCF_014108245.1. NCBI lineage: Eukaryota > Metazoa > Chordata > Mammalia > Chiroptera > Vespertilionidae > Pipistrellus > Pipistrellus kuhlii. The sequence goes on from NW_023425471.1 coordinate 27,493,365, forward strand.
TCTTCTTCTTCTTTTTTTTTTTTTTTTTTTTTTTTTTTTTTTTTTTTGCAATAGGCTTTAGGGATATGAACTTCCCTCTCAAAACTGCTTTTGCTGTGTCCCATAGATTTTGGATATTTGTGTTTTCATTGCCATTTGTTCCTAGGATGTTTTTAATTTCTTCCTTGGTAACCCAGTCCTTGTTGAATAGCATGCTGTTTAGTCTCCATGTGTTTGACTTCTTTGAATTGTTTTTATTGTAGTTACTTTCCAGTTTTATGCCACTATGATCTGAGAAGATGCTTGGTATTATTTCTATTTTCTTGAATTTTAAGAGACTTTGCCTATGTCTCAAAATGTGGTCTATCTTTGAATGCCTCATGTGCGCTTGAGAAGAATGTATATTCTGTGGCTTTGGGGTGGAATGTTCTGAAGATGTCGATTAATTCCATCTGGTCTAGTGAATCATTTAGGATTGATATTTCTTTGCTGATTTTTTGTTTAGATGATTTGTCGAAGGGTGACAGTGGGGTATTAAAATCTCCTACTATGATTGTATTGCTATTAATCTCTCCCTTAATGTCCTCCAGCAGTTTTTTTTTAATGTATTTGGGTGCTCCCATATTGGGTGCATATATACTTACCAGGGTTATTTCTTCTTGTTGGATTGCTCCCTTTACTATTATGAAGTGGCTTTCATTATCTCTTGTTATGTCCTTCACTCTGAGATGTAATTTGTCAGATATAAGTTTGCTACCTCAGCTTTTTATTCATTTCCGTTCCCCTGGAAAACCTTTTTCCATCCCTTCACCCTCAGTCTGTGTGCATCTTTTTTTCTGACGTGGATTTCTTGTAGACAACATATACATGGTTCTTATTTTCTTATCCAATCCATTACCCTATGTCTTTTGATTGGAGCATTTAGTCCATTTAAATTTAAAGTTATTATTGATAGGTACTTATTTGACGCCATCTTTATTCTATACCCTTGTGTTCCTTCTTTGCTTTCTATTTCTTTAATTTTACAGTAGACCCTTTAGCATTTCTTGCATCGCTAGTTTGGTGGAGATAAATTCCCTTAGTCTGTTTTTGTCTGTGAAGCTCCTGATTTCACCTTCAATTTTGATTGATAGCCTTGCTGGGTATAGTATTCTTGGATTCAGACCATTCCTTTGCATGACTTTGTATATTTCATCCCATTCCCTTATGGCCTGATGAGTTTCTGTGGAGAAATCAGTTTCTAGTCTGATGGGGGTTCCTTTATATGTAACTTTCTGTCTCTCTCTGGCTGCTTTTAAAATTCTTTTGTTGTTGTTGTTGTTTGCCAGTTTAGTTATAATGTGCCTTGGGGTCGTTCTTCTGGGGTTCATTTTGCTTGGGACTCTGTGAGCATCTTAGATTTGTGTGGGTTTTTTCTTCTCTATCTCAGGAAAGTTTTCTGTCATTATTTCTTGAAATACGTTTTCCATGTCTTCCTCAGTTTCCTTTCCTTCTGGAACCCCTATTATTCTAATATTGTTTTGTTTTGTATTGTCCCAAAGTTCCCTTAGACTTTCCTCCTGCCTTTTAATTTTTTTTTTTTCCAGAATCTGTTTTAATTGGATATTTTTTTCCATCTTGTCTTCTAGCTCACTGATGCGGTCCTCTGCTTCTTCTAGTCTACTCTTGATGCTTTCTATTGAGTTCTTCATAGTAGCGACGTCATTTTTCATTTCTTCTTGGTTCTTCTTCATTTCCTCTTGGTTCTTACTCATATTGTCAAATTTGTCTTCCATTCTTTTTAGCCATTTTATGATCATTACTCTGAATTCTTGCTCTGGTAGGTTGCTTGATTCTATCTCGTTTACTTCCTTTTCTGGTGATGCCTGCTTTTCTTTCATATGCGGGCTGTTTCTTTGTCTCCCCATGATCTCTCTTTTTAGGATGTCTGGTTGTGTAACTCTCTCTCTCCTTTTAGCTGTGCGGTGGGGCACTCCTGTGAGTCCAAGTGTTCGTGCCTCCTGGGATCTGAGTTCTGGGGGTCACAGCTGCTTGGTGGTCGCTGCAGCTGTGAATATTCAGGCCTCTGACACGATCCAATCTTCCTCTCCTAGTTATAAATATTTTTAAATTTATGATACTTCTTTTATCAAAATGTTATTTAGAAGCATGTTGTTTAGTTTCCTAATATATTGAGCTTTTCCATCCACCTTTTGGTTTCTGATTTCCAGTTTTATTTTATTGTGATCTGAGAATAAATACATTTGATTTCTATTCTTTTGTTTTTCTAGGTTTATTGAGATATACTTGTTATAACATTATATAAGTTTAAAATATACAATGTGATGATTTGATACCAAATAAGATCAGTTAAAACATCTTTCACTCCACATAATTACTATTTGGTTATTATGATTATGGTGAGAATATAAAATCACTACTCTCATTGCAAGTTTCAAGTATAAAATACAGTATTGCTAAATGTAGTTGCATGTGGTACCTTACATCCCTTGAACTTATTCATCTTATAATCAAAAGTTTGTGCACATTAACCAACATCTCTTAATTTCTCCTACTCCGCAGTCCCTGGGAACTACAATTTACTCTTTGTGTCTATGACTTTGATGTTTTTAGATTTCATATGTGAGATAATTCATTATTTGGTTTTGTGTGTCAAACTTATTTCACTACATATAATGCCCTCAGTGTTCATCAATGTTTTCACAATTGGTAGGATTCATTTTTTATAGATGAATTATATGTATAACATTTTCTTTATCCGTTCATCTATAGTAGACACTTAGATTGTCTCCATGTCTGGACTATTGATAATAACGATATTGTGATCATGGGAGTGTAGATTTCTCTTTGAGACAGTGATTTAATTCCCTTACATATATATTCAGAAGTGAGATTATTAGATCATATGGTAGTTCTACTTTTAATCTCTTGAGTAATCTTCATACTATCTTCCGTAATGTTTGTCCCAGTTTAAATTCCCACCAAATGTGCACCAGGATTCCCTTCATATCCTCACAAGTATATGTTATCTTTTGTCTTTTTAATAATAGCCCTCCTGGGATGTATGAGATGATATTTCGAGATTTTTATTTTCATTTCTCTGATGATTTCATGTACTTATTGGGTATTTGTATCCATTCTTTGTAAAAATGTCTATTCAAGTTCTTTATCCATTTTTCAGTAAGACTTCTTTTTGGCTATTGAATTGTTTGAGTTCCTTCTGTGTTTGGGATAATTGCCCTTTATCAGTTGCATGGTTTGCATATATTTTCTCCAATTCCATAGGTTGATTTTTCATTTTCTTTATTGCTTACTTTGCTGTGTTTGAACCTGTTAGTTTGATGTAATCTCATTTGTTGGTTATTACTTTTGTTGGTTGTATTTTTAGTGTCAAAACCAAAAAATCATTGCTAAAACCAAAGTCAAAGAGCTTTGTCCATATATTTTCTTCTAAGAGTTTTGAAGTTTCAGATCCTTACAATTAAATCCTTAATGAATTTCAAGTTAGTCATTTTGCATGTGACTATCCAGTTTTTCAAATACCATAATACCATTTATTAAAGACATACCATGTCCATTCTTGGTGCCTTTGTTAAAAATTAGTTAACTATATATGCATAAATTTATTTTTTAAAAATATATTTTATTGATTTTTTTTTTTTTTACAGAGAGGAAGGGAGAGGGATAGAGAGTTAGAAATATCAATGAGTAAAAATATTGATCAACTGCCTCCTGCACACCTCTTACTGGGGATGTGCCCGCAACCAAGGTACATGCCCTTGATTGGAATCAAACCTGGGACCTTTCAGTCTGCAGGCCAATGCTCTAGCCATTGAGCCAAACCAGTTAGGGCAGATTTATTTCTTGACTGCCTGTTTTGTACCATCGGTCTGTGTGTCTGTTGTGTGTGTGTGTGTGTGTGTGTGTGTGTGAATATCACCCTGTTTTGATTGCTAATATAGTTTGAAGAGAAAGTGTGATGCTCCGAGCTTTGTTTTTCTTTTTCAAAATTGCTTTGGTTCCATTAAAGGCAGTTTATGGTTCCATTAAAATTGTGGAATTTTTTTCTACTTCTGTGAAAAGTTCCATTGTAATTTTGCTAGCAATTGCATTGAATTTACATATTACTTCAGATAATGGGTATTTTAATACAATTAACTTTTCTGATTCATGAACATGAGATATATTCCTATTTATTTGTGCTGTCTTCCATTTCTTTAATCAGTGTCTTATAGTTGTCAGTATGTAGGTTAAATTTATTCCTGGACACTGCCTGGACCCATGTGCTTACCACGGACACCTCCATGAACTGCATGAGTGCCACTAACCATGAAGGCCTCTCACCCCTGCTGTGGACTTACCCACTGCCACTACTACTGTAGGGTGGTGCTGCTACCACAGCCCTAGAACCCAGCTGCTCTGCTGCATCACCAGAGCTTGGGCAGGAAGGAGCTCCAGATATGTATGAGCAGAAATGGGACTGAACAGTAGGACTAGGAAGGAGAATCAACCCTGCTTGCCCACCTGAAAGCAAGGGATGTGCTCTCTTTCCCACTGGCAAAACAGCTGCTTCTGACCTGAACTGCAGTGACCTGAAGTAAGGGGGAACAGCCCAGGGCTGAAAATCTGTGCCCCTGCAGGTGGTGGTAAGGAGAAGCCAGCAAGCAAGGCACAGCTAAGGCATTGGAAGGAGAGAAAGTGCCTCCCTATCCCAAGCTACTGGCAGCACTCCCAACACTAGCCTGGTCAAACACAAATAGTCCTTGCCAAGACTAAGATAACCCTGCAGAGCCCAGCTCCATGGGAGAAGGGAAAACAGCTCAGAACAGGGACACTCAAGATGTGAGATTCAAAGCAGAATCAGCCTGTGGGCTAAGGGGCCCCACTCACTGGACTACTAAGAGCTTCAACCTATCTGGCCTCAATCATGTTGTCTAGGGCCAGAAAATTACAGTGACTCACACTGGCCTGCACCAGAGAAGCTCCTGTCAGGCCCATGATAGACACACTAAGGATCCAAATTCAGAGAGCAATTAAGTGAGCTTCACAAATAGCGGACCCAGAGGTTTTTGAGTGTGTGACGTTATAACTTTTGAGTGTGTGTAGGGGTGACTTTTGTTTTTTTTGTCTTTATTTTCAACCCTTTTTCTCTCTTCTCTTTTTTTCTTGCATATCTCTAATTTCTCTCTTTCCTTGGATTCTATTTTTTTGGTCTCTTTTTATTGTTATTATTAATATTTATCATTTTATTTAATTTTTCTCTTCTCTTTTTTTCTGTTTAACTTTTCCTATGTATATTTTAATATATCAATTATTACTGTTTTGAAACCATTATTATTATTTCATTTATAATTTATTTTCTGTTTCCTTGTCTTTTTCATCCCTATGCTATTTTTTTTTTGCTTACTTCCTACTTGCATATTACAATTTTTAATTCTTTTCCTTTTTTTTTTTTTTATATCTCCTCTAAGTCTTTGATTTAGTTCTTTTAGTATCACTTTCTTTTTTTCTTTGCTTTGCTTTGCCTTTTTTTGCCTCTTAGTTGCCCATTTTTTGATTGGGTTGTGTATCTGCCTTTTATTAAGTTGTATGAGTTCCCTGTAAATGTTGCAGATTAAACCCTTATCATTGGCAAATATGTTCTCCCATGCAGTGGGCTTTTTATTGTTTTATTGATGGTTTCTTTTGCTGTGAAGAACCTTTTTGTTTTGAAGAAGTCCCATTTGTTTTTCTCTTTAGTTTATATTGCCCTAGGAGATGTATCAGTGAAGAAATTGCTTCAGCATATGCTGCCTGGGGGTTCCTCTAGTATTTTTATGGTTTCCTATCTTGTGTTTAAGTAATTTAACCATTTTGAGTTTATTTTTGTGTATGGTGTAAGTTGGTCTAGTTTTATTGTTTTGCATGTATCTGTCCAATTTTCCCAACACCACTTATTGAAGAGACTGTCTTAACTCCATTGTATGCTCTTGCCTCCTTTGTCAAATATTAATTGAGCATAGTGTTTTGGGTTGCTTTCTGGGTTCTCTATTCTATTCCATTGGTCTATAAGTCTGTTCTTAGGCCAGTAACAGGCAGTTTTGAGAACAGTGGCTTTGTAATACAGCTTGATAGCTGGTACTTAGATCCCTCCTACATTGCTCTTCTTTCTCAGGATTACTGAAGCTATTTGAGGTCTTTTTTATTCCAGATGAATTTTTGGAGTTTGTTCTAGGTCTGTGAAATATGCCATGGTATTTTAATGGGGAGTGCATTGAATGTATAGATTGCTTTGGGTAGTGTGGACATTTTAATTATGTTGATTTTACCAATTCATGAACATGGTATATTCTTCCATCTATTTACTTCTTCCTCTATCTCTTTTTTCAATGTCCGGTAGTTTTGCCTCCTTAGTTAAGTTTATTCCTAGGTATCTTAATTATTTATTTATATATATTTTTTGGTGCAATGGTAAATGGGATTTTTTTTTTAGTTTATCTTTCTGTAAATTCACTATTGGTGTATAGAAATTCCATAGATTTCTTAGTGTTCAATTTGTATTCTGCTACATTGCCAAATTCATTTATTAAGTCTATTAGTTTTTTTATGGAGTCTTTCGTGTTTTTTTATGTACAGTAGTATATCATCTGCAAATAAGGACAGCTTTACTTCTTTTCCAATTTGAATGCCTTTTCTTTTTTCTTTTTGTCTAACTGCAATGACTAATAATTTCAGTAATATGTCGAACAGGGGTGGTGAGAGTGGGCATCTCTGTCTTGTTCCTGTTCTTAGGGGAAATGGTTTTAGTTTTTGCTCATAGAGTATGATAATGGCTGTGGGTTTGTTATGTATGGCTTTTATTATGTTGAGGTATGATCCTTCTATTCACACCTTGCTGTGAGTTTTTATCAAAAATGGGTGTTGGATTTTGTCAAATGCTTTTTCTGTATCAATTGATATGACTATGTGGTTTTTAATCTCTCAATTTGTTTATGTGATGTATCAGGTTTACTGATTTGTGGATATTGTACCATCCTTGCATTCCTTTGATAAACCCTACTTGGTCATGGTGTATAATCTTTCTGATGTACTGCTGGAGCCAATTTTTTAAAATATATTTTTTATTGATTTTTTACAGAGAGGAAGGGAGATAGAGAGCTAGAAACGTCGATGAGAGAGAAACATCGACCAGCTGCCTCCTGCACGCCCCCTACCGGGGATGTGCCTGCAACCAATGTACATGCCATTGACCAGAATCGAACCCGGGACTTTTCAGTCCACAGACCGACGCTCTACCACTGAGCCAAACCGGTTTCGGCATGCTGGAGCCAATTTGCTAGAATTTTGTTGAGGATTTTGGCATCTATATTCATGAAGGATATTGGCCTGTAATTCTCTTTCATTGTGTTGTCTTTATCTGGTTTTGGTATTAGGGTGATGCTGGCTTCATAGAATGTGGTTGGAAGTGTTCTTTCCTCTTGAATTTTTTGGAATAGTCTTAGGAGGATAGGTTTTAGTTCTTCCTTGAATGTTTGGTAAAACTCCCCTGTGAAGCCTTCTGGCCCTGGGCTTTTGTTTGCTGAAAGCTTTATGATGACTGCTTCAATTTCTTCCATAGTTTCTGGTCTATTGAGATGATTAGATTCTTCCTATTTGAGTTCTGGAAAGTTGTATTTTTTCTAGGAATATGTTCATTTCTCCAAGTTGTCTAGTTTATTGGAATAGAGTTGTTCATAGTATTTTTTAACAATGTTTTGTATTTCAGTGGGGTCTGTTGTTATTTCACCTCTTTCGTTTCTGATTTCGTTTATTTGAGTCTTCTCTCTTTGCTTCTTGGTGAGCCTGGCGGTTCATCAATCTTGTTTATCCTTTCAAAGAACCAGTTCTTGGTTTTGTTAATTTTTTTTTTTGTCTCAATGTTGTTTATCACCACTCTGATCTTTATCATTTCCTTCCTTCTGCTAAACTGCGCTTTTGATGTTGCTCTATTTTTAACTCTTTGAGTAGTAGGGTTAGGTAATTTATTACCAGTGTTTCTGTTATTTTGTTTGTTTGTTTGTTTGTTTTTGCAGTAGGCTTGTAGGGCTATGAACTTCCCTCTCAAGACTGTTTTTGCTGTGTCCCATAGATTTTGGATTGTTGTTATTTCATTTTCATTTGTTGCCATGATGTTTTTTATTTTTTCCTTGAACTCTCTGGTAACACAGTCATTGTTTAATAGCATGCTGTTTAGTCCCCATGTGTTTGCTTTCTTTTAATTGTTTTTATTGTAGTTGATTTCCAGTTTTATGCCACTGTGATCTGAGAAGATACTTGATATGATTTCTATCTTCTTGAATTTGAAGAGACTTTGCCTATGACCCAACATATAGTATATCTTTGAAAATGACTCATGTGCACTTGAGAAGAATGTATATTCTGTGGCTTTGGGGTGGAATGTTCTGAAGATGTCAATTAATTCCACTGGTTTAGTGAGTCATTTAGGATTGATGTTCTTTGCTGATTTTTTGTTTAGAGGTTTTGTCCAATGGTGACAATGGGGTATTATCTTCTATTATAACTGTATTGCTGTCAATCTCTCTTTTGATATCTTCCAGGAGTTTTTTAATGTATTTTGGTGCTCTTGTATAGGATGTGTATATGTTTACCAGACTTATTTCTTCTTGTTGGATTGCTCCCTTTAGTATTATGAAGTGGCCTTCTCATCTCTTATTATGTGCTTCAATTGGAGATCTAAAATATCAGATATAAGCATTGCTACCCCAGCTTTTTTTCTTTTCCATTCACCTGAAAAACTTTTTACCATCTCTTCACCCTCAGTCTGTGTGCGTCTTGTTTTCTGGCGTGGGTTTCTTGTAGACAGCAGATGTATTGGTCATGTTTTCTTATCCAATCCGTTACCCTATGTCTTTTGATTGGGATATATAATCTATTTATATTTAAAGTTGTTATTGATAGACACCTATTTGTCACCATTTTTATTCTTTACCCCAGGGTTCCTTCTTTGCTTCCTATTTCTGTTTTTGTTTGTTTGCTTGTTTGTTTGTTTGTTTGTTTCATTTTTTTTACAGCAGACCCTTTAGCATTTCTTGCATTGCTCATTTGGTGGTAATAAATTCCCTTATTCCTTTTTTGTCTGTGAAGCTCCTGATTTCACCTTCAATTTTGATTGATAGCCTTGCTGGGTACAGTATTCTTGGATTCAGACCCTTCCTTTGCATGACTTTGTATATTTAATTCAATTTCTTTCTGGCCTGATGTGTTTCTGTTGAGAAATCAGTCTCTAGCCTGTGGGGAGATCATTTGTAGACAACTTTCTGTCTCTCTCTGGCTGCTTTTAAGATTATTACTTTATTTTTGATGTTTGCCAATTTAATTATAATATGCCTTGGCGTTGGTCTTTTGGAGTTCATTTTGCTTGGGAATCTGTGAGCTTCTTGGGTTTGTGTGGGGGTTTTTCTTTCCTATGACAGGGAATTTTTCTGTCATTATTTCTTCAAACAGGTTTTCTGTTCCTTGCTCAGTTTCCTCTCCTCTGGAACCCCTATTATGCAGATTATGTTTTGTTTTGTGTTGTCCCAAAGTTCCATTAGGCTCTCCTCTTGCTTTTTAATTTTTTTCTAGTAGCTGCTCTACTTGGGTATTTTTTCCTATCTTGTTTTCTAGCTCACTGATGTGGTCCTGTGCTTCTTCTAGTCTACACTTGATATTTTCTGTTGAGTCCTTTACAGCAGCAATGTTATTTTTCATTTCTTCTTTGTTCTTCATTTTCCCTTGGTTCTTACACATATTACTGAATTTATCTTCCATTCTTTTCAGCCAACTTGTGACCATTTCTTTGAACTATTTCTCTGACAAATTGCTTGCTTCCATTTCATTTACTTCCTTTTCTGGTGATGCCTACTTTTCTTTCATATGCAGGCTGTTTCTTTGTCTCCCCATGGTCTCTCTTCCCTGGGTGTCTGGTTATGTAGTTCTCTCTCTCCTTATCCCAGACGAAATCTGACCTTTCCTTGGTGGAGTGTAGAGCTCCCCTGAGTTCGTGTGTTCACACCAACTGGGGACTGGTGCTCTGGAATTCACAGCTATTTGGTGGGTTCCACAGTTGTACATTTGCAGGCTTCTGATAACATCCACTTTCTCCTTCAAGATGATGCAGTGTCCACTTCCAAGCCTGTCACTCTCAGAGGGAATCTAGCTGCACTAGGCCTCTAGTATATACATAAAACTAGGGGTCCAGTGCACAAAATCTGTGCACTGGTGAGGGGTCCCCCAGCCTAGCCTTCCCCCTCTCACATACTAAGACCCCTCAGGGGTTGTCCTACAGATGGCTTAAGCCTGCTCCACATTAGGAGCGGACCTAAGCCACAGTCTGGCCTCTCTTTGCTTGAGGTGACTGGGCTGATCAGGGGAAGGCGCCAGCCCCATCACCCTGGTGCTGCAGCCACTGCCAGTCACTGCAGCCACCAAGGTATTTTCATCAACATGGACTCCAGTCCCTTCACCATGAAAAAAATGACAACTTTCTTTAAGCATTTTCAATATGTGTCTTTCATAGGATATGACATTTCTTTCTTTATTTTTCTTTTTATCCTCACCTGAGAATTTGTTTCCATTGATATTTTCCTCTTCCCTCCCATCTCAAGCTCAACCCCTTCCCAAGCCAAAAGACTCTGCCCCAGGTTTAGACTTGGGGAGGGGATCCCCGCCCTTCCAATTGCAGGCTTGGCCCCTTCCCAAGCTTAAAGCCTCTGCCTGATGGCCGGCTGGGAGTGCCTAGGTACCTAGGAGGTTCCCTGGACCCAGGCATGTATGCAAATTAACCGCCATGTTTGTTGGATTAATTTGCATACTCTGATTGGCTGTGGGCATAGTGAAGGTACAGTCAATTTACATGTTTCCCTGTTATTATTATAGGTAAGATAACCCCATAGGAAAAATTTTAAGCTAAATTCATACTACTTATTATTTGTTTTTTAATTTTTTTAATTGATTTCATATAGAGCAAGGGAGAGGGAGAGATATAGAAACATCAATAATGAGAATCATCCATTGGCTGACTCCAACATGCCCCCTCCTGGGGATCAAGCCAATCTCTGGCATGTGCCCTGCCTGGGAATTGAACCATTAACTCCCGGTTCATGGGTTGATGTTCAACCTCTAAGCCACATCTGCCGAGCTTATTGTTTATTTTTAAGTGTATATATCAAAATTCAGGTCTAGATTGAGCACTTACAGTAAAGCAACGAGATTTGTTTGGAATCATATCTTCCTGTATCATACATAGAATTCCGGGAAAAAGAAGTCTGAGAGTAGGGGAAATGTACAACATATATCACTAAGTCACACACATTGGGAATTAAGAGAGAAATTAAAAACAATCTTCCCAGATATAAACCAATCTGAAGTATAGTATATCCCCTTTGAGAGAAGTATTTTTATTAAAGATAATTTACATTTCCCTATACAACTCTGAAATAAGGCCACTTTATAAAATTCTCTCATAGAAAGATTTTTCATTCAGATGGCAAATAGACATGAAAAGATACTCATCACTAATAATCAGAGAAAAGCAAATTAAAAGCACAATGAGATATTATCTCACACCTATCAGAATGGTTATCATTAATAAATCAACAAACAAGTGTTGGTCATGATATGGAGAAAGGAGAACTTTTTACACTGTTGGTAGGAATTCAGATTGGTCCAGTCACTGTGGAAAACTGCTTTTTGACCTAGCTACTATCCTATTTATGGGAATATATCCTAAGAATCTTTAAACACTAATTCAAAAGAATATATGCATCCCTATGGTCACTCAGCATTACTTATGATAACTAAGATTTGAAAGCAGCCTAAGTGCCCATCAGTAGATGAGTGGATTAAAAAAAAAAAAAAAAGCTGTACTACTTTTATATAATAGAATACTACTAGGCTGTCAAAAAGGAAATCTTACCTTTTGCAACAGGGTGGATGAACCTGGAGAATATTATGCTAAGTAAAATAAGCAACTCACAGAAAGATAAATGAAATATAATTTCAGTTACATGTGTAATCTAATGAACAACATAAACTTTCAAACAAAATAGAAAAAATATTTATAGAGACAGAGAAAAGACTGACAGCTGTCAGATGGGAGAGTTGTTATGAGGGCTAGTTAAATAGGTGAAGAGATTAAGCAAAAAAAGAGAACATTTCTCAGTATATCAAAGCTTAATAGCACCAAGAAAAGGTCTATGTGTTTCATAAAAGCCAGTAAGTAATAAAGATCCGATACCATTATTAAACTTCTCTTTCTGCTAAATTCAGACCACATTATATATTTACCAATTTGGTTTAAGAAACACTTCTGAAAATGATGAGAGGAATGAGAGGATGGCGGTGTAGGTGAAAAGCTGGTCTGTGGCTCGCACAACAATTTGAAAAAATTAAAACTAATACAAAGGACATCTATCATCCAAAACCACAGGAAGGCTGGCTGAAAGAGAGGGGAGTGCAAGGGCTGAAAAGCTGAGGAGCCTAGATACGGAGGCACGTGAATCAGGCTGGTGGCGAATCGGGCTGGTGGCGGGCAACTGGGCGCGTGGTGCGGCTTTTCTTTTCAACCGGAAAGGAAACAAGCTCCCTATCGCTTTGAAATCCAGTTTCTGGGGTCACGTGGGGGACCCAAACGCCTATGGGGAGAAGCTGGGCCATCGGGGCAGAAGTGAAGGCAACTCTTGCAGAGGTGCGTGCAGCAATCATTGTTTACTGCGCTGGACCACAGGGAAACGGGGACTTGGAAACACGGAAGGGCAGGGACTGCTGACTGCAGCCATTGCTGTTAGCAATGTGACCTCATGAGACCCCGCCCCACCCTGAGGCCCCGCCCTACCCTGATACCCTGCCCTGAAGCCCAGCCCACAGATTCTACAGCCCTGTCCAGGCACCACAAAGCTACTTTTACATATGAATTGCCTGTATTGAGGCAGCTTAACCATATATAAACTGCAGCTCCTGCAAAAAACAAAACAAAACAAAACAAAACAAACAACCAAAAATGCCAAGACCCAAGCAAACAGGAGAAAACTGTAGTTCTCGCTGTAGCTCCTGAACTGAACCCCATTGGAGATCCAGAAGCCAGTGTTCCTAGTGGTCAGTTTCAACCACTCACACCCATAAGTGACACATTCAGGAGACGGACTCAGTGAGCACCAAAGCCCCACTGAAACAAACCGTGTCTCCAGCGCAGCAGTTCTTCCTTTATAGACAGAGCGGGTCTTCACAGACAATTGGCCTGGAGATCAATTCCTCCCAGAGTACCAACAGCAAACAAGACTTAATTATATTAAGACTTTGCACTCAGCCCACAAAGGGATATACCAAAAGCGACCACCCCAGGTGATCGGGGAAGCTGTTAGGTCACCTACCACACAAAGCCACTCCATCAACACAGGGAGGAGACACAGAAACATGTCACGAATGGGAGAGATGGAGGAAAGTAAACTACTGGACGACACAGAGTTCAGAATCACATTGATAAGATTATTCAAGAATCTTCTAAAAACCTTTGAGAAACTTGATAAGACCTCCAAGAAGCTCGGTGAGACCTTCAAGGACCTTAAAGAGAATACCAAAAAAAATAAAATAAAAATGGAAAAGGACCAGTCAGAAATTAAGCATACAATCTCTGAAATAAAGAATATACAGAAACTCAACTATAGATCAACGTACCCCAAGAATCAAGCCAATGATCTGGAATATAAGGAAGAAAAAAAATCACCCAACCAGCGAAGCAGAAAGGAAGAAGAATCCAAAAGTGTGAGGATGTTGTAAGGAGCCTCTGGGACTGCTTAAAACGTACCAACATCTGGATTTTTGGGGTGCCAGAGGAGAGCAAGCAGGATATTGAAGGCTTAATGGAAGAAATAATGACAGAAAACTTTCCCTACCTGATAAAAGAAATAGACTTACAAGTTCAGGAAGCATACAGAACCCCAAACAAGAGGAATTCAAGGAGGAACACACCAAGAAACATCATAATTAAAATGCCAAGGGCAAAAGACAAAGAGAGAATCTTCCAAGCAGCAAGAGAAAAACAGCTGGTTACCTTCAAGGGAGTACCCATATGACTGTCAGCTGATTTCTCAACAGAAACTATGAAGGCCAGAAGGGAGTGGCAAGAAATATTCAAAATGATGAACAACAAGAACCTACAACCAAGATTACTCTACCCAGCAAAACTATCATTCAGAATTGAAGGTCAGATAAAGAGCTTCACAGACAAGAAAAAGTTAAAGGAGTTCATCAACACCAAACCAGGATTATATGAAATACTGAATGGTATTCTTTAAGGAGAGGAAAAAGAAGAAGAAAAAGTAAAGGTAAAAATTAAGAAGAAAAAAACCCCCATAAAATACATACCTACCAACAAGTGAATCTAAAAATCAAGTGAATAAAAAATCTGAAGAACAAAATGGACTGGTAAACATAATAGAATCAGGGACATAGAAAGGAATTGGACTAACAATTCTCAGGGAGAAGGGAGTCTGAGGGGAGAGGGAAGAGATTGGACAAAAATCTTACACCTATGGATGAAGACAGGGGCAGGGGTAAGGGCATGGGGAGGAGTTGAGAATCAGGTGGAGGGGAACTATGGGGGAAGAAGGGGGAAAGAGGAACACCTGTAATAAACTGAACAATAAAGATTTATTATTAAAAATTTAAAAAAAGAAAAGAAAAAAGAAAAAAATGAGAAAAAAACCCACTTCTTTTTTATAATGAAAAAAACACATAACATACAACTTCTAATCTTTTTTTCCATTATAGTTCACATTCAATATTATCTTGGATTAGTTTCAGGTGCACAACATAGTGGTTATACAATCATATACTTTACAGAGTGGTCCCTAATATTTCAAGTACCCAACCTGGCCTGTACATAGCTATTACAATATTTTTATTTTTTTCCTCCATTGACCTCTGTCTGGCCACTCCCACCCCCCAGCACATGCCCTCACCACCCTAGTGACTGTGTCCATTGGTAATGCTTATATGCATGCATACAAGTCCTTTGGTTGCTCTCTTATTCACCCCTCCTCACCTTCCCTCTGAGGTTTGACAGTCAGTTTGATGCTTCTCTTTTTCTGAATCTATTTTTGTTTATCAGTTTATTTTGTTCACTATATTCCACAAATGAGTAAGATCATGTGTTATTTATCTTTCTCTGATTGGCTTATTTTGTATTGCATAATGACTCAATTACTTCTGGTTGGAAGAGGTAAAGATCTTACTTCAGTGAAGTGTGAGGTGTGTCTCATACGAAAGTGTCCATGCATGTTAACAGCCAATGACAACAGACTTGGTAGTAATTGAATACAATTTTTGGAGTGACTTTCCAAGGATACATGTGCTTAATACATGCACCATAAGCTTTATATTCTTGCCTTTTTAGTTCCAAATAAAGTAGTTTTTTCTTTCATACAGCAAATCCTATCTCCTAACTTCTTTGAAAAGTCAGACTATTAGCTGTTACTTAGCTTTGTTATGTAGGATTATTTTATTATTACCATGAGGAATTTTTCATTCTATTAACTTATTTAATAACTAATTAATATATAAAAATGTTTCCATACATAATTTCTCCCACACACATATGGCCACAAGCACAGACATAGAGCCTGCCTCATGCTTAGAATATAATAAGCAGTAATTCCAGGCCAGTGAAATTTGCGTAGGAAACAAGCAGATGTCAGATTACTGGATGAGAAAGTGACAGGTGGTTAAATGCCTTCCTATTTAAGTGAAGCACTCACATTAGAATGGAATTTCTACTTAGTGAACTGGAAGGGTAGGACAGGGACAGAAGGATTCATATTTCTTGCAGAGCCTAGGTGCTATATGAGGGTATGAAATGAAAGTCATTAATAGATTTTTTTTCTAGTACACCCAAGAACTTTCTGTAGTTTATTCTCTGTCACTAGGCTCCTGACTATGGACAGTTACTGGGTTTTTACAGTGCATAAATATTTTGATCCCACTGAACTTTGTTCCTCTTTTATATTTTTCACATCCAACTGTAAAACAGGGAGGTGCTAATGAAAAATGTTGAAAAATAAAATGAAAAACAACCAAACAAATTACCTCATAGACATTTAGGCTGAAGTTGATTCCATGGTGTTAGTTTGTCAACAAAATAAGTCAGTCTTTAAACATTTTTAAGTAATATCAGTGTTATTCCTTACCAATCCTCAGTTTAGAATTATATTGAAAAGTCCATGGCACAACAATTTAATTTTGTTTTAGATCTAAGAAATAACATTTGGTACTATGAAGTGTCCTTGTTCATGTCTGTAAAAATACATCTGAATAGATCCAGAGACAGAGAAGCATCAAACAGACTGTCAACTATCAGAGGAAAGGCAGGAGAGGGTGGTGGTGGTGATGGTGGGGTAAGAGATTAACCAAAGGATTTATATGCATGCATATAAGCGTAACCAATGGACATAGACACTAGGGGGGGAGGGGGTTTGAGGGCATGAGCTCGGGGGTGGGGGTGGCCAGGGAGAGGTCCATGGGGGGGGGGGGAAAGGATACATATGTAATACTTTAAACAATAAAGAATAAAAAAAATACATCTGAGACGCTTAAACAATTTATAGGACTTTCAAAATGACTATGTCTTGCCATTTACCTTTTTCCTTTCTCTGAAGAAAAAATTTAACACATTGTATTTGGAATATCATTCTGATTAACTTACAGTAAAATTCATATTGAGATATAGTGCAAGACCCTGGGTATAAGTAAGACACAGAATAAACTCATTTGTGGCAGATGATTGGTACTGTTACCCTCTTTGACATCTTCTTTCACAAAGCTAGGTTAAATGGAACAGCCAAATCAAAATTACTTGTAAAAATCATATTTTTTTTCAAGAAGTAAAAAGTCAAATGAGAAAAAAAATGTCCTGATTTAGGTTATATAAGCCAATGACCAAATTGTGGAAATGGAAGAATCAGAGAAGATACAATAGAAAATCACCTTATTGATTTAAAATAACAGGAACAAGGCAACTACTGAAAAGAGGTAAAAATGTTCCCTACTTATAAATGGAAAAAATTCAAATGAATTAGTTCTTTAAAAACACAGAATTTAGCACTCCTCAAACTGCACGAAGCTCACGCCATCTTGAAGGAGAGAATGGCCTTTTCTAGGAACTCATCAGCACCACTACCCAGAAAGGCCTTGGAACCATCCTCGTCCCAGCAACCACTCCAACCAAAGTCCTGCTGCTCCACCTGCAGACCTGCAGACCCTGGGACTTCCACCTCCAAAGTGCACTGCTCTGCAGCAATAAGTGCATCTTTTCCCCTCCCCAGTGGCAGAACTCTGGACACCACATTCGCACATTTCTAGTGTGCAGGCATCCAGGAACACCACTCTGTAGGCAGTGCCTGGGAGCCACTGGGAGCCCCCTCTGGGTGTGATTTTGTACAGCAAGGGGGCATTGTCCCAGAGTAGAAATTCTGAATTTCCACTTCTTGAATAACTGTCCACAGACACTCCAGCTATGCAACCTCAGTGCCAGGGCCCCTCAGAGTAGCCCCTCCACAGTTGCACATTTCCAATGGCCAGGCAGCCTGAGTGCATCTATCCACAGGGCGCTCATGGGAGCTTCTGTGAGCTTTCCCTGGGTGCGATCTTGGACAAAAAGAGACACACTCACTCCCTGCAGTAAAATTCTGAATTCCCTCTCCTGAATAACTGCCCTCAGACACCCCAGCTGGGCAACTTCAGTGCCAGGGCCCTTTAGAGTGCATCAGAGCTCTGTGCCAGCAAACGCACTGCCACAGTGACGCATTTCCAACGAGCAGGTCCCCTGAGGCCACATATCCACAGGGTGCTCTGGGGAGCAGCTGTGAGACTCTGCTGAGTGTCATTCAGCACAGACAAGTGCACGCTGCCTCACAATAGAAAATCTGAATTATCTCTTCCTGAATGACTGCCCACAGTCACCCCAGCTGCTCAACCTCAGTGCCAGGGTCCCTCAGAGTGCATCAGAGCCCAGCACCAGCAAACGCACTCCCACAGTCCCACATTTCCAACAAGTAGGCACCCTGAGCCCAACTATCCACAGGGCGCTCTTGGGAGCCACTGTGAGCTCTTGCTGGGTGGGATCTTGGAAAAACAGGGATGCACTCACACACCCTCCCCCATGCCAACCTAGCAGTAGAAATTCTGAATTCACTCATCCTGGATTCCTGTCCACAGATGCCTCAACTACACGGCTTCAGTGCCAGGGCCCTTCATAGTGCTTCAGTGTGCCTCACTGGCAAACGCACCCTGGATGCCCCTGCGAGCCACCACTGGAAGTGAGCGCCTACCCACCACAGATGCAGCAGGAGAAGCAGAGTCTGCTCACCCCACAACTACATAACTCGGGAAACCACAATCATGCCTTTTCAGAGCTCAGGCCAGCTGAGCCCCATCATCCCAACAGATTGTTCCTGGGGGCCACTGTGAGTTCCCCCTGGGCATGCGTTATATTAATCAAGGGTGAAAGACAGCAAAAACTGGAACACCCCCCCCCCTCGCTCCATGGCAGCTGAATTCTAGATATTGCAGTTGCACCTTTCCAGCTTGAAGGCCTACATTAAGACAACACAAATAACTCAAGTAGGGAGCTACATTAGATTACCAAGCCCAGGAGACCTGAGATATCATACTAGAAGCACCATTCTCAAAAGAACGTGGGCAGCAAAGCAATCAGATCTACAATTAAAACATTACAGAGCAGGAATAAATGACATAGAGCAAAAAAAAAAAAAAAACAAAAAACATAAGATCAATGAAACCAAGAGCTGATTCTTTAAAAGGATAAACAATATTGATGAACCTCTAGCCAGACTCACCAAGAAACAGAGATAGGGCCCAAATAAGCAAAATCAGAAATGAAAGAGGTTATGTAACAACTGACCCCACAGATATACAAAGGATTGTAAAAAATATACTATGAACAATTCTACTCCAAGAAACTGGACAACCTTAACAAAATAAGACATATTACTAGAAAAATACAAGATTCCAAAAAACAACTAGGAAGCTTCAAAAAACGTGAATAGGCCTATAACTACTGATGAAATTGAAACAGTAATCAAAAAGCTTCCAGCAAACAAAGCCCTGGACCAGGTGGCTTCACAGAGGAGTTTTACCAAAGATTCAAAGAAGAACTAAAACCAATCCTTCTCAGATTATTCCAAATAATTCAAGAGGAAGGCACACTTCCAAACTCTTTCTATGAAGCCAGCATTACCCTAATCCCAAAACCAGATGAAGATACCAAAAAGAAAGAGAATTAGAGGCCAATATCCCTGATGAACATAGATGCTAAAATCCTCAACAAAATTCTAGCAAACTGCATCCAGCATTACATTTGAAAGATCATGCACCATGACCAAGTGTGATTTATTCCAGGAATGCAAGGCTGGTACAATATCCACAAATTAATAAATGTGATACATCACATAAACAAAGTGAGAGACAAAAATAACATAATCATATCAATTGATGCAGAAAATGCATTTGACAAAATCCAATATCCTTTTCTAATAAAAACACTCATTAAAGTGGGAATAGAAGGATCATACCTCAACATAATAAAAGCCTTATATTACAAACCTACAGCCAACATCATACTCAAAGGGCAAAAACTAAAACCATTCCCACTAAGAAGAGGAACAATACAGGGATGCCCGTTTTCACCACTCCTGTTCAACATAGTACTGGAAGTACTAGTCACAGCAATCAGACAAGAAGAAGAAATAAAAGTCATCCAAATTGGAAAAGAAAAAAGTAAAATTGTTATTATTTGCAGATGCAATGATACTGTACATAGAAAACCCTAAACACTCCATCAAAAATATTTGACTGATTAAATAAATTTGGTAATATAGCAGGATAGAAAATTAATGCCAAGAAATATATGGCGTTTCTATACAACAACAGTGAACTTACAGAAAGAGAGACGAAGAAAACAATCCCATTTACCATCACACCAAAAAAATTAAGATACCTAGGAACAAACCTAATTAAGGAGGTAAAAGACTTCTACTCAAAACTTATAGGATATTGAAAAAAAGAGATAGAGCCGAAACCGGTTTGGCTCAATGGATAGAGCGTCGGCTTGGGGACTGAAGGGACCCGGGTTCGATTCCGGTCAAGGGCATGTACCTTGGTTGCGGGCATATCCCCAGTTGGGGGTGTGCAAGAGGCAGCTGATAGATGACTCTCTCTCATCGATGTTTCTAACTCTCTATCTCTCTCCCTTCCTCTTTGTACAAAATCAATAAAATATATTTAAAAAAGAAGAAAAAAGAAAAAAGAAAAAAAGAGATAGAGGAAGACATAAATAGATGGAGGAGAATACCGAGTTCATGGATTGGTAGAATCAACATCAATAAAATGTTCATAGTACCCAAATCAATCTATAGATTCAATGCACTTCCCATTAAAATACCATGGCATATTTTACAGACCTAGAACAAACTCTCCAAAACTTCATCTGAAATAAAAAAGACCTCAAATAGCTTCAGTAATCCTGAGAAAGAAGAGCAATGTAGGAGGGATCTAAATACTAGCCATCAATCTGTATTACAAAGCCACTGTTCTCAAAACTGCCTGTTACTGGCCTAAGAACAGACTTATAGACCAATGGAATAGAATAGAGAACCCAGAAAGCAACCCAAAACACTATGCTCAATTAATATTTGACAAAGGAGGCAAGAGCATACAATGGAGTTGAGACAGTCTCTTCAATAGTGTTGGGAAAATTGGACAGATACATGCAAAACAATGAAACTAGACTAACTTACACCATACACAAAAATAAATTCAAAATGGATACAGGACTTAAATATAAGATAGGAAACCATAAAAATTATAGAGGAATACACAGGCAGCAAAATCTCAGACATTTTCTGGAGCAATATCTTCACCAATACATATCCTAGGGCAATAGAAACTAAATAGAAAATAAACAAATGGGACTACTTCAAAATAAAAAACTTCTGCATAGCAAAAGAAAACATCAATAAAACAAGAAATCCCACTGCATGGGAGAATATATTTGACAATGTTATCTCTAATAAGGGTTTAATTGCCAACATTTACATGGAATTCATACAACTTAACAAAAGGAAAATAAACAACTGAATCAAAAAATGGGCAATGGATCTAAATAGTTATTTTGAAAGAGGACATAAGGAAGGCTAAGAGACACATGAACACGTGCTGAAAGTCACTAATCATCCAAGAGATGCAAATCAAAACAACAGTGCGGTACCATCTCACACCTGTCAGAATGGCTCTCATCAACAAATCTACAAACGACAAGTGTGGTGAGGATGCAGAGAAAAAGGCACCCTTGTGCACTGCTGGTGGGAATGTAGATTGGTGCAGCCACTGTGGAGAACATTATGGAGTTTCCTCAAAAAAAACAACAACAAACAAACTAAAAATGGAACTCCCATTTGACCCAGTGATCCCACTTCTAGGAATATATCCCAAGAAACTAGCAACACCAATCAGAAAGGACATATTCACCCCTATGTTCATAGCAGCACATTTCACCATAGCTAAGATTTAGAAACAGCCTAAGTGCCCATCAGCAGATGACTGGATTAGAAAACTATGGTACATCTACACAATGGAATACTACCTTGCTTTAAAAAAAGAAGGAATTCTTATCATTTGCAGCAGCATAGATGGAACTGGAGATCATTATGCTAAGTGAAATAAGCCAGTCATTGAAAGAAAAATACTACATGACCTCACTCATTTATGGATAATAAAGAACATTATAACCTGATGAACAAAAAGATATATACAGAGGCAGAGAAGCATCGAACAGACTGTGAAATTATAGCAGGAAGGCTGGTGGGGGAGGTTGGAGATCAAATGGAGGATTTTTATGCATGCATATAAGCATGGTGAATGGATGCAACACACTTGGGAGTGAGGGCATGAATGGTAGTGGGGTGGGGGGGTCAATAGGAAGATATAGACACATGTAATACCTTAATCAATAAAAAATGGAAACAGCCGAAACCAGTTTGGCTCAGTGGATAGAGCATCAGCCTGCGGACTGAAGGATCCCAGGTTCGATTCCGGTCAAGGGCATGTACCTTGGTTGTGGGCGCATCCACAGTGGGGGGTGTGCAAGAGGCAGCTGATCGATGATTCTCTCTCATTGATGTTTCTAACTCTCTATCCCTCTCTCTTCCTCTCTGTAAAAAATCAATAAAAATATATTTAAAAAAATAATAAAATGGAAACAAATAAAAACACATTTAAAATATATCAAGGAAACCTAAGTAACAAGGACACATGCTACCTAATAAAAGAGGAATATGCAAATTAACTATCACTCTGCTACACCCTCAAACCATGCCCACCAGCCAATCAGAGTGAGTATGCAAATTAACCCCAACCAAGTTGGCTGCAGCCACAGAGAGCAGTTGAGAGGTTTGGGTTTCCTCTGCAATAGAGGAAGCCAAGCTTTCCACACACCCTGGCTGGCCTAGGCCTCCACTCAAGGATACAAAGTTTCAATTATAGAAGATAAATCCCAAGAAAAATGGCGGCAGCCACTGGAACTGAAGAGAACAGGCTAGGGTTGCCCCCGGCAATGGAGGAAGCCAAGCTTTCCACCTGCCCTTGTGGGCCTAGACCTCCACTCAAGGATACAAAGTTTCAATTATAGAAGGTAAACAAATCTAAACAGAAATGGCTGTAGCCATGGAGCAAGCAGGAGGCTTGGCTCCCCTCCAGGCTACAAACATTCAATTGTAGAAGGTAAATAAATTCCAGATAACAGGGCCTTTGCTTGGGTCATGGGGGATGTGGCTGGCCTGCAAACTACCACAGGTCCCTCACTCAGGCCACCCCATACCCCAAGGGAACCCCCACCCTATCCGGGACATCCTTCAGGGCAAACCAGCTGGCACCCACCCATGTACTAGGCCTCTATCCTATCTAATAAAAGGGTAATATGCAGAATTACCATCATTCCAACACACAAGATGGCTGCACCCATGTGGTCAAAGATTCTTCCCCTATGTAAACACAAGATGGCCACCACAAGATGACCAGCAGGGAAGGACAGTTGGGAGGGACCAGGCCTATAAGGGAGGGCTGTTGAGAGGGACCAGGCCTGCAAGGGAGGGCAGTTAGGTGTGACCAGGCCGGCAGAGGAGGGAAGTTGGAGGCAAACAGGCTAGCAGGGGAGCAGTTAGACATCAAGCAGGCTGGCATGGGAGTGGTTAGGGGGTGATCAGGCTGGCAGGCAGAAGCGGTTAGGGGCAATCAGGAAGGCAGGCAGGTGAGCAGTTGGGAGCCAGCAGTCCTGGATTGTGAGAGGGATGTTCAACTTCCCGTTTAGACCCAAGCCCACCAAAGAGCAAACATCCCTCGGCGGGCCCCAGATTGGAGAGGGTGCAGGCTGAGATGAGGGACAACCCCCACCCCGTGCACGAATTTCATGCACTGGGCCTCTATTTTACATATAAAAAAGAGGGTCAAAACTAGTGTTCTTTCTCTAAAGAGGAAGGTTGTTTGCATCTATCGTCTATCTGTGTATGGTTAAGAAATTAAGGAGCCATAATGGCTCTTCTCTACTAGTTCTAACACTTAAATTAAAAGGCAACTCTTTTTACAGATAAAAATAACTAAAAGGCAAGCCATTAGAAATGTCTGTGTTTACAACTGAATCCAGTAATAAAAGAGATGACTCTTTCACTAAGATATCTCTTTTTTAAAAAAAAAACTTAAACCAGACATACAGTATTTGGAATAGATGTCTTGAATAAGGACCTGATTTCTTTTGACAATGGGAATTCTGAAAATTATGATGTTATATATTACATGAACCAAACTGCAAGGGCAAACCCTACCACAGCATGTGAAAGTGGGTAAACCATGTCTAACTATCCAATAAGAAAATGTACAAGTATATCAATCTCAGGGGGGAAATCTGGTGTTTAAACAAGAAACACATCCTTTACCCAAGGAGTATCTAGGCCATTATATGAATGGACTTTTTTGTTTACTTATTTATTTGTTTTTGTTAATCTTCACCTGAGGATATTTTCCCATTGATTTTTAGGGAGAGTGAAAGAGAAGTTAAGACAGAGATAAACATTACTGTGAGGGAAACACATTGATTGGTTGCCTCCTGCACAAACCCTGACCAGGGCCTGGGCTGCAGAGGAGCCTGCAACCAAAATATGTGTCCTTGACCAGAATGGAACCCAGGACCCTTTGGTCCTCAGGCTGACACTCTATCCACTGAGCCAAACTCGCTAAGGCAGAATGGACTTTTTGGAAAAGAGTATTTTAGTACAAGGTGATACACTGGCTAGATTTAAAAACAGGTGTCGATTGTATCTAAATGTCCACAAATTTGATGTGATGTCTAGAGAAACAAAACCACTGGTCTTCACAAAAAAGACCTAAGAAGAGGCCTAGGAATGGTGGCATGAGAAATCCCCTGAAATTTTAACAAGTTAACCAACTATAATTCAACAAAGAATTACCTATTCAATACATAGGCATGCCTAAGAAACCTATGCATTGAAACATGTAAAGATGGGCAACTGGGACTAAATGGGAAGTGAGAAAGGAGGAAAGCTCAGACAGCCTGCAGATGCAGTCCTGCAGCTGGGAACTTGCAGTTTGGCCTGGAGAGGGGAGGAAGCTGATAGTAGCAGGTTTTTCCTTCCACCAGGAGTAACAGAGCTGTGTGTTTGGGGGAGAGGGGATGGAAGTCCAGCAGGATGAGCAGAGTGAACAGTGATGGAGCCAGCAGATGCCTGACAGAACATGGAAATCTGCCATGTGGCTCTCTACTGTTGGACCAGGAAGTAGTGTTTCAGAAAAAAAATTAATAAAAGGAACTACAAAGCTCTGCTGCCACTTGGACTCTCAAAACTCACCTCAGTGTTAGGTTGGGGAGCATATTATCTGCGAAGCAAGAGCTATTGCAGTAGAACCACTGTTTCACAATGTGACTAATTCCCAGGTGGGGTGCTTGGGGTAGAGCCCATGGAGGTCAGGGCTCACCATTATGGTGAGGGCAAAACAAATGCCACCCCCAAGGAACAAAGCTTTACTGTTTTATGGAAGCCCTTAAGTCAAATATCACAGAGGTAAAATATCTTGTGATTCAACACCATCTACTGGAAAATAGTAGAAAGACCTGCTCAGAGAAATCTGCTTTGGAAAGCCATTAATATAGATATATATACAAAGGAGAATAGCAAATACCATGAATAACAACAGTAATGAGGAGGATGATAAATAAAATTAAAGTTGGAGGAACATGGTGGTGGAAAGGATGGCAGGGAGGGAGAGACCATGAGCGAGTAAAGGAATGAGAGAGGTGTGTGTGAATGTGTGGTGTGTGTGTGTGGGGGGGGGAGTGAGAGACAGCTAGACATCGCAGGAGTCTAGGGGTCTGGCAGATGGGGCTCTTCTAGATGGGGAGACCCTGCTACTGCTGCAGGCACCCCCAGGCCAATGCTGCATTAGTGCAGAGCCCACACTATCATCTGGAGCAATGGAGGCCAGAAGTCCAGCTACACCAACACCCAGACCAGCCTTGGACACCTCCCCCAGACCTGTGCAGGGAGCTGCTTGCCATCCATAACCCATGTGGAACCACCACCATGCCTCTGCAGTGAGCATCATGGTATCACACCACAGGGCCCAACATCTGCAGTGAGTGTACACCAGAGAAACTTCTTGAGCTGTACCTCCTTGCCAGAGCACAAAGCCAACATCCCAGGATCCTGCACTACAAGTCCCTGCACTGTGAGTGCTAACTAGTGTTACCCCACGCCCCCTCAATACCCGGGTCCCAGTATACAGCCAAAGGGTGATGTGTGCCCCACCTAGCACACACAAAGCCTTTGGACCAGTGCACACTCTTCCCCTAACATAGACAGAGCTGTCACTGGGTGTATGCGCTACCCCTGGACCAGGTCAGAGCTGCTGGTGTGACCTGGTGTGCATAACCACAGGTCACAGGTGCCCACTGTATATGTACTGCCAGAGAGTCCTAGGGTGCCAGCCTGCCTTGGGTGCTGGGGTTCCATAATGAATACATGCCAGAGTGCTCTGGGACATCACAGGGAATTACACACCAGAGGAACTGTGCACATACCCCCGCCAAACCCAGGAATCTGAAGTGGACAACTGAGGGACCAGAACCTTGGAGAAGGGGAGACAACTCAGAACACAGACAATAAAGGTGTGAAACTCAAGGCAGACTCAGAATCTGGACTAGTGAGTCCCAGATCATTGAACAACTTAGGGCTTCAAACCTTTGAACCCCAAACAGGGATCCCAGGGCCAAAAAAAGACAGCAAAAATGGGGAGGCAAAGAAACAAACCCCAATGGAAAGAAAAGGTGGAATCACCAGAAAAGGGACTAAATGAATGGAGGCAAACATTATGTCAGAGAAATAATTCAGAATAAGGGTCATACAGTTCCTAAACTGGCTGAATGAGAAAATCAACAACTTAAGATTCAAGAAGAAATGAAGAATGATATACCTACAATTTAAAAAGATGGAAGGTTTCAACAGTAGATTAGAAGAAGTAGAGGACCAAATAAGTGAGCTAGAAGATAGGGTAGAAAAACACACCCAATCTTTGAGGTCTATTTGTCAGATATAAGTATTGCTTACCCAGCTTTTTTGTTGTTGTTGTTTGTTTGTTTTGTTTTTCATTTCCTTCTTCCCTTGCTATTTCTTTTTTTTACAAGAGTCCTGTTAGAATTTCTTGTGTTGCTGGCTTAGCCTTTTTTTTAAAATTTTTTGTCTGTGAAGCTCCTGTTTTCTCTGTCAATTTTAAATGATATCCTTGCTAGATAGAGTAATTTTGGATTCAGTCCCTTGCTTTGTATCACTCTATATACTTCATTCCATTCCCTTCTGGACTGAAGAGTTTGTGTTGAGAAATCATTTGATAATCTAATGGGAGATCCCTTGTAGGTAACTCCCTCTCTCTCTCTTGCAACCCTTAATATTTTTCTTTGTCATTAACCTTTGCCATTGTAATTATGACATGTTTTGGTGTGGGTCTTTTTGAGATCATCTTGTTTGGGACTCTCTGTGCTTGTGTGATTTCTTCTTCCCCGAATCAGTGAAGTTTTCTGTCAATATTTCTTCAAATAGGTGTTCTTATCTTTATTCCTCTTCTTGTTCTTCTGGCACCTCTATTATATGGATGAAAAAAAAAGCTGGGTAAGCAATACTTATATCTAACAAATAGACCTCAAAGTGAAGGCCATAACAAGATATAAGAAAGGTCACTTCATAATTCTAACTGAATTGATATAACAATAAGATATAACCCCGGTAAACATATAAGCACCTAATGCAGGAGCACCCAAATACATAAAAATCTAATGGAAGATATCAAGGAAGAGATAAACAACAATACAATCATAGTAGGGGACTTTATTACTTCACTGACATCACTGGATAAATCCTCTAGACCAGTAGTCAGTAAAACTCACTAGTCAACAGAGCCAAACATCAACATTACAATGATTGAAATTTCTTTTGAGAGCCAAAATTTTTAAACTTAAACTTCTAACACCACTTCTTTAAAATAGACTTCCCCAGGCTGTGGTATTTTGTGGAAGAGCCACAATGAAGGGGCCAAAGAGCCGCATGTGACTCACAAGCCATGGTTTGCAGACCTTTTTTTCAAGGACAAAAAAATCGGCAAAGAAACAGCAATCCTAAATGACTCACTAGATGAGATGAACTTAATTGACATCTTTACCCCAAAGCCACAGAATACACATTCTTCTCAAGTGCACATGAGGCATTTTCAAAAATAGACCACATGTTGGGTCACAACCAATGTCCCCCCCCCCAAATTCAAAAAGATTAAAATTATACCAAATATATTTTATTTGTTGTAGTGTTGTGCCCTTGAGTATTTCCTGCAAAGAAGAGAGAGACCTGCAGATAAAGTAAAAGGAAATAACTATGAGAAATACCTAAGTCCACCAGAAAAAAAATCAATATTAGAATAATGGGCATTCCAGAAGAGGAAGAGGGAAAGAAGGGAACGGAAAGCCCATTCAAATATAAACCAGAAGTGAGTGGAACCAAATACTCAAATGTCTGAAAGAGAGAAATTACCAGCCACAAACAATATATCCAGCAAAATCATTCTTTAAATATGAAGGGGAAATAAAGATATCCACAGACATACAGAACCTGAGAGATTTTATCACCAGAGCCCATTCAAAATCATACCAGATAGTGGAAAAGACTCCATCAAAAAACTAATAGATTTAATAAATTAATTTGGCAATGTAGCAGGATACAAAATTAACGCCAAGAAATCTATGGCATTTCTATACACCAATAGTGAACTTATAGAAAGAGAGACTAAAAAAGCAATCCCATTTACCATCGCACCAAAAAAATTAAGGTACCTAGGAATAAACCTAACTAAGGAGGTAAAAGACCTATACGTGAAAAACTACACGACACTGAAAAAAGAGCTAGAGGAAGATGTAAACAGATGGAAGAACATACCATGTTCATGGATTGGTAGACTCAACATCATCAAAATGTCCATACTTCCCAAAGCAATTTATAGGTTCAATGCACTTCCCATTAAAATACGAGCAGCATATTTCACAGACATAGAAAGACTCTCCAAAAATTCATCTGGAACAACAACAACAAAAAGACCCCAAATAGCCACAGCAATCTTGAGAAAGAAGAATAAAGTAGGATGGATCTCAATACCAGATTTCAAGCTGTATTAGAAAGCCACTGTTCTGAAAACAGCCTGGCACTGGCACAAGAGCAGACATACAGATCAGTGGAATAGAATAGAGAATCCAGATATCAGCCCAAATCACTATGCTCAATTAATATTTGACAAAGGAGGCATGAACATACAATGAGTCAAGGCAATCTCTTCAATAAATGGTGTTGGGAAAATTGGACAGATACATGCAAAAAAATAAAACTAGATCACCAACTTACACCATACACAAAAATGAACTCAAAATGGATACAGGACTTAAACATCAGACGGGAAACCATAAAAATACTAGAGGAATCCACAGGCAGCAAAATCTCAGACATATGCTGAAAGAACTTCTTCACTGATACTGCCCCTAGGGCAATGGAAGCTAAAGAGAAACTAAACAAATAGGATTACATCAAAATAAAAAGCTTTTGTACAGCAAAAGAAACTATCAACAAAACAACAAGGAAGCTCACCATATGGGTGAACATATTTGCAAATGTTATCACTGATAAAGGTTTAATCTCCAACATTTACAGGAAGCTTATAAAACTTAATAAAATAAAGATAAATGATCCAATAAAAAAAATGGGCAATGGTCCTAAATAGAATTTTTTCAAAAGACAGAAGGAAGGCCAAGAGACACATGAAAACATGCTCAAAGTCACTAATTATCTGAAGGATGCAAATCAAAACGACAATGTGGTACCATCTCACACCTGCCAGGATGGCTGTCATCAACAAATCAGCAAACAACAAGTGTTGGCGAGGATGCTGAGAAAAAGGAAGCCTCGTGCACTGCTGGTGGGAATGCAGACTGGTGCAACCAATGTGGAGAACAGTGTGGAGTTTCCTCAAAAAACTGAAAATGGAACTCCCATTTGACCCAGTAATCCCACTCCTAGGAATATATCCTAAGAAACTAGAAACACCAATCAGAAAGGATATATGCACCCCTATGTTCATACCAGCACAATCTACAATAGCTAGGATTTGGAAACAGTCTAGGTGCCCTTCAGCAGATGATTGGATCAGAAAACCATGGTACATCTACACAATGGAATACTATACTGCCATAAAAAGAAGGAATTCTTATCATTTGCAGCGACTTGGATGGAATTGGAGAACATTATGCTGAGTGAAATAAGCCAGTCAATGAAAGAAAAACACCACAAGATCTCACTCATTTATGGATAATAAGGAACATTATAAACCGATGAAGAAAAAGATACAGAGACAGTAAAAGAAACAGACGGTCAAATTACAGCGGGGAGGGTAGGGAGATATGGGGGAGATAAGAGATCAACTAAAGGACTTGTATGCACGCATATAAGCATAACCAATTGACGAAAAACTCTGGGGAGGGAATGCATGTATGGAAGTGGGGGTGGGGTGGGGATTGGTAAGGTATGTACACATATAATACCTTAATAAAAAAATGAGAAAAAAAATAATAAAACTGTCAAGAAATTAATGAGAAAGAAAAAATTCTCAAAGCAGCCAAGAGAAAGAAGGACATCACCTACAAAGGAAAACCTATCAGAATTTCATCTGATTTCTCAACAGAAACAGAGCATGAAAGAGAAAACATGGCAATCATGTAGTGACTATAGCTGAAGTGTTGATTGCAAACACCATTGCTCCACTCCCTTCAATTCACCCCCACACTTTAGAGATTCCCAGCAAATTTGTAAGAAATACTGGAAGTCCCTTTAGCAAGCTGGGGTGGGAATGAAAACTATAGGTTCTTGATGTTAATAGACTGTGTATGTATCCACAGGCTGGTGAGGCCTAGAGGCAATTTGGTTAACTATATGTACTTTAATTCCCTTATATGTGCTTTGTAATGGTTTTCTAGCTTATTTCCTAAGTGTCTATTTTGAATCTGAATGTAAGTTCATTGAGAACAGAGATAATGTATTTTGTCTCTATTTTTTTTCTCTCTGAGACTTAAAAACTATGTTTGTCCTATAGAAATCCCTTTGCTTCCATTTTATTCCATCTCCTTCCTTTATCAGACATCCTCTGATGTGCAGAAATTGTTATCCACTAATCTTAACCTCTGAGCCTCCTCTACCTTAAGTACTTAATGGAAACAATTTTATCCAAATACAATTGTTTTGTTAGTGTCCAAATACTAGCATTTTATTTTTAATGCATAAATTTATTGAGTCACAAAGTATGACTGCTTGCTTACTTGCTTTCATATCCAATAACTGGTATACTCCACAATACATTCTATAATGAATCTATATATCATTAGTATATTCCATTTATAACATCCAATAAATTTTCATGTGTTAGTTGTCAGCACAAATAAATACTCTTTAAAATTATCTCATTCATATTATAATAATTACTTTACCTTATCAAAACAAGTATACATACAGCACTATCACCAGACAGTAATTCTGCTTCAAACATAGATAATATTGATTAATATTAAATTCAGGAAAGCCATAACTTAAGCAATATTTCAGTGGTTGGGGTAATTGGATGTTTGGGAGTTGATTTTCTCTCCCCTCCTTTTAAGTAAATAACACACATTGCTTACAGTTCAACACACTTATTTTTCTAATAGTCAGTACTTAAAATATCAGCTACATGTGCCAAGATTATAATCTTCCTTCATGATAAATATTAATGGCCAAGAAGTAAACTACCCCATCATGAACCTGATACTAAACAAAATTTCTGTCTGTGTATTCAGCTGCCCACCGTTGGTAAGTAAATGAGCAGTACAGAATTTCTATTTGCTCACACCCTCCACCAAATCAAATGAGTAAATAAAACATAGATGTCAAATATGTGATAGCTTTTATTTCACTTTACAACAAAGAAACATCACCAAATTGCTTATAATCTGTAATATAATAAAACTGTAGTCAGCACTCAAACAATGAACAGTGTGGTTAACAGATCAGCTGCATGAACTCTTGCTTTGAGAATTCATTGTACAATTGTCATTCTTCTCTCCTTTCACCTCATGTTGTTTTGCAGCATGTCATTTTGCTGCCAGTGGTTTTTTAATACATGTTATTTCACTTTTTATTATTTCATGTCTAATTTCTTTATTTCTTCTAATGTCATGTTTTTTCATTTCTTGTCACATGTTACGTTGCTTTCTTGCAGATAGCGCACTTCACCTCAGTTGATTGCATTTTTAGGTAATAAGATCAGGAAAGCTCTGAAATATATATTTCTCCTGATCTCTTTGATACTCTTCCTGGGCTGTCTGAAGCTTGTGTCCCTTCAGCCTCCACTTGTGGAAACAGTATGTCATTAAGGAAGTCATTACCAATGAGAAAATAATCATCAACACTATTATCAAGGCCACTGTGGAGGAAAGTGGAGCCTCCAGATGGGTGACTTCAGCCTGAATATTTGCATTCAGCTTATCAATATTCTCATAATCCTCAGAAGTCCAGAAGGTAGTCATGAATCCTAAGTTGAAGGGTGATCTCACTGGAAAAAAAACAACAATGAAACTGCTGTCCTCACAGCTTCCTGGTTTGAAGATGGTGAAGAAGAGTGGACTTGGATTCTCTGTTCAAGAAAATGGCAGCAACCTCCACTAGGTGGCCTCAGGATCTGGTTTTAAAGAGAGTGGAGTCAATTTCCATTAATATTGGGCTACTGAAATTAAATTTTAAAAAAGTTTTAAAACCCCAAGAGTGACTGCAGCATACACATGACACAGGCAGTTCATTTATTAACTAGGGCAGGGTATATTCATAATATTTTAAGAGATATCAGCAGAACCCTGTCTTCTTTCTTTTGGATGTTAGAACTCAAAGCCGTTGACAACAAGGACTTTCCTTAAAGGCTCGTTAATGAGAAACTAAGCATTTTATAAAATTATAGAAAATTGGGCACCTATAAAAATAAACCAAGCCCAAATAATATGTATTTGGTAATCATTTTAACTCTAGTTAAAAGACCATATTATCTGAAAGACAAGGTAAAATAGTCATTTTGGAAACATACCAACCCACGTAACCTGTGGCACACAATAGCACAATACTATTTTCAACCTCCATTCTAGAGTAGTTCCCTTTAGTGGTGGTTTCAGTTCAAGAAAATTATTCTAGAAGAACAAATTTTAAAATAATGTATGCTTAGAAAATACTTTATATTTTTTCAAAAAATTGCTTATATGCTGTCATTTTCATAATTACCACCTATCCTTACCCCCAATACTTCTCTGTAACTCCACCTAAATTTGGACATTTGTTTAGGGAATGACAACCCATGCCATAATCATATTTCTTGTTTAAAGATTTATTGATTTTTAGAGTCAGAGGAAGGGGGAGAAAGAGAACATCTATGAGAGAAACCTCTGTTGGTTGCCTCCCATATGCATCCTGACCAAGGCAGGGATTAGGCCTGCAACCTGGGTATGTGCCCTGCCCAAGAATCTAACCAGCAATCTTTTGGTGTATGGGAGGACTCTTAACCAACTGAGCCACACCACCAGGGCAGCGATCAATTTCTTAATGGGAGTCTATAGCATAGCTCTCCCTCCAATGGAGTACTGACTGATTATTAATGAACTGTGTTATTAAGTACTTTCCAATTCTACACAGTCCTGTTTATAGTATAAATTGGCATACTATTATTATTAAAAGAAGTAAATTAAAACTTTTCCCTAATCAGAAGCACATATACTCCCACCGTATGTTAACTTCCAAAATAATTTAAATACTGGATTTTATAGAATCTTTAGGGCAAGAAATATGGTGCACCTTGATAAAAATATAGTGAAATGTTAACATGGTGGTATTCAAGCAAATTAAATAGCCATCTTAGATGGTGAATAAAGAAAACTTGCATTTATTTAAGGAAAAGAGTTGGGGGATTGGATATCCAAAGGAAGGGCTGCATAGCACTGAGCCAAAGAAATATTGGGTTGATGATTGCAGCACCCAGGAGCTGGAGCTTCATCCTTATATGTAGTCATGGCTGGAAGCTCTTGTTGTCAATGGGTCTTGGGGCTGAGTTGGTGGGCTTGGAATATGGATAGAAAGTGAATGTGTGTTCAGGTGTTTTTAGGACAGTTTTAATTACTTTTATGGTCTGATTCCTGGTGTCCAGCAAGTTTTCTTGGTCTTTGTTCTCCTGTGGCAGGAGGCTTACAAATGGTTGTTAAGGATTATATTGATCTATAGTCCAAACAGATAGCATAGCGAATTTAAGGATACCCAACTGAAAAATACTTATATAAAGTTTTGGAAATACAAGCAAAATATAGTCAAAGTTCAAGATACAGGCAGTAAACATTATGTTCTACTGCTCAAAATGTACAACACAGGCAGAAGTGCTACAGAAAAATGCTCCCATTAGTGACTAAGATATAGCGCAGAATAATCCTCATTTTGAGCAATTTATTCATTTTGGTGGGTGCCATTTGAAAAATGCAGCTTCTGATAGTTCCTTGGTGAATATGGATAGGGGATATAATTTACTCACATTCGAAGAGTTCAATGACCACACCATTATGTCATTTGGATAAAATGACAAAAAATGAAAATGACAAGGTAAATTCGTCTTTTGAGAGAGGAGCTGGGGTTCCACTGCGTTAAATTTCAACAGCCCCTACACCTTGTAACTTCTCCTTTTAAAGTGACCTACTTATCATGGTAGAGCCAGGGAGGCAAAATGGAAGGCTTAGATTTCTCTTTTCTAGTTTGTGCAGATACCAGAGGGCAGAGATATTTTGAGGCCTTCTGTATGTTCTTCCCCTAAAAGGAAAAATTATTCTTTAAAGAACATCACCCCTCCCCTTCCAGATCTGTTTTATGACTTCATTAGAGGGACCTGTGTAGTTGGAGATATATCTTGGAGTTTCATCAAGTCATAGAATCCTAGACTGTCATAGCTGGCAGAGGCTTTAAGCAGCTTCCCTTATTTTTCCATTTATTATAAAAGCCTGAGAGTCCAACTAGGAAGATGGGAGACATGTTTAACACTTTCAAAGTGATATTATGTCTGCAGAAGGGAATGAAATACCAAGTTTTCAATGCCAATTAAGTCATGGATTAAAGATTCACTGTGAAGTACTTGTCTCGATTAGAGAGCTGCTGTTGAGTTTGCTTTGGCAACCAAGGGAAGTAGTGTGCTTCAGCAAACGCTTTTCGAACTACCTTTAAAAACTGTACCCATTCATTAGTCAGAATGAGACAGGCCAGTAAGCCAGGACAAGTAGAATAGGGAAACTGAGACAGATAGCTGAACAAACTGGCAGAGCAATTTACAGAAGATATAGAAATTCACATCCCTAGACCTCAGTTGTATTTAAGCTCCAGTCCCAGAAAAGCAGCAAAACCAGGTGGGCTACACCAGGACCAACAGCAATGACTAATGACTCTCTGCCTTGACACTGGCCAATCAGTGGAGACCATGGCCCTGAAAAGGCACACCTGGAAAGCTGATGAATATTCTGTTAAAAGCCTCCCCTGAGATTCCAGCTTGCAAGAGAGATAAAAACCTCAAAACAAAAAACTCAGCTCAGCCTCTCCCTCTGGTAACAGCCCTTGTCATTTCCTTCCCCCTATTATTCCCTCTCTTCATGCCCCTAGTAGTATATCTCCTAAACTCTAAGTCCCCAAGAGACTTGCAACCAGGGAAGTAATGTGCAGCAGCAGCTCATCCCAGGCTACTACTCTGAATCTGTCCCCAAAGCCCCCTTTTCTCTGACTTCCCAGAGAGTTAAGGGGGCACAGTCTAGGCTCTTCTGTTGCTGCTTCTAAGCTAAGCCCTACCTTGTTGTAATGGCCCCAGTTTTAGTAAATGTCTCCTAAAATTCACCTGGACTAGTGCTGTGAAATTCTTCCTGCACAAAGTCAAGAACCCACACACTATTGGTTGGCCCTATGCAGATCTGCTCAGGGCCAGGTCCCCTTTCTGATAATAAGAGCAGTCTTGGGTTCATGGAAGCAGATTTTATTGACTATGCAGTCTCGTTTGTGGCTAAGAGATAGTCTCATCTTTTCTGTTCAACAGACCATGGAAATCATGGCAACTGATTTTGGCTCTATCAGGAGACTACAATCCACAGAAGAATGTCACCAATTTTTCTGTGCCAGGGCCAACTTATCAGATGGTGGTTTCTACAACAGAATAATCTCTTCTCCATCTATATATAATATCTTCAAGTAAAATAATAAGCTCATTAGGATTAAAGCAGCCTGGCCAGCATGGATCAATGGTTGAGCATTGACCTATGAACCAGGAGGTCACAGTTCTATTCCTGGTCAGGGCACGTGCCTGGGATTCGGGCTCAGTTCCCAGTGTAGCGTGTGCAGGAGGCAGCCGATCAATAATTCTCTCTTGTCACTGATGCTTCTATCTCTCCCTCTGTCTTCCTCTCTGAAAATAATAAAAATATATTTTCAAAAAGATTAAGACATTTTTTTCTCAGAAAAAAAGTCAAAACAAAACAAAACCCTGTCCCTGCCCAGCCCCCTATCTTTGCCCTCTAACACTGTATTCTTATTATTGTAATGGAGTAGCCCACAGAAGGAAAATAAACCCAGAGTTCCTTCTCTTTTCCATGCCACTGTCAAATCACATGAATGAACAATTATTTACATCAGGAGGGGCTTTTACAATTAGCTATACAAGTCATTCACTAAAAGTACAGATTTGGTTTTGAGTAACAGAAGAAATATAATGAAGCTTTAAATGGGCCAATTAGTGATTTTATTATGTCTATGCAATGTCCTGTCCTATTTCCTCTGTTCAGCAAAGTTTAAACTCTAAAGAGAAATTAAAAAAAAAAAAAAAAAAAAGGGAATGAGGGTGGGGGTGGGGTAATTGAAGGCCTCAGATTTATTCCTTGATTTCAAGTGAATTAAAAAAAAACTCTCTAACTAAAGTGTGTGTGTGTGTGTGTTGCATACATACAGAGGATACAGAGGGGTGGATTCAGCTACAGAAACATAGAAGGCCCCAGCTTCCTTGCTTCAGTACCCTGCCTCAGGTATCATCTTAAAAGTGAATCCTATCAGTGTAGGTATCACATGTTCAAGTCAATTAGCTTGTTCTTTTCTCATTACTGAAATCCAGCATCTAAAGTTTCCATAAACTTGGTGAAACCAACTCAAATTGATCACTTACCAGTGCCATATGCTCTGGTCTTAACTCCCTTCTTTCATTCCTTTTTTTCTATACCCTATGACCCCTCCAAGGAAAAATAGCTCCCATACTGTTTATGAATTTTACTTCCATAGGTGAGCAAAAAAAAAAAGAGAGAGAGAGAGAGAGAGAGAGAGAGAGAGAGAGAGAGAGAGAGAGAGAGAGAAGAAAATAAATCAAGACTCTATGGCCTAGCCCTAGCCGATTTGGCTCAGTGGACAGAGCTTCACCCTAGGACTTAAGGGTCCATGGTTTAATTCTGGTCAAGGACACATACCTCGGTTGCAGGCTCCATCTCAACCCTGGTTGGGGCATGTGCTGGAAGCAACCAACCCATGTATTTTTCTCACATTGATGTTTCTCTCTTTGTCTCTCCCCCTCTCTCTGAAAATCAATGGAAAAATATCCTCAGCTGAGGATTAACATGAGCAGGGGAGGGGGAGGGGAATAGCCCTTGAACTGGGGGGGGGGGAACCCCACAAAATTCTATGGCCTAAAACTTTCTCTTGTATATATGTTTGTAAGAGTAATTGGTGGTATTATGTGTCTGCTTTAATTTACTTCAGCATAGGTGGTAATAAAAAATGTCTTTCACCTAACTAACCTGGACTAAAAAAATTTTCAAACACAAATATTAAAACAAAAACATAAAATATGGCTACCCTTAAAGCAGTCTAGCACTAAAGCACTATGCCTGTAGTCCAGTTTTCTAGGCTACAGTTCTCTGAAGTAGTGCTGCTAAGGAGGAGCAGTTACTAGCCCACTACTTACTCCAGTAGTCTGATGCTGAGCTAGTCTTCACTTAAAGCCACTAGAAAGAAAGATGGGACAGCCAGGGTTGCATTACAGGTCTGGATATGATTAGGGACCATCTTTGAAAACCACACATTGAAAATTACTGTTATCTCTTTATTCTTGAACAGCAATCTGTAAGTCTGTTTCCTTACCTAAGTCTAGATATATTGCTTTAGCAGATCAATTCCCTCCCCCAACTCAAAATTAACTTCTGACTGTACCAAAAGAGTGTATGTGCATGTGTGTCCCTCCTATGAACAGAGTCCTGAATCTCTGACTAACCTAAATCCTACTTTCTTCAGGAGTAGAAACTGAGGTGGTTGGAGTTAATAGTTACTTGTTGATGGAAAATAGAGGTGATGGGTACTATGAGAGAAAAATTAATACCACTTCCAAGTCAAGGAATTAAAAGTTCATTGATAGCAGGGGTAGAATAAGGTATTTGCTTTCAAGATAGAAAGATAGGAGTGCTACCCTGTCCTAGTCCAGTGAAGGTAATGAGGAGGGACAGAGGCACAGTCTAGGATTCAAAAGGAGGAAACTGATCTTGCAAGGTGAGTCAGGCCACAAAACTGTGAACAATGCACTGACCTGGGGGATGGGGGTGGGGGAGGGCTTCCTGTAAGCCCATCAAAGGGGGTGGAACCATATCTTCAATACAAAGACCCCCAGAAGAATATAAAAATGAAGCCCTCTGAGTGTTTCTTCACTCTGATTTGGAAATTATTCCCAGAGTCCACTAATGTTAATAAATGGGTTCCCTCCCTTTCTCTAGGAAGCGTGCTTGGTATTTCTTTGGTCTTCTGTAACATAACCTTCCCTGGTTCTATCCTTCCCCAGGGTACTGAGGTCCAATACAGATGGCCTAGATCAGGGCACTATTCTCCCCTTCAGGCTTCCATCTTCTGGGCCATTCAGATCGTTGGTGCAGCTGATACTGCTGTCAGAGGAAGATGCCAGTATGGATGAAAAGGGGCAACATGCTAAAGTAATCACAAAGGATAGTCTGAAACTAAATTTTTTTTTTAACTAAAAGCAGCTTATGGTTGATAGTCATGTCCTAAGGCAGTATTTTTCCTTAACAAAGGTTAATCTTTACCTTACCTAAGCCTGTCCATTTGTCTTTTTGTAGCTAAGACAGTGGTTCTCAATCTTTTTAATGCCCAGACCCTTTAATACAGTTCCTCATGTTGTGGTGACCTCCAACCATAAATTTATTTTTGTTGCTACTTCATAACTGTAATTTTGCTACTGTTAATATCTGTGTTTTCCGATGGTCTTAGGTGACCCTGCTATTTTCCAATGGTCTTAGGCTCTATGGCAGCAGTGTGTGTGTTGGAGGGTGGCGAGATGCCAACAGGGCACTGCTGCAGCTAGAGAAGCTCACTCTTGGTGCTAACTCCCTCAGCAACTGAGCGCAGCCTAGAAATGTTTCAACTTTACTTAAGGGAAGGTGGTCAGGTGGGCGCGCCCAAGAAAGGGGAAATCAGGTGAATGAAATGAGGTCAAGGCATCCTGGGTGTTTCCGCCCTGCCTCTCCCCACCACTGCTAGCCAGAGAGCTGCATGGACTTCAATCAGGGCAGGAGAAACTAGTTTACTACCTGTGCTTATACCAACCCATTAGGAAGTGGAGAAACAAGTTGAAATTGGGGCAACAACCGGTTGACAACCTCTAGGCTCTGGAGAAAGGTGCACCCGTCTGGGTGGACCTTAACAACAGGAACCCTGGTGTAATTCACTGTTCTATCACTGTGTCTAAAAGGGAGCCTGACAAGAAAGTGGGCACTGGGTAACTGCTGGTTGGATTGGAGAGAATGTGAATATTTAAATCTCTGTCTGGGAGCTTTGGATGTCCCTTGCCGTTACTGGAATCGTTACTATCCTGTACCTCTCTTTCTGAACCTAACCAAACCTTGTTATAGGCAGCAGAAAGGCACAAGGTATTAGACCAGTGGGGTCAGACCAAACCTGGGTTCAGAAATCTCAGTACTTGAGTTTGGGATAGGAAAAAATTCAGAGCCAATACTCAAACTATAAGAGAACATGTGTTTATAAAATCACAAAGATAGAATAAGTAATTTGTAGAAGAAATGGGCTTAGGAAATAAGTTATAGAGAGAAAGGAAGGTCCCTTAGAGCTTGGGAGTGAGGAAGCTAATGGTAACACACCTGGGGACAGGAAAGAGATAAGAGAAAGGCAGGGGTATCTCCCAGAAGAGGCTCTGGGTCCTCCATCCTAAGGGTTTTAATGATGAAAATTTTAGGGGAAGTCCCAGGGGAAGATCTTAATAGAATATTCAGAAGCTTTCCAGGTGTGTCATTTTCAGGATCTAGGTCTCCACTGATTGATTGGTCATTGCCAGGGGTCATAATCCAAATGCAGCGGATCCTGAAGTCAGCTGTGGCTGTTTTTGCTGCTTTTCTGGGTTTGAAGCTGAAATACAATCGAAACCTAGATATCTCTAAGGAGGAGAGGTCAGGGAACCAAACTGCATAACCATGGATATACTCGGGGAAGAAAGGTCACCCTAGGGTTGAGGTCCCACGCAAAAATTTGTCCTTTGCTAGGCACTTGGGGCTTTCAGCCATGGTGACCTTCTTTCTGTACTGGCCAATTGTTCTTGGTCTTCTCATGCCTGTCTAACTGCCTACCACAATGAAGGTACCCTTCCCCCTTTCTATTCCTCTCAGCAGTGTCCAGTTCATGAGAGATTGTGTGTGGGCATGCTGAGATAAACATGATCAGTGGAATGAGGCACCAGCTAATCTCTTCAGGGTCCTAAAGCACTCTGTGTCCTCCTATTTGTCTGTCAGGCTAAGGACTGAGACAGAGACAGATCATCAGAATTGGAGCGGACCTAGGGTTCAAGATCTCCAACATCTTCTGTTTACAGAAAGACAACCCACCACCCAAACCCCATTTTGTTACCCACCCAGCAGGGATCACTAATGCTCACCTTGTAAGGGAGCAAACCATTGTTCCTGCAAAGATGCAAGAACAACCCCTAATTGAAGAAAAAATATAGCTTTAGTAGATGAGCGTCCTCAATACAAAGGAGGAAAGATCTTTAATGGAGTCGGATTGGGGAGAAACTCAGCTCTTCCACTTTGTGAAATTGAGAAAAAGCAGATTTGGGAGGGTAAGGAATTACAAGCTTAATTCTATTCATTTGTCTATTACTGTTAAGGTACAGCTGATGGGAATGCAGATATCCATAGCATTCCATGGGT
This sequence comes from Pipistrellus kuhlii, assembly GCF_014108245.1. NCBI lineage: Eukaryota > Metazoa > Chordata > Mammalia > Chiroptera > Vespertilionidae > Pipistrellus > Pipistrellus kuhlii. The sequence goes on from NW_023425471.1 coordinate 27,534,304, forward strand.
CATTTGATTTCATACCTTTATAGCCTATAATCCTTTGTCAGAAAGCCACTGTGGATCCAAGTCACTTGTTATTTTTCAAACTTAAGATTTCCGAGACTGCTGGAGGATCTCAGGTTTGACCTCTGGAGACTCTATTGCAATATTGAATGAACTTAATTTCTGGAAAATTATTCTTGTGTCCTTGCTTCTATGAATCTGGCAAAAGTGGCTTATATAACTGCTTCAGTAGCCACTGGTGATGAACAGTGATATTAGGAGAAGTAGACAGAGGCAGGAGACCTTGGGATATTTTATTTTAGTGCTTTCAATAAGAGAAGAGGTATGACTATGACTTTGGAAATTTACTTTAAAAGAAATTGGACATGAAACAATAAAAAGTGAAATAACATGAATTAAAAAACCACAAGCAACAAAATGATATACTATAAAACAATACAAAATGAAAGGAGAGAAGAATGACAATTACACAATGAATTCTAAAAGCAAGAGTTCATGTTGTAGCTGATCATTGTTTTAAAGCTGCCTACACTTATTTTTTGCAGATCTTTTTTATTTTCCTCATTTTTTATTACTATTGCCCCCCCACTCCACTCCCATACATGCCCTCATCCCCCAGAGTTTTGCGTCCATTGGTTATGCTTATATGCATGCACACAAGTCCTTCAATTGATCTCTTTATCTCCCCCACCTCTACCTAAACTTCTCGCTGTAACTTGACAATCTGTTTGATGCTTTGCTGTCTCTGTATCTATCTTTTTGTTCATCAGTTTAAGTAGTTTTGTTTTGTTGGGATTTTTTTTTATTACTCCTTAAATTTCATTTGTTGTAATTGACCTGTTCAGATTTTCTCTTCTTATTTAGTCTTGGATGACTGTATGTTTCTAGAAATTTATTATTTTCTTCTAGATTGTCCAATTTGATGAGATATAATTTATAGTATATTTTTATAATCCTTCATATTTCTGTGGTGTCACTTGTTAGTTCTTCTCTTCTGCTTTTTATTTTATTATGTGGGTCCTATTTTTCTTTTTAAATGCATTTTTATTGATTTCAGAGAGGAAGGGAGAGGGAGGAAAGAGATACAAAAACATCAGTGATGAGAGAGGTGATTCTATGATTAAGCTTTTGAGGAGTTGCCAGACTATTTCATTGATTGGCTGCCTCCTACACACCAAGCCCACAACCCAGGTATTTGCCTCAACCAGGAGTCAAACTGTGACCTCCTGGTTCATAAGTCGACACTCAACTACTGAGCCATGCCAGATGGGCTCTCTTTACTTCTTGATTTGACTTGGTTAAAGGTTTATCAATCTTTTTAAATCATTTTATTGTTCTTTTATATATTTTTAATGTCCCTATGTTTTTTCTGCTCTGATCTTTATTATTTCCTTTTTCTACTTATGTTAGGCTTTCATGTTTTTACTAGTTCCTTTAGGTGCAAAGTAGATTATTTGAGATATTTCTTGCTTTTTTAAAAAAAATTACTTTATTAAGGTATCACATATTAGTCCTTATCTCCCCCATCCCCATCCTAAACCCTTCCCCACACATGACCTCACACCCCCTGATGTCTGTGACCACTGGTTAGGCTCATATGCATGCATACAAGTCCTTTTGTTGTTCTCTCTCCCTTATCCCCACCTTCCCCTACCTTCCCTCTGAGGTCTGACAATCTGATCGATGCTGTTCTTGTTCATCAGTCTATGTTGTTCATCATTTGCCCTAGATGAGTGAGCTCATGTGATACTAGAAATACACTTAAAAGAACCGAAATGGGATAAGCAATAATGGTTATGCTGAGAGGCAAATGAATCAGTCTATAGTGCATTTCTTTCTGAGCCAACAGTTCTTTTGAGTCCCAATTTCTATGTCAAACAGTTCTTTATGTGTACATGTCAGAAATGATAGTGCAGTTCTAGATGGTGGACAAATGGTGGTAATGTAGGTCTGACCCTCTCTGGTTTGGTCCTGGGCAACTTGCAGTGATGCACAGCTGCTGACTGCTATTATGGCAAGGCGTCAACAGCGTCTTCCATCTCTGGACTGTTTCTCTTCTGTCTTCATGGCTGGAGCAGTCCTGTGATATTTCTTGCTTCTTGACGTAAGCTTGTATTATTATGAATTTCCAACATAGAACTGCTATTTCTGTGTTCCATGGCTTTTTGGATGTTTTGTTTACATTTTCAGTTGTCTCAAAGTATTTTTTAAATTTTTTACTTGATATCATTGTTAACCCATTTATTGTTTAATAACATTGTTTAGCCTCTATGTATTTGTGTGTTTTTCCATTATTTTTTCCACTTACAATTGATTCCTAGTCTCATAATGGTAGGAGAGACTGCTTGATAGATTTCAATCATTCAAATTTATTGAGACTTTTTCTGTGGCCTAGCCTGTGGCTTTTCCTGGAAAATGTTCCATATACACTTGAAAAGAAGGTATATTTTGCTGCTTTGGGGGTGGAATGCTCTAAAAATACCAACTAAATCAAGGTGGTCAATGAAGGTTGTTGTTTTATTTAGTTTCTGTCTGAAACATCTATCTGTTGATGTAAATGGTGCGTTAAAATTCCCTTCTATGATTGGATTACTGTCGTCCTCTCCCTTTGTTGGGTGCATAAATGTTTACAAGGATAAGATCCTCTTGTTGGATTGATCCCTTTATTATTATGTAATGTCTATTTTGTTTCTTATCATGGCCTTTGTTTTAAAGTCTATTATGTCTAATGTAAGTATTGCTATCCCAACTTTTAAAGAAATTTCTGATAACAGCTCTATTGTGCCAACAATCCACCATTTAGTAGTGTATAGTTCAGTGTATATTCACAAGATTGTGCAAGCAGAACTGCTATCCAATTCCAGAACCTATAAAGAAATAGCATACCCATTAGTAGTTACTTTCCACTCCTCCTCCCTCCTTCTAAACCCTAATAACTACTTATATTTCTGTTCTTACGAATTTTTATATTATGGACATTTCATATAAATGGAATCATACAATATATATCCTTTTATATCAGGTTAAATGGATACAAAATGCTGTGTGGTTCATTTAACATAATAATTTAAAGGTTCATTCATGTTGTAGCATGTACCTATCTGTACTTTATTACTTTTTATGTCTGAATAATATCCCATTGTATAGATAATACCACCTTTTGCTTACCCATTCACCTGCTGATGGGCAATATGGGTTGTTTCTACGTTTTGTCTATTGATAATAATGCTATAATAAACATTCATGTATAAGTTTTTGTGTGAACAAATATTTTCATTTAGCTTGGATATATATTTAGGAGTGGAATTGCAGGGTAATCCTATGGTTAACCTTTTGAGGACTTGCCAGACTGTTTCCAAAGTAGCTGCATCATTGAACATTCCCACCAGCAGTACATGAGGATTCCAGTTTTTCTATATCTCCTTTAACTTATTCGTTTTCTTTTTGAGGATAGACATCCTTATGTGTGTGACGTGGTGTCTTTTTGTGATTTTGATTTGCATTTACCTAGTGGCTAAGTATTGTTTTTATAAAAATTTTATTGAAGTAGAGTATATATCGTGTAAGTTTTTAAGTGCTTCAGTACAGCAATAGAGGAACACAGTCAGCTTTTCTACTAGAAACAGGAAACACAAGAGAAACAGGTTGAGGCTGATTAGAAATCATGGCACCAATACTCTATACTTACAAAAATCTCTTCCTCAAATGCCAATTTCTCACCACTCTATGAGCCCACACATTTATCTTTTTATTGCTGCCATTATTTACCTAGACAGTGGGAGATAACAGGAGTAGAAAGTGAACTAGAATTACAACATCCAGAATAACCCAAGCTATCTCGCTGTCTTCCAAAAGGTCCACATTGCCTTCCTCCAGAGGACTAGGAACCACAACCACAGGACACTCAGCAGGGCCTCTCCAGATATCTAGATTATTTCTATCCCAACTTTGTTTTTTGTTTTCACTTGCATAAAAATTTTCTCCATCCCTTTACTTTCAGCATATATCTTTTGATCTGGAGTGAGTCTCTTGTAGATAACACATACGTTTCTTTTTCTTTTTTTTAATGTTTCTTATCTATTTATCTTTCCTATATCTTTTTATTGGAGCATCTAAGCCATTTACATTTAAAGTGATTATTGATAGGTATGTATTTATTGCCATTAATTTATTTTCATTTTTCTCATTTTTTCTTCCTTCTTAAAGAAGTTCCTTTAACATTTATTATAATACTGGTTTGGTGGTGAAGAACTCATTTAGCTTTTACTTGCTGGGAGGATTTTTATTTCTCTTAATTTTCAGTGACAGCCTTGTTACATAGAGTATTTTTAGTTGTATGTCCCCGCTTGTCATCATTCTGAATATATTGTGCCAATTCATTCTGGTCTGAGAATTTTCTGTTGAAATATCAGCTGGCAGTCTTAGCTCCTTTGTAGGTAATTGTCTTTCTCTTGCTGCTTTTAAAATACTTCAGTCCTAAACCTTTGGCATTTTAATTATGATATGACTTGGTGTGCACCTCTTTTTGGTTCATCTTGTTTGGAACTCTCTGCTTCCTGGACTTGGGTGGCTTTTGCCTTCACCAGATTAGGGAAGCTTTCTGCCATTATTTCTTCAAATAGGTTTTTAATTCCTTGCTCTCTCTCTCCTCATTCTGGTATTTTTGTGAAGAGGATGTTGCTGCACTTGATATTGTTCCAGAGATCCCTTAACTATCCTCATTTTAAAAAATTCTTTTATTTTTTGCTGTTTTGCTTGGGTATTTTATGCTACCTTGTCTTCCAAATTGCTGATTGGATCCTCTGCTTCATCCCACCTCTTTCCTTCTAGTGTACATTTCATTCTAGATATTGTATTCTTTATTTCTGACTGGTTCTTTTTTATGGTTTCTATGTTCCTTTTTTATTTTAGCTTACTATGTCTTTGTTGAAGTTTTCTCTGAGTTCATCCATTCTTTTCCTAAGTCCATGAGCATCCTCATAACCATTACTGGGAACTCTGTATTTGGTAGATTGATTGCCTCCATTTCATTTAGTTCTTTTTCTGGAGATTTATCTGCTTTTCTCATTAGGGCATATACTTTATCTCCCTATTTGACTTTCTCTGTGTGTTTGTGACTATATATTAGATATATCTGCTATGTCTCCAAGTTGTAGTAAGGTGGTCTTATAGAGTTGGTGTCCTGTGGGGCTCATTAGCACATTCTCCTTGATCACCTGACCTGGATGCTCCAGGAGTGTTCCTTATGTGTATTATGTGAACTGTCCTGTTATTATTGAGACTTGGTTGCTGTTGACCCTCAGGCTGTACCTTCAATTTTCTCATCTCCAAGTTGATCACCAACTATTGCTAGGAAGATTTGATTTGTTTACTTTGTTTATCAAACACTCAAATAATACTTTCTATGTGCTCTTCATAAATATTATCTCATTTAATCTTCATAACAATCCAATGAAGTAAATTATTTTATAACTGCCATTGTACAGATGAGGTTCAAGTAGTAAATGAGCTCACCAAGGTTCACAATTAGCAAATCACATTGCTGACAGGTGAACCCAGACACTCTGATTTTAGTATCCATGCTCTTAGCTACTATACTATGTTGCTTCCCATATGTGATTATGTATGTGAAAGCACTAAGCACATTGCCCTCTAAATTATGGGTATCCATTAAATGGTGACCCTTTCTTTCTTTATTTGTAAAATTGTCTCTGAGACCCCACACAGCGAGTCTCTAGTTCTCAGATGGGAAATGTTGAGGTCAAAGAAGTTTGATAACATACTTAAGAATGCACTGCTTATAAATAAAATATTTGGGATTTGAACCCAGGAACAACTGATTCCTGTGTCAGTATTATTTCCCTGTATTTTGTCACATAGACACCACAGGAGTACACATGATCCTAAACCACCTTATGAGGAATTCTTGTTTAGGGATGGTCATTATTCCTCAGTCACAGCAGAAAATAATGTAGAAAAAAAGGGGTTTCTGCTTAGTCTCCAGGAGTGACATGAGTCTTTTACAATCATTAAATAGACTCAATGGCAGGTGAAAACAAAGCCTGAGAGCCTCATCAAGCTCCTGGAAAGGAACCATGACACTCAGCTATCAGCTTTCCTTTTATGGGAGGCCCTACAGGGGGTAATTTTTTTCCTCTTCCCTGTTTTCCCCATTATCCTCCCTTTCTATTCTCCTTTCTTCTCTTCCTCCTCTTCCTTATCACCATCAACAACAACCCAGGAAACCAGTCATAATTATTATAATTTTCTTTCTCATAATCTCCATTTACTGAATGCTTTTTGGGTGCTTTTCTAGGCACTTCACATGTATTGATTTACTTCAACTGCACAACAATGCTATGAGGAGAGAATTACTACCATTTCTGCCTCACATATGAGGAAATGAAAACCCAGAAAGGTTAATTAACTAAATAGTACATGGCCCTGAGTTAACAGCCTTTCCAGAGGTCACCTTGGATGATGTTGATTATTGTAAAAATGCTGTTAGTTGCTATTGGATAGCTGAGGGCATTACTGTAATAAGGAACTGGACTTCAAAGCATAACTGCTAAAAGTATTTGGTCTTCCCCTATGGACTGAGCTATCATCAGTGTAAAAGCAACTTTTAGCACAGAAAATGCATACAATTCATTCCCATTGTGTCAGGGAAGTAAAAAAGACCCCAGACTGTTCTCAGATTAGAATGCTTGGCTTCCAATGTGGCATTTATCTTAAATTGCCATGAGATCAGTTACCTCATCTATACTAGTAAAATATGGATTATAATAATGTATGCATTACTAACAGTATTGGAGTTATTAATGTGAGCATCAAATAAGAATGTTGAAAAAGGTGTAAAGCACTTTACCAATATGGCAACTGCACTTACTCTCCTCCTCCTCCTCTCTCTCCTTCATCCCACTTGTCTTATTTTACTCTATTTTTGTTCTTTTTCTCCCCTTCTTTACTCTTTCTTAACCATGTCTGGGACTTAACTGTAGCACTGCACTTAGGCAGAAGGAACACAGGCTATATGGGCAGATAAACCTGAGTCTGCTCCTGGCTTTGCCCCTTCCTAGATAGTCCTCCCTTTGCCCAGAGTGAGCCCGAGTCACCTTAAAAACAGGCTTGTGGTTGAACAAAACCTGGGGTGATAGAGTAATACCAGATAACATAAATAGTATGTATTTTGACTGCTCATCCAATCTACCTGGTGCTGGAGACACAAGGAAAAAAAGAAAATTCATACTTATTGAGTACTTACCATGTACCTGGCATTGCTCACAACAGCCCCAGAAGTAGGTACTATTATTTCCCCCATTTTCCATTTGAGAACACTAAGGCAGACAGAAGTTTTTGTCAGCTGTTGGGCTTGTGGAAAACACTATGGCAGTTTCATGTTCAGGATATTAATTAGAGAACCCTTGGAGAAGGGAAGAGAATGAGGCAAGATTGGACTGAGGGAGCTATTGAACTGCAATGCAGTATTACTGGAAACCTCAGTCCTCACTATGAGGAGCTCTGAAGATGGAATGGCCCTTTAGAGTTATTGCCTACCTATTGTATCTCTACAGGGGACCAGGCCTTCATATTCCTGCAACAGTCACTAGATTCCTAGTGCCTGATTTCTAGTTCATAGTTATTTCAACTACACCTGTTATCATGCCATCCCAAAAGGGAGAATAAAGGATTATGGACAAAAAGTAGAAGAAAAATGGTCCCTGAAACCAGACAAATCTGGGTTTAAATCCTGAAACTTTTCTTACTAGTCATTTGTTAACTATGGACAAATTATTTAACCTCTTGAACTTTAGTTTACCTTTTTGAAAAATGTCAATAAGAATACTTAGCTTGAAAGGTGTTTTGCATATCAAATGCAATCACTTATATAAAGCATCTTGTATAGAGACCTAGCACAGAGTAAGTACTGAGTAAATGGAAATAATTATAATAGCAAAATAAATTATTGTGCAGTGGTGTGCCAGGTTTTCTCATTTGTAGGATAGAGAGAATAAGAGTGAATAAGAGCTACCCAGAAGGGGAAAGGTCTTTACATCTTCCTGGTAGTTATAGGTACTCAGCAGCATTTACTCCAATGAACTTATGTTTATTTAAAAGGTTTTGTATAGACATAACACTCTCAATTTCAAAGAGCAGAGGAATCTCTATATTTTGAACACACAGACACTGTAGAAACTTAAAACTGCAGTTGAGTAAGGAAGGAAGGAAAGAAAAATATCTCTCCTTCCCCACCAGGGACTGAGACTTGGAGATAAAAACTTTTTCAGTCAGGCAACCCCCAACCCTGTCTCTTTTAGAGATCTGACTTTGGTGGAGTAGAGAGTTGTAGGGCTTTGGGACCCTGGTGCCTTTTCTTTAGGGAGGGAAGGCTACCTGCACAATCCACAGGAAAGAGTGTAGCCAGCAGCTGACCTGAGTTGAGGCTGCATTATAGAGGAAGACCCAAGAGAAGGAGGAATGAATGGAGAAGTCCCATCCACTCACATGTGTAAAGTAATTGCTACTCACTTGAATATCACTGTCACCTCTAAGATATAGAATTCAGTAGGTGCCAGAATAATGGTTTTGAACAAAAGGCAACACAATTGTCAGCCTGGGTCCCATCTAAGCCTATAGGAGAGCTGAAGCCCAATGACTTAGGTAGCAAGTTAGGCAGGACTTATAAAGTGGGTACAGCTCCAGTTCCCTGATTTCATTGTGGGGAACTTCTATAGACCTGTGAAAACTAGGACTATGAGAGAAAGGCCCGCGGATCACAGGATCCCCAGACACACAGCCTGGTACCTGAGAACTTTTGCATACTTAGAAGACTAGGGGTGCAGTGTGATGGTGAACTCTATAATGACAGCCAGGCCTCCAAAATTAACATAAAAAAGAGGGCTTCTCCAAATTACTTTTGGGCCTTGAGGATGAGATGAGAGTTGGGAAAATATATGCACCAAGCCTTTTGGAAAGTCCAGCAAGAAGACTGTTGTCCTTTCAATGCCTAAGGCAAACACACAGAAAGGGGGCACATTTTATACAAAACAAGATATGGGCCTCCCCCAATGCTCAAATTTTAGGTCCCAGCCTTCAGGCAGAAGAGACAGAGGATACATCTGGGCCTTCTGCCCTATCCTTAGCTCCAAACAAGAGCAGGGCTTGAAATGTGAGTGTAAAAGAAGGGATTATCAGACATACTGTTATTAGCACCTGAACCACATGTCTTCCTGAAAAAGAAAGCCGAGAGCAGAAAGAAATACCAGCAAAGTAAGAGAGGGATTGTGCTTCCATTACATTAAACAGGAGACTTGGTAGAGGTGGGAAAGGGTTGTTTCACATCAGGACATCAACTCTGGCCAAGGGAAAGGGTTATGAGCAGCAGAGCTCTATGTATTCTTCCTCTCTTCATTCATCCTGCTTCCGTTTTGGCTTTTTGGGGTTCCGGGACCGACTCTTGGCTTTGCACAGAGGGCATATAGGTGCATTCCGGTGAATTTGCTGATGACATGACAAGCAGGCCTGGTGGGGTACATAGGAGAAAGAACATTAGTGGTCAGATTCTCCTAGGCTATGGTTCAGCCTTTTGATTCCCAGGGTTCCAAAAACAGTTGTGATTTTTCCCAGCAGGAAGGAGCAGTAATTAGTGACTGAAACCCAAGAACAGAGATCAGTGCTGGATGTAAGGGATATAAAGGATAAAGGAGTGAGAGTTAAAAATGGGTATTGAGGAAAAATTTTCAAATCTCAGAAATAAGAAAAAATGAGAATTGTGTATCCATTTAGATTATACTGGAACATGGTTTAACAGGCCCACTCAAGAATCCATTCTCTTAATCAGGTATCAGTAAACATTTTCTATAAAGGCCAAAATAGTAAATATTCTAGATTTTTCAGCTCATATACTCTTAGGTGTGACTACTCAACACTACCTGTTTTACATGAAAGAATCTACAGGCAATACATCAATAAGCATGCATGTATAATATACCTTAATAATAAACTTTAAAAATAAAACTTTATTTATAAAAACAAGAAACAGTTCAGACGTGGCTGTAGGCTCTAGTTTGCTCACCTCTGCTCTCTGTTCAACTATTTACTCTTTTTTTTTTTTTTTAACTATTTGCTATTGATCAGTGTTCAAACTGTGACTTATGCTGATAAACTACAAAAGGCTTTTGTCTAATAGAGAAGCAGATTATTTATGTTCTGAAGAAATATAATCTCAAGTGTTACAGTTTTATTGCCCTATAGAACATAAACCAATTCTGTGTTTAACTTTGAAAATTTATTTCAACATTCCTTTCCTTCCCTGACTATATAATTATCTATTCCTCAAATGATCTTGGAACCAGCTTTGTAATCCTGTAGGCTCTGTCATTAAAGATACATATTTACTATATATTTGTACCAGTCATGCTTTTAAGATTAAAAATATATATATATAGTTCAGCAGAGCCTGCCAATCTCCTTGCGTTCTAACTCCTCTGAAAATGTGAAGAAACAAAAGAAGCAGTTCCACTCCAGCATACACATCACACTCCCCTTCCTCTGTATCCCAAACAAATGCTGTTTTAAAAAGGCCCCAAATAAGTAAAGCCAATATTCCAATGTTGCTTAAGGATAAATTGCTTCTTCTACAGCCCCTACCTAGCTCACTCACCTTCATGGGTGGGGGCTGCTGCCTGAAGGTGGCTGTCTGCCGGGTGTCCTGCTTCCTAGCCACTTGAAGTTGTTGGGCAGCAGCGGCTGCAGCAGCCAGGGATTCAGGGATGGGAGGCTCCTGAGGCTCCGTCTGCCACTCTGCTTTCTGCTTCTCAAAGTAACTATGGAGATGAGAGACATTAGCTGAATCATTCTGAAAATAGGAGAAGCTTATCCCTCTTAAAGAATTCATGCCACAGACCCAAGGAGGTTGGGCTGTGGCTCACTTCAGAAAGTTCCTGCACCCTCCCCATCAAAAAGTTCTTCTCCCTGGGTACCAGACCCATTGTCTACTGGAAGGGTAGCTCTTGCTCCTTGCTCTGACAGACCCAGAAAATAAATAAATCCCAGGGTTAGCAAAGTCTTAAAAGAGCATTCACTTATCCTCATCTCATGTTATTTTATAGTATTTCCATTGTGTCCTTAGGCCTTTACTGGCATACCTCTAGGAATAAGAAACTGACCACTTCCACAGGCAATCTGCTCTACCTTAAGGAAGTATATTTCATTGTACTAAACTGTACTTTGTCTCTCTGTAACGTGAGCCGCTGGATCTTAAGATGAAGTTCCAGACTAGCCTCTAGAGCACATGTGTCAAACACAAGGCCCGCGGGCCAAATCCGTCCCGCCAGGCCTTGCAATGTGGCCCGCACTGCGCTGTCATCACTGCACTCCGCTGCGTTTCCATCACAATGACAGTTTATGACTGTTCAGTAAACCATTTGGCCCGCGATTTAGGCTGGATTTTAGATTTTGGCCCCTTCTCTGATTGAGTTCGACACCCCTACTCTAGAGAGCATGAAAGCTTCTGTATTTTCAAAGGTTTTTGGACACCTTTCTCAATCTTGATTTGGGAAGTAACACACACACACACAAACATAGCTTTGTATTGTTAAAATTGCACAAAGAATTTTAAATACCATCTAGTAATTCTAGTCTAATCATTCTTCTTTTGTTATAACAGCCCAACACAGGAACGTGCCCAAGGTCATGCAATGAGTCAGCCACTGACAGGCCTGGGGCAAAGAATGACTTTCACACCAAGCCATTTGTGTGTATATGTGTGTGGTTTGTGTATGTTTCAGGACAGGGGGAAGGCTGCTTACTCCAAGGATAGCTTCTCCTCCTCTTCACATAAATCAGGGAGCCTCTGCAGGCCAAGAGTCATGCGCAGGGCATCCACATGTTCCTTCAGTGGCTTATACTCATCATGTAGCCGGCGAGTAGATTCTAGGAGCTTGTTTAGGTCATTCTCAGACTGTTTGATGGTATTTTCCATCTGGAACACAGAGTAAGGGAGGAACAGAGCAAATACCCCAAGATTCTCCATGATGCTGTATAGGTGAGTAGATATAGCATAGGCTCCAGAGCAAGACCAATATATGGTCAAGTCCTCAATCTGCTATGTATTCTATGTGACTCTTGTCAAGCCTCAGTTTCTTTATCTATAAAATGGTGATAATATTAGTGCCTACTTAATATAATCTTGATGAGGATTCAATCACTGAATTTATATAAAGCTCTCAGTACAGGGGCTAACACAGAGTAAAGGCTCAATAAATGGTAGTTATTATTCAAATACAGCATTCTAGAGCTGGAATGGCCTTTAGAGCTAATTTAGGGGAACTCACCACTATTTTATAAATCAAGGAATTGTCTCAAAGAGAAGGAACTTCCTCAGAGAAATATTTCTTAGGGGGAAAGCCTAGATAAAAATTCAGGGCTTCTGCCTCCCAGGCCAGTGGCCTTTCCCTCAAATTAATGGTTCTCAAAATGTGATAACAAAATCAGCAGCATCAACATCAGCATCAGCATCACCTGGGAACTCATTAGGAATGCAAATTCTCAGTCCCCAACTCAGACATACAGAATCAGAAACTTTAGGGTGGAGTCCAACAATCTGCTTTAGTAGGTTCTCCAGGTGCCTGATGGATATTCAAGTTTGAGATCTAGTCACCTAGATTCTCAGTCCCTCTGTGGCTAATATCTTGTTTATTTTATTGGCTCTGTATTCTTGGGTTAGCTGGCAGCAGAACTGCCAACTCCTCATGAGATCCTGGAATCATGTGATTGTGTGACACAAAAAATTTCAAATACCTACTGTTTGAATTGCATTCAGAAAAATCAAGAAATAAGTATTACCACAGAAGTGAGTTTCCCAAGAATAGAAACTCCTTCAAATATAATTTTTTAAAACTTCTCATTATCATAGGCTCTGAGTTGGAAAGGACCTTACAAGTCAACAGCTTCAAAAACTCTCCTGGTGAAGGAATCATCAATACTGTGGCCCAGATAGGCGATGATTCAGACTCTGATTGAGTAATTCCAAATAGTTAAAAACTTGCCATGATAGCATAGTTCATTCACCACGTTCCAATAATATTCAAAACAGAGACTCTAATGGGGCCCTCCTTTGGCATGCTGGCAGAGGTGATTTTTTGAGCTTAGTTACAGAAGCTTTGGAGCTCTTTAGGCTGGACTCCAGAGTCAACTGCCTGCTCTACTTTTTACCAAGGCTAGCTCCTAACTCCCAGACTCCAGTAATAAGCACATCAGAGCTGAATTATACCTTAGATGAATTCCTCGACTGAATTCCTCTTATAGTACAGAGAGGACTAGGAAGAAGGGACTTGTCCAGTGATATACAGTGACAGAGTCAGGCTGGATCTCAGAATTCCTGAATTTTTCCACTCCAACACAGCCCAAAGCCTACTACCCCAAGTTGGCCACAGCCATATCTTAAGGGGAGACTACAACACTCACTATTACCTATTTCTCAAAGAGCCCAAATGCAAGTTTTAGGCAGCCAGCCACATACCACATTGATGTCAGCATGGATTAGTCGGAGTTCCTCCACATGGGCCATCTTCTCTTGTAGGAGGAGGTCCATTTCCTGCTTGTATTCCTTCAGGTGTCTCTCTTCTGATTCAAGGGCTTCAAACTCAGCCTTCAAACGGGTCTTGATCTTCTCCATCTGCAGGGTCTTATTCCTGCAATTCCCCAAAACCAGGATACAGACCAGAAGAAGAGAGGAAAATGAGTTATGCTCTGAGCCAGGGCAATCTTTCTAAGTGCCCCTCTCTCCAAGAGGAGCCAAACTGAAGCCATCTCAGAAAAGTTAGAAGATTCTCTTTTTTTGAGATAAAAGCTTAGTGAGTCTCAAATGGAAATAATTTTGCTACTTTATGGGGCATTTTCAAACGTGGGACAGGTTTTACCTCCCACCCAAGATGCCAACCATGACTTCCTGAGAAACTCCAGAGCAGCACTGTCCAATAAATATTTTACAATGATGGAAATGTTCTGTATCTATACTTTTCAATACAGTAGCCTCTAGACACATCCAGTTATTGAGCACTTGAAATGTGGCCAGTGACACGAAGGAACTAAAATTTGAATTTCATCTAATTTTAATTAATCAAACTTTAAATTTAAACAACCACATGTGGTTAATGACTATCAAATTGAGCAGCACAGGTCCACTCATCAGTTACAGAAGAACAAGGCAGAAAGAATTGTAGTTCATTTCTTTTCTTAGAAAAATAAAACGTTTTTCTGGTTGTTATATTCCAATTGCATACCCTCTGACTCAGTAATCCCATACCTGGAAATTTTTTCTAAGAAAATAATGGAGGGAGGGAAGGAGGGAGGGAGAGAAAGGGGAGAGAGAGAGAGAGAGAGAGAGAGAGAGAGAGAGAGAGAGAGACTTACAAGGGATCTCTTATTGGACAATCAGCTGATTTCACAACAAAAACACATCAGGCCAGAAAGGAGTGGTAGGAAGTATACAAATAATTAAAAACAAGGGGCTGAATCTCAGACTACTCTATCCAGCAAAGCTATCATTCAAAATTGAAGGTGAAATCAGAAGCTTCACGGAAAAAAAAAAAAAGAATAAAGGAGTTTATTACCACCAAACCAAAATTTCAAGAAATACTAAAGGGGCAGTTGCAAGAATTAAAAATAGAGAGGTAGAAACACTGGCATAAAGAAAAAAGAATGGCAACAAACAAGGACCTAACAATAATAACTTTAAACATAAATTGATTAAATGTTCCAATCAAAAGACATAGGGTAGCTGAATGCATAAGAAAGCATGACCTATATATATGGTGTCTACAAGAGACTCACCTTAGAACAAAGGACTCACACAGACTAAAAGTGAAGGGATGGGAAAAAATGTTTCAGGCAAGTGGAAATTAAAAAAAAAAAAGCTGGGGTAGCAATATTTATAACTGACAAAATAGAACTCAAGAGGAAGGTTGTAAGGATAAGGAAGGCCACTTCATAATACTAAAAGGATCAATTCAGCAAGAGGCTATAACTCTGGTAAATATATATGCACCCAATAGAGGAGCATCTACGTATAAAAAATACTTCTGAAGGATATCAAGAGAAAGATCAAAAGCAATAGAATCATAGTAGGGGACTTCAATACCCACTGACACCACTGGATAAATCTTCTAGAAAACAACAACAACGAGGAGACAGCCATCCTAAATGACACTATAGAACAGATGGAACAAACTGACATCTTCAGGACCTGACATCTTCAGGACCTGAAACCCAAAGCTGGAGAATATATATTCTTCTCAAGTACACATGGGACATTTTCAAAGATAGTCCTCATGTTAGGACATAGACTAAGTCTCTACAAGTTCAAGAATATTGAAATCATATCAAGCATCTTCTCAGATTGCAATGTGATAAAATTAGAAATCAACTATAATAAAAATAATCATAAACAACCAACTATACAGAGGCTTAATAGCATGCTATTAAACAATGAATGGGTTACCAAAGAGATCAGAAAGAAATAAAATGTCTACTGGAAACAAATAAAAATAAAAGCACGACAAAGCAAAATCCATGGGACACAGTGTAAGCAATGTTGAGAGGGAAGTTCATAGTAATACAAGCTTACCTAAAAAAAGTAGAAACACATGTAATAAGTTATCTAACCCTACAACTTAACGAATTAGAAAGAGAGCAACAAGAAAAACCCAGAGTAAGTAGAAGGAAATAAAACTCAGAGCAGAAATAAATGACATAGACACACACACACACACACATATATATATATATATATATTTTTTTTCTTTTCCCCCCTAATAAAACCAATAGCAGGTTCTTTGAAAGGATAAACAAGATTGATGAATCTCTTGCCAGACTCACTAAGAAATGGAGAGTTCCCCCCACCCCCCAAAAAAAATCAGAAAGGAAAGAGGTGAAGTAACAACTGAATGCATGGACATACAGAGGTGTGTAAAAATATACTAAGAATAACTCTACTCCAATAAACTGAACAACCTTGACAAAATGGACATATTCCTAAAAAATATATACAACCTTCCAAAACTCAATCAGTAAGAATCAGAAAACCTGAATTGACCAATAACTACTGATGAAATTGAAGAAGCAATAAAAAAAAAAAAAAATCCACGAGCAAACAAAAGCTCTGGTCTGGACAGCTTCACAGGGGAGTTTTACCAAACATTCAAAGAAGAACTAACATCTATTCTCCTCAAATTATTGTATTCGCAAAAAATGCAGAAAGAAGGAACACTTCCAAGCTCCTTTAACTAAGCCAGAATTACCCTAATTATCCCAAAACCAGATAAAGACAAAGAAATAAAATGAATTAAAGGCCAATATCTATGATGAACATAGATGCTAAAATCCTCAACAAAATTCTAGCAAATCAGACCCAGCAATACATTAGAAAGATCATACATCATAACCAAGTGCAATTTATTCCACAGATAAAAGGCTGGTACAATATTCACAAATCAATAAACGTGATACATCACATAAACAACCGTAAAGGTAAAAAAATCACATAATGATATCAATAGATCATAAAAAGTATTTGACAAGAGAGAGAAAATGGCGGAAGAATAGACAGGCGGATTCTGAGACTTGTTCCGAAGCAGAAAGAGAGAGCAGCTGAGGGTCTGCTGTGAGAGTTTATTAGCAAGCCAAGAGAAAGCCAAACACCAGAGAAACTGGAGGGCTGCTAATCAGGGTACCCCTGACAGGGAAGCACCCACAGATTAATAGCAATACAATCATAGCAGGAGATTTTAATACCCCACTGTCACCTTTGGACAAATCATCTAAACAAAAAACAAGCAAAGAAATATCAATCCTAAATGATTCACTAGACCAGATGGAATTAATCGACATCTTCAGAACATTCCACCCCAAAGCCACAGAATATACATTCTTCTCAAGTGCACAAGGGTCATTTTCAAAGATAGATCACATGTTGGGACATAGGCATAGTCTCTTCAAATTCAAGAAAATAGAAATCACACCAAACATCTTCTCAGATCATAGTGGCATAAAACTGGAAATTAACTACAGTAAAAATAACCCAAAGAAATCAAACACATAGAGACTAAACAGCATGCTATTAAACAAGGACTGGGTTACCAGAGAAATCAAGGAAGAAATTAAAAACATCCTGGGAACAAATGACAATGAAAACACAACTATCCAAAATCTATGGGACACAGCAAAAGCAGTTTTGAGAGGGAAGTTCATATTCCTACAAGCCTATTGCAAAAAACAAGAAAAAATGGTAACAAATTATCTAACTCTACAACTCAAAGAGTTAGAAAAAGAGCAACAAGAAAAGCCCAGTGTAAGCAGAAGGAAGGAAGTAACAAAAATCAGAGCGGAGATAAACGACATAGAGGCCAAAGAAACAATACAGAAGATCAACAAAACCAAGAGCTGGTTCTTTGAAAGGATAAACAAGATAGAAGAACCTCTAGCCAAGCTAACCAAGAAACAAAGAGAGAGGACTCAAATAAACAAAATCAGAAACGAAAGAGGTGAAAGAACAACAGACCCCGCCGAAATACAAAGGATTGTTACAAAATACTACGAACAACTCTATTCCAACAAACTGAACAACCTGGAGGAAATGGACATATTCCTAGAAAAATACAACCTTCCAAAACTCAATCAGGAAGAATCTAAAAATCTCAATAGACCAGTGACTTGGGAAGAAATTGAAACAGTCATCAAAAAGCTGCCAGTAAACAAAAGCCCAGTGCCAGATGGCTTCACAGGAGAGTTTTACCAAACATTCAAGGAACAACTAAAACCTATCCTCCTCAGACTATTCCAAAAAATTTAAGAGGAAGGAACACTTCCAAACTCCTTCTATGAAGCCAGCATCACCCTAATACCAAAACCAGATAAAGACAACTCAATGAAAGAGAATTACAGGCCAATATCCCTCATGAACATAGATGCCAAAATCCTCAACAAAATTCTAGCAAATCGGCTCCAGCAGAACATCACAAAGATCATACACCATGCCCAAGTAGGATTTATTCCAGAAATGCAAGGATAGTACAATATCCACAAATCAATAAACGTGATACATCACATAAACAAATTGAAAGATAAAAATCATACAGTCATATCAATTGATGTAGAAAAATCATTTGATAAAATCCAACACCATTTCCTGATAAAAACTCTCAACAAGGTGGGAGTACAAGGATCATACCTCAACATAATAAAAGCTATATATTATATGATAAACCCACAGCCAACATCATACTCAATGGGCAAAACCTAAAACCATTCCCTCTAAGAACAGGAACAAGACAGGGATGCCCACTGTCGCCACTCCTCTTTGACATAGTACTGGAAGTACTAGCCATCGAAATTAGACAAGAAGAGGAAAAAAAAGGCAACCAAATTGGAAAAGAAGAAGTAAAGTTATCCTTATTTGCAGATGACATGATATTGTACATAACAAATCCCAAAGGCTCCATTAAAAAACTAATTGACTTAATAAATGAATTTGGCCATGTAGCAGGATACAAAATTAACGCCAAGAGATCTATGGCATTTCTATACACCCACAGTGAGCTTACTGAAACAAAGACTAAAAAAGCAATTCCATTTAACATCACACCAAAAAAATTAAGATACCTAGGAATAAACAACTAAGGAAGTAAAAGACCTATATGCAGAAAACTACACGACACTGAAAAAAGAGATAGAGGAAGATGTAAACAGATGGAAGAACATACCTTATTCATGGATTGGTAGAATCAACATCATCAAAATGTCCATACTTCCTAAAGCAATCTATAGGTTCAATGCACTCCTCATTAAAATACCAACGGCATATTTCACTGACCTAGAAAGAACTCTCCAGAAGTTCATTTGGAACAATAAAAGACCCCGAATAGCCACAGCAATCCTGAGAAAGAAGGGTAAAGTAGGAGGGACCTCAATACCAGACTTCAAACTGTATTACAAAGCCACTGTTCTCAAAACAGCCTGGTACTGGCACAAGAACAGACATATAGATCAATGGAACAGAATCGAGAACCCAGATATCAACCCAAATCACTATGCTCAATTTATATTTGACAAAGGAGGTACGAATATACAATGGAATCAAGACAGTCTCTTCAATAAATGGTATTGGGAAAATTGGACAGATACATGCAAAAGAATGAAACTAGATCACCAACTTACACTATGCACAAAAATAAACTCAAAATGGATACAGGACTTAAACATCAGACGGGAAACCATAAAAATACTAGAAGCATCCACAGGCAGCAAAATCTCAGACATATGCCAAAAGAACTTCTTCACTGATACTGCCCCTAGGGCAATGGAAGCTAAAGAGAAAATAAACAAATGGGACTACATCAAAATAAAAAGCTTTTTTACAGCAAAAGAAACCATCAACAAAACAACAAGAAAGCCCACTGTGTGGGAGAACATATTTGCAAATGTTACCACTGATAAAGGGTTAATCTCCATCATCTACAAACAGCTTATACAACTAAATAAAAGGAAAATGAATGATTCAATTAAAAAATGGCTTATTTTCCGGGGGATGCCTTATATTTCACTCAGAAGGAAACCTGTAAGTAGGTCTTATTTTCGGAGGATGTCTTATTTTCGGGAAACATGGTATGTAATAATTTCAACAATAAATATTTAAAAATAATAATATTAATAGAAATAATAACCATAAATGTAAATGGATTAAATACTCTAATCAAAAGACATAGGGTAGGGAATGGATTAAAAAAAAAAAAACATGACCCATATATATGCTGTGTACAAGACATCCACTTCAGAACAAAGCACTCACACAGACTGAAAGTGAAGAGATAGAAAAAAATTCTTCAGGCAAATGGAAGTGAAAGAAGGGGGAGATGGCAATACTTATAGCTGACAAAAATAGACCTCAAAGTGAAGGCCATAACAAGAGACAAGAGATAATGAAGGCCACTTCATAATATAAAAGTGATTGATAAAATAAGTGGATATAACTGGTAAATATATTGTATATGCACCCAATACAGGAACATCCAAATATGAAAAAACAAAAAAGCTTTTGGAGGATTTTAAGGGAGGACTGACAGCTATACAGTCACAGTAGGGGACTTTACCCCATTGACATCACTGGATAAATCTTTTGGACAAAAAAATCAACAAGGAAAAAATCAATCCTTAATGACTCACTAGATCATATGGTACTAATTGACATCTTCAGAACATTTTACCCCAATGCTACAGAAAACACTTTCTTCTCAAGTGCACAGGGGACATTTCCAAAGATAGAACACATTTTAGGATACATACAATCTCTATAAATTCAAGAAGATTGAAAACATATCAAACATCTTCTCAGATCACAATGGCATAAAATTAGAAATCAACTACAATAAAAACACTGAATAACATTCAAACACATGGAGGCTAAATACCATGATATTAAACATTGAATGGATTATCAAAGAGATCAAAGAAATAAAAAAAACACCCTGGAAACCAATGAAAATTAAAACACAACAATTCAAAATCTATGGAAAACAGTTAAAGCAATCCTGAGGGAAGTACATAGCATTATTATAGGCCTACCTCAAAAAATAAGAAAAACTTGTAATAAGTTATTTAACTCTACATCTTTAAAATATATATATACACATATATTTTTTTAATTGATTTCAGAGAGGAAGGGAGAGAGACATCAAAACATCAATGATGAGAAAGAATCATTGATTGGCTGACTCCTGCATGACCCCCACTGGGGATTAAGCTTGCAATTGGGGCATGAGCCCTTCACGGGAACAGAACCTGGGATCTCTCAGTCCACAGGCCAACGCTCTTATCCACTGAGCCAAATGGGCTGAGGCTCTAGATCTACATCATAAAGAATTAGAAATAGAGAGAAAAGAAAAGCCCAGAATAAGTAGAATGAAGGTAATAATAAAGTTCAGAGTGGAAATAAATGATATAGAAACACAGGAATAATACAAAAGATCAATAAAACAAAGAGCTGGTTCTTTGAAAGGATAAATAAGACTGATGAACCTCTAATCAGACTCACCAAAAAACAAAGAGGGAGGACCCAAATAAACAAAATCAGAAATGAAAGATGTAAAGTAACAAACTGACCCCACAGAAATACAAAGGATCATTTAAAAGAATACTAGGAATATCTCTATTCTAACAAACTGGACAACCTTAACCAAATAGACATATTCCTAGAAAAATACAATCTTCCAAAACTCAATTAGGAAGAACCAAAAAACCTGAAGAGGCTGGTAACTAGTGATGAAATTGAAGCAGTCATTTTAAAATGTGCCACATACAGAAGTCCTGGTATGGACAGCTTCACAGGGGAGTTTTACCAAACATTCAAAGAAGAACTAAAACCTATTCTCCTCAAAATATTCCAAAATATTTAACAGGAAGGAACACTTCCAAACTCTTTCAATGAGGCCAGCATTGCCCTAATACCAAAATCAGATAAACTACAAGGAAAGAGAATTACAGACCAATATCCCTGATGAACACAGATGTTAAAAGACTCAACCAAATATTAGCAAATCTGATCAGGCTATCAGGCAGGCAGGCAGGTTAGTGGTTAGGAGCCAGCAGTCTCGGAGTGAAAGGGATGTCTGACTGCCTGTTTAGCTCCAATCCCACAGGAATCGGGCCTAAACCGGCAATTAGACATCTCCCAAGGGGTCCCAGATTGGAGAGGGTGCAGGCTAGGCTGAGGGTCAACCCCCACCCCCCAATGCACAAATTTCATGCACTGGGCCACTAGTAAAAACATAAAAATAGAATGTAGAACACTAATCCAACCCCCCAAAACAAACAAACAAATGAAGTTTAAAAATAATAATAAAGAAAGAAAAAATTTAGTTTCTTATGTAAAAGATAAAAAACGTTAAGTAGTGAAGTTGGTTCATTTCAGCTGAATATTTAATGTACCATGGGGGCTGGTCTAAAATCCCTCTCCACTGTTCTGTCTGCCAGGTCTCAGCTTCCTGCTAGTCAGCACTATGTTGAAGCTCCCAGCGATCCACTGCTCCTTGGTGTCAGATGCCACAGCATTGGTGTCAGCCAGGTGGGACCACTTGCCTGCTTTTAGTTGTCTTTACTCAAGTTTCTATTTCTGACACTGCCTTTAGGTGGCAGTGTTTCTGTATTAGTTTCCAGGATCATGTGGCCCTTCAACACAGTCCCCAAGGGTTCCCTGAGGGTATTTTGAATTTTTGTTTCCCTGGCGAGGGCGAGGATGGATGCAGCTGTGCTGCTTAGGAGGGGCCTGGTCTTCAGGAGAAAAATGTCTGTTCAGGGTTCTAGGCATCTGACCGTCCCAGAGCTGGCTTCCTGATCACCTCTCCCTATTTGTTCCCAGCTTCCACAAAGCCACCTTCCCCTAAACTGCAGCCATGGTGAATGTTTGTAATTGAAGTCCTGGGTTTTGTGAGTAAAATTACGGAGATTTTAAAGACAGAGCAGCCCTGCCACTGCACGATCTCCCCACCCCCCACCCCACCCCGCACTGTGCATCCAGTGCAGTTCAGGGCTACCTTTCTTGTTGCAGCCCTGTGGACACCCTTTCATAGTCTAGTGCTACACATGTACCCAATAGCTGTGGGCTTTGATCTAGAGTCCCCCACTGCCAGCAGCCCTGTGGACACCTTTTCACAGTCGAGTGCTACACTTGTCCCCAAGGGAAGGGATGTTGGTGCAGCGCATTCTAGGCTGCATGTGTCTCCCTCCCCCCCCCCCCCCCCCCCCCCTGCCAGATCTCCGATCCTACCAGTTTCCTGGCTAGCTCTGATCTTTCTGTCCAGAGATTCTCTCCAGCTGTGTTTAATTCACCAGTTCTGGGTGGATGTTATTTGATTCAGCTGTTTCTTCAATCTGCTCCATGAGAAGGTGCCAGACTTATTCGCCCATTTGGCCACCATTTTGTCTCCCCCGTACAAACTTTTTAGGAGCCCATAGCCAGGGAGGCTGGAGTCTGGGTATTCATGGGTTCGCAACCATGGCAGCTGGTCCCCGGCTGTAGGGTCCTGGGTGTTGTCCAAGGTTTCCCTGGGTGGAGGTAAGGCTGGGCTTCCAGACACACCCTCTTTCCCCTTCAAGATTGGAGTGGTCTCTGTGGCAGAACCAGCCAACCGAGGATGGATTTCATCAGTAATAGAGGCTGCCCAGCCAGCGGAACCTGGTCCACCAGTCCCCAACACTCCTGTGGAATATAATTGTCCCTCACTCACACATACACACACTCCCGGCACATTCATGCTCTCCCCTTTCACTCTCTCTCTTACTGCCCTCGGTCAGCCGCTATCTTGGATCCTTCTCTTCCTTCTTCATATCCCAGATTTACTTCTTTTATTGTTTCCTTTCTTTTGAGAGAAATTCCTTTAGCTATTATTTTAGGATATACCTGCTGGTGACAAATTCTCTTAGTTTTCCTTCATCTGAGAATGTCTTAATTTCTGCTTTATTCTTCATGGATATTTTTGCCATATATAGTTGTTTTTTCAGGACTTAAAAAAATCATGTGTCAAGTCCTTTTGATGTGTCATGTTTTATGATGAGAAAAGTACTGTAATTCAAATTGTTTTCAACTGTATATAAAGTGCTATTTCTCTTTGGTTAAGAAATTATTTTTCTCCAGTTTTTAGACATGAACTGTGATGTGGTATGGTAAGAATTTACCCTGTTTGCATTTCATAAAGTTACTTGAATCAGTGGGTGTACTAGTATATCTTTTGACAGATTTTTCATTATATATTTTTTTCCATTACAGTTTATATTCAATATTATCTTGTATTAGATTCAGGTGTACAATATAGTAGCTAGAAAAATCATATACTTTGATTTTTCAAAGTGATCTTCAATATTTTTAGTTCCACCTGGCACCATACATAGTTACTATAATACTACTGACTACATTCCCTATTCCCTATTTACATCACTGTGACTGTTTTGTAATTACCAATTTTGTTAACCCCTTCACCCTTTTCACCCAGGCCATAACCCCCTTCCTCTCTGGCAATCATAAATTTTTCTCTGTATCTATGAGTTCGTTTCTGTTTTGTTTGTTCATTTATATTTTTTCAAAATTCACATATAAATGAAATAATGTCATATTTGTCTTTGTCTGACTTATTTCACTTAGCCTAATATCCTCTAGGTCTATATTGTCCCAAATAGTAAGATTTCCATTCTCTTTTATGAATAATATTCATTGTACATAAGTAGCACATCTTTTTAACCATTGGTCTGTCAATGGACACATAGGTTGCTTCCATATTTGGCTATTGTAAATAATACTGTAATAAACATAGGGATATGTATGTCTTTCAAATTAGTGTTTGGAAATTCTTGAGTAAATAACCAGCACATTGTTTTCCATAGTGGCTGCATCAATTTATCATCCCACCAACAGTGCATAAGGGTTACCTTTTCTCTACATCCTCACCAACATCTGTTGTTTGTTGGTTTATTGATGATAGCCATTATGACAGGTTTGAGGTGATTTTAGTTATTATTATAATTTACATTTTCTTGATGATTAGTGGCATTGGACATATTTTCATTTGTCTATGGTCCATCTAAATGTCCTCCATGGAGAAATGTCTATTTAGTTCCTCTACCCATATTTAATTAAATTTTGGGGGGGTCTTAAGTTGTATGATGTCCTTATATATTTTGCATATTAACATGTTACCAGATGGATCATTGATGAATATCTTATACCACTCAGTAGGTTGTCTTTTTGTTCTGTTGGTTTCCTTTTCAATGCAAAATATTTATTTTGATATAGTCCCATTTGTTTATTGTTTCTTTTGTTTTCCTTACCTGAGAAACATATCCAAAAAATATTGCTAACAGCAATGTCAAAGAGTTTACTTCCTATTTTATTTTAGGAATTTTATGGTTTCAGTCTTCCATTTAAGTTTTAATACAACTTGAGGTTTTTGTGTGTGTGTTTTTCTATATGGTATAACAAAGTGGTCTAGTTTCATTTTTTGCATATAGTTGTCCAGTCTTCCCAACACCATTAATTAAAGAGACTCTATAATGTTTCTTTTTTAGTCACAGATTAATTGACCATGGAGGTATGGGTTGATTTCTGGGCTATTTAATCTGTTCCATTGATCTATGTGTATTTTTCTTTACTTTGATATCATGCTGTTTTGATCACTACAGTCTTGTTGTATAGTTTGATATCAGTTAGTGTGATATCTCATACTTTGTTCTTCTTTTTCAGGATTGCTTTGGCTATTTATGGTCTTTTGTTATTCCTTATAAAATTTAAGATTATTTATCCTAGTTATGTGAAAAATGTCTTTGGCATTTTGAGTGGGATTGTGTTGAACCTGTAGATTGCTTTGGGTAATATGGACATTTTAATGATGTTAATCCTCCCTATCCATGAGCATGATATAGCCTTTCATTTACTTGTGTCTTCTTGAGTTTTTTCTGGGACCTGTCATACCTATATTTTTCTGATTTCTTCCCTTTAAAAAGAGAATATATGTCCAATGCCTGCCCTACCACTATAATTGGGGAGCAGATAATTTGTCTGATTTCATAACTGGAAATAAATTGGAAATAAGATCAATCATCACTCAAATCTTATCCCAAATGAATTAGATGATATTAAAATGAGACTTTTGAAATGGACAATGATGCTGGAATAGGTTAAGATATTTGGGATTGTTGGGGGGTGAATGAGTTTTGTACGTGAGAAAGACATGCATAGATGTGGGATTGGGTGGAATGTTATGGAATGTATTGTGTTCCCTTTAAATATATGTGTTCAAGCCCTATTCTCCAATGTGATTATATTTGGAGAGAGGACATTTAGGGAGATAAAAAGATAAAATAAGTCATCATAGTTGGGCCCTATATGATAATGGTGCATTTATAAGAAGGATAAGGGATGTGAGTTCTTTCTTTCTCCACATCATTAGAAAGTAGAAAATGCCATGTGAGGACCCAGGATAGAGGTAGCCATTTATAAGACAGGAATATCCCTTACCAGAAAACAAAATCATTGGCATCTTTACCAAGGACTTTTAATCCCTCGGACTATGATGAAATAAATGTCTGCCGTTAAAACCACAATAAATTTTTCACTGTGGCACCCTAATCTCACACATGCACAAGTAAAATGTGGTGGATGGCCACATTTAGAAACAAGAAATCCTGGATATTAACAGAGTGCTGCTTGAAATACATACACACACACACACACACACACACACACACACACTGAATGGCCAGATTATTGTGATCTCTGAATGAATAATAATCTAGCCAGTCAGCATATATATATATATATATATATATATATATATATACACACACACACACACAATATTAGAGGGCCTGGTGCATGAATTTGTGCATGGGTGGGATCCACCCAGCCTGGCCAGGAGGAGGGGACATGGGCGGTTGGCGGGCCTGCCTGCTGGTCGAACTCCTGGTCGAGGGGACAATTTGCATATTAGCCTTTTATTATATAGGATATACACTGAATAGCCAGATTATTATGCATCCAGAGATAATAATAATCTGGCCACTCAGTATATATATATATATATATATATATATATATATATATATATATATATATTTATATATATATATATATATTTATATAGATATTTATATATATAAATTTTTTTAATTATTTTTTTTTCAAGCAGCACTCTGTTAATATCCAGGATTCCTTGTTTCTAAATGTGGTCATCCACCACATTTTACCTGTCTACTTTTCCAAGGATAGACTCTCACTTTACTTTCATTTTTCTCCTCCACAAATAACACTTCAATGTATATCCTTGTGTCTTTCTGAGTAAATTTAAGGAGATATATCTCAAGAGTGGAAATTCTGGAACACAAGTAATGTCTATTTTTATTTCATCTAAGTAGTGCCAGTTTGCTCTGCAGGAGAGCTGCACCAGTTTACATTCCTACAGTAGATCATGTGAGCTCCTGTACCTGTGTTTGTACTCAGAAAGCAGGAGCAATGAGGAAACTTGGGGGATCCACCCAATAGGACACCTGTAACAGAACACATTCTGAGCTGGTCTCATTTCTCTGTTAGACAACCACTGCCCAATTCTCTTAGTATTTCTACCCACCACCATCAAGATCTGATTAAGAGTTTTATCTAATGATTGCAGCTCTGGCCCCAACACCCCATCTACGATCTCTGGTGGTTAAGTGAAAATTTTATCTAAAGTTCTGTACTTATTTGCAGTGAAGTCAAATATGGAGCAATCTGGGCACTGATAGCAGCCAAGTGATTCATGTGCATCAAGTTGTTCCAGAGACTCTAAGTCCAATGTGGGTAGAACCTGAGCACATGTGAATTTCCAGTCTGAAAAGGACCTTCGAAGGCATCTACTGTTCCTTCCCCAACCACTATGTAAGTACCATTTATAACATCACTGCCAAGTATTCAATTAGGCCTTCTTTGAACAATTAAGTCATAGAGCTCTTACTACTTATCTAGATAATTCACTCCATCTATTGTATAAGCAGCTCAATAATTTGAAAACAATAGGGTCACACAAACACAAATACCTCTAGTCTCCCAAAATTCATTTACCCCTATTTTGATAGTAAGAGAACCTCTGCTTTACATCTGGGCCTGGGATGAGGACTATATTTTTCCCATCTACTTAGCAGCTATTTGTGGCCATGTGATATGTGCAACTTGTAGGCTGTAACTCTAAAGGAAGAAGCATGCAATTTACTTCCCTTTTGTCTCCTTCCAGCTGCCTAAAATGTGTATATAACATTAAGCCATCTTGAGCCATGTAGATGAGGGCAATACCCTGTACATGGTGAAGCAACAAGATAAAAAGATCCTGAATCCCCAACATTGAGAAACTACATAAACTGTAAGTAGCTTTTTCCTGACAATGTAAGAGAAAAATTATCTTTCTTGCTTTAACCACTGTTATTTTGGAACCCGGTTGGATTAGCTTTACTAATATTCTAACTAATTGGTTATTTTATTAAATTGAATTTAAGATGTTACTGAACATAAGGTACACGTTATTTTACATACAACTAAGAAAATATGCTACCAATTATATTATGACAAAATGTTTTCTTATTATTTAAATGTCAATTTTAGTTCTTGTTAAAAAGAGCTCTTATAGACTTATTTAGGACACTATTTTTATCTGAAGTTTGCAGTCTGATTCATTCCTCCTACACAATAACTTTTCATTTCAAGGGAGAACCATGATGAAATCTTTTTGAAGATATTTTAAATGACAATTAAATTAAACACATACACTGACAATCAAGGAAATAAGTCAGTTAAAATGATGATAGTATGAACAGCCATGGACAAGTACGTATGTATTCATGCAATGATAACAACACAATTACCTCTTGGCCAACAGGGATAGAAAGGTACCATTATAATTAAGACGCTTCATGATATTAGATTTGTAAAATATAAAATGTGTGTGTCTTAAAGGGTGAAATCTGATATTTTGAAATCAAATTTGGAGAATAACATTGACTTCCACTTCTAGTCAAAACACAGTAATAGGGACCAGACATACCTTCTCATAAAAAATAACTAAAACAAATTAAACAAAAATGCCAGACAAAATATCTGAAACAAGAATGCTCAAGTTATTGGACATCAGGCAAGTCAATTCAGTGATTTCTGTGAGATGAAAAAGCTTAGATGACCCCAAGCTTTCTGCCTAAATTATCCTATCTTTCTGCCTAAATTAATATTCTAGATTGCAGGGCAGGTATGGGGAACTGACACAGCCTGGCAGTCTACCTCAACTGAGAAAATGGAGCCATGAGTCTGGAGAAGACAAGGCATCTGGAGTTTGCTGGGAAAACTTTTGGATAGGGAAGACCTGTGGAGAGAGATATTATAAGCTTCGGAGGATCCTCCTCAAATACTTAAGTATTGATCAGCATGTGTGTGTGTGTGTGTGTGTATAAGGAAACTACCTGAGGGCAATGAAAGAACCACTAAAAAGGATTAGAGGGAACAGTGCTCAGAGCCCACACATGGCTGGGAACAGTGACTGTTCCAAACAGCCAATGTGGAAAATTTTCACAATTCACAAATCATTAAAGTACAAAGAAAATGTTTTACGGTACATTACTACATGTGAAAATGAGCCCTACACTAAATCATGTGATGGTCCCATTAACTAAGCGGAAAATCACAGTCCAGAAGGTTAGAACTGTTTCCAAGTGTCATAATGACATGCCAGAAGAAAGCTCAAGAATATTTATAAGAATGTGAAAATATGAAAAATCAACAAGGTAAAATTCACAATGTCTGGCATCCAACCAAACCCTGTTAGTATGCAATTAAGCAGGAAAAATGTAATCTCTAACATGGAAAATAATAAAAATAGCACAGAGATGACAAATGTGAACAAAAAGGGGCCACATACTAATCATTACAAGCTCAGGGGAGGGCTACATGGCTGCCTTACAAACTCAGAGATCTAAAATAACTATGATAGGACAGACAAGCAGAGTGAGGACCATGGGCTAGGTACAGAAGGTCATCAGGGTGGAAAGAACTGGGTGCCTAGCAATGGACAATTACACAGTGGGACCGAGCCCCCGGGGTGACCTTTCTCCACTAGCATATGGAGAGTCATGTCGTTTGGACATCTGACCTTTCCTCCCTAGAGATAGCATCTAACCTCAATTGTATTTCAGCTCCAGATCCAGAAAAGCAGTAAAACCAGCCAATGCTGACCTCAGGAATAGCTGCATTGATTAATGACCCCCTGCCCAAGTGCCCACCAATCAATCAGTTGAGACCATAAGCATGAAATGTCACATTTGAAAAACTGTTGAATATTCTATTGAGATCTCCCTTGGGACCTCCCCTAAAATCTCTACCCATAAAACTTAGGAGTAGGACCCAGAGGGATCTCCTTCCCAGTAGCATGCCGTTCCCTTTCCCCTCCTCAGCCCTCTCCCCAGAAACATTACCATTAGCTTCCTCACTCCCAAGCTCTTTTACCTTCATAACTTGTTTCCTAAGCCAATTTCTTCTAGGAATTACTTTTTCTACCTCTGTAATTTACCAAATAAATGTTCCCTTAGAGTTTGGGTCTTGGCTCTGAATTCTTTCCTAGCCAGAACCAAAGTACTGAGGTTGCTGAATCCAGGTCCAGTCTGACCTCATGGGTCTAACACCTGGTGCTATTCCCACCACCTACAACATAACCACATAGGATGGACTGAAATTAAAAATTTTTAGCTAAAAGCAGGTCATGGTCCTAGGCAGTCATGTCCTAGGCTAGAATATTTCCTGACAAAAGTCAATCTTTACCTTAACTGAACCTGTCCATAGTCTTTTGCATCTATGGTAACATATCTTTAGAATGTCAAAGTAACTTCCTTTATCCCAGACACCTCAGGGCATAAACACACCAGATCAGAGGCCATAAATCCCCTCACTGTTGTTATTACCAATTGTTAATTGTTGACTGTTAATTATCCTATATTCAACTATGAAAAAGATGTAGTATGCCTATCATTTTTCTTTTTATCCAATCCCAGAGGTTTTCCTACTTTGCTTTCTCCCACCTCCCTAATCTATCACCAATGGATTTCATGTAATCCACTTATGCCTTCTCTTTTAAGTATAATGTATAAACTAAGGTGCAAAACTACTATTCTCTGGAGTATTCTTTCAATCTGTTTAGATTTTGCTTCCAAGCAATTGTTGACAGTTTAGATCAAATAAACAAAATTCTCTACAGGTTTGAATGTTTTTCACATTGACACAGAGTGAATGAATTAGAACCCAAGGATACGAACAGTTACTATTGATATATTTCATATATTCACAAAGCTTGAGAAATTATTGGCCACACCAGGTAAAAATGAAAAAGGCCCAAATAAAATATTGAGAGATGATGTTCTGGTCTACAAACATTGCACAGCTTCTCTGTTGCCTGGAGGCAGGATGCCTTGGGACAGAGGGAGGTAGAGTAGGTCACTGAACAATGGGTTTGTTGGAGTTTAGAGGGACGTGATGGTTCAAGCTCCAGCCAAGCGTGCCCAGGCACTGCACCTGTGCCCTGAGTTTCTTGGAAACGGCTGAAATAGATTTTGTAACCTTTGGGTTGTCATTGTAACTGTCCTAACTCCATCTTGTAGATTCTGGGTATAAATTTGCTGTAACACCTGTGGTCTGCACTGTAGTTTGGCCTTTACCACGGTGAAGTACTACAACTG
Organism: Pipistrellus kuhlii; assembly: GCF_014108245.1. Classification (NCBI taxonomy): domain Eukaryota; kingdom Metazoa; phylum Chordata; class Mammalia; order Chiroptera; family Vespertilionidae; genus Pipistrellus; species Pipistrellus kuhlii. Next base: position 27,565,582 of record NW_023425471.1, read on the forward strand.
TAGTTGCTGACCAGCTTAATAAAGGCTCATAAATTTTTATCTGTCTCTGGTGGTCATCTCTTATGGGTCGCCCCCTAACAATGAAAAACTGCATTAGTGATCTAAGACAATAAAGGAGAAAAGACTAATGAATATGAAGACATAGCAATAGAAAATTTCACAAATTATGTATGTCGAGAAAAATCGATTTGAAAAAAAAATCAGAATCAGCAGAGTGTGTGGCTACTTCAGTAGCTAAAAATTCTAGACTGCCGAAACTAGTTTGGCTCAATGGATAGAGTGTCAGCCTGCGGACTGAAAGGTCCCAGGTTCGATTCCATTCAAGGGCATGTACATTGGTTGCAGGCACATCCCCAGTAGGGGGTGTGCAGGAGGCAGCTGAGTCAATGTTTCTCTCTCATCGATGTTTCTATCTGTCCCTCTCTCTTTCTCTCTGTGAAAAATCAATAATAATAATAATAATATATATATATATATAATAAAATTATATCTATATATCTATATATCTATATATCTATATACATATATATCTATATATCTATAATTATTTTTTATTATATATATATATAATAAAAAAAATAAAAATTCCAGACTGGGAGAACATCTTGCCAAAGCATGTATCTGATGAGGGACTTCTTATATCCTGAACATATAAAGATTACTCAGTTGATTACCCAACTTATAACTGAGGAAAAGGTTTAAATAGACACTTCATCAAAGAAGATATAAGGGTGCAAATAAACCCATAAAGAATTTTAGTCATTAGGGAAATGCTAGTTAAAACTAAAATGAACTACAAAGAACTACCATTTCACACAACTGGGGTGGCTAAAATATCCTTTTTAGACACACAATAACAAGTGTTGTTGAAAATGTAGAGAAACATACCTTCATATTTTGCTTCTGGGGATGGAAATTGGCACTACGATTTTGGAGAAAAGTTTTGCAGTATTTTTTTTTCAGAGAGGAAAGGAGAGGGAGAGAGATGGAAACATCAGTGATGAGAGAGAATCATTGATCAGGAGCCTCCTGCATGCCCCCCTACTGGGGATTAAGCCCACAACCCAGGCATGTGACCTTGATTAGAACTGAACACAGGACCCTTCAGTATCCAGGCCAATGCTCCATCCACTGAGCTAAACCAGCCAGGGGTGTTTCACAGTATCTTAAAAAGGTATATGCATGTTCGTTATATGACCCAGAAATTTACTCTTAAGAATCTAACCAGAGAGATTAAAAATGGTGGCTGAATAAGTATATGCTGCAAGGACATGGCCCCAGGACTAAACTGAAATTATTGTACAAGTAGAATACAGAAAACCTTCCTGAATAATCAACAGAGAACCCTGATAACCAAGGACCAAAAGTGGAGAAACTGGTAGGAGGGGAGGAGGTGCAAAAGGACTGGCTGGGCCCACACAGATAGCAACTAAAGTTCTAGAGAGATATCTCAGCTGTGGGTGTTGCTACTGAGAACTCGGGGATCTAATCCCCAAGCTGGGCCTCTCAGCAGAGAGCACCAGAACTGAGAAGGGTACCCACATGACATCTGGCTGTGAAAAGCAGCAGGGTTGCTGTCTGCCTGGGAGAAGCTGATAGAAATTCAGGCACCCTCTTGAAGGACCACTGCACAAAATTCCCTGTCAAACCACCCACCTTGTGTCCAGCAGAGGGACAGCAGAGTGGACTGGAGCTGAGTGAACAGAAGCCAGGATTAGGGGTCTCTGGGGTTAGAACTCAGAAGGCAGACACCCAGTTTCCTGTGCTGAGTCATTCCCTCACACTGCATAAGTCAGCGTTTTTCAACCGCTGTTCCGCGGCACACTAGTGTGCCGCAAGATGTTGCCTGGTGTGCCGTAGGTGCAGACAAGACAAGAATTTTATAATTTTTCACTATTTTGTTTACTTAATATTTCATAATAAAGTAATTATAAAATACTTTCTTTGTGTTTATTTGATTCCTATTCAAGAGAATTACTTTATATATAGTCAATATAGGCACAGAGTTAAATTTTTTAACATTTTTTAATGGTGGTGTGCCTCGTGATTTTTTTCATGAAACAAGTGTGCCTTTGCCCAAAAAAGGTTGAAAAACACTGGCATAAGTCATCTTTCCCATCCAGACTTCTGCTATACATCTGCAACTGTCTTGCCTGGGGGAAAGACAGTTGATCCATCCCATCGGAAAACACCTTGCCCCGTGGTGTGGATTTGCTCAGGCCCATTAAGAGACTGAGAATAACAATTAGTTTCCAAGAAGAAGCAATTGCCCCACACTGTTGAAAAACTCTTGCCACATCTGTGGACCACTGCCTGAAGGCAATCAAAGACAAAATCCTATCAGCCTGTAGATAAAGGCAGTCTCCAGAGTCTTTGAATCTTTATCCAATCTAATTAGTCAGAAACAGTGTTTAACACTGTCCTGCACTAGAGATTGAGAGGCGTAGCAGATCTATCTAATACATAGTCACAAACCCAAATAGACAACCAAAATGAGGAGACAAAGAAACATCCCTCAAATAAAAGAACAACAGAACTCTCCAAAAGAAGAAATAAATGAAACAAAGATTAAAAAAATTATCTGAATCAGAGTTCAGAATAATTATGGTAAATATGCTAAACAGTATGAGAAAAGACATAGAAACTATTAAAACAAAAATAAACACGACATAGCACAAATGAAGAACACATTGGAAGGAATGCACAACAGATTAGGGGAAGCTGAGGAATGAATCAGTGAATTAGAAAATGGGGTTGAAGATATCACTCAGAGATCAAAAAGAAAAAAAAAACAATTAAAAAACAGGAGGAGAGCTTAAGGGAGTGTGGAACAACATGAAACATAACAATATTAGAATAGCAAATGTGCCATAAGAGGCAGAAAGGGATAGAGAACATGTTTGAAAAGATAAAGGCAGAAAATTTCCCTAACCTAGTAAAGGGAAAAAAAATCACACAAGTCCAGAAGGCACAGAGAATCCCAAGCAAGGAGAACCCAAACATCATAATTAAAATGGCAAAAAGTAAAGACAGAGAGAATCTTAAAGGCAGAAAGAGACAAGCAAACTGTTACCTATAAAGGAGTTCCCATAAAGCTGACACCTGATTTCTCATCAGAAACTCTACAGGTCAGAAGGAAATATTGTTGGGAGCCAGCAGAGTTGAGACGAGCAACTCAGTCTTAAGAAAATAGAATTAAGTTCCTTCTAACAGAAGTTATTCGGTGCCCTGAGGGCTTGGCCAGAAGATAAGATTAACCTGGGGCTTAGCATCTTCCTGTCTTCCTGCCACTTCCCCTTCCTGATCCTCTCCCCCTAGATAGCCCAGCCTTGGAATGTTGCACCTTGGAATGTTAACATCTTTGCAACTTCCCCTTCCTGATCCTCCCCCATGGACACTGCCAGGGACCCCTCTGCATGGGCGGCCCTGCCCCCCTTTGTCTCTGCTGTATAAATACAGCCATTTCAGAGAATAAAAGTTCGAGGCTTGATCAGAACCTTGACTTGCCTTCATTCTTTCGTGTTCCTTGTTTGTTTCATTCTCTTAGGTGGTTCCTGCGTGCCCCCATTGTTGTCCCGCGGGTTGGGACAAAATAGCATGAAGTACTCAAGGTAATGGAAAGCAAAGATCTAAATCCAAGATTATTATATCCAGCAATGTTATCATTCAAAATAGACAGTCAAATAAAGAGTTTCCCAGACAAACAAACAAACAAAAAATAAACTAAAGGAGTACATCACCACTAAGAAAAAATTTTAAAACTTCCTTGAAACAAATAAAAATGAACAAACAACAACCCCAAATCTCTGGAACATAGCAAAAGAAGTCCTGAGAAGGAAGTCCATAGCATTATGAGAAATGCTAAAGAAACTGCTGTAATGAGAAGAAATAGGGAGAGAAACCTATCCATATAGAATTAAAATGGAAATATATAAATACCCATCAATAATAACCTTAAATGTAAATAGATTAAATGCTCCAATCAAAAGGCCTAGGAGAGCTGAATGGATACAAATACATAACCCAACTATTTGCAGTCTACAAGAGACCCACTTCAAAACAAAAGACACACACAGGATGACAGTGAAGGGATGGAAAAAATTTTCCATGCAAATGCAAAAGAAAAAAAAAAGCTGTAATAGTAAACACTCAAATCAGAAAAAAAGGAGACTTAAAATGAATGCCATCGCAAAATACAACAAAGGTCATTACATAATACTAAAGGGATTGATCCACTAAGAGGATATAACCCTGGTGAACATATATACACCCAATATAGGAGCATACACACACACACACACACACACACACACACACACACACCTTCTAGAGGACTTTAAGAAAGTGACAGACAACAATACAGTCACAGTAAGGGAATTTAACACCCAGCTGACTTCACTGGATAGATCTTCCAGACAAAAACTTAACAAGGAAAGAGTGACTCTAAAGGACATAATATATTAGATGGATTTAATTGACATTTATAGTACATTTCACCCCAAAGCTATAGAATATACAATCTTCTCAAGGGCACATGGATCATTCACAAAGACCACGTTAGGACACAAAATAAAGCATCTACAAGTTCAAGAAGATTGAAATCATATCAAGCATCTTCTCAGATCACAGTGGAATGAAATTAGAAATCAACTATAGTAAAAACACCCAAAAACATTCCAACACATGGAGACTAAATAACATGTTATTAAAAAATGAATAGGTTACCAACGAGATTAAGAAAAAAAATAAATAAAACTTCCTTGAAACAAATGAAAATGAACACTCAACAGCCCCAAATCTCTGGGACACAGCAAAAGAAGTCCTTAGAGGGAAGTTCATAGCACTACAGGCCTACCTCAAAAAACAAGAAAAATCGACAATAAACTATTTAACCCTACAATTTAAAGAACAAGAAAGAGAACAACAAGAAAAGCCCAGAGTAAATAGAAGAAAGGAAATAAGATTAGGGCAGAAATAAATTGACCTGGAGACTAAAAAAACAAACAAACAATGCAAAATAATCTATGAAATGAAGAGCTGATTATTTGAAAGGTTAAACAAAATTGATGAACTGTTAGCCAGACTCATCAAGAAACAAAGAGAGAAGACCAAAATAAATAAAATATAAAACAAAAGTGGGGAAGTAACCACTGATACCACAGGAATACAAATGATTGTAAGGAAATACTATGAACAGCTATATGCCAACAAACTGGACAATGTGGCTGAAATTGACAAATTCCTATAAAAATACAATCTCCAAAAACTGAATCAGGAAGAATTAGAAAACTTGAATAGGCCAATAACAAATTAAGAAATAAAAGCAGTAACAAAATCCTGAGCCTAGACATCTTCACAGGTGAGTTTTACCAAACATTCAAAGAAGAACCAGCACCTATGCTCCTCAAATTATTCCAAAAAATCCAAGAGAAAGGGACACTTCCAAGCTCTTTTTATCAGGCCAGCATTACCCTAATTCAAAAAGCAGACAAAGATATTACAAAGAAAGAGAATTACAGGCCAATATCCCTGATGAACATACTACCGTGTTTCCACGAAAATAAGACATCCTCCGAAAATAAGAACTACTTACAGGTTTCCTTCTGAGTGAAATACTATAAGGCATCTCCCCGAAAATAAGCCCCCTCCCCCGCCCCTAAGCTAAACATGAGACATTTGGTCCACTGATTCTGAAAGAAATGGAGTCACAAGAAATTTACCAGGAAATTCAGGAATTGGATTGTTATGATGATGTTCCAGAAGATGATGACATGATTGTCATTAAATAAATGAGTAGATTCTTGATACTGTAGGATTCACAGTTTGTCTGGTTTGTGTTGACAACTACAGTACTACCATACTGTATACAAGTAATAAATTTCCTTTATTTTCATTTAACAATAAATGTGTACTGTATTCTTCATGAAAAAATAAGACATCCCCTGAAAATAAGACCTAGCCCATCTTTGGGAGCAAAAATTAATATAAGACACTGTATTATTTTCGGGGAAACAGGGTAGTAGATGCTAAAAAGCTCAACAAAATACAAGCAAATCGGATCCACCAATATATTAAGAAGATCATACACCATGACTAAGTGGGATTTATTCCAAGGATGCAAGGCTGGTATAATATTCACAAATCAATAACCAGAATTCATTATATAAACAAATTGAAAGGCAAAAATCACATGATCATATCAATAGATGCAGGAAAAGCATTTGACAAAATCCAACACCCATTTTTTTTGTTCTATTTTTTTCCTATATTGATTAAAGGTATTACATATGTGTCCTTATCTTCTCATTACCCCCCCCCCAGCATTATGCTAAGCGAATAAGTCAGAGAGGGAGAAATATCACATGATTTAACACCCATTCTATCTAATACAAGAGTAATATGCAAATTAACCATCACTCCGCTACACCCATAAGCCATGCCCACCAGCCATGTCCATCAGCCAATCAAAATGAGTATGCAAATTAACCCCAACCAAGATGCTGTGGCCACAGAGAGCAAGAGGGAGGCTTGGGTTTCCCTGGCAATGGAGGAAGCCAAGCATTCCACACACCCTGGCAGGCTCAGGCATCCACTCAAGGGTACAAAGTTTCAATTATAGAAGGTAAATAAATTCCAACAGAAATGGTGGCAGCCATTGAGCTGGAAGAGCAGGAGGCTAGGGTTGCCCCCCAGCGATGGAGGAAGCCAAGCTTCTGAAGCCCTGGCCTGCTTTGGCCTTCACTCCAGGCTACAAAGTTTAAATTATAGAAGATACATAAATTCCAACAGAAATGGCTGCCAACAGGGAGCAAGCAAGAGGCTTGGCTCCACTCCAGACTACAAAGTTTCAATTGTAGAAGATAAATAAATTCCAGATACCAGGGCCTCTGCTTGGATTGCCAAGGGGCATGGCTGGCCTGCAAACCACCACTGGCCCCTCGCCAAGGCTGCCCCACGCCCCAAGTGAACCCCTTCAGGGCAAACCAGCTGGCTCCCACCCGTGTACCAGGCCTCTATTTTAAATAATAAAAGAGTAATATGCAGATTGACCATCACTTCAACATACAAGATGGCTGCCCCCATGTGGTCAAAGATCCTGCCCCCATGTGGACACAAGATGGCTACCACAAGATGGCCAGTAGGGGAGGGCAGTTGGGAGGGACCAGGCCTGCAGGAGAGGGCATTTGTGGGCGATTAGGCAAGCAGGGGAGGGCAGTTGGGAGGCACCAGGCCTGCAAGGGAGGGCAGTTGAGAGGGACCATGCCTGCAAGGGAGGGCAGTTAAGGGCGATCAACCCTGCAGGGGAGGGCAGTTAGGGGTGACCAGGCTGGCAGAGAAGGGAAGTTGGGGGCAAACAAGCTGGCAAGGGAGCAGTTAGACATCAATCAGGCTGGCATGGGAGTGGTTAGGGGGTGATCAGCTGGCAGGCGGAAGTGATTAGGGGCAATCAGGAAGGCAGGCAGGCGAGCAGTTGGGAGCCAGTAGTCCTGGATTGTGAGAATGTTCGACTGACTGGTGGGATCAGGCCTAAACGGGCAGTCGGACATCCCTTGAGGGATCTCAGATTGGAGAGGGTGCAGGCTGGACTGAGGGACACCCCTTTCCCATGCACGAATTTTGTGCACTGGGCCTCTAGTTTTTTATAAAAACCGTCAACAACAAAGTGGGAACAGAAGAAGCATATCTCAACAGGATATGGGCCATATATGACAAACCTATACCAAACATCATACTCAATGGGCAAATACTAAAACCATTTTCCCTAACAACAAGAACAAGACAAGGATAACCACTTTCACCACTCTTATTCACCATAATACTGGAAGTGCTAGCCATAGCGATTAGACAAGGAAAAGAAATAAAAGTTATCCAAATTGGAAAGATAGAAGTAAAACTCTCATTATACATAGATGACATGATATAATACATAGAAAAGCCTAAAAATTCCATAAAAAATACTAAATTTAATAAATGAACTTGGCAATGTAGCAGGATACGAAATCAACACCCAAAAATCGATGGCATTTTTATACACCAACTAGGGGCCCATTGCAGGAAGATTCCTGCAAGAATATGGCTTCTGGTGGGCTTTCCTCCCAACACCACCACCTCTCCTGTCCCCCCCACACTTTCCAAGCAGCCTCTGCCCCCTACCCCACACTTTTCCTCCCGCTGCTACAGCCTACCCCACCAGCCCCGCCCACGCTTTCCCTCCTGCAGTTGCTTTGCTCTCTGCTTTTCCTCCCTCTTCCTTCTATGCTGTCTTCAGTCTTCACTCCTTCCCCTCTCAGTGTATGCAAATTAGCTACAATCTTTGTTGGGTTAATTTGTATACTTGCTCTAATTGGCTGTGGGTGTGGTAGAGTGATGGTTAATTTGCATATACCATTTTATTAGTGTAGATGATGAATTAGAAAAAGAAACTAAACAAGAAACCCCATTTACCAGTGCAACAAAAATATTTAAATTATTTAGGAATAAACTTAACCAAAGAGGCAAAATACTTGTACTGGGAGAACTATAAGATGTTGAAAAAAGAGATAGAGGAAGCTATAAACAAGTGGAAGATTGTACAGTGTTCAGGGACTGTTAGAATTAACATCATTAAAATGTCCATACTACCAAAGGCAATCTAAAGATTCAATGAAATCCCTATTAAAATACCAGCAGCATATTTCACAGATCAAGAACAAATTTTCCATAAATGTATATGGAACCAAAAAAGACCCGAATAGCTGCAACAATCTTGAGAAAGAAGAACAAAGTTGGAGGAATCACAATACCAGATTTCAATTTATAATACAAAGCTACTGTAATCAAAACAGCCTGGTACTGGCACAAGAACAGGCATATAGGTCAATGGGCCATAATAGAGACCCCACAAATTGGCCCAATCCATTACTCTTAATTAATATTTGACAAAGGAGGCAAGAGCATAAAATGGAGTCAAGACAGACTCTTCAATAAATGGTGTTGGGAAATTGGACAGATACATGCAAAACAATGAAACTAGACCACCAACTTACACCATACATAAGAATAAAGTCAAAATAGATATAAAACTTAAATGTAAGTCATGAAACCATAAAAATCTTAAAAGAAACCATAGGCAGAAAAATCTCAGACATCTCTCATAGCAATATGTTTACAGATATCAAGGGGAAAGGAAACTAAAGAGAAATTTTTTTAAATGGTACTATATAAAAATAAGAAGCTTCTGCACAGCAAAAGAAATCATCAACAAAATAACAAGAGAGTCAAATGCATGGGAGAAAATATTTGGCCATTATACATCTGGTAAAGGATTAATATCCAAAATATAGCAGGAAGTCATACAACTTAGCAGAAGGAAGATAAACAACCCACTAAAAAGTGGGCAAAGAACCTAAATAGACATTTCTCCAAAGTGGACATGCAAATGGCCAAAAAAATATGAAAAAATGCTCAAAGTCACTGATCATGAGAAAGATGAAAATTGAAATGACAATGAGGTACTCACCTCACACCTGTCAGAATGGCTACCATTAATAAATCAACAATTGACAATGCTGGCGAGGCTGTGGCCAAAAGGGAACCATAATGCACTGCTGGTGGGAATACAGACTGGTATAGCTGTTATGGAACAGTATGGAGTTTCCTCAAACACTTAAACATGGAACTACCATCTGACCCAGTGACCCCACTTCTAATAATATATCCTAAAAAACCTGAAATAACAATCAGAAAGAATGTATGCACCCCTATGTTCATAGCAACACAATTTACAATAGCTAAGATGTGGAAAAAACTTAAATGCTCATCAGTAGATGACTGGACAAAAAAGTCTGTTGTAGGGAGAGACAAAATTGCAGCGGAATAGAAGGATGTATGCTGAGCCTTGTCCCAGAGCAAATAGAATGAGCAGCTGAAATGAATAGAATTCAGCCCGGATTGGCGAAGGAGACTCAGCTGGTGAGACAGTTTGCAGCCGGGAAGGGCAGAGGTCCCCTGGCGGTAAAATCAAGGATCTGGGCAGGAGAGTCTGCTGGACCTCTGTGCCCAGAGGGTCAGGGGAAACCACACGGTGCCAAGCCGTGTCCCTGGGGACAGCCAAAGAGTCTGGCTGTGAAAAAATAGTCCAAGAGACTGTGGGAGGCAAGGGATTTTGGACTTTGGATTTTGGATCTGAGCTCAGAGGTAGCCCTGAAGGGCTGGCCTGACTATGCAGTGCCAGCAAGAGAGGAGCTTGCAGAGACACAGTCCTTTCCCAGCTCTGGGGCCTGTGCCTTTCTTCACTGAACCCAGTTCATAGGACCTTTCAGATACAGACACTTACCCATGGCTGAGGTGCTGGAGAAGGTGTGGACTTGTGGAGTGTGGGGAGGGGAGGCAGGCCAGGAGAGGTGGTAGCGAGACTGGTGCGGAGTCATACCTGAGCATGAGGTCGCCATTTTCTCTTGAGAGAGAGCCCTTCCCTCCAGTCTCCAGGCAACCAATACAGCCACACCCAGATTCCACCCTGAATGACTCAAAGGAATCTGAATAGTCCCTGAGAGTCCACTGGGACTGGACTAAAGAGAAAAGTTCAGCCCCAGTAATGGGAAGCTTAGAAACAGTACAGTACAGATGACTGGAATCATAAGCCAGCCAAAAGAATGACACTTCACTTTTTTCATTTTTTTAAATGTTTTTATTATTTTGTTATCCTTTTTTTCTTTTTTTCCTTCATTTTTGTTTGTTTTCCTGTTTTTGTTTGTTGCTTTATTTTCTATTTCTTTCGCATTAATTTTCCATAATTATATTTTATTTTATTTTCACTTGCTATTTTTAATTTTTTATACCATTTGTGAAATCAATTTTCTTGTAAATTTATTATTATTATTTTCTTCTCAATCTCTTTCTTCTTATCCACTCATTCCCTTTCTACTTTGTCAATAGCGAATTGAGGCTCTCTCAATATTCATCCAATTCTTAATCTTATTTTCAGTATATAAGCTCAGCCTCTACAGATTCTGCCCCAATCCTCTTAGCTCAGTGTTTAGTATTTGTATTTTTTTGGTTCATCTATTGGTTCTGTGGTGTTTTAGCCCATATATATATTCTCCTTTTTTCTTTTATCTCTTATCTTTTCTCTCTCTTCAATATCATTTGTGCTCTCTTTTCTCTTCCCTAATTCTCTTTTCTCAGGTGGTCACTTATATTGTGATTATTGGTGTTGTGAGTACATTTGTGCTTAGTTCCCTTTGTGTTGTGTCCTGTCGAGGTGAATTTTATCCTATCTGGCCAAGGTGCTAGAGAGCAACCCACACAACCAGACACCTGGAGAGGAAACTCATTCCACAAACGGGTCAATAACACCCAGACCCGACTATAGAGGCAGGAAGAATGCAGCAGTGAGGGAGAGAGCATGAGTGAGTGAGGGAAGGAGGGAGCAAAAGAGGAGTGTGTGGTCAGGTGAGGTGTGTGTGTGTGTGTGTGTGTGTGTGTGTGTGTGTGTGAATGAGGCACAGTTAGATCCCACAGGACCTCCAGGGGCAGGCATCTTCGCTACCACTGCAAACAGTACCGAGAGGCTGGCTCATTCTCAGAGGCCTAGCCTTTTTGAAGGGGTGAGCTGCTGTATCTGGGTGCTCAACCACAACTCCACCCAGAGTGCCCTCAGAAAACACCTGGGATTCTACATCCACCCCTTCCAGGGACCTGATACCTATGCTGTGATACCATGGTCAACAAGGCTCCAGCCACCCTTGGCATAGACTCCAGTGAGTTCTGAAGTGCACTCCCCTCTGACTGGCCCTATGCTTTAGTCCAGGGGACTGCAATGACATGAACAGCAGAAACGTGAGCAGCCTGCTCCTGTCCAAGGAGCAGAAGCCCCATGAGCAACCCATCCCAGGCATAAGAGCAGAAGCTTCACGTGGCCTACCCATCTCCAAGGAGCAGCAGCTGTGTGAGTGTCCAGTTCCCCTGTCTGAGGAACAGAAACCATGCAAGCAGCTGACCCCATCCGAGGAGCAGAAGCCGCATGAGCAGACACATGACTGAGGAGCAGCAGCCACACACAGCCGACACCCATCTGAGAAGCAGCTGTGCTCAGCCCACATTGTGCACCTGTCTGAAGAGCAGCAGCTGTGCAAGCAACCTGCCCCCAGCCAGGGAGCAGCAGCCACATGAGCAGCCAGTCCCCTTCAAGGAGCAACAGCTATGTGAGCAGACCACTCCCTTTCGAGGAGCAGCAGCTGCATGAGCCACCTGCTCCCATCGGAGAAGCAGTAGCTGTGTGAGCAGCCTACTCCCTTTTGAGGAGCAGCAGCCACATGAATGCACCTGTCCGACGGGAAGGAGCCAGGTGAGCGACCTGATGCCTATCCGAGGAGCAGCAACAAGACGTGCATCTTACTCCCACCCAAAGAGCAGCAACCACACAACCAGCCCATTCCCCCGTCCAAGGAACAACAGCCACGCGAACACATCACCCCCTGTCCAAGGAGAAGCAGCTGCATGAGCAACCCACACCTGTATGAGAGTCAGCCCTACAAGTAACTTAGCGCTGTCCAAGGAGCAGCAGCATCTTGAATACCCCATCCCATCTGAGGAACATTAGCACCATGCAGCCAGCCCCCATCTAAAGAGCAGCATTCACAGTGAGCAGTCAGCCCCTGTCTGAGGAGCAGCAGGCATGTAAGCAGCCAGCAACAAATGACAATGAAAACAAAACAATCCAAAATCTATGGGACACAATAAAAGCAGTGTCGAGAGGGAAATTAATAGCTCCACAAGCCTACTGCAAAAAAATAAGAAACAATGGGAATAAATTACCAAAGTCACTGATCATGAGAAAGATGAAAATTAACCCTACAACTCAAAGGGTTAGAAAGAAAGCAACAAGAAAAGCCCAGTGTAAGCAGAGGAAGTAAATAATAAAGATCAGAGCAGCGATAGACAACAGAGAGACCAAAGAAACAATACAAAAGATCAACACAACCAAAAGGTGGTTCTTTGAAAGCATAAACAAGATTGATGGACCTCTAGCCAGGCTCACCGAGATGCAAAGAGGGAGGACCCAAATAAACAATATCACAAATGAAAGAAGTGAAATAACAACAGACGCTGCTCAAATACAAAGGATTGTTAAAAAATACTTTGAACAACTCTACTCAAACAAACTGGACAACTTAGAGGAAATTGACATATTCCTAGAAAAAATAACCTTCCAAAAGTCAATCAGAAAGAATCAAAATAGCTCAAGAGGCCAGTAACTATGGAAGAAATTAAAGCAGCCATCAAAAAGCTTCCAGCAAACAAAAGCCCAGGAACAGATGGCTTCATAGGAGAGTTTTACCAAACATTCAAAGAAGAACTAAAACCTATCCTTCCCAGACTATTCCAAACAATTAAAGAGGAAGGAACACTTCCAAGCTCCATCTATGAAGCCAGCATTACCCTAATACCAAAACCAGATAAAGACAACAGAATTACAGGCCAGTATTTCTCATGAACATACATGCCAAAATCCTCAACAAAATTCTAGTAAATCGGCTCCAGCAATACATCAGAAAGATCATACACCATGACCAACTAGGATTTATCCCACGGATGCAAGGGTGGTACAATATCTGCAAATCAATAAGTATGATACATCACATAAACAGATTGAGAGATAAAAATCACATAGTCATATCAATTGATGCAGGAAAAGCATTTGCAAAATTCAACACCCTTTCTTGATAAAAACTCTCAACAAGGTGGGATTAGAAGACCCATACCTCAACATAATAAAAGATATCGATAAACGCACAGCCAACATCATACTCAATGGGCAAAAACTAAAACCATTTCCCCTAAGAACAGGAACAAGACAGGGATGCCCACTCTCACCACTCCTGTTTGACATAGTACTGGAAATTTTAGCCACTGCAGTTAGACAAGAAGAAGAAATAAAAGGCATCCAAATTGGAAAAGAAGAAGAAAAGCTGTCCTTATTTGCAGATGACATGATATTGTACATTAAAAAAAAAAAACCCTGAAAGACTCCATCATAAAACTAATATTCTTAATAAATGAATTTGGCAACTTAGCAGGATAAAAAATTAATGTAAAAAATCTATGGCCTTTCTGTACATCAATAGTGAACTTACAGAAAGAGAGATTAAAAAAGCAATCCCATTTACCATCACACCAAAAAAATTAAGATACATAGGAATAAACTTAACTAAGGAGGTAAAAGACTTATACATGGAAAACTACAGGACACTGAAAAAAGAGATAGAGGAAGATGTAAACAGATGGAAGAACATACCATGTTCATGGTTTGGTAGAATAAACATCATCAAAATGTCCATATTACCCAAAGCAATCTATAGATTCAATGCACTCCCCATTAAAATACCAATGGCATATTTCACAGACCTAGAAAGAACTCTCCAAATATTCATCTGGAATAAAAAAGACCCTGAATAGCCAAAGCAATCCTGAGAAAGAAGAACAAAGTAGGTAAGATCTCAATACCAGATATCAAGCTGTATTACAAAGCCACTGTTCTCAAAACAGCCTGGTACTGGCACAAGAACAGACATATAGACCAATGAAATAGAATAGAGAATCCAGATATTGAACCAAAGCTCTATTCTCAATTAACATTTGACAAAGGAGACATGAATATACCATGGAGTCAAGACAGTCTCTTCAACAAATGGTGTTGGGAAAATAGGACAGATACATGCAAAAAAATGAAACTAGATCACCAACTTACACCATATAAAAAAATAAACTATGAATGTATATAGGACTTAAACATAAGATGGGAAACCATAAAAATACTAGAAGAATCCACAGGCAGCAAAGTCTCAGACATATGCCAAAAGAACTTCTTCAATGATACTGCCCCTAGGGCAATGAAGCTAAAGAGAAAATAAACAAATGGGACTACATCAAAATAAAAAGCTTTTTCACAGAAACAATCAACAAAACAACAAGAAAGCCCACTGTATGGGAGAACATATTTGCAAGTATTATCACTGATAAAGGTTTAATCTCCAACATCTACAGGCAGCTTACACAACTTAATAAAAGGAAGATAAATGGTCCAATAAAAAATGGGCAACAGACCTAAATAGAATCTTTTCAAAAGAAGACATAAGGAAGGCCAAGAGACACATGAAAATATGCTCAAAGTCACTAATTATCTGAGAGATGCAAATCAAAACAACAATGCTGTACCATCTCACACCTTTCAGAATGGTTATCATCAACAAATTAACAAATGATAAGTGCTGGTGAGGATGCAGAGAAAAAGAAACACTCGTGCACTGCAGGTGGGAATGCAGACTGGTGCAGCCACTGTGGAGAACAGTATGGAGTTGCCTCAAAAAAACTGAAAATGGAACTCCCATTTGACCCAGTAATCCCACTGCTAAGAATATATCCTAAGAAATGAGATGCACCCCTATGTTCATAGCAGCACAATTTACAATAGCTAAGATTTGGAAATAGCGTAGGTGCCCATCAGCAGATGAGTGGATCAGAAAACTATGGTGCATCTACACAATGGAATACTATGCTGCCATAAAAAAGAAGGAATTCTTACCATTTGCAGCAACCTGGATAGAATTGGAGAACATTATGCTAAGTGAAATAAGCTAGCCAATAAAAACAAAAAAACCACATGATCTCCCTCATTTATGGATAATAAAGAACATTATAAACTGATGAACAAAAGATAGTTACAGTTACAGTAAAGCATCAAACAGATTGTCAAATTACAGCAGTAGGTTAGAGAGTAGTAGGGGAGTTAAGAGATCAACCAAAGGACTTATATGTATGCATATAAGCCTAACCAATGCACGCAATACTCTGGGGGGTGTGGGCATGTATGGGAGTGTGTGGAGGGGCAATGGTAAGATATGAACACATATAATATCTTAATACAAAAAACAAAAATGTAAAAATAAAAATTGAAGATGAAGTAGGGAGCTTCACAGACAAAAAAAGGCTAACGAAGATTATCACTACCAAGCCAGCAATGCAAGAAATGCTAAAGGGACTGGTGTAAAAAAAATAATAATAATAATAAAAAGGTAAGAAGGAACACAGGCACAAAACATAAAAATGGCTACAAACACGTACCTTTCAATAATAGCTTTAAACGTAAATGGACTAAATGCTCCAATCAAAAGACAATGAGTGGTTGAATGGATAAAATAAAAAAAAACATGACCCATATATATGCTCTTTATAAGAGACCCATCTCAGAACAAGGGACTTACACAGACTGAGTGTGAAGGGATGGAAAAACATCTTTCAGGCAAATGAAAATGAAAAAAAAACAACTGGGGTAGCAGTACTTATATCTGACAAAATAGTCCTCTTAATAAAGGCCATAAGAAGAGATAAGAAAGGCCACTTCATAATAATAAAGGAATCAATACAACAAGAAAATATAACCCCAGTAAACATATATGCACCCAATGCAGGAGCACCCAAATGAATAAAAAAAACTCTAGGAAGATATCTAGGGAGAGATCGACAACAATACAATGATAGTAGGGGACTTTAATACACCATTAACATCGCTGAATAAATCCTCTAGACAAAAAAATCAGCAAAGAAACAGCAATGCTAAATAACTCACTAGATCAGATGGCCCTAATTGACATCTTCAGAGCATTTCACCCAAAAGCCACAGAATATACATTCTTTTCAAGTGTACATGGGACTTTTCAGCAATAGACCATATATTGGGTCACAAGCAAAGTCTACCAAAATTGAAGAAGATTGAAATTATATCAAGCATTTTCTCAGACCACAATAGCAAAATATCCTATCTAATAAAAGAGTAATATGCAAATTAACCATCACTCCATGACAAAATGGTAGCCCCCATAGCCACAAGATGGTGGCACCCAGTACTCTAAGCCCTGCCGGAGTCCCGGCAGAGTAAGCAGTCTGGCAGAATGCTGCCCAGAGGCCCTCCTGACCCTTTGTTAAAAAAAAAAAAAAAAAAAAAAAAAAAAAGCAAATTCACTAGCCACAGAGTGATCCTGTCCCAGTCCCAGCCTGGGGTCTCAACCTGGGAGGGGCGTATAACCCTACTCTGGGGCCTCATCCAGGGAGGGGTGCATAGCCCCATGGAGCAATCCCCTCAAGCCCCAGCCTGGGGTCTCAGCTACTGAGTCACACCAGCCAGGCAGAAATGGAGGAATCTTAAATGTTTCTTTTTAAAATATATGTATATTTTATTGATTTTTTACAGAGGGGAAGGGAAAGGGATAGAGAGCTATAAGCATCTACAAGAAAGAAATATCGATCAGCTGCCTTTTTCACACTCCCCAGTAGGTTTGTGCCCCCAAACAAGATACATGGCCTTGACTGGAATCAAACCTGGGAGCCTTGAGTCTGCAGGTTGTCACTCCATCCACTGGCCCAAAACAGTTAGGGCTGTCCAATATGTTAAAGAAAAAAACCCTATCTAATAAAGATGGAATATGCAGGGGAGGGCATTTGGGGGTGACTGGGCTGTGACGGGAGGGCAGTTGGGGATGATCAGGCCAGCAGGGGAGCAGTTAGGCATTGATCAGGCTTGTAAGGGAGTGGTTGGGATGATCATGCCAGCAGGCAGAAGCGGTTAGGGGCAATCAGCAGGCAGAAGAGCAGTTGGGAGCCAGCAGTCCTGGATTGTAAAAGGAACATCTGACTGCCTGTTTAGGCCCGGCAGTTGGGCATCCCTGAGGGTCCTAGATTGGATAGGGTGCAGATTAGGCTGAGGGACACAACCTCCCATGCACTAATTTCATGCACCAGGCCTCTAGTTAGAAATAAACTACAATAAAAACATTCCAAAAAATTCAAACATTTGGAAGCTGAATAACATGCTATTAAACAATGATTGGGTTACCAATGAGATCAAATAAGAAATTAAAACCATCCTGGAGACTAATGACAATAAAAATTCAACAATGCAAATGCTATGGGACACATTGAAAGCAGTCCTAAGACAGACGTTTATAGCTTTACAGGATTACCTCAAAAAAACAAGAAAAAAAAAATGGTAATAAAGCATCTAACTCCACAACTCAAAGAATTAGAAAGAGAGCAATAAAAAATGCCCACAGTGAGCAAAAGGAAGGAAATAATAAAGATCAGAGCAAAAATGAATGACATGGCCGAAACTGGTTTGGTTCAGTGGATAGAAAATAGGACTGCGGACTGAAGGGTCCCGGGTTCAATTCTGGTCAAAGGCATGTGCCTTGGTTGGGGGTGTGCAAAAGGCAGCTAATCGATGTTTCTCTATCATTGATGTTTCTGACTCTCTATCCCTCTTTCTTCCTCTCTGTAAAAAAAAAAACAACATTTTTTTAAATCAATAAAATATATTTTTTTTAAAAAAGAAAAGAAATGAATGACATAGAGAAAAAGAAAAACACTAAAAATTCTCTCTTAAAATCCAACCCTAGATAACTCTACCAGAGTTCACATTGACATACCTCCCTGGCACTCCCAGGCCTACTCAGAACATTATTTGCAAGCTTTCAATCAAATCCATCCTCTTCATTTCAGAAATGAAGAAACATATTCAGAAAGGAAAAGGAACTAGCTGAAGAGGAAGCAGGTATGGTCAACTGAGTCCTCTAAATGTAAAGACTTACACATAAAGCAAATTGAAACCTAGATGATTATAAACACAAGAGCCTTTTAGAGACTGGCACTATATCATATTTCTCTCTGTAAATTCCCTGTCATCTATCACACTGATTTGGTCATCAGTGGGGGATCAAAAATTACATTTGAAGGATAAAAATGAATGAAAATAGGTAGTAAATCTCAGATACTGCTATTACCATTGGTGTGTATGGGGAGATTTCATACATTCAGTTAACATTCACCAAGAGTCTATAAGTGCCAAAAACTGGGAAGGAATTGGGTTAAGAAAGTGGTACAGCCCTAGCTGGTTTGTTTCAGTGGATAGAGCATCGCCCTACCGACAGAAGGGTCCTGGTTTCAATTCTGGTCAAGGGCACATGCCTGGGTTATGGGCTCGATCCCCAGTAGGGGATGCGCAGGAGACAGCCAATAAATAATTCTCTCTCATCACTGATGTTTCTGTCTCTCTCTCCCTCTCCCTTCCTCTCTGAAATCAATAAAAATATATATTTTTAAAAGTGGTATATTTACATGATGGAATACTATGCAGCTGTGAAAAGGGAATATATTACCCTTTGAGACAACATGGATGGAGCTGGAGATTATTATACTAAGTGAAATAAGCCAATCAGAGAAAGATAAGCCCATATCACCTCACTTACCTGTGGAATCTGATGATCAAAATAGATCCGGAGACATGGAAGAATGCAAAAACTGATCAATGTCAAAGGGAAGGGGGTAGGAAGAGATTAATCAAATAACTTATATGCATAACCCATGGACACAGACAATAGTGTGATGAAGCCCTGAGGCTGGAGTGGGAGTGGGGAAGCAGGCTTGGCTCCACTCCAGACTATAAAATTTCAATTGTAGAAAGTAAATATATCCCAGATACCAGGGCCTCCACTTGGGTTGCTGGGGGGTGTGGCAGGCCTGCAAACCACCACAGGCCCCTTGCTCAGGCCAGCCCACGCCCCAAGGGAACCCCCACCCTGACCTGGGACACCCTTCAGGACAAACCAGCTGGCCCCCACCTGTGCACCAGGCCTCTATCCTATCTAATTAAAGAGTAATATGCAGATTGACCATTATTCCAACACATAATATGGCTGCCCCCATGTGGTCAAAGATCCTGCCCTATGTGGACACAAGATGGCCAGCAGGGGAGGGCAGTTGGGAGGGACCAGGTTTGCAAGAGAGGGCAGTTGTGGGTGATCAGGCAAGTAGGAGGGCAGTTGGGAGGCACCAGGCCTGCAAGGGAGGGCAGTTGAGAGGGACCAGGCCTGCAAGGGAGAGCAGTTGAAAGCGATCAACCCTGTAGGGGAGGGCAGTTAGGGGTGACCAGGCAGGCAGAGGAGGGAAGTTGGCGGTTTCTTAACTTTTGATCCAAGATTTCTGACCTCCCCAGACCACAGCCTCTCCAGACAGAGTCCTGGTTCAAAGCAAAAACATTCAACTGGCTAACTTCTTTCCAATGGATCTACACTGGCTAATGTGGAGGAAGGGTGAAGAGCAGGAGAGGTTCTGGGACAATGGATCATCCATTCCTGGGGCAAATTTGGCAGGCTCATCTGTCTTCCAGCTTCAGAGGTGACTTAACCCCAACCTTCACTCAATAAGCAAGGTAAGACAGCTGGGACATGTAGGACTTGAGGATGGGCAGATCAAGTGAAGACACTAGCTAGTAGAGATGTTTGGAAAATTGCTCAGATTTATTGATGAGCTAAGGAAATGGTGAGAAGTGGACAGATCCAGAATATATTATGTATGCAAAACCCCAGGTTTTACTAATGTAATGGTTTTCCAAGTGTGGTCCCTGGACCAGCAGCAACAGCATTGCCTAAGAACTGTTAGAAATGCAAATTCTTAGGTCCCACTTCAGATCTAATGAACCAGACTCAAGATGAAACCCAGCAATCTATGTTTCAACAGCCCTCCAGGTGAAGCCTAATGCACACTCAGGTTTGATAAACACTGTGCTAATGTTTCACATACACAGGGTCAGGAGTGGGAGATATGAAGGATGATTTCAGATTTTTGGATGGGGAGACATTTACTACTGCTGGGGAAGACTAGAAAGGGAGAATGTTTGGGGGTGGAGTGAAATTGAGAGTTCTCTTGGGGCCTGTTTGAGATGACAGCGATACAACCAGTGGGAATGGTTAAGTGGGAAGTTGGATATGTGAGTCTGGAACTCTGAGGAAATATCAAAGATATTTACCTTAATTCTAAGATCCTTGAGAACAGGCCTAATTCATCTTACTGGTTTTCACAAAATATCCCAGCCCTGTGTATGGCCCAGAGCAGGTGTTTGGTAAATGTCACTGAATGCAGAAAAACCCAGCTTTTCCTTCCTCCTCTAACCTGGTGAGGCCACTGCCTAAATACCAAGTGTTCTATTTAATGACTATTTGCTTTATCTGGGAAAACAAGCTACTTTCAAGACAGTAGGTTTCTTAGAACAGCTCACCCTGAAGATTTTCTTATATAGCTCACTACCAAATGTCAATTCCTTTCCAATCCCTCTTCAGTGGCCAACACTGATTGGCTTAAACTACCCATCCCAAGTCCCAAAGGTCTCAGCTGTTCTATGATTTGCTCTTCAGTGAACACTCAAGCCAGCTGACAGAGGAGCCTGCTGAAGCTGCTACAGCAATGATAGACAGATGGAAGGAAGGAAGGAAAGAAGGAAAAAAGGAAGGAAGGAAGGAAGGAAGAAAGGAGGAAAGAAGGAAGGAAGGAAGGAAGGAAGGAAGGAAGAAAGGAAGGAAGGAAGGAAGGAAGGAAGGAGGGAGGGAGGGAGGGAGGGAGGGAGGGAGGGAGGGAGGGAGGGAGGGAGGAAGGAAGGAAGGAAGGAAGATGTATGAATGTATGAAACAGGAACTTCTGTGTGGACAAAAGATAGTAGCAGCAGATAAGATCAGAAAGTTTTGTCTGGGACAGACTTGTGGGGGAGAGGGGCATGAATACCATGGCAACAATTATAGGCAAATACCTGTCCAATAGACACAACAAGAAATGACTTACAGTCAGAAATGAATTTCAATTGTGACCCAATACACACATACACAGACATAAAACAGAAAAGTTTCCACAAAGAATACCTACCATTTCTTATGCAATGTTTGCTAATATTTCTCTTATTCTTTTATTTTTATTAAAATTATTGGGGTGACATTGGCTAAAAAGATCTTATAGGTTTCAAGCATACATTTTTATGATATATGATCTATATATTGCATTATGTGCCCAGCAATAAAAGTCAAATTATCTTCCATCACCATATATTGTCACCCTTTACCCTTTCCTAACCCAAAACCTTCCCTCTGATAACTACCACACTTTTGTCTGTATCTATGAGTTTCAGTTTTATATCCCACACTAGCGGCCCAGTGCATGAATTGGTGCATCAGTGGGGTCCCTTGCCCTGGCCTGCAGGGGTCGGGCTGAAACTGGCTCTCTAACATCCCCCAAGGGGTCCCAGATTGCAAGAGAATGGTTCTCAGGTGACCCACCCTGGAATCAGGCTCCCACCTCTCTGGTTCTGGGTGTCAACTGAAAACCACAGCTGCCAAATCACCACAGCTCGGCAGCTCCTGCATTGAGTGTTTTCCCCCAGGTGGTTAGTGCACATCATAGCTACTAGTCTGATGGTTGGATGGTCGCTTAGGTTTTATATATATGGATGTGAATGAAATCATATGGGTCTTAGCTTTTTCTGACTTATTTTGTTTAGCATGATATTCTCAAAGTCCATCCATGTTATTGCAAATGACAGTATTTCATCTTTTATTATGGCTGAGTAGTATTCCATAGTGTGTGTGTGTGTGTGTGTGTGTGTATGTGTGTGTGTGTGTGTGTATATATATATATATATATATATATATATATATATATGTATATATATATGGTATCTTCTTTATCCAATCCTCTATTGAAGCACACTTGGGTTGTCTCCATGTCTTGGCCACTGTGAATAATGCTGCAATGACCATATGACCATAGGGGTGCATATCTTTGTAAATAAATGTTTTTGAGTTTTTTTGGTTAGATACCCAGAAAGGGATGGCTGGGTCATATGGTAGTTCTGTTCTTCTTCTTCTTTTTTTTTTGAACTGCAAAATAATCTATTTTACAAATGCTACTAGCAACTGATCAATTTATTTCATGATATACTAATGGTTCATAACCTGTGTTTTGAAAAATGCTGCTATAGACAACTGAAAGTCAGTGAATGTATGCAAGGAACAACATAACACCAGTGCTTTAGGAAAGTTGTTCTCACAGAAGTGTGGATGGCATTGAAGATGGTGGGGTGGGGGGGAGAGAACAAAGACAAACATAATTCTATAGGTGGAAATGGATACAACATTATAAATATCCAAGACAGCCATGATGAAGGAGATGAGTATGGAGATGGAGAATGGGGCAGTAATTTGAATCAGATGTTGAAGGTAGAAAGAGTAGGACTTAGTAAGTGACCAAGAAGTGAGTTATAAAAAGAAAGGGTAATCAACATTGACATTCAGGTCTCAATCTGAGAGAACTGTGCAGAGAATGATAGCATTAAACCAGAGATTAGGTGGTAGAGCTGGATTAGACCAGGAAGAGATAAATTCTAAAGAGTTAGCTAATTTGAGTTTTGTCTGTGGAACAAAAGGTGGACAAGACCAAATAGGCTTGTGGGATGTATTGGGCTAAAGCTTAGAAGGAAGGTAGAGGTTAGAGATTTAGGACTGAGGGATAATTGAATCCATGAAAGTATAAGAGATCACCCAAGAGAATCTGTAGAGAGAAAAAGATAACACACGGTAGAAACTTACACTTAAGAGGATCTATTTAACACCATAATATTTACTTCCAAAATGAATTTTTCTTTTTGTAAGTGAAGGAAGCTCATTGTGTATGAATAAGGACATGGGTGTGCACAATGTGTGTGCGTGAATATCATGTGCATGTTAAGGAGATATTAATATGCATTTGGGGAGCTAGTAAAGGGCTCTAGTTCATCTAGGGTGACTACACTCTCTCTGTCTCATGAATTCTTCTCCTTTCCTTCCTCTTTTTGTTCCATTCTTTTCTTCCCCTTTCCACATATCCACATGCACCTTCATCACCTCTTGAAAGTTTAAGGAATGTATGGGCAAATAGACCAGTTTGAACTTTGTGGGATAAGATCTGGAGCATAGTGTTGGACTGTGGTTAGTATGAGGAAAGACAGGGCTGGGCATGTGGTCAGAGTCAGGAATGGGTACCTGAATTTCCCCACTTCAAATTCTGCCACTGGTATACTTGAAACCCATATAAATGTATTAACCAATGTCACTGTAATAAGTTTAATTGAAATAGTTTAGAGTTTTTAAAGGTCTTTTTTAGCTACTGTATTTTTTCAGTTTTCATATTTCTATATAATAAAGAAGAATTGAGACTTTCTCTGTTGAGACTTTCTACTTGTATGATGAGATTTTCTATTTTATCATTTGTTTCAGGTGTATAATTACAATTACTCATTGGAGATTTTTAATGATTGCTGCTTTAATTTCTTGCCAGATAATTCTAACATCTATGCCATCTCAATGCTGGCATGTTTACTTTCTCTTGTCATTTAAGTTGATAAGCTGGATATGACATGTGATTTTTTTAAATTAAATTTGAACACTTTGGTTCTCTTTTATAACTTTTGTTTCTGCAGGCCTTCTCTTACATTGTCATTTTGAAGAGAAGGGAGCCAGAAGATGTCTAGGTCCTCCACTGAGTCTCTGGCTGACATCCAGGCTGGTATGGGTTTCTTATTTACTGCTGGTTGGGGATGGGAGTCAACCCTCTCTCTAGGCTAGGGGTGTCGAACTCAATCAGAGAAGGGGCCAAAATCTAAAATCCAGCCTGGCGGGACGGATTTGGCCCGCGGGCCTTGTGTTTGACACATGTGCTCTAGGCCATTGATTATCTCATACCAGCTAGTACTGGTAGAAATTACTGGTTTAAAACTGGTAAGAGTAGAAGTCATACACCCCATTTGATTTTCACTGTGAGGGATCATTTTTCCTTGCTCCCAACTGTTTGTTCCTTCTCTTGGAGTTGGGCAGGGGCTTCTTTAAAATCTAGTAAAAGTTTAGGCTCTATACTTGCATACCTAAGCTTCTGATTAGCTACATTGTTATTATGACAGCTGGTTATTTCCTGTACCAAGTTATCTCACTCCCTATCTCCTGGTGCTTTTGCAGAAAAAAAAAAATTGAAACATGTCACCTCTCCACCCTTTCTAAGATCCTCTATGCTATGGGAGAGAGTGGGAAGACCAGAGCCTCTACATGCATATTGACTGAGTTCCTGTCAAAATCTAGCATTTCAAGCTGTTTGGCTCTGGAAAAGTTAATTAAATTTTCTGAATCCTATTTTCCCAATTGTAAAGGAGGTGTAGGAAGCTCTCGGGTCTCTTGCTGAAAGAAGCAATAGTAGGTCAAAGGGCTTGGCCCACCATGGGTTCAATAAATATCAGTTCCCTTCCTTTTGCTCCCTTGCAGAAGTAAAGATATAACCCTTCCAATTTTCAAAAAAGTCAATGTGCATCCCCATAAAGTGGGAGTCTCATTCTAGGTATTGTCTCCAGAGGTAAATTTAAATCTCTTCCTAAGTCTTATTAAATTGACACGTTATATCCTCCCCTCTTTTTCTCTAGGTTCCTGGAAAACACTAAAGGGAGACAACTGAACCTATGTCACCCTCAAAATGAGGGTGGGAGCTGGAGGGGGCAGTGCTCTGGCAGAGGAGGGCAGGTGAAGGAAGGCCTGGTGCTGGCCCAGGCAGTCCACTTACTGGCCGCTATTGTATTCTGAGCAAGGACAACTGGTCGCCTAGCCAAAGCCACTCCCAGAGGGAAAGAAAAGTAGGGAGGGGGAAGCACCAGGCAACTCCCATTTGTCTGCTTGCCCTTCACCTCTGGCACCTAAGAGCAGCGGCTTCGATCTTACTAAGTGATGCAGAACCTCTTCCCCAGTCTCCAATGCTCCCATCCCCGTTTCAGAGCACAGGATAGGAGGGGAAGAAAGTGGTGAATGAGTGGAAAGCAAATACACACGCGGGAATCAGTGTTCGCCATCCTCCCAATCCCGGCCTGCTGGGATTCCTCAGCATTCCCAGCGGGCAGTCCTTGACAGCAGCCACCAGCCCCAACGCACTAGACTTTGCTCTCAAAACGCTCACCGGAGCTCCAGGTCTTGAAGTTGAATGGAAGACTGAAAAAAAAAATCTCTGTACCTAAAGATCAAGGAGCCTAATACACATTGGAGCCAACAAACACTGAAAAAAATAATGGGTCCAAGAATGTCACCTCCCAACTCCCACTCCAAGAATAAAACTGTCTTGGATCAACACCTCTCCTCCACCTCACCCCACCACCGTAGTTCCCATTTGGCTTTCTCTGCCACACCTGCTTGCTACATCTGGTGAGGTCTTTTTCTGTCAGTGACTCTGTTTCCCTGTCTTTCTCACTGTATATAATCTGTCTCAACTCTTCCAGTCTCCTTCCCATCCTTGAAATTCCTGGTGTACGGGCTCCTTTGCCCCCCCTTCCGCAAGTAGCCCAACAATAGATACTTTACAAGGTAACTCAGTCTTCTACCTCAGGAAGCGAATGGGGGGTAGGGGAGCGGCTACAAGGGGGCTTGGAGGCGCTACAACGTTCCACTTACCTGATCTCTTTAATGCTTTCCAATTTGCACATTATTTCTTGCTCATCTGCCATGCTTTTCACTTTCAATTTCACGTCCCGAAAAATGTACAACACACACATCCAGGGATACAATAGACACAAAGTAACCACCTCCTCCCAGCATGGGGCTCTGAGTCTGTGCAGTAGGGACTGGAAGAAGGCCTGGGAGCTGTAGTCGCAGCTCCAGGGCCAGTCAGGCAGAGTTGGAGCCTGCGGGACTACAAATCCCAGAAGGCCAAGCGAGACACGCCTATTTTTCTTCCGGCAAACGCACTTTAAATGAATTTGTCACAGATAATTATGCCAATGGTTGTGAAGAGTGCAGTGGAATGGTGACATCTGTCTGTCCCATCCGCGGAAACATTTTGAGCAAAAATTACCCCAGAAGGCAGCAACTGGAAAGATGAGAGATATACACCCCTCCTGGGGCCCTCACCCCTACTTAGCCAGTAAAGGATATCAGAAGTTGCTAATTGGTGAACACAGGCTGGAGAGAAACCCTACACAGGGATTCACTTTGAGAACTGTTTAGTCCGCTGCCTCGGAACAAGTGGGTTTGGTATTTAGATGCAGATGAAGTGAGGGGGGAGGGAGGGGGAGGTAGAGGGTGTGTGGCTGCTAAAGCTAGGGCTTTGAGTGTTGACTGTTCAGACCCTACCTCCATTCGACAGTTTCTGAGCTCAGATTTTGGGAGAGGCAGTGAGGAAGGTGAAGATAAGTAAAAGCAAGCCATTGCCTTTGAGAAGCAGGAGAGACAGAAAGGTAACTCATTAACTGCATTACACTGTGCTGCCATAATATAGGCATGAATAAGATGTAGCCTGAAAAAAGAATATGCAAATAGGTCTCAAAAAGTGGCCGTGAATTTGCCAAATAATTGGGGAGGATGAACTTCCCAGAAGAGAACTTAACACATATAGAAAGGAAAGGACAAGTTGGCCAAGGCATCTGTAGCATAAGGTTCATATCTGGGGTGTGCAGGTGAGAAAAAGGAAGTTAGAAATATATCTAGAAAAGGTAGATTAAAGTTAGATTGTAAAAGACCTTGAATGTCATGCTAAAGAGTTTAGACTTAATCCTATAACGCACACATTCCTCCAATACACACTTATTAATTGCTTACTACCAATTGAACATCTATGGGACGAAGTTAAAGGAGCCATCAGGCAGCTGGTTCCACAACCATCAAATCTCACAGAACTGGACAGTGTTATTCATCAGGCATGGTGTCAGATTCCTTGCATCACCTTGGAACATCTTGTGGAGTCAATGCCAAGAAGAATAGCTGCGGTACTGAAGGCAAAAGGTGGCCCAACGAAGTACTGATGGGGTGGTCATAATAATCTGGCCACTCAGTGAATATCTCACTGTGTTTAAATAATAAACTGAACTCAGAGAAGAAGCAGAGCTGCAACAGTGTTCAATCTGAATTGCTTGTAAAATACTAAATTTCTCTCGTTAGGTTTCTTAATTAGCATTTCTAAGAGAAAAAAATGAGCCAATGTTTTTGGTTCATTCAGCCAAGAAATATTTATTGTGTACATATTATGTCAGGCACTAAGTTAGATAGCAGAGATCCCATAGTAGATAGACTGAGCCTGCCCTCACCAAACTTGCAGTTTAGTTGGAGAGGCCAGTTGATACAAAGATCAAACACATTAATATATAGATTGTACTGGGGCAAAATGGAAGCAAGGAAACCAGTGAGGAGGTTATTGCAGTTATCTAGGAAATAGATGATGGTGGCTTGGATTAGAGTAGTACCAGTGGATACGAGAAAAAAATAGACTGATTGGAAATATAGTATTGGATGCAGAACTGATATGCTTAGCTTGTCAACAGGGCATCTCAAATGACTCCTGGATTTTTGGTCTGGGCAATAAGTTAGTGCTATTTACTGAGACAGAAGAAACTGGAGTCAGAATCTCCTACCCGTAGTGCATGGAAAAATTGAAGATCAGAAATGGTAACTGGCCTGCCTGTGGTCAACTAGTAAATTAGGGGCAGATGCATTTAATCCCATTTTCACACTAATCCAGAAATTTCCATGTTCAATAACCCTTCACTTAATATGGACAATAATTCTTTTGGTGATAGGAAGGAGTAATTGAAGCTTTACCCAAGATTCCCCTAGTAGATGGGAATTGTGGATGATTAGTATATACAGTAATTTGTATCTGCCTATCTGGATTGTGCTAGGTATTTTCAGGCAATGTTCCAGCTGTTATTCTTGCTTTTTCTGGCTTTGTGTCAATGAACTTTCTAGCTCTTATATCCTTCCACACCTATCCAAATATCACTGACCTAGATCCTCCATTGTCAAGTTCTGGGCATAAAGAAGAGCTGGCTGAATAGAAGAGCCCACCCCAAGTGTATAAACCCTATTGTGAAAACTCTAATATAAAAGTAGCCTAGTGTATGCCTATTGAATTTTCTTAGTAAACATTCACCAGCTTTCTCCAGTCCATAAGGGAAGAGAAGACACACTGACTGCTGAGCCCAAGACCTTGGATTAAAATCCTAGCTCTGACACCGCCTCCTTGTCTATCTTTGGGCAAGTCCCTTCCCCTACTAAACCTCAGATTTCTCATCTGAAATTATAGGATGGAGTTCCTATTGTCTCTTGTAATTTAAAATATCATCAGAGGTTACTTAATTTAAAGCGCACTTTTCTAAGCCAAACAAGATTGAACCTAGGGCTCTCTCTGGTGGTTTGTATCCCTGTGTCATCCATCTCCCCAAGCCCCAGTAGATGTGTGTCATTTAACCCATCTACCCTTGTCTTTTCTTATTTATCCTGTTCTAGAGGTTGCATTCAATCTCTCATTTCCTTGAACTTTCTCCTTATGTTCTGGTTCCCACAGCACTTGCAGGAGAGGTGAGAAAAACTGTTTTTGTGGTATTTATTCCTTAAATAATTGTTTGCAGATTTTGTACATATGTATGATTCAGCTTCCGTGAATAGGCAGGCCAAGGAAGCAGGAGAGCTGTGTTGAGGAACTGATTTGCTGCACCATTAACCAGCCAAACCATGAAGAAACTGAGTCTCAGTTTCTTCAGGTGAAAAAATAACATCCCATCAGATAATTAACTTTAGGGTCTGCTCTAGTGCTGACATTCTAAGATCATATTTTGAAAACCAGATATGCTTTTAAAAACCCATAAATTTACTGGTAACATTTTTCACCAATCATTTTCTTATTCACTTCTTGCTCAGAAACACTCAAATGGGAGGAAGAAGAGGCAGGAGACCTTGGTTCTCTATCTGGCTTTGCCATTAACTCCCTGGATGACCTTTTGCAGGCCTGTTCCCTTCTCTAGGATTCTGTTTCCACATTTTTAACACAATGGGGTTAGATTAACTGGTCTGCTATTCCAGCTCAGTCATTTTGGGACCCTACGGTTCTGTAATTTGGTATCTTTCAGGATTGCTTGGCAGATAAGCTGTATACTTATCTTTGTAACGTTGCTGACTCCTTGGATGTCACATAAACTGGTGATGGCCAGGATTTTCCAAGACATGTGTTCACCTACGTATGAGTATGGTTAATGTTCACCAACTGCTTTCATCTATTTATTTTATTTTGCTGCAACCTGCCCTAGATTTTTTTTTTTTTTTTTTTTTTTTTGCATTTATGTTAGTGGAGCAGCAGGCTGGCTACTGGAATCTTTCTGAGTTGTTGCCCAGAGAGATAATCAGAGCCATGTCCCCAGGGTGACATCATACTAAAATGGGTTTCTTCCTTTGGCTTTCAAGCCACAGTGCTGTCCTTACTGTCTTCTTCTCTGAGTGCATTTATCTTTTTTTTTTTTTTTTTTATATTTTATTGATTTTTACAGAGAAGAGGGAAGAGGGATAGAGAGGTAAAAACTTCGATGAGAGAGAATCATCGATCAGCTGCCTCTTGCTCTGGGGATGTGCCCTCAACCAAGGTACATGCCCTTGACCGAAATCGAACCTAGGACCTATCAGTCCACAGGTTGAAGCTCTATCCACTCAGCCAAACCGGTTTTGGCTTTTCCTTTTTTTTTTTTTTTTTTTTTTAACTCCTTTTGTTGCTCCTGATTTCAAAATAGAAGAAATCCTCAAGTACTAACTTCAAATCCCCTTTTTTCTGTTTTCTCCCTCAGAAAACTGACAGAACCCCCTCCCTCTTCCTTCAATTTTTACCTCTTTGAGGATGACCAAGCAGTATGTCTAGCTCCAAAAATCTTTTGATACTCATTTCTAACTACCTACTTTATATCACCAGTGCTGAATAAGGAGTTGGGCTTCTGGAAGAAATGACTATTGGCAGGGTTGCCTCACATCTTTCCTAATCTAGGGAACCTTATAGCCATCAAAATATCCCTCCTCCCCATCATAGAGTGAAAAAGAGATACTGTGTGAAAAAGTACCTAAAATGGTGGCTGAAATATACTAGGCATTTTGTACCTGTTAATATCTTTTATCTCCCTCTCCATTTTCCCTAATTCTCAGAGTTGTTTTGTGCCCCCCAAATTAGTGAACAGAAATAGGAGTAGAGCATAAAAATGCATAAACAAGTTGTGATTTAAGCTTTATGTCTGATATATGAGAAGAAAATGACAGAGGATTCTGTAAAAATCTAAAATTGTTTCACTGACTGTCTTATTTCACTTAGTATAATGCTCTCCAGTTCCATCCATGCTGTTGCAAATGGTAAGAATTCCTTCCTTTTTACAGCAGTATTTCATTGTGTAGATAGACCACAGTTTTCTAATCCACTCATCTGCTGATGAGCATTTAGGTTGTTTCCAAATCTTAGGTATCGTAAATTATGCTGCTATGAACATAGGAGTGCACATACCCTTTCTGATTGGTATTTCTGATTTCTTGTGATATATTAGTATTCCTAGAAGTGGTATTGCATGGTCAAAGGGCACTTCTATTTATAATTTTTTGAGGAAACACCATACTGTTTTTCACAGTAGCTGCACCAGTCTGCATTCCCACCAGCACTGAAGGAGGGTTCCTTTTTCTCTGCATCCTCTCCAGCACTTGTCTTTGTTGATTTGCTGATGATAGCCATACTGACAGGTGTGAGATGGTACCTCATTATTGTTTTCATTTGCATCTCTCAGATGATTCATGACATTGAGCATGTTTTCATATGTCTATTGGCTTTCAGTATGTACTCTTTCTAAATGTGTCTATTTAAGTGCTTTGCCCATTTTTTATTGGATTGTTTATCTTCTTTTTGTTAAGTTGCATGAGTTCCCTATAAATTTTGGAGACTAAATTGTCACAGATAACATTGACAAATATGTTCTCACATGCAGTGGGTTTTCTTGTTGTTTTGTTGAAGGTTTATTTTGCTGTATAGATATTGCTAGGAAAAAATATATGCTATTTTGGAGCCTATGGATTCTTCTAAGATTTTTATGCTTTCCCATTTTACATTTAAGTCCTTAACCCATTTTGAGTTTATTTTTGTCTATGGTATAAATTGGTGGTATAGTTTCATTTTTTTTGCAAGTATCTGTCCAATTTTCCCAATACCGTGTATTGAAGAGACTGTCTTGACTCCATTGTATTCTCTTGCATCTGTCAAATGAATACCACATGATCTCACTCATTTGTGAAATATAAAGAATATTAAAAACTGATGAATAAAAATAGATACGGAGGCAAAGAAGCATCAAACAGACTGTCAAACTACAGCAGGAAGGCTGGGGAAGGTTGAGGGGGGAGGTAAGATATCAGCCAAAGGACTTGTATGCATGCATATAAACATAACCAATGGATGCAAGATAGTAAAGGGGGGGTGATGGCATGTGCAGGGGGGGGAGGTAGAGGAGGTGGAGGAAGGTCAATGGGGGGGAAAGGAGACATGTGTACTACAATTTGTAATACTTTAAAGAATAAAATTAAATTTAAAAATTAAAAAAATCTAAAATTAGATAGGGCAGCATATGATGTGAAGGTTGGAGCCATTGTCTCCTCTGAATCCAGGGCAAAAACAGCTTTAATTATATTAGAGGCTTAAAAGAATAACTTGTAAAGTCATGGTAACAGATAACCCCTAAGGAAAGTATGGACAGATCCAACTATATAAAAATTGAACTGTACAATGAAAAGTGACATTCATAAAATAAAAATGAAAACAGACTGGAAAAATATAAATAACTCTTATGTCTTATTATTTTCTTACCCAGGGTTTGGTTGCATTATAAACAGTAGACCAAATCTTAAGTCAAAGGAATAAATTTTATTGAATGTAATATCAGGCATCAGCAATGAATTGAGAGATGAATAGAAAGACAAATGTCCCTTCCATGAGCCTTCCAAATCCCATTATATGCAGGGTGTTGCAAAAATAGATTTAGAGCTGTTAGATGTTGAAAGGTGATGCGAGGAATCTGACACCATGCTCTGATCTTTATAATTCCTTCCCTCTGCTTATGCTGGGCTTTTCTTATTGCTCTCTTTCTAACTCTTTGAGCTGAATGGTTAGATAATTTATTACCATTGTTTCTTGTTTTGTGAGATAGGCCTATAAAACTATGGACTTCCCTCTCAAAACTGCTTTCACTGTATCCCATAGATTTTGGATTATTGTGTTTTCATTTTCATTTGTTGCCATGATGATTTTTATTTCTTCTTTGACTTCTTTGGTAACCCAATCATTGTTTAGTAGCATGCTGTTTAGCCTCCAGGTGTTTGATTTTTTTTAAATTGTTTTTATTGTTGATTTCTAGCTGTATGCAATTGTTATCTGAGAAGATGCTTGATATGATTTCTATCTCCTTGAATTTCAAGAGATTTTGCCTGTGTCCCAAATGCGCTCTCTATCTTGAAAAATACCCATGTGCACTTGAGAAGAATGTATATTCTGTTGCTTTGGGGTGAAATGTTCTGAATATATCAATTAATTCTATCTAATCTAATGAGACATTTAGGATTAATATTTCTTTGCTGATTTTTTGTTTAGAGTATTTGTCCAGTGAGTATTAAAGTTCCCTATATTATTGTATTGCTGTCAATCTCTCCCTTGATATCCTCCAGAAGTTTTTGTATGTGTGTGTGGTTTTTTTGAAATTAATTATTTTTATTTTATTTTATTGTTTAAGTAGTACAAATAATAATACATATATCTAATTTTCCCCTGTTGAACTTCCTTCAGCCTCCTCTGTCTCTCCCCCTCCCCCAGCCCATGCCCTCACACACATAACCCCCCTAGTGTCTTGTGTCCATTGGTTATGCTTATGTGCATGCATACAAGTTCTTCAGTTGATCTCTTACACCCCACCAACCTCCCCTGCCTTTCCACTGTCATTTCACATTCTGTTTGATGCTTCTCTGCCTCTGTATCTATTTTTGTTCATCTGTTTATAATGTTCTTTATTATCCATAAACAAGTGAGATCATGAGGTATTTTTGTTTCACTGCCTGGTGTATTTCACTTAGCATAATGCTTTCCAGTTTCATCCATGCTGCTGCAAATGATAAGAATTCCTTATTTTTTTTTATAGCAGCATAGTGTTCCATTGTGTAGATGTACCATAGTTTCTAATCCACTCATCTGCTGATGAGTATTTAGGGAGTAAAGAGGAAGGATAGAGAAAAACTAAAGCAGGAACAAGGTAAAAGAAACAGGACAAAAGGGGAAAGTGAAGAAGAGAGTGTTGGCATAAAGGAAAAATTGAGATAGAGTAAGATAATACTAAGGGAAAAATAAAAATAGAATGTAGAACACTAATCCCCAAATGAAATGAAATAAATAAATGAATAATAAAATAAAACTTTTTAAAAAGGTAAAATAATAGTAGTAATAATAATTAAAAATAAAAATACAATAAAAAAGGCAAAATCAAGTGAGAAAATATTTAGTTTCTCAAGTAAAAGATAAAAAATAAAAATGTGAAGTAGTGAAGATCATTCACTTCCTCTTCTGTTCTGCTTGGCAAGTCTGTTTCCTGTCAGGTAGACAGCTCGGTATTGAAGTTCTCTGAGCTGCATCACTCCTTTGTGTCATAAGCCACAACCCTGTTTTCAAGCAGTTTGGAACTCTGTTTCTCAGCCTGCCTTTAGTTGTATTTACACAAGAGTCAATTTCTTTTTTTAAAAATAAATCTTTATTGTTCAGATTATTACAAATGTGATCCTCTTCCCCCCCTCAATTGCTCCCCTCCACCAGGTTCCCACCCCACCCTCTGTCCTTTCCCCATTCCCCATTGTCCTCATCCATAGGTGCACAGTTTTTGTTCAGTCTCTTCCCGCACCCTCACTCCCCTTTTCCCCGAGAATCGTCAGTCCACTCCCCTTCCATACATCTGATTCTATTATATTCACCAGTTAATATTGTTCATCAGATTTTTTTAATTCCCTTGGTTTTTAGATTCACTTGTTGATAGTTATGTATTTGTTGATCATAATTTTTATCTTTATCCTCTTCCCCTTCCTAAATAACCCCCTTCAGCAATTCATATAATTCTGGTTCGGCAGTGATGAACTCTTTTAGCTTTTTTTTTTTATTTGTGAAGCTCTTTAACTGTCCTTTGATTCTGAGTGATAGCTTTGCTGGGTAGATTATTTTTGGCTGTAGGTTCTTGCTATTCATCACCTTGAATATTTCTTGCCATTCCCGTCTGGCCTGCATGGTTTCTGTTGAGAAATCAGCTGACAATCGTATGGGTGTTCCTTTATAGGTAACTACCTGCTTTTCTCTTGCTGCTTTTAATATTCTCTCTTTGTCTTTTGCTCTTGGAATTTTAATTATGATGTGTCTTTGTGTGTTCCTCCTTGGATTCCTTTTGTTTGGGGTTCTGCGGGCTTCCTGGACTTGTAAGTCTATTTCTTTCCCCAGGTGGGGGAAGTTTTCTGTCACTATTTCTTTCAATATTCTTTCTGTATCTTGCTCTCTCTCTTCTTCTGGAATCCCCATAATTCTGATGTTGTTTCGCTTGAAATTGTCCCAGAGGTTTCTTACACTATCTTCAACTTTCTGGATTCTCTTATCTTCTCCCTTCTGCAGAGGAGTGTCCTCTGGCTCTTCGTGTTCTAAATCTTTGTCTTGATTCTTGTGATCTTCCAGTCTGTTTTTCGGACTTTGTATAATATTTTTTATTTCAGACAATGTTTTCTTCATTTCTTGTTGATCCCTTATTATTTCTAGTTGCTCCCTTTTCATATCCTCATAGGTCTCATTTATTTTATCGGCCTTTTTTAGGATATTGTTGAATAACCTTATAACTGTAGTTTTGAACTCAATGTCCAATCTTTTCTTTTCCTCCATCTCCTTCCTTTGTCTCCTTCCTCTTGTCTGCATTTTAGTTGTTTCCCTGATTTGATGGAATAGCTTTGTGTGCTAGGTGTTCTGGTAGAGCCCAGTAGCACAGCCTTCCCAGTTACCTGCAGTGGACAGTCTTGGTGTAGCCCTTTGTGGGCTGTGTGTGCAGTCTTGTTGTTAAGCCTTGCTTATTGTTGGTATCACTGGGAAGCGTTGATCTCCAAGCCAATTGGCTGTGAGGATCAGCAGTGACTCAGCTAGGAGGGTTTCGGTACTCTGCTTGAATAGGGCGGGGTCTCGGGGTGGCGCAGACAATCTTTGGTTCCCTGTCAGTCTCGCCTTAGAAAAGTCCTGTTCTTGGAGAGTTTTGGAAGATTGGTTGCAGGCGCGCGCGCACCTCTTTGGTAAAGGCACAGACAAGCTTTGGATTCCTGCAAGTCCCTCCTTAGAGAAAGCCAGCCTCTAGGAGAGCTTCTGTGCTCAGCCAGAGATTGGGTGGAGTCTCAGGTTGGTGCAGACAAACTGTTTTCCCTTGGGCTCCTCCCCAAGTCCTGCAGTAATGGCCTCTGGCTTCACACACCTCTGAGAGATCTCTGCCCACTGCCTGACAGTCTGGCCTCTCCCTGTCTGGGGCCGTCTATCAGAGCAATAGGGTGATTCTGTTTTCCTCTCGAACAAGAAAGCCAGTTGCGCGTTAGCTGTCTGCCCTCTCGGCGCACCGGGAGTAAGCCAGTAGCGAACTCAGCCCAGCCCGCCCTCTCCGAGCTCCGGGAGTCCGCCAGCAGCAATCTCTGTCCGGCCCTTCCTCTCCGTGCGCCAGGAGTAAGCCAGTGCCTTTTTGCGCACACAGTTCTCCGTACCTTCACAGTTCCTGAGGTTCAGTGTGCTTTCTCTCTCCTTCCCAGATGGCAGAGCCTCCTCTCAGCTAGCCGTCCGGTGCTTCAGGGCAATGCCTCCCCTGTTTTTCAGTTCTAAATTCAAATTTGTTGTGGTAGGCTGCATTCGGGTGTCTACCCTATGCCGCCATCTTGGTGTCTCTCCCACAAGAGTAAATTTCTGATGCAACCCCTGGGTGGCAGTGTTTCCTTATTGATATCCAGTGCTAAAAGGCCCCTCCCCTACCCAGTGCTTAGATTGCTTTCCCTGCCCTACTCAGTACTGTGTAGCTGGGAATAGATTGCCCTAGAGATGGTTTTCTGCTAGTCTCTTGCCACTCTGAACCCCAGGTTCCACAAAAACAGCTTTCCCCTGCAATCCCAGTGAGTGCTTTTTAATTGGAAGATCCTATGTACCGGATTTAATAATCAAAAGCAAGGATTTAAAAGAAAAAGAAGGGGGGAAAACCCACAGGACGCACCCAGACTCATGTCTTTTTCCTCTGGCACTCTGCAGCCTGAATACTGGTAGAACTTCAGGCTGCCTTTCTGGGCCCAGCCCTTCTGTGCCCAGCCCTGCTGCAGGTTAATTTTTATAGTCCCTTTCTGCCAGCATCCCTATGGACCCCCTTCCACATTTGAGGGCTACCTTAACCCCAGCAGCCATGGATTTTGTGGGCACAGTCTTCCTTTGAGACTTTAGTTCCTGTTGTGCATGTTTCACATGTTTTTCCTGCTTGCGTTTCTCCTCCAGCCTAGATCCCAGATCTCATCTTTCCCTAGGTGATATCTGACCTGTGTTTAATTCACAAATTCTGGGTGGATATTAATCAATTCAGCTGTTCCTTCTCTTTGCTCTGTGAGAAGGCACAGGGCTTGTCTGTGTATTCGCACCACTTTTTCTCCTTCTGGACAGACTTCCTAGGTGCCTGTGGTCGGAGAGGCTGGAGTCTTGGTATTCCTGGGTTCAAAGCTGAGGTAGCTTGTCCTTGGGGGTTGTGGCTGTAGGGTCCTGGGAGGTATACAAGTTCCTCTGTTGAAGGTAAGGCTGGGCCTCAGATCACTGCTACTAGCCCCTTCAAGATGGTGTCATCTCCACTTCAGAGCTGGCTGCTCTAGGAGAGATTTCAGCAGTAGTAGAGTCTGCCTGGCCAGGGAGCCCAGTCCAGCAGTCCCCAACAATTCCTTGGAATATAATTGTCCCTTACTCACATATACAGACACTCTCTCACATCCACACACTCTCCTTCTTTCACTCACACACTATTTTGCAGCTTGGTGTCCCATTGGCAGCCATCTTGGATCTCTCCTTTAAGCTTTAGATAAATTTTCCACTAAAAGAGCACCTAATTATGCCAGTCATAAAATAAGGCAAAGTGATTTTTTACAAATATTGCTAATTTTAATTATCACTGTTACCCAATGGTAGATATTATTATCTTTATATTCTGGTTGAGGAATGTGAGACTCAAGGGGTGAGTTACTTGTTTAGAGTGTCCCAGCTAAGAAGTGGTTGCGTCTGTGTGACTCAAAAGCCCATGCTCTCTTCTCATTGTGTTATAACTTATTCTCCTTTGCTCAATCCTTCCTCTTAGTTCAGTTTTCTGATATGATTCCTGGCACAGTGAGACAATCAGCTGGATTTAGCAAGCTGAGACAGGGAGAAATCTGGGACCTAGCCCTGCTATTTGTATGAAGTGTAAAACAGTGAAGGTATTCTTCAAGAATTCAGTTTATGGCCTTTGTCTGATAATCAGATTAGGGGGAGTAAAAAAAAAAAAGTGGCACTCTTACAGATCAAGGACACAAATTGAGATTTACAGATGGACATCAAGGAGCTGGATGTTCTTTGGGGCTGAAGAATTCCCTGTTGGAGGAGATAAAGTATGCCATTTTGAAAGGCTTCTGGTAATGTTATGGCTTTTTGAAGCCACATTAGGCTCTAGAGCTATAAAAACCATTGGGAAATTAAGTATATTAGATTAATTGCAATATTTCAGTATCCTGCTTTTCCAAATTAATTCAAGTGTTTATGTAAGGCATATTTGGTTGCCAGTTACAGAAATTAACTCAAGGAAAAAGGAGGTTATTGTAATGATATATTAGAGAATCTTGTGGAACCCAATTAGAGGAAGTCAATCATACCTCAGGGAACTGAAAACACATTATACCTTTGGCCTTCACTCACTCTTTCTTGGACTGTATAATATCTTACCATTTCTTTCTAAACATATTCAACAATCCTACTTCTTTTTGAAGACTAGCTTCATCATCTTATTTACCAGAGCCAATCATCAATTTATCATAGCCAATTATGGGTACAAAAAAATGGAAGCTTCAGAGTGCAGAATCTCAGAGGGAAGGCAGGAGAGGGTGGGTGGGCAGGTGGTAATAAATAAAAAATTTTGTATGCATAAATGCATAACCCATAGACACAGATAATAGGGTGCTGAAGGCCTGGGGTGGGGTGGGGGAGCGGGCTGGAGGGAGTCAATGGGGAAAAAGGGGGGACATATGTAATACTTTCAACAATAAAGAATTATAAAATAATAATAATAATAATAATAATAATATAATAAAAGACTTCAAACTCAAAAAAGGAAGTTTTAGCCCTCTAGTCTATGTTACTGCACCAGTTATGCATGCTTTCCACAGCAATGAACAGGAAATACAACTGTAGTACTTAAATATTTTTTTCTCATTTAATAATTGAATAAGTCTAGATGTAGGAGGTTATTGGTGTTCATAGAATAGTTCAATGATGTTAGCGTCAATATTTCAGTTATCTTCCTCACATGGTTGTAAGGTAGTTGATTGAACTCCAGCCATCATAGCTATGATCATGGCAGAAAAAAAGGAGGAAAGGAATAGAAGAAAGTATTGACCATTTTGTCCTTTTTCTAGAAAAGTAAAGCATTCCCAGAAAAGCTTATTAAATTTTTCCCTTACATTTCATGGGTCAGAAATAAGTATTATAGCCACCACCAGGTATAAAGTGGGCAGAGAAAGTGAGCTAGGCACTTTGTTGTCCTGAATAAAATATCAGTTCTGCTAGCAATAAAGAATATCAAAATTGATATTATATTGGTAACTAAAAATCTCTAAGGACCTGCCAGCTCAGCTCTTTGTAGCAGACAAGTTAGTCTCTGTTCATTCTAATATAAGACACTGTCCAATCCAAGGAAATGAGGAAGCATAGTGATAAGGGCTACTTTATTGGGGCTGTAACTAGGATAGCTTCTCTCAAAAGGGATATAGAAGAGTCTCTGTAGTAGGTAGACTTCTAAGAGGACCCCCAATGATCCCTGCCTCCTAGCATCCATTTCCTTGTGTAGTCCCCTTCCTTGAATGTGGACTTGGCCAAGTGACTTGGTTCTGATGAATAGAATATGGTCAAAGTCATGGGATATCTCTTTCAAAATTAGTTTACAAAAGATTGTGGCTTCCCACTTGCTTACAGACCCGATCTACTTCTTAGCTTGCAGCTTTGATGAAACATGCTGCCATGTTGAAGTGACTCATGTAGCAAGGAGCTAAGAGCAGCTTCTTGTGAATAGCTAGCAAAAGACCAAGGCTCATCCCTAGTGCAAAAATCTACTAGTAATTGAATTCTGCCAACTACTTTATAAACTTGAAGGTAGATGCTTTCAAATTTGAGCTTTAAGATGACTATAGCCCAGCCAATACCTTAGCAATTATTATAGTGGAACCAATAAAGCTATGCCTGGATTCTTGACCTACACAAATTGTGAGATTAAAAATGTGAGCTGTCTTAAACTGCTATATTTCGCAGGCAATTAGTTTCACAACTAAAAAATGATACAGGAAGGAAATGAAACTTCTTGCTAATATTTAATGATATGTATACATATAATACCTTAATAAAAAATGAAAAAACCTTGCTAATATTTAAGATAGAGAATTCTAAAAGTTGCACTAAATAAAAAGTAGGTAAATGAATTCCCCATCTCTGAGGTATTCTAGCTAAAGCTATAAGACCACCTGTTAGAGATTTTGTGGAAAGGATTCAGGCATCATATGAGCAATTGAACCAGATCAGTGATTTCTTACACTTTTTATATTCTAAAAAATATTTTTATGGCACACTGTGGATAAACAACAAGGCTGCTTGTGGCCCAAGGTGACTATTTAACCTAGGTCCCTTTCTGAAGATAAGAGAAATTCAATACCTCTCCACAACTATCATTCATTTGTTACATACCATTGTGTCTTACTCCACTGATTTGAAAGCTCAAGACGAGATGAGTTAAAGCTTACCTGGAGCATGGTTTTCATGGATGGTGTGATTCCCAGAACAGGGTTGGCATAATTTGAGTATATGTTAGAATGAAAACTCTCAGCCCAACACTAAATCTACTTAATCAGAATCTCTGGGGATGGGACCTAGCAATTCTCTTTTCACCAAGACCTCTAGAAAAAACAGGGTTTAAATCTTTACATTTGAATTTTCTGACTGCAGTCTGGAGGAAATATCTTTGCTTCTCTAGAACCCAGTTACATCATCCATAAAATTAGCTGAATAAGGCATTGCCAAGAATTAAATGATATAACATTTGTAAACTGCCAAGTATAGTGCTTGACACATCATAGGCATTCAATGAACATTAATTCTATTATTGGTGACAAAAATGAACTGTATTTATTTTATTTTATTATTGTTACTTTTAAATTGAATTTGGTCCCAAGTTTACTAGTTTGAAGTCAAGCTCCTACAGTAACTTTTTATTTTCTTAATATCATCACATAGGTTTCAGGTGTGGATTTCTTTTTTTTTCAGGTGTGGATTTCTATGTTACACATATAATACTATCTGTATTTTGCACTGTGTGCCCACCAACCAAAATCAAATCTTCTCCCATCACCATCTTCTCCCATCCCTTTCCCTCTGGTAACCACCACAATGCTGTTGTGTTCACAAATGTCAGTTTTATATCCCACATATGAATAAAATCATATAGTTCTTAGCCTTTTCTGACTGTCTTATTTCACTTGTCATAATATTCACAAGGTCCATTCATGTTGTTTCAAATAGCAGTATTTGTTTCTTATGGCTGAGTAGTATTCCATTGTGTATATATAACACATCTTCTTTATCCAGTCCTCAATCATAGGACAATTTGGTTGTTTCCCTGTCTTTTATTTTAAAGAGTCTTTATGAACTGACTAGGGTGCATGAAATTTGTGCACTGGGGTGGGTGGGGGGGTCTCCTCATCCCAGCCTGCCCCCTGTCACATACTGGGAGCCCTCAGGAAATGTCCTACTGAGGGCTTAGGCCAGCTCCTCACCTAAGCCACAGTCTGGCCTCCCTTTGTGGGAGGCAACTGGGCTGATCAGGGAAAGGCACCAGCCCCATCACCCTAGTGCTGGAGCTACTGCCAGTCACTACAGCCACCAATGTGTTTTCATCAACATGGACTCCAGTCCCTTCACCAAGAAAAAATGACAACTTTCTTTAGGTATTTTCAAGATGTGTCTTTCATAGGATATGACCTTTCTTTCTCTCTCTTTCTTTCTCTCCCTCTCTCTCTCTCTCTCTCTCTCTCTCTCTCTCTCTCTCTCTCTCTCTCTCTCTCATCTTCACCTGAGTATATGTTTCTATTGACTTTTAGAGAATGTGGAAGAAAAAGGGAAAGACAGAGAGAAACATCAAAGTGAGAGGAACACTTTGATTGGTTGCCTCCTGTATGAGCCCTGACCTGGGCCCCAGCCAGGGAAGAGCCTGCAACTTAGGTACATGCCTTTGATCAGAATCTAACCTAGACCTTGCGGTTGGCAAACTTAGGCATTATCCACTGAGCCAAACCACCTAGGGCAGGTTATGACATTTCTTAGCCCGCCAGCAGAAGACCTTCATTTTTTCCCCCAGGAGTGTGGTGGAAAAGCCCTAGATCACCTTTTTGGATTCTTATACCCAAATTACTGAGAATATTACCAGTGGCATATAGGGAGATTAGCCAATGAGCCGTCAGAAAAGGTGTTTCTTCCGTAGTTCATACCTATTTCCTCCAAACTCCAGCTCCAACCTTGCCAAGGCCTAGAGGCTTTTGGCCTTGGCCGGGAGTGGATCCTGGCGATCAAGCCAGCTGGGGGTCCGCTGCCAAGGGCTGGAGGCTTTAGGCTCAGGACCTTGGCATGGCATGGACCCCCAGCTATCTCCAATCACCCGTAGGGAGCCCCATCTGGCTCAGTCGCCTGGCTCCACCCCCAGCCAAGGCTGCAAGCCTCTGTTTGAGGCTCAGGCCCTGAACAGGGACCCCCACCTGTCTCTGCTCCCTCGCAGGAACCCCCAGCTGGCTCAATCGCCTGGCTTCACCTACAGCCAAGGCCACAAGCCTCTGGCCAGGCTTGGGCTCTGGGCAGGGACCCCCAGTTGGCTCCGATCACCCACAGGGGACCCCAACTGGCTCCAATCATCAGGCTCCGCTCCTGCGGCCAAGGCCAAAAGCCTCTGGCCCAGGCTTGGACTCTAGGCAGGGATCCCCAACTGGTTCCAATCCCCTGCAGGGACCCCAACTGGCTCTGATCACCCAGCTCCAATGGCCCAACTCCGACCATGGCCAAGGCCAGCAAGGGCAGGTGGAAAGCTTGACTTCCTCCATTGCAGGGGAAACCCAAGCCTCCCTCCTCTCTGTGCCCAGCATCCATCTTGATTAGGTTTATTTGCATATTCGCTCCTGATTGGTGGGCGTGGCTTGTGGGTGTAGCGGAAGTGCATATTACTCTTTTATTATATAGGATTATACAGTTTATTAATTTCATACAAGAATAAAAAAGAGATGAAACCTGTTTGACTCAGTGGATAGAGTGTCAGCCTATGGACTGAAGGGTCCCAGGTTTGATTCTGGTCAAGGGCATGTACCTTGGTTGCAGGCACATCCCCAGTAAGGGATGTGCAAGAGGCAGCTGATCAATGTTTCTCTCTCATTGGTGTTTCTAACTCTATCCCTCTTCCTTCCTCTCTGTAAAAAGCCAATAAATTATATTTTTTTAAAAAAGAAGAAAAACATCACCCATTTCACCTTGTAAAGATTTTCACACTCAACATTATAGTGCCTATCATTCCATTATTTTTTCTGTGCCCAGATATACTTATAATAAATGAACTATGGTTTCTAATTACGAGTAATGCCATAGACCATGGTCAGCAAACTGTGGCTCATGAACCACATGCGGCTCTTTGGCCCCTTGAGTGTGGCTCTTCCACAAAATACCATGGCCTGGGTGAGTCTATTTGAAGAAGTGGCATTAGAAGAAGTTTAAATTTAAAAAAATTGGCTCTCAAAAGAAATTTCAATCGTTGTACTGTTGATATTTGGCTCTGTTGACTAATGAGTTTGTCGACCACTGACATAGATTGACAAATCTTGGTTTTCTGCTTAATTGTCTACTTTGTAGATCATTGGTGGCAACCTGAAATCCCAAACTGCTTTACTTCTGCTACACATCATGTATCTGTGCTACTTTCTCCTGCTATCATTTAATATTTGTTTGGGAATAAAAATTCATTTTATATTGGCCTAAGGGAAGCAAGCTGTCGATAAATGAGAGCCTTCACACTATAAATGGGACTCCGATTACTGGAGAGTTTATCCCTCCCCATGAAGGTAGGGCTCTGAAAATTGGCCCTTCAAACACCTTACTCAATAAAAAAAACAAATCAGACACACTCTTTTCTTTCTGTTTGAATAAAATTTATTGTTATTACTATATAAAAGATGAATATTCATATAAAACATTTTTAAAATGCAGAACAATTTTAAAAAGGACAGAAAAATTGTCCATAGCTAGAGATAACTATTGTTAAGTTATGTGGCTTATTTTATTCCTTGTTCATTTAATATTAAAATTCAATTGAGATTTTAGTACATATGATTTTGAATTCTGTTTTTTTTTATTTA
Organism: Pipistrellus kuhlii; assembly: GCF_014108245.1. NCBI lineage: Eukaryota > Metazoa > Chordata > Mammalia > Chiroptera > Vespertilionidae > Pipistrellus > Pipistrellus kuhlii. The sequence goes on from NW_023425471.1 coordinate 27,609,957, forward strand.
ATTTATTGTGTTATATTGGTTCACAAAATCATATAGGTTTCAAGTGTACAATTAAATAAAACTTCATCTAAACACTGCATCATGTGTCCTAGCTCAAGCAAAGTCTCTTTCCATCTCATTTTCCCCACCTTTGCCCATCTCCATCAACCCCATCCTCCCTTTCCCTCTGGCTATTACCACACTGTTGTTTGTGTCTATGTGTCATATATGTATGTTCTTTGGCTAATACCATCACTTTCTTTCATCCAGTCCCCCCTCCCTACTCCTCTCTGACAGCTGTCAGTGTGTTCCATGCCTCTGTTTCTATTTCTATTTAGTCACTTTTTTTGTTTTTCATTAGATTCCACATAAAAGTGAGATCAAAATGGTATTTATCTTTCTCTGACAGGCTTATTTCACTTAGCATAATAATCTCCAGGTCCATCCATGCTGTTGCCAAAGGTAAGATTTTCTTTATTTTAAATATATTTTTATTGATTTCAGAGAGGAAAAGACAGGGAGAGAGAAACATCAATGATAAGAGAGAATCATTGATTGACTGCCTCCTGCACATCTCCCATTTAGGATGGAGCTCACAACCCAGGCCTGTGCCATGACCAGGAATCAAACCATGACCTACTGATTCATACGATGATGCTCAAATACTGATCATGTCATTATATTTATAAATAAAATTCAACTGAGAAATTGTCAAGAGGTCAAGTGAGCTTCCATATTTATTTTCTAAGAGCCTTGTGGAATCTCAAATATTTATTAGCTTTGTGCTGATACTATTGGCATTTACCAAATAGATTCTTGGCAATATTGTTTTACATTAGCTTTTTAATTTCCCAGGCTATGTTAGTAAATAATAATACAGATTTTCTTCTACCATCTAATTTTTCCTGCCACAGCAGGATGTGACTTGCCTTGGAGAACTATACTATTATTCAGCTCCAAGTGAGAAATAAGGTAGATTGGGGAGTATTAGTGAGCAAGATGCTGTCCTGCTAATCATTGCATAAAAGCAGGTACACTCCATTTTTTTTTTTTTTTTTTTTTTTTTTTTTTTTTGTTTACAGGGTCTATCCTGACTGGCAATAAGGAGAAATTTCCTTTCTCTATGTGGGACTCTGCCTTTTAATCTAGCTTCAGTAGAAGTGCAGCTATCTCTTCAGTCTACATTCATCAAATCATACAATTGACGTAAACACAGTCTCTTCAATAAGTGCTATTGGGCAATTAGACAGATACATGCAAAAAAGTGAAACCAGACCACCAACTTATATCATACACAAGAATAAACTCAAAATGGATAAAATACTTAAATGTAAGTCATGAAACCATAAAAATTCTAGAAGAAAACATAGGCAGCAAAATCTCAGACATCTCTCATAGTAATATGTCTACTAATACATCTAGAGCACATGTGTCAAACACAAGGCCCGCGGGCCAAATCCGTCCCGCCAGGCCTTGCAATGTGGTCCGCACCGCGCTGTCATCACTGCACTCTGCTGCGTTTCCATCACAATGACAGTTTATGACTGTTCAGTAAACCATTCGGCCCGTGATTTAGGCTGGATTTTAGATTTTGGCCCCTTCTCTGATTGAGTTCGACACCCCTAATCTAGAGCAAAAGAAACTAAAGAAAAAAAATAAACAAATGGAACTACATCAGAATAAAAAGCTTCTGTACAGCAAAATAAACCATCAACAAAACGAAAAGGGAGCCCACTGCATGGGAGAACATATTTGGTAATGACACATCTGATAAAGGGTTAATATTCAAAATATATAAGAAACTCATACAACTTAACAAAGGAAGACAAATAATTTAATTTAAAAATAGGCAAAATGCCGAAACCAGTATGGCTCAGTGGATAGAGCATCAGCCTGTGGACTGAAGGGTCCCAGGTTCGATTCCGATCAAGGGCATGTACCTTGGTTGCGGGCACATCCCCAGAAGGGGGTGTGCAAGAGGCAGCTAATTGGTGATTCTCTCTCATCGATGTTTCTAACTCTCTATGCCTCTCTCTTCCTCTCGGTAAAAAAATGAATAAAATATATTTAAAAAATAAATAAAAACGGGCAAAGGACCTATATAGACATTTCACCAAAGTGGACATACAGATGGACAAGAGACATATGAAAAAATGCCCAAAGTCACTGATCATCAGAGAGCTGCAAATCAAAATGACAATGAGGTATCATCACACTTATCAAAATGGCTACCATCAACAAATTAACAAATGACAAGTGCTGGTGATGATGTGGCCAAAAGGAAACCCTAATACACTGCTGGTGGGAATGCAGACTGGTGCAGCCATTATGGAAAACAGTATGGAGTTTCCTCAAAAAAATAAACATAGAATCGCCACTTGACCCAGTGATCCCATTTCTAGGAATATATCTTAAGAAACCTGAAACACCAATCAGAAAGAATGTATGCACCCCTATGTTTATAGTATCACAATTTACAATAGCTAAGATGTGGAAAGGGTCCACGTGCCAATCAGTAGATGAGTGGATAAAAATGCTGTGGTACATTTATACCATGGAATACTATGCAGCTGTAAAAGAGAAGAATCTCTTACCTTTTGATACAGCATGGAGAGTATCATGCTAAGTGAAATAAGTCAGTCAGAGAAAGACAGGTATCACATGATCTCATAATATGTGGAATCTAAGCAACAAAATAAACTGAAGAATGGAGTGGAACCAGAGACATGGAAGAATGGAACAGAGAGCAGACTCTCAGAGGGAATTCAGAAGGAGGGTTGGTGGGTGGGAGGTAATCAACCAAAATCTTGTGTGCACACATGCATAACCCATGGACACAGACAATATGGTGGTGAAAGCCTGGGGCAGGGGGCACAAACAGGCTGGAGGGGGTCAATGGGGGGGAAAGGGGGACATATGTGATACTTTCAACAATAAAAATTTATTAAAAAACAATAAAAGACTGAATGAAGGGATGAAAAACAATTTTCCAGGCAAATGGAAGTGAAAAAAAAAAAAAAAAAAAAGGCCAGGGGAGCAATACTTATATGGGACAAAATAGACTGCAATGTGAAGGCCATTATAGAGACAATGAAGGCTATTTCATAATACTAAATACATAAGGCTACTTTGATACAACAAGAGGATATAACTCTGATAAACATATATGTACCCAATACAGGATCATTCAAATATTAAAAAAACAAAACAAAACAAAACTTCTGAAGGAGATTACAAGAGAGATGGATGGCAATAAAATCATAGTAGAGGACTTTAACACCCCTCTATCATCAATGAATAGATCTAAGAAATCAATAAGGAAACAAGCAATCCTAAATGACACACTAGATCAGATGGAATTAATTAACATTTAGAGAACATTTCATCCCCAAGTTACATAATATACATTCGTCTCAAGTGCACATGGGACATTTTCAAAGGTAGACTACATGTTAGGACACAAGCTAAGTCTCTACAAGTTCAAGAAAATTGAAATTGTATCAAACATTTTCTCAGATCACAATGGCCTAGAATTAGAAATCAACTATAATAAAACACTCAATAAATTCAAACACATGGAGGCTAAATAGCATGTTATTAAACAAGGTGGCCCGGTGCACAAATTCATGCACATTGAAAGGAAATTAATGAGAAGGTAGCTGGAGGGCTGGGACTGGGCTAGATGGGCTGGATACACCCTGTAGCCAACATCCCGTGGTCCCTCCCTGGCTGGCCACACCTGGGAAAGCACCAAGGCTTGAAGGGTGTCTGTAGAGTGAGTGGGGTCCCTCCAGCAGGTGGGGTTCCTCAGCCTGGCCTGTGGGGATCAGACTGAAACTGGCTCTCTGACATCCCCTGAGGGGTCCCAGATTGAGAGAGGATGGTTCTTGGGTGATGCACTCTGGAATCAGACTCCCTCCTCTCTGGTTCCAGAGTGTATCACCTAAGAACCGCTGCTGCCACGTCACCACAGCTCGACAGCTCCCACATTGAGTGTCTGCCCCCTGATGTTCAGTGTGCATCATAACTATTGGCCAGTTGGACAGTTGGGTGGTAGCTTAGCCTTTTATATATAGATAGATGAATGGTTTACCAAAGATATCAAGAAAGAAATTAAAAATTTCCAGGAAGCAACTGGAAATGAACATGCAGCAACCCCAAATTTCTGGGTAAAAGAAAAGTAGTCATGAGAGGGAAGTTTATAGCACTACAGGTCTATCTGAGACAACAACAAAAAAAAAATGTTTAATAATTTATCTAACCCTACAACTAAAAGAATTAGAAAGAGAACAACAAGAAAAGCACAGAGTAAGTAGAGGAATGAAATAACAAAGATAAGAGTAGAAATACATGACACAGAGAGACAAAAATTGCAGTGGAATAGATGGACGTGTCCCAAGCCTTGTCCCAGAGCAGATAGAATAAGCAAGTAAATCAAATAACATCCATCCCGAATAGGCAAAGTAGACACAGATGTTGAGACAATTCACAGCTGGGAAGGGCAGAGAACACCTGGAGAATGATAAAATTAGGACTCTGGGCTGGAGAAAACTGAGAAACCTCCAAGCCCAATTAATTAACATTTACAGAACATTTCATAATATACATTCTTCTCAAGTGCACATGGGACATTTTCAAAGGTAGACTACATGTTAGGACACAAGCTAAGTCTCTACAAGTTCAAGAAAATTGAAATTGTATCAAACATTTGAAGGGAACATCAGAGGGAAACCACACAGCACCAAGGCCACGTTCCTTGGGACATGCATGCATATGACTGTGAAAAGGAGGTCTGCAGCACTGCTGGTGGCAGGGGATTATAGATCTGGGTCCACAGCCAAGAGAGACTGAGCCCAGAGCAGGTAGCCTGGATGGCTGCCCAGGCTGCACTGTGCTGAAGGGAGAGGGGCTTGAAGTGGTGAAGCTCTTTCCTTTCTTTTTGGTGTTTGCTTTTGTTCACTAAGCCTAGTTTATAGGACCTTTCAAATACAGACACTCATCCGTGTCTGAGGTACAGGTCGAGATGCAGACTTGTGGAGTCTGGGGAGAAGCTGGGGAGAGGAGAGGGTGAGGGAGAGGTGGCCTCGAGTCTAGCCCTGAGTCATACCTGACATGCCAGACCTAAGCAGCTATTTTCTCCTGAAGAGATAGCCCCTCCCTGCAGATTCCAGGCAACCAGTACAGCCACACCCAGACTACACCCTGAGTGGTACAAAGGATATAAAAAAAATATGAATAGTCCCTGAGATCCCATAGGGACTGGCCTAAAGAGAGGCCTTCAGTCCTGGCAATAGGAAACTGAGAAGCAGCAGAGAGTATAGAAGAGTGGGATTTTAAACCAGACTTCATTTTTATTTTTTATTATTATTTTGTTAAGTTTTTTCCTTTATTTTCTTTTTTTCATTTGTTTCTTTATTTTCACATTTTTAAAATAAATCTTTATTGTTCAGATCATTACAAATGTTTCTCTTCCTCCCCGCCCAATTGCTCCCTTCCACCAGGTTCCATTTCATCCCTTACCCTTTCCCCACCCCCCATTGTCCTCATCCATAGGTGCACAGTTTTTTTCCAATCTCTTCCTGCACCCCCCACTCCTCTTTTCCCAGAGAATCGTCAGTCCACTCCCCTTCCATACATCTGATTCTATTATATTCACCAGTTAATATTGTTCATCAGATTTTTTAATTCCCTTGGTTTTTAGATTCACTTGTTGATAGTGATGCATTTGTTGTTCATAATTTTTAACTTTATCTTCTTCCTCTTCCTAAAGAACCCCCTTCAGCAATTCATATAATTCTGGTTTGGTGTTGATGAACTCCTTTAGCTTTTGTTATTTATTTTTATTTGTGAAGCTCTTTATCTGGCCTTCGATTCTGAGTAATAGCTTTGTGGGTAGAGTAATTTTGTCTGTAGGTTCTTGCTATTCATCACCTTGAATATTTCTTGCCATTCCTGTCTGGCCTGCATGGTTTCTGTTGAGAAATCAGCTGATAATCATATGGGTGCTCCTTTATAGGCAACTACCTGCTTTTCTCTGGCTGCTTTTAATATTCTCTTTGTCTTTTGCTCTTGTAATTTTAATTATGATGTGTCTTGATGTGGTCCTCTTTGGATTCCTTTTGTTTGGGGTTGTGTGTGCTTCCTGGACTTGTAAGTCTATTTCTTTCACCAGGTGGGAGAAGTTTTCTGTCATTATTTCTTCCAATAGGCTTTTGGTATCTTGCTCTCTCTCTTCTTCTAGGACCCCCATAATTCTGATGTTGGTTCGCTTGAAGTTGTCCCAGAGGTTTCATACATTATCTTCAACTTTCTGGATTCTCTTGTCTTCTTGCTTCTGCGGAGGAGGGTCCTCTGGCTCTTTGTGTTCCAAATCTTTGACTTGATTCTTGCAATCTTCCATTCTGTTTTTAGGACTCTGTATATTTTTTATTTCAGACATTGTATTCTTTATTTCTAGTTGATCCCTTTTCATATCCTCAAAGGTCTCATTTATTTTATCAGCCTTTTCTAGGAAATTCTTGAAAAACCTTATAACTGTGGTTTTGAACTCAATGTCCATTCTTTTACTTTCCTACATTTCCTTCCTTTGTGTCCTGCCTCTTCTCTGCATTTTAGCGGCTTCCCTGATTTGATGGAATAGTTTTGTGTGCTAGGTGTCTTGGCAGAGCCCAGTAGCACAATCTTCCCAGTTACCTGAGGTGGGCAGTCTTGGTGCAGCCCTTTGTGGGCTGTGTGTGCAGTCTTGTTGTTAAGCCTTGGTTATTGTTGTTGGTATCACTGGGAAGCATTGATCTCTAAGCCAATTGGCTGTGAGAATCAGCATTGTCACAGCTAGGAGGGCTTCTGTGCTCTGCTTGGATGGGGTGGAACTTCGGGGTGGCACAGACAAGTTTTGGTTCCCCATCATTCCTGCCTTAGGAAAGTCCCATTTGTGGTGAGTCCCACAAGAGTGGCTGCAGGCACACGCACCACTTGGGGAAAGGCTGTTCTCAAGTTTTGCCTGCTCCCTGACAGCCAGTTTTCCCCCGGCTCAGAGTTGTCTCTCAGTGAAGTTGGAAGTTTATTTTTTCTTCTCCCAAATGAGAAAGCCAGCCACTGGGAGGCCTCTGTGTTCCGCTTGGATGGGTTGGAGTCCCAGGGTGGTGCAGACAAGCTTTGGTTTCCCATCAGCCCCTCCCTAAGAGGGTCCAGTTCCTGAGTCCCGCAGTAATGGCTGCTGGCTACACGTACCTCCAAGAGAGCTTTGCCCACTGCCTGACAGTCTGGCCTCTCCCTGACTGGGGCTGTCTATCAGAGCAATAGGGCAGTTCTGTTTTCCTCCTGAACAAGAAAGCCAACCACGTGTTAGCTGCCTGCCCTCTCCACACGCTGGGAGTAAGCCAACAGTGAACTCAGCGGCTGCCTTTTCTGCGCACACAGATCTCCGCACCTCCACAGCTCCTGAGGCTCAGTGTCCCTTCCCTTCCCTTCCTAGATGGTAGAGCTTCCATTCAGCCAGTCACCTGGTGTTTCAGGGTAATGCTTCCTCTGTTTTCCAGTTGTAAATTTAAAATTGTTGTGGTAGGCTGCATTTAGGTGTCTACCTATGCCACCATCTTGGTTTCCCCCAATAAGGGTTTAATCTCCAAAATTTATAGTTAACTCATATAACTCAACAAAAGGAAACTAGACAATGCAATTTAAAAATTGGCAAAGGACCTAAATAGACACTTTTCAAAAGTGGACATAAACGGTAGAAGGCCAAGAGACATATGAAAACATACTCAAAATCACTAATCATCAGAAAGATCCAAATCAAAATGACAATGAGTTACCATCTCACATCTGTCAGAATGACTATCATCAACAGATCAACAAACAACAAGTGCTGGCGAGGATGTGGAGAAAAAGGAACCTTCATACACTGCTGGTGGCAATTCAGACTTGTGCAGCTCCTGGGTAAAACAGTATGGAGTTTCTTCAAAAAGTTAAAAATGGAACTCTCATTTGACCCAGTAATCCCACTTTTAGGAATATATCCAAAGAAATCAGAAACACCAATCAGAAAGGATATATGCACCCCTATGTTCATAGCAGCACAATTTACAATAACTAAGATTTGGCATCAGCCTAAGTGCCCATAGCAGATGACTGGATTAAAACACACACACACACACACACACAAAAAACAAAACAAAACAAAACAAAAAAAACAAACTGTGGTACATCTACACAATGGATTATTGTGCTGCTGTAAAAAGGAAGGAGGGATCTCAATACCAGATATCAAGCTATATTACAAAGCTACTATTCTCACAACTGCCTGGTACTGGCACATGAACAGTCATATAGACAAATGGAATAAAACAGAGAAACCAAAAATTGACCCAAACAACTATGCTCAATAAATATTTGACAAAGTAGGCAAGACAGTCTCTTCCATAAATGGTGCTGAGGAAATTGGACAGATACTAGTACACGCAAAAAAAAAAAAAAAAAAAAATGAAACTAGACCACCAACTTACCCCATAAAGAAAAAACAAACTCAAAATGGATACAGGACTTAAATATAAGACAGAAAACCATAAAAATCTTAGAAGAATCCATAAGCAGCAAAATCTCAAACATATGCTGAAGCAATTTCTTCACTGATACCGCTCCTAGGGCAATGGAAACTTGAGAGAAAATAAACAAACAGGACTACATCACAATAAAAAGCTTCTGCACAGCGAAAGAAAACGTCAACAAAACAACAAGAAAGCCCACTGCATGGGAGAACATATTTGCCAATGTTATCTCTCATAAGGGTTTAATCTTCAATATTTACAGGGAACTCATACAACTTAACAAAAGAAAGATAAACAATCCAATTTTAAAAATGGGCAGTGGATTGAAAGAGGACATACAGAAGACCAAGAGACCACTAATTGTCTGAGAGATGCAAATCAAAACAGCAATGAGGTACCATCTCATAGCTGTCAGAATGGCTATCATCAACAAATCAACAAACAACAAGTATTGGCGAGAATGTGGAGGAAAAGGAACCCTCGTGCACTGCTGGTGGGAATGCAGACTGGTGCAGCCACTGCGGAAAAAAATATGGAATTTCCTAAAAGAAATAAAAATGGAACTCCCATTTGACCCAGTGATCCCACTTCTAGGAATTTATCCCAAGAAACTAGAAACACCAATCAGAAAGGATATATTCACCCCTATGTTCATAGTAGCACAGTTTACCACAGCTAAGATTTGGCAACAGCCTAAGTGCCCATCAGCAGATGAGTGGATTAAAAAACTTTGATACATCTACACAATGGAATACTATGCTCCAGTAAAAAGGAAGGAACTCCTACCGTTCGCAATAGTATGGATGGACCTGGAGCGTATTATGCTAAGTGAAATAAGCCAGTTGGAGAAAGATAAATATCACATGATCTCACTCATTTATGGAATATAATGAACAACATAAACTGATGAACAAAAACAGATCCAGAGACAGAGAAGCATCTATCAGACCATCAAACCTCAGAGGGAAGGCAGGAAAGAGTGGGGGCGAGGGGGAGAGATCAACCAAAGCACTTGTATGCATGCATATAAGTATAACCAATGGACACAGACAGTAGGGTGGTGAGGGCATGAGCTGGGCGGTTGGTGGGCAATTGTGGGATAAGGACACATATGTAATACCTTAATCAACAAAAAAAAAATTGAGCCCATTTAGCCATCAGGATCCCTTCATCATAGGTGTCTTTTTCCCCCTCAGGGTTCATACCTATGATATCAGTACTACTGTTTTTGTTGTTGTTGTTTTTAAGAGTATAGTGTGAGGTAAAAAGGCAGGTACTTTCTTGGTGCAGGTAGAGGACCTGAATTCTACTTTCTCTGCTGAAACTGAAATTATTCAGACAAAATTGTTGGGGGTGGGGGGAGCTATACTTTTCCAGTTAAATGGAAAATAGTTAGGAATGACCCAGGAGTGTTAAACAGCATAATATGGTGGTTTGTTATTGTTTTTTGTAAAGAAGAGAAATTCAATTTAAACTACCTTGGTCAACAAAAGAAATTGAGCATGTGGATAGAATATCTTATAAAACCCAAGAACAATAAGTCAGGTGGGCAAAAAGGAATATGTTGGAGCTAAGGACTTAATTGCTATCTGGAATCTCTGCTTCTCATCTCTGCATCTCTTCCATGTGTCTGCTTCATTTTTCATAGCAGACCACTTTTTTCTCTTTCCCAGACCATATGGTATAAAAATGGCTGCTGCCAACATTACTGAAGTGTACACTACTCAGCATAAAGAAACAGCAGCCAGAGCAGGCCGAAATCTGTTACTGTAGATTTCACATTTCTAAGGAAGGATTGTTTCACATGATAGATGAAGTGTTTTTATCCACTCCTGAAACTTTTTCTCTGTTTTCCATGGGCAGAAATCAGGATGAAATGCAGTTACAATTTCCTTTCCCCTCATTTAAGATACAAAAGGGATACATTCTTCCCTCAACTATAAATATGAATATAAATATATATGTATATATTTTGCTACAATGTGGCATACTTTCTATACAAAGGCTCTTTAAGGAGGGAATCTACAAATTAATTCATGCATTGAAGGCTTAATATGAGCACTATAGATACAGCAGTGAATAAAATAGACAAGAATCTCAGTCCTCTTGAAGCTTCCATTCAAATTATACAACTTATTTCTCCTTGGTGCATATATGCAGCCTATTTTTTTAGGAATTGGTACAGCAGTCCTGGCATAACTCATGTTAAATAGTCATAATCTAGTCATTTCACCCATTTCTATGAGAAGATGAAATTATTGTGTGATGATAAGGGTCCTTCTTTGGTGAGGTTTTTTTTTTTTTTTTTTTTTTTTTTTAATCTTCCTTAACAAGGAAGAAAAACACATTGGCATGGGAAGATGAGTTCAGTTATGAACAAAAATAATTTGAATTGCTTGGAGGGCATTCAGGTGAGGATGTCTAGTGGGCAGTTTGACTTACTGATCTAGATATCATGAAGCAGGTATAAACTAGCAATATAGATTTGAAAATCATCCAGGCATAGGTAATAGAGTGTGGGGTGTTGAACAAAAGAAATAGGCCATGAGTGGAACCATAGAATAGCAGAAACATTTAAGAGGTAGGGAAAAAAAAAGAGAGAGAGAGAAATCCATAAAAGTTTCGTAAATAAAAAAGCTAAAGCAGAAGGACTAGAAAAAAGTAGAATGGGTCTGGAATTCAAGTAAGTAGAGATTCTCAAGTATACTAAGGTAATCAATGCTAACATATGTTGCAGTAAGGTCTATTAAGAAAGAGGCTTAAAAGTGCCTATTGCATAGAGAAATTCGTCAGTAATTGGCGTTCCTAACAAAAGAGGTTTCAGTGGAGAGGTGCAGGTGAAACTCCTATTACAGTGGTTGAAAGGTAAATGGGAAGTGAAGGAATAGAAGCAGTAAATGTTGATAACAATTTTTGAGACCTCTGGTTTTATGGTAACGCAAGAGGGTAACAGGAGTCACTGAAGAAAACTAGAGATGGCTCCATGATAAAAGAAAAGTGTTTTAGTTTTGTTTTAAGGATGGAAGAGTTTTGAGTATGCTTATAGGCTGAGGGGAATGAGTCAATAGAGAGGGAGAAGTGTAAGGTATTGAAGACAGAAAGAAAAAGTGATAGAGCAAGATCTCTGAAGGTCTGTGTAAAACAATTATCAGGAACTCAGATGAAGAATTTAGTTTTGCATAATCCCTTTGTGAGGCTGAAGGAATTAAAGTATAATATGGGAGCAGATGCAGATTGTAGGTGGGAAAAATGCATCATTTCTTCATTTTTTTACAGGAAGGTAATTGATGAGGTAATCAGTTGAGTAGTGAGTGTGAAGGGTGGATAGTGAAGCCATTAGAATGGAGAATAGATAAGGCTTGGAATAATGGTTGACAAGAATTTGAGAGGAACTGACCAAGAAAATGTGAAAGGATTGCCAAGTGATGCCAATTGGTGAGATGAGAAACTAAATCTGTGGTGACATCAATTTGGATTAAAGGTCAGAGTGATTCATCTTCAGAAGAGCCAGAATGGAAACAGAAAACGAAGTGGGGAAGAACTATAGCATATGGGTACATAGGTTCCAAGTATTTGGAATTCCAGGAATGTCTCCAATTTTGGAAAAAGTTTACACTATAGGTCAAGATGAAATCATCCAAGAAGCTTTCTCAGAAACTTTATCCAAAGTTATCTATAATCCTGTTTCCTCCTCCTCAAATACATCTGTCAATTTATGGTATTTTATTTATTTTGTCTTCTTGCATCCATCAGATTATAAGCTCTTTGGGGCTGAGGTATTGTGTAATATTTTTCTCTGATCACAAAACAAATAGTAGTATATTGTCTTATTTTAGACATTAGATATAAATAGACTTTTTCCAAACTCTTTGGGATGACATTAATGGCTTTTCACAATCTTTCTCCAATCTACTTTTCTGTACTCAACTCCAATATCCTTTTAGGCTGTACAGCCCCTAAATACAAATGTAGTATGTATAAGTCAAACGTTTCTACTTTCACTTAATATACCATGGACTTTCACACTTTCTGGACCTTTGAACATACTTTTTCCTTTATGTGGAATATTCCTATCCCTTTCTGGAAAACTCTTACTCATCTGTTAATACCCAGAGTAATGCCAAACTCTTCTATTACTTTCTTACTTATTTAAGAAAGATTTCCTCATTATCTACAATGTTCACAAAGTTCGTTTTTTTTGGTTAAGATTTCAATAAACTGTAGAGGTAAATAAAAATGGATAAAAAAGAGAATATTTCTCTTTCTTTTACTTCTTAGAGTGTCTTCTTGGGGAATAAAGTAGGCTCAAATACTTTCTTTAAATTTTGGACTGTAGATAAATTTTTGCAGGCACTAGAAGTACTTAGTGTTCAGTTTTATAGTGTCAACATGTTTCCAAGGTCATGAACCATATTTCCCTTTGAAAAGTAAATATGTATCTACAGAATTAATGTGAGAGATCTCATTTCCAGGTGTAATCATTTGCCTCTTAAGGATATTCAAGGTGTCTTTGGGGGAGAAAAGAAGAGTTTTGTTCTTCTTCTTTTTATTTTTTCTAGGCAAAGAATTTTATAAACTTTTGTTTCAAGCTTTATTCCCAGGCTTGTTCAGCTTAATTGGCTGCAAAGAATGATTTGTTTATAAGCAAAAGCAGAAGAGAGCTGCAGTGTCCAAGGGGCTTGTGCTTAAAAAATTTGAGATCTAGATTTTATCAGATTCATAAATAAAATTTAAAAAAGCAACCATAATATAAAATAGCAGCTCCTAGTAACTTCTTCAAGTTAACCTTTTTTAGAAGTTAACTAAATTCAGTTTGCTTCATTCTTGGAAGCTTCACCAAAATTCTCCACAAGATCTGGAACTTCATTATCATCATCTTCTCCAGGAGCAAATGGTGCTTTGGGCAAAGCTTCACCGGTCTCCTTAAACTAGTCAGACTTTCTGCACCAAGCTGGATAGCATTTCTGTCAGCTGATTGTCTCAGCATGGTCTGTAATGGTGAAAATGTTCTCTGCCAGAGATGCCTGAACTTTAGGGTTGTTAAAGTGGGTCACTGCCGAAACTGTTTAACTCAGTGGAAGAGCATCGGTCTGCGGACTGAAAGGTCCCAGGTTCGATTCCGGTCAGGTCAAGGGCATGTACATTGGTTGCTGCACATCCCCAGTAGGGGGTGTGCAGGAGGCAGCTGGTCGATGATTCTCTCTCATCAATGTTTCTAGCTTTCTATCTCTCTCCCCTCCTCTCTGTAAAAAAATCAATAAAATATATTAAAGTGGGTCACTATTTCCTGGGTTGTGAACTGATTTACCTCTCCAATACCAGGGTTACTGTTTACCCCTAGCTTCTTCAAGGAGAACTGAAGTTTTTATCATCTGCTGTAGCTATTCTGTGAACCACTTTCTCCTTTCTAGGAGCAGTTCCTTTCCCACCAATGCACACTTGTGTCTGCAGTTTGGCGAGTTTCTCCTGGTTCAGGATAATTTCTTTCATCTTGTTGGAGTGGAAATGGGGCAGTGAGCGGGACTAGGGTTGGCACTCAGGGGGTCTTGGGCAGACCAGCTGAGAATAAGCTCACACACAGGGGAATGCAAGATGGCAGCTAGAGGAATTTTTTTATCCCCCTGGGGGAAGTCAATTAACTAAACAAATAGCTACCTCAATTCCCAATTGAACTTTGAATTCGCTTTACTGTAAAAGTTGCATAGAATTTTATCCTGACGTTATAGTCTCTTGCGGGCTACCTATTTGCACGTACTGTGTTGTGCTTATTCCATAATAAATGTTTTATTTTACTCCATATTAATGTGGATAGGTCTCTCTTTGCTGATGGAAATTTATACTTCACCAACATAAAGGTTTGATAGGTCGATGTGTGTGAAGGAGCTCAGATTTTATATTGAAACCCCAGGAAAAATATTGAAGGAGTTTAAGTGCAAAAGTGACACAGTTTAAGTGCAAAAGTGACACAGTTCTGCATCTAGAAATGAATATGGAAGAATTAAGGTGACTAGTAAAACTTAAATATTTATTTATTTGTTTCATTGTAGACATAACAGATATCAGTTATAGAATGTGATGAGTTCAATAAATATAAACTGTTTTATATAACTTAATACAGATTTTAGAAGACCTGAGTAAATTATGTTAGAGGTCTGTCCCTGTGAGGCCTTGGTGGTCCTTGAAAAAAGGTTGAACATTAAGGAAGTGTCTTCCTTTGAACCTGAAAGGCATGTCTGTATCATATGGAAGAAAAGATATAATCTGTGTTAGAACTCTTTACAAACTCACTGCCATATTCAATTGTAATATATATTCCCTATGTGATGATCCTCCCTGTTTACAGTTTGTTGATTAATTCCATTTGGCACTTCTGTTTCATTAGTCATAGAGTAATTCATTCATTTCATATTTTCAATTGTCCTTTTTTTTCAATATTTTCTGGCTGTATAGTTTTCATGAAATTTCATTTTAGTCTTATATTCCATTTGAGTTTTCCACTAATGTCTCATTAGCAATTGATCTTGGGCCTCTCAGACTTTTTCCACATGGTACAACTATGTTTCCACTTCCTAAAATGTTTAAACCTTTTATTAAGTAAAATCTAACAGGGCACATGATGTTTGTAATATATGTTTACCTATATTAAATTCAAATTTGCTGCCATTTTATGCATTGTATTAAGTTCAAAATTTCTGTTATTTTTCTCATTACATATTATAGGAACCCTAAGCCCAATTTCAAAAAAGATAAAGTAAATAATCCTTCAGAAAACCTCACAATTTCTGTGAACAGTCACTACCTTCATGTCATTTTTCAGTGTCAATATTTTAAAATTAATGTGTAATTTGGGAAGGATCACTGGATATGTTACATAGATTTCTTCTCCAGATGAACCTTGGGGAAATATATCTAAGTCATTTATAGATATAGATGTATTTAAAAAACTACAAGGACTGGTCTGTGGCTGGGTGCTCAAGTGGGAGTGGAAAAGAGCTAAGGCTAGATAGAGGCAAAATCTTAGAGTACTTCTAATGCTTACCTAGGGAGTTTATACTTTATCCATTTTTATAAGCAATGAAGTCTACTGAAAACACCTTTAACTTTCACCAAGTGCTTACATTGTGCCAGAGTAAGTTATGTATGTTAAGTGCACTCTTTAAGCTAACCCACATAATTGTTTTATAGGTTCTATAATTATTCCTATTTTACAGATGAAACAGATTAATAGAGGTTAAGCATCCTAGTTCAAGGAAACAGCTACTCAGCAGTGGGGCAGAATTTAAAACTTGGCTATAACTCAAAAGCCCATTCTCTAAACCGGAAGGGAGAGCGGGAGATTTATAGTTCTCAAAGATCAGTCTGGTAGAAGTATGAGAACAGTTTGCAGGGACACAAGTCTAAAGGCAGGGAGACCATTGAGGATGCTGTTGTAGTAGCCAAGAACTGTTAGGCCTTATTAAGTGAACTATCCTTTGACTCGGGTGTTATGCAGATGAGTGACATGGTCAGAGAGGTTATTTGGAAAATTCCTCTGGAAGTCCTCGTGAAAGATGGATTGGAGTGGAGTAGGAAAGACTAAACAATATGTTGAGATTGCTGGGACTGTCATTCTACCACTGAGGTGCCTGTCGAGGGGGCAGGAGAAGGTCCTAAGTCCTATGGCCTCTTCTGATAGAAAAGCATCCTATACCTCTCCCTACCTAACCCCTACTTTGACGAAGTTCCATCCAGGCTCCAAAAAGGGGGCTTTTGCGCATTTTCATAGGTGGAGGACTGAGCTCCTACCACCAATTGTAGGTGGAGCGCATGCGCGTGGTTGCTAGGCAACGACAGTCAGGGCGCCGCGGCTCTAAAGGCGCTGGGCTGTGTGTAGGCAGCAGCGCCAGAGGAGGAGGAGCACGAGGATGCAGCTGTGACCGTGGACCCAGAGGGAGCGCCACCGCTGCTCTGTGACCGCGGGGTCTGAGGGACTGGCATCAGGCCTGGGGGTCCCGTCGCTGAGCGGAGCGGCGGCGGCGGTCCCGCCCGAGCTTGGGCCTAGCACTCTGGGAGGGTCCGGGCCACTGGGCGAGGGCCTCCCGTCTTTGGCTTCCCTCACCCTACCAAGTCGATGGTGGTGAAGTTGGCGGCGCTAGGGAGCGCAAGGCACCAGACTCCTCTTGGTGGGCTTCTCTGGCCCGCGCTCACCGACATCTGCGCCGCCGCCTCCTCTCGTCCGCTAAGACCACCCCTGGCGGCGGGCGGGGGAGGTGCTCCCCCTGCTGGGGCTGAGTCCAAGAGGGCCACGACGGGGACCATAGAAGAGTTGGGGTGAGTAGTGGCACAGTACTCGCTTGGTGCTGGAGTACGTTTCTGACCTTCGGGGCCCTGGGAGGCGACCATAGCGCCGCTTTTTCCTGCATCTATTCGCGGCTCCCTATTACCTTTGAGGTGGTCTTCCTTTTTAAAACCACTGGTCTCTGGTCTCAACCCCGGGGTCCAGGAATGCGGGTCGGTGTTTAAGGCCTGGCTCTGTTTCTTAGATGCCGTAGATGCTGTTAATTCTGTGTACAATCCTGTAGTCTGGCCCCTGATTTGGGGAAATACTTTCCCAGTGCCCAGCTCACCCCCTTTCCCTTGCTCTTGGTCTTTGGAGGCTCAGTCTGACCACAGGCTTCTCAAAAGTGGATTCTCAGGTTGCTGTTGCTCCATGCCTCGCGTGGCCTCTTAGTTTCAGGTTTCTTGCTATTTGTGTACCAAGAGCTTCTGAAAGTCCTGTGCCTGGGTTCTGAATCCTGACAGAAGAATTAGATCGTACTTAAATAATGATGATGATGATAAAACAAACCAGCAAACATTTCACTTGTCTTCCAAATTGGCATCAAACTTGAAGTAGACAAAGAGTAGCTAATTGGTAACAGGGGAAACAGATTTTATCAACTAACTACTCTTCATCCAGAATGACACATCTTTTAAAATAAATATAATGAAATGTGAAATGTTCCTAATAAAAGTGAGGATATGTTATGATCTATCTGTTCTTTCTGGGGGTAGCTGGCAGTTGAGAATAGTTACTTCGAAAAAACTTTTGACATGAGGGACCTGAAGTGATATTTTGGATAGTATAATTAGATGAAGATCTAAAGTTGTAAGGCGCTTTTTAAAAATTAGCAATATTATCTTTGAGGAGTGAAATTGTTTTAATAAAGCAAATGGTTGAAAACTTACAGTTAACAGTTGACCCCTTTTTAAAAGTGGACTGAATTTAGATTAATTAGTAATTTTGATTGTAAGGTACTTCTATGAACATACAATGAAGGATAGGTTCCTTATTTTATTTGATTCCCCTTTGTGCTGGTTTATAAGCCATTTTAGTTTTCTTTTATTGAAAAGGAAAGAAGTGGAAAAGAAGTGCAATAATGGAAAAGCTAAATTTAGTTTTGGGTAAATGCTTTTAAACTAAAGATCTTTAAAAAGGATATAGACTAGATGTCATTTGTGATTAGATAATTTTACCTAGTGAATAATAAAGACCAACAATTCCCTGATTCCTTTGGGTAAAATGTTTTATTTTGACAATTTTCATGATGTTTGAGGTTCTCTTTGATATGGTTTTAAAGCGCAATATATAAGCACAAAAAATAAGAAAATGCATTATAATTACTCTCCTGGATAAACCTAAAGGGGAGGGGAATGTTAGTGACAATGAACTCTTTTGTAGTGGACATAGATTTTTAATGATAATTTACATATTGAACTACTAAATATAATTCTGGTATCACTGCATAATAATCTTGGACCTCAGCAGGTATTGTTTTGTGAACTGGCAAACTGACATGATCCTAGTTGCTAGATTTCCAAGGTTATAAGATTTTTTGTTTTGTTTTGGAAAAGCTTCTGATGAATTCAATTCTGAATTATCCTGCATAATAAAAGGATAATATGCAAATTGTCCCCTCTACTGGAAGTTCAACCAGGAGACAGGGCCAACTATCCAACCTCCTGTGTCCCCTCTCCCTTGGCAGCCCCATCAGGGCAGGCCAGCCGGAACCCACCTGTGCATGAATTCGTGCACTGGGCCTCTAATATGAAATAGTGATGTACCATTTGGTTACTTGCTGTTCATTTCCACATACTTTTAGAACCAAGAAGTAATTTGGATCCAATTTAGAATTCTGTTGTAATGACTATGGCTATGAAGGTGTATGTTCTTAAGAGCATTTATTTAGCATGTAATAACCACATTATAAGATAATATTAATAGTTATTTTTGCAAGTGCAATCAAGGCACTTGACCAGTAAACTCTGGGATGAGTTAGTCTTTTTAAAAAAAAAATTGATTTCAACATGTTTTTATTTTTTATCTTCTCCAAGTGCCCATTACTATATTTGGTACTATGGAGAATAGAACAGAGACAAGTCCCCGGAGTTCAATTGCTTACCCATTAGAGAAAGAAAATGCATATATAAGACATCATGGTCAACAATTGAAACATAGAGTAGTACAGAATTAGAACTAAAATAATTAAGAGTAAAAGATCTTTGAAGGCTGGTGGTTGTCTGGAAAGTCCTTCTAGAGAAAGTCAGACTTGATTAAGTTTTTGATAGAAGTATAGACTTTGTTGGAAGAGGAGAGTTCAGCATGACATGAACTAAGGCACTTGATTTTCTAATCTTTGTGAATATTATTCTCCTGGATAAACCTAAAGGGGAGGGAAATGTCAGTGACAATGAACTCTTTGGTAGTGGACATAGAATTTTTTTAAATGACAATTTACGTATTAAATTACTAAATTTAATATAAATAACTTCAAATATACATATTATAGAAGTCAGATTTAAAAATAATCATTCTATTTCCTGAGGCAAGCAGTTATAAAGTATTAAGTTCATATATTTTTATAACCTGTTTATTTTTTCACTGTTTCCTAAGACAGTTATAATCTGTTTTGTACAGTTATAATCTAAATCTAAATGATTTTATTATTACAACTTTAGATTATTAATATGCTTCAAAGAATATCTCTTGATAAAGTAAATAAGGGATATTCTTTGAGCAATGTGCATTTTGGTCCATTCATTTTAGTACTACTAATTAGTCATACTATTTTTATTATTTTTTGAAAACAAAGGGAGTATATCAGAGTCCTGCACATTGATGTCTGTCAAAATTTTAGTAATGTCATTAATAATGCATGAGTTAATAATTGGCAACTAACATTCATGTTTAATCTGCAATTACAAACCTCTGCAAAACTTATTTTACTGCTATTCCAATAACTTTTTGTTGTGTTGAGAATTAGTTACATGAATAATAGTTTTCTGCATTTTAGTCAAAAATTGTAAGTTGCATTATAATTATTACTTCAAAAGAGGGTTGTACCCCCAATAGAAATTCACATATTACAATTAGAAATATAAAGGAATCTTGATTTAATTCACAAATTTACTTTAAGAAACAATATGTCCAGACTTGATATTTTGGAGGGTTCTATATACCATCTTATACCTTTCATTGGTATCTTTTGTTGCCAGTAATACTCTTCTCTGATTATAGTTATTACTAATAAACTTTAATTCACAGTAGCTAATAGTTTCAACAAATATAATTGTTATTTTGATCATCCTCTACTTAGGACATAAGCTATGAGTTATATAAAAAGTTACTGTCCACACAGATACAGTCAATGAATATTTTATCATTGCTGGACATTAAGCAACTAATAGAAAGCAAAATATATTCAGATAACATTGAGTTTAGTCTTCTTTACTAAGCAAGTATTGCACATTTTTGTTCTTATTTAGCTGCTTATGCTGGTATCAAAAGAAGATCTTTGGAAAGAGCATTGGTGAATTCAAATAATGGGCAAACTGCTGAGAAAATTAAAAGTAACTCATGTCAATTTCTGAGTATTATGATGGTTTAAGGCAGATACACAACTTAGGTAATTTGATAAATTTACGTGGTGGCAGCATGTGAAATAGGGTAAGGGATTGTCAGTTTCTGTTACAATGTAACAGATAACTCTAAATGTTTTTACCATATTACTGAGTCTAGAGGTAGAGCAGCTTTACACTGAATACCAATGATGTGTCTATAAGTTATAATTTTCTTTAAATATGTAGTTTTAAATATATTATCATATTCTTAAAATCATCTTTATTATGTCAATGAATTGAAAACTTTCCCAGCTGAGAACATCTCTAAATTTTATTATGGAAGCTTATGGGGGAAGTGGCTTTGATCAAACAATTCTTTTTCGAGTGTATTTTCCTAGAACATAACCTTTTACATTAAGTGAAAAATACCCACAACCTATTCAATGTAGGAATAAAAGTGAAGAGGAGAATTCCTTAAAGTTTAATACCTACAAACAAAATAAAACAAAACAAAACGTCATATATACATTGTAAACTAATATTCATAAGAACAGTTCCAAACACAATTATCATTCTCTTAATGGCATCTTATATTATGAATTGTTAACTTTCTTTGGACTGTTGGCACGCAAAAGTTTCCCTGTGATCTGATTTATTCATATTTTCCTAACTAGAGGACCAGTGCACAAAATTCGTGCAAGGGTAGGGTCCCTAGGCCTGGCCGGTGATCAGAGCTAATTGGGGCCTTCCAGCTGCTGGCCTTGGCCTTCCTTCCCCAGCTGCTAGTTGCTGGCCAAGCCCTTTCTTCATTCTGTGCCACCCCTTGGTGGTCAGTGCAGATCATAGTGAGCAATCGAACTCCCAGTCTCCCAGTCGAACTCCTGAGTTCGATTTTGCATATTAGCCATATATAGCCATATATATATATATATATGACAGATGTACCTCAGGGATTTGCTAGTGAGATTTTGTTCTTGAAATAGAAAATTGTAGCCATTTTTAAAATATAATAAGTATTAACTGAAAAGTTAGAATTGAATTTTGACATGATTAATGATGAGGAAAATTCACATTTCCTGACAATCTTCCTAAAACCATTGTACATTAAGTATTAATATCTATAACCTTTCACAGCCTTGGATTCATAGTCCTTCTTTATAATATTCACTTTCTGTATCTCATTTCCACGTCTAAGCACTGTGAATATTGGTTTGTTCTTACTGTCACTTCTGAACTACTTTTTGTGGCCTGTAAATGAGTTTTATAAAATAGGTTTATATTTTTTAAAAGTTATTCAGGAAAGATTTTCCATCATAGTCTAAAAGGCTGGATCCATATCAAATAAAGTGAATTTGAACTGTGTGATTTGAATGGAAGCAGCAGTAAGAAGATTAACCCAAGTTCTGTGTCTAATTCAGGCAATTTTTAAAACACTGGATTTTTACTTCAAAAATTATTATTTTCTTTATTGTAGGAAATATAACATCAGAAGTTTCATTCAGAGCAATTCAGAGTTCTTAATTACTTTTTAGCATTTAAACTTTATTTATATCTAGTTTTTTTCATTTTAGAATAAAAAGGGATTATTTTCTCTATTTTTCCATTCTACCTTATTGCTGTACTTCATTTTATACATCTTTCTTTTTTTCCATTTTTTATTAAGGTATTGTGTGTACATATCTTACCATTGCCCCACCCCCAACACACTCCATACATGCTCTCACCCCCCAGTCTATTGGTTATGCTTATATGCATGCATACAAGTCTTTCAGTTGATCTCTTATCTCTCCCACCTCTCCATAACCTTCCCACTGTAATTTGTCAGGCTGTTTGATGCTTTACTGTCTCTGTATCTATCTTTTTGTTCATCAGTTTATAATGTTTTTTTATTATCCATAAATGAGATCATGTGCTATTTTTCTTTCATTGACTGGCTTATTTCACTTAGCATGATGTTCTCCAATTCCATCCACGTTGCTGCAAATGGTAAGAATTCCTTCTTTTTTGTGGCAGCATAGTATTTGATTGTGTAGATGTACCATAGTTTTCTGATCCAGTCATCTGCTGATGGGCACCTAGGCTGTTTCCAAATCTTAACTATTGTAAATTGTGCTGCTATGAATATAAGGGTGAATATATATTTTCTGATTGGTGTTTCTAGTTTCTTAGGATATATTCTCAGGAGTAGGATTACTGGGTCAAATGGGAGCTCCATTTTCAGTTTTTTGAGGAAACTCCATACTGTTCTCCACAGTGGCTGCACCAGTCTGCATTCCCACCAGCAATGCATGAGGGTTCCTTTTTCTCCATATTGTCGCCAGCACTTGTCATTTGTTGATTTGTTGATGATGGCCATTCTGAGAGGTGTGAGATGGTACTGCATTGTTGTTTTGATTTGCATCTCTTGGATAATTAGGGACTTTGAGCATGTTTTCATGTGCCTCTTGGCCTTTCTTCTGTCTTCTTTCGAAAAGTTTTGTTTAGGTCCATTGCCCATTTTATTTTATTGGATCATTTATCTTCCCTTCATTAAATTGTATAAGCTGCCTGTAGATGTTGGAGATTAAACCTTTATCAGTGATAACATTTTCAGATATGTTCTCCCATACAGTGGGCTTTCTTGTTGTTTTGTTGATGGTTTCTTTTGCTGTGCATAAACTTTTTATTTTTATGTAGTCCCATTCTTTTATTTTCTCTTTAGCTTCCATTACCCTAGGGGCAGTATCAGTGATGAAGTTCTTTTGGCATATGTCTGATGAGATTTTGCTGCCTATGGATTCCTGTAGTATTTTTATGGTCTTATGTTTAGTTTAAGTCCTGTATCCATTTTGAGTTCATTTTTGTGTATGGTGTAAGTTGGTCATCTAGTTTCATTTTTTTAGTATCTGTCCAATTTTCCCAATACGATTTAATGAAGAGACTGTCTTGACTCAATTGTATGTTCATGCCTCCTTTGTCAAATATTAATTGAGCATAGAGCTTTGGTTCAATATCTGGTTTCTCTATTCTATTCCATTGATCTATATGTCTGTTCTTGTGCCGGTACCATGCTGTTTGAGAAAAGTGGCTTTGTAATACAGATTGAACTCTGGTATTGAGATTTCTACTTTTTTCTTCTTTCTTAGGATTGCTGTGGCTATTTGAGGTCTTTTTTTTTTAATTTCAGATGAATTTTTGGAGAATTCTTTCTAGATCTGTGAAATATGCTATTGGTATTTTAATGGGGAGTGCATTGAATCTATAGATTGCTTTGGGTAGTATGGACATTTTAATGATGTTGATTCTACCAATCCATGAACATGGCATGTTCTTCCATCTGTTTAAGTCTTCCTCTATCTCTTTTTTCGGTGTCCTCTAGTTTTCTGCATATATTGTAGGACTTTTACCTTCTTCATTAAGTTTATTCCTAGGTATCTTAATATTTTTGGTGTGATGGTAAATGGGATTGCTTTTTTAGTCTCTCTTTCTGTAAGTTAACTATTGTTGTATAGAAAGGCCATAGATTTCTTGGCATTAATTTTGTATCCTGCTACATTGCCGAATTCATTTATTAAGTCTATTAATTTTTTGATGGGTTCTTTCGTTATTTTTTAAATGTATTATTAGAATAAAATTTATCCTGGCTAATATGGCTCAGTGATTGAGCATCGACCCTTGAACCAGGAGGTCGCAGTTTGATTTCAGGACAGGGCACATATCTGGGTTGTGGGCCCAATCTAGTAGGGGGTGTGCAGGAGGCAATCAATTGATGATTTTCTCTCATCATTGATGTTTCTATATCTTTCTCCCTTCCTAAAAATAAAAAAAGAAAACAATAAAAAGAAAACATAAAAAATTTATGTGGGATTTCTTTAATTAGTTAGAATTTTCTTCATCTTCCACCCCTTTACCATTATGAATGAGATGAATAGAGAATTAGTGTTTGTGTAACACTTTTCTCACAACTAAATATCCAATGAAGACTAGGAATTAGTGAAATCTATTTAATTCTTAGTAGTCTGCTCTAACAGAGCAGGGCAGGCGCTAGAAAAAAGTTTTTAATCATTTGATTTTGGAAGGGAGTTTTTGTATTTACATTTGAAAATGAATGTTTCTAATCTGGGTAGTATCAGAGACTCAGTTAACTAAAAGGTATTGAATAAAATATCTTGGTTAATGAATTTTTTAATTAACTAAGGTTTAACCCAAGTATGTAATGAAACTGGGGCAAGGATGCTTTTCATAGATGTCTAGAGCATTAATTTGTGCATAATTTTGTTTATTGACCATTAACCCATTTGTGTCTTTCTTGATTAGAGGTTTTTGGTTGCAAATAATAAAGGTCTACTTCAAACTAAATGAAAACAGAAAATAATTTATATTAAGGGTATAAGAAGTTTTCATGGATTCCAAGGGGACATTAGTGCAGGCACATGAGAAAGTATAACTAAGAATGAAAAGCTGTCAATGGTTAAAGGAGCTTTCCTACCTCTTTTCCCCAACTCCAATCCCTGGGGCCAAAAATCTCCGGGTTATCTCAGTTTCTTTCATCTCGCCTGCTTTAATCATCTTACTCCCTCAGCTCATAGCCAAACATGGCCTGTCCTAGAGCCCCCAAGTTTACAAATTCTACATTCTGGCATTTAGCAGACTTATTAACATTTCTGAATCTCAATTCCCAATTCTGATTACTCAGTTTGGATCAGATATCAATCCAGTATCTAATAATCTATGACTGGAAAGGCAAGATCATGTGGTACAAATATAGCTACTTGGCCCCAATTCTAAGTGTGAGAACATACAGTTCCTACCGGAAGGGAGGTGTGGGATGAACAAAATTTCAAATGGTATCTCCCATGGAGTATAATAAAAATATATCTTATTTGCTTATCTTCATTCATAGAACAAGAATGAAAATTGGATTTCATATTATGAGGTTTCCTTTTATTAAGGAGAAGAAATATGAGGCTTAGAAATGATTTTAAAAATTACCAACTATCACATAAAGAGCTATAACTGAAGCCCTAACTTTGTGGTTTCTGTTTTTTCCTAATCGCTAGCAACTAAGTAACCAGAGTATCTAATAAAATGTTAACACACTTTGAAAGAGACCTATACAATATAAGTTAATTTTTGATGAATATTTTGAGTAAACAAAACAAATATAAAGGAAAAGCAAAATCACTTTCCCATATCATTACAATGGACATCAGCAGTCCATGTTTTCAAAATTAACTTTAAAAAAGAAATAAAAGGAAATCCTAATATATCGTGACAGGAGATTTGACTTTGGATGGTAGTACACAGTACAATTTACAGATCTTGTAACATAGAAGCTCACACCTGAAACCTATATGATAGTAACCAATGTCACCCCAATAAACAAATAAAAATAAATAAAAAGGAAAGGTATATAGAAAAAGAAGATGATTTTGAAGAGCCAACAAATAATTGGACTATGTGATTTAATGCTGCTAGGCTTAAAGAAGCAATCATATAAATATGATATTTTAGCTATTGTGAAGCCTCATTTAGAAACCAAATCTGTTATTCCCCTCTTGATCTATGATTTCATTTAACATTTATTTATTGAGTGCTATGTACCCAGCCCTGCTTTAGGCACTGGTTATACAATGGTGAACAAAACACAGTTCCTGCAATCATGGAGTTTGCATTCCAGAGGATGATGCAGGCAGTGAACAATCTATCCTATATAATAAAGAGCTAATATGCTAATTAGACTGAACAGCAAAATGCCTGTCCAGACAACTGTCTGGACAACCTTCCAAATGAAGCCAGGACTGTGAGAGCCAAGGCAGCTGGGGCTGTGAGGGCCGAGCCCCTTGCAAGGATTTCTTGCATTGGGCCTCTAGTATACATATAAAAACCAAGCAACTGGAACGGCTGACTGATCAGTATGACGTGCACTGTGGCTGTCCAACTGGCCTGATGGGGGTGGGGCCAGCTGGACCTCCACCCATGCACAAATTTGTGCACTGGGCCTCTAGTATATATTGGCAATTAGTGATAAGGGATGTGAGGCTGATAAGCTGAGATAATAAAGAATAGCAAGTAGTACTATTTAATTTTTTAAAATATATTTTTTTTATTTCGGAGAGAAAGGGAGAGGGAGAGCGAGATAGAAACATCAATGATGAGAGAGAATCATTGATTGGCTTGCCTCCTGAACTCCCCCTATTGGGGATCGAGCCCACAACCTGGGCATGTGCTCTTAACTGGAATTGAACCTGGGACCATTCAGTCCACAGTTTGATGGTCTATCTACTGAACTAACCTAGCTAGGGCCAAGTAGTGCTATTTTAGATTACAGTAGTCAGGGAAGGTGTCTCTGATGAGGTAACATTGAGCAGAGACCTGAATGAAGCAAGACAGCAGGACATATGAATATCTAGAGAAAGAACATTTCAGGCTGAGAGAAGAGAATGTGCAAAGGCCTTGAGGTGGTGACCTGTTTGGCGTATTCAAAAACAGCAAGAAGGTCAATGTAACTATAAAACATAGAGAGTGAGGTAGCAAGTGTCAGAGGTGTATTCAGAGGCCAAATCATGTAGGCTGTTTAAGACAAAACATGGGTTTTGGGCTTTACTCTGTGCGTTGAAAAAGCATTGGGAAGGTGGGAGAATAGGAATTTGATTTGACTTATATGTAAAGAGAGTATTCTGGCTGTTGTGTGGAAGAAGATAGAAAGAGAAGAAGCAGGGAAACCAGTTTGAAGAATGTTATAGTAATCTAGGTGAGAGAAAGTGGTTATATTAGGGTCATAGTAGTTGGGGAAGTGAGAAGTAGATAGATAGATCTGAAGTATATTCATATACATAAATACATATATATAATTTTAAAAATAATTTTAGATTCATAGTAAGTTGTAATAAATATACAGAGAGATTATGTGTATCCTTTATCTGGCCTTCGCCAATATTATGGTGCATTACTATAAACAGTATCAAAATTTGGAAAATTTGCATTGATCTTATTCATATTTTCCCCCTTATATAAGCACTTGTGTGTGTATCTTCATGTAATAACCACATCAAGATACTTAAGTGTATCAATAACACTCTCTCATTCTATTTATTATACCACACTCACCTTCTTTATCTCCTTCCCTAGCTCCTGAGCCTTAATCTGTTCTCTATCTTTATAATTAATGTCATTTCATGAATGTTGTATGTTCCTTTTATCCCTAGCCATTTTCTTTGCTCTGAAGTCTACTTTATGTGAAAGTGTATTTTAAAAATCCATGTTTTCAATATTATATATATTTTCCATCCATTTGCATTTAATCTACACATGTTTTTATGTTTGAAGTGAATTTCTTGTACACAGCATATTTCAGACCATTTAAAAAATTTAAGCAATAGTGACAAGATTTATTAGAATGAAAAGAGATAGTATGTCTTTGGAGAGGTAGGGAGTGGGTAGGCTATAGTAGTGGCTGTGTGGACTCAGAAAACAAAGTGGCAGAGGCAAAAACGAGAGTCCTCTGCTGCTGCTCTCGGCTCCTCTGGTTGCAAGTCTCCTGGGAAAACTTACATGCCAAGAGAAGGGCAAGGGTATGCTCCAAGGAGGGCATGCTTAGACCCTGATTTTTTAATCTATTCTGCCAGACTTTGTCTTTTAATTAGTACATTTAGGCTATTCATATATTAACAATTATTGACATGTTAGGGCTATGTCTCCCATATTTTTAAATTTTATTTTATTGTTTAAAGTATTACAAATATCCTACCTAATAAAAGAGTAATATGCAAATTAACCACCACTCTGCTAAACCCACCAGCCAATCAGAGCGAGTATGCAAATTAACCCCAACCAAGATGGCTGCAGCCACAGAGAGCAATTGAGAGGCTTAAGTTTCCCCAGCAATAGAGGAAGCCAAGCTTTCCACACACCTTGGCCAGCCTAGGTCACCACTCAAGGATACAAAGTTTCAATTATAGAAGATAAATCCCAAGAAAAATGATGACAGCCACAAAGCTGGAGAGAACAAGCTAGGGTTGCCTCCAGCAATGGAGGAAGCCAAGCTTTCTACCTGTCCTGGCCGGCCTAAGCCTCCACTCAAGGATACATAGTTTCAACTATAGAAGGTAAACAAATTCAAACAGAAATGGCGGCAGCCATGGAGCAAGCAGGAGGCTTGGCTCCGCTCCAGGCTACAAACTTTCAATTGTAGAAGGTAAATAAATTCCAGATAACAGGGCCTTTGCTTGGGTCATGGGGGACATGGCTGGCCTGCAAACTACCACAGGTCCCTCACTCAGGCCACTCCATACCCCAAGGGAACCCCCACCCTATTCAGGACATCCTTCAGGGCAAACCAGCCAGCCTCCACCTGTGCACCAGGCCTCTATCCTATCTAATAAAAGGGTAATATGCAGATTGACCATCACTCCAACACATACGATGGCTGCACCCATGTGGTCAAAGATCCTGCCCCTATGTGGACACAAGATGGCCAGCAGGGGAGGGTAGTTGGGAGGCCTGCAAGGGAGGGTAGTTGAGAGGGACCAGGTCTGCAAGGGAGGGCAGTTGGAAGCAATCTACCTTGCAGGGGAGGGCAATTAGGGGTGACCAGGCTGGCAGAGGAGGGAAGTTGGAGGCAAACAGTCTGGCAGGGGAGCAGTCACACATCAATCAGGTTGGCATGGGAGGGGTTAGGGGGTGATCAGGTTGGCAGGCAGAAGCAGTTAAGGGCAACCAGGAAGGCAGGCAGGCGAGGAGTTAGGAGCCATCAGTCCTAGATTGTAAGAGGGATATCCTACTGCCCGTTTAATGGGCAGTTGGACATCCCTCAAGGGGTCTCAGATTGGAGAGGGTGCAGGCTGGGCTGAGGGACACCCCACCACTCAATGCACGAATTTTATGCACCGGGCCTCTAGTTAGTACATATATCTCTTTTTCCTCATTGACTTTCCCCCAGCCTCTTCTACGCCCTGGTGCATACCCTCATCCCACCCACTCCCAGTGTCTAGTACCCATTAGTTGTGCTTATGTGCATGTATACAAGTCCTTCAGTTGATCTCTTTTCCCCCTCTCCAAAACTCCCTAAATTTCCAGCTGTAATTTGACAGTCTGTTTGATGCTTTACTGCCTCTTTATCTTTCTATTCATTGGGTTATAATGTTCTTTATTTTCTATAAATGAGTGAGATCATGTGGTACTTTTCATTGCCTGGCTTATTTCACTTAGCATAATGCTCTCCAGATCCATGCATGCTGCTGCAAATGGTAAGAATTCCTTCATATATATATAACAGTGCAGTATTCCATTCTGTAGATGTACCATAGTTTTCTAATCCACTCATCTATTGATGGGCATTTAGGCTGTTTCCAAATCTTAGCTATGGTGAATTCTGCTGCTATGAACATAGGGGTACATATATCATTTCTGATTGGTGTACGGTATCTAGTTTCTTAGGATATATTCCTAGAAGTGGGATTATTGGGTCAAATGGGAGTTCCATTTTCAGTTTTTTGAGGAAACTCCATACTGTTCTCCACAGTGGCTGCACCCATCTGCAATCCCACCAGCCATGCACTAGGGTTCCTTTTTCTCTGCATCCTCACCAGCACTTGTCATTTGTTGATTTGTTGATGATAGCCATTCTGACATGTGTGAGATGGTACCACATTGTCGTTTTGATTTGTATCTCTTGGATAATTAGTGACTTTGAGCATGTTTTCAAATATCTCTTGGCCTTCTTTCTTCTTTCAAAAAGTGTCTATTTAGGTCTGTTGCCCATATTTTTATTGGATCATTTATCTTCCTTTTGTTAAGTTGTATGAGTTCCTTGTAAATGTTGCAGATTAAAACTTTGTTGGTAAAAACATTTGCAAATATGTGCTCCCATGCAGTGGGCTTTCTTGTTGTTTTGTTGATGGTTACTTTTGCTGTGCAAAAGCTTTTTATTTTTATGTAGTCCCATTTGTTTATTTTCTCATTAGTTTCCATTGCCCTAGGAGTGGTATCAGAAAAGAAATTGCTGTGGCATATATCTGAGATTTTGCTGCCTGTAGATTCATCTAATATATTTATGGTTTACTGTTTTATGTTTAAGTCCTTTATCCATTTTGAGTTTATTTTTGTTTATGGTATAAGTTGGTTGTTTAATTTCATTTTTTGCATATAGCTGTCCAATTTTTCCCAACACCATTTATTAAAGAGACTGTCTTCACTTCATTGTATGTTCATGGCTTTTTTGTCAAATATTAATTGAGCATAGTGGCTTGGGCTGATGTCTGGGTTCTCTAATCTATTCCATTGTTCTATATGTCTGTTCTTGTTCCAGTACCGGGCTCTTTTGGGAACAGAAATCTGGTATTGAGATCCCACCTCCTTTGTTCTTCATTCTCAGAATTTCTGTAGCTATTTGGGGTCTTTTTTTTATTCCAGATGAATTCTTGGAGTGTTCTTTCTAGGTCTGTGAAATATGCTATTGGTATTTTAATGGGGGTGCATTAAATCTATAGATTGCTTTGGGTAGTATGGACATTTTAATGATCAACATGGTATGTTATTTCATCTGTTTATGTCTTCCTGTATCTCTTTTTTCAGTGTTCTGTAGTTTTCCACATATAGGTCTTTTACCTCTTTAGTTAAGTTTATCCCTAGGTATTTATTTATTTATTTATTTACTTACTTACTTATTTTGATGGTAAATGGAATTACTTTTTTAATCTGTCTTTCTGAAAGTTCAATATTGGTGTACAGAAATGCCATAGATTTTTTGGTGTCAACTTTGTATTCTGCTCCATTGCTGAATTCTATTATCTCCCCCACCTGTCCTAACCTTCCCACTGTAATTTGACAGTCTGATACTTTACGGTCTCTATATCTATCTTTTTATTTATCGGTATATAATGTTCTTTATTACCAATAAATGAATGAGATCATGTGGTATTTTTTTTTCCCATTGATTGGCTTATTTCACTTAGCATGATGTTCTCCAATTTCATCCACGTTGCTG
The DNA here is from genome assembly GCF_014108245.1 of Pipistrellus kuhlii. Lineage (NCBI taxonomy): Eukaryota > Metazoa > Chordata > Mammalia > Chiroptera > Vespertilionidae > Pipistrellus > Pipistrellus kuhlii. The sequence goes on from NW_023425471.1 coordinate 27,641,307, forward strand.
CAAATGGTAAGAATTCCTTCTTTTTGTGGCAGCATAGTATTTGATTGTGTAGATGTACCATAGTTTTCTGATCCAGTCATCTGCTGACGGGCACCTAGGCTGTTTCCAAATCCTAGCTATTGTAAATTGTGCTGTTATGAACATAGGGATGCATATATCCTTTATGATTGGTGTTTTTAATTTCTTAGGATATATTGAGTATTTCCAGGAGTGGGATTACTGGGTCAAATGGGAGTTCCATTTTCAGTTTTTTGAGGAAACTCCATACTGTTTTCCACAGTGGCTGCACCGGTCTGCATTCACACCAGCAGTGCATGAGGGTTCCTTTTTCTCTGCATCCTCACCAGCACTTGTCATTTGTTGATTTGTTGATGATAGCCATTTTGACAGGTGTGAGATGGTACCGCATTGTGTTTTGATCTGTATCTCTTGGATAATTAGTGACTTTGAGCATGTATTCATGTGTCTCTTGGCCTTTCTTCTGTCTTCTTTTGAAAGGTTTTGTTTAGGTTTATTGCCCATTTTTTTATTGGATCATTTATCTTCCTTTTATTAAATTGTATAAGCTGCCTGTAGATGTTGGAGATTAAACCTTTATCAGTGATAACATTTGCAAATATGTTCTCCCATACAGTGGGCTTTCTTGTTGTTTTGTTGATGGTTTCTTTTGCTGTGCATAAGCTTTTTATTTTGATGTAGTCCCATTTTTTTCTCTTTAGCTTCCATTACCTTTGGGGCAGATCAGTGATGAAGTTCTTTCGGCATATGTCTGAGATTTTGCTGCTGTGGATTACTCTAGTATTTTTACGTTTTTCTGTCTTATGTTTAATTCCTGTATCCATTTTGAGTTTATTTTTGTGTATATTGGAGGTCTATTTTCACCTTTTTGCCTGTATCTGTCCAATTTTCCTAACACGATTTAATGAAGAGATTATCTTGACTCCATTGTATGTTCATGCCTCCTTTGTCAAATATTAATTGAGCATATTGGTTTGGGTTGATATCTGGATTATCTATTGTATTCGCTGTATCTGTATGTATGTTCTTATGCCAATACCAGGCTGTTTTGAGAACAGTGGCTTTGTAATACAACTTGAAATCTGGTATTGGGATCCTTCCTACTTAATTCTTTTTCTTTTTTAAAAAAATATATATTTTATTGATTTTTTTACAGAGTGGAAGGGAGAGAGATAGAGAGTTAGAAATATCAATGAGAGAGTCATCGATCAGCTGCCTCTTGCTCACCCCCTACTGGGGATATGCCTGCAACCAAGGTACATGCCCTTCACCAGAATCGAACCTGGGACCCTTCAGACCACAGGCTGATGCTCTATCCACTGAGCCAAACCGGTTTCGGCCTACTTTATTCTTCTTTTTCAGGATTTCTGTGGCTATTCTGAGTCTTTTTTTATTCCAGATGAATTTTTGGACAGTTCTTTCTAGGCCTGAGAAATATGCCATTGTTATGTTAATGTGGAGTGCATTGAATCTATTGATTGCTTTGGGTAGTATGGACATTTAAATGATGTTGACTCTACCAACCCATGACCACAGTATGATCTTCCATCTGTTTATGTCTTCCTCTATCTCTTTTTTCAGTGTTCTGTAGTTTTCTGCATATAGGTCTTTTACCTTCTTGGTTAAATTTATTTTTTGGTATCTTAATTTTTTTGGTGTGATGGTAAATAGGATTGCTTTTTAGTCTCTCTTTCTGTAAGTTCACTATTGGTATATAGTTTACAATGAGCTTCCTATTTCTTTTCTTTTTTTACAGCAGACTCTTTAGCATGTCTTGCATTGCTGGTTAGGTGGTAATAAACTCCCTTAATCCTTTTTTGTCTGTGAAGCTCCTGATTTCATCTTCAGTTTTGATTGATAGCCTTGCTGGGTACAGTATACTTGGATTCAGACTCTTCCTTTGCCTGACTTTGTTTATTTCATTCCATTCCCTTCTATCCTTTTGAGTTTCTGTTGAAAAATCAGTTCATAATCTGATGGGGATTCCATTTTACGTAACTTTCTGTCTCTCTCTGACTGCTTTTAAGATTCTTACTTTGTTCTTGGTGTTTACCAATTTAATTATATTGTGCCTTGGTATTGGTCTTTTTGGGTTAATTTTGTTTGGGACTCTGTGAGCTTCTTGGATTTGTGTGGGTTTTTGCTTCCCTATATTAGGGAAGTTTTCTGTCATTATTTCTTCAAACAGGTTTTCTATTCCTTGCTCAGTTTCCTTTCCTTCTGGAACCCCTGTTATGCAGATGATGCTTTGTTTCATGTTGTCCCAAAGTTCCCTTAGGCTATTCTCCTGCTTTTTAATTTTTTTCTAGGGGCTGCTCTACTTGGGTATTTTTTCCCATGTTGTCTTCTAGCTCAGTGATGCGGTCCTCTGCTTCTTCTAGTCTACTCTTGATGCATTCTATTGAGTTCTTTACAGTAGCAATGTCATTTTTCATTTCTTCTTGTTTTTTCTTCATTTCTTCTTGGGTCTTACTCATGTTGTCAAATTTGTCTTTCATTCTTTTCACCCACCTTATGATCATTTTTCTGAATTCTTTCTCTGATAGGTTGCTTGCGTCTATTTTGTTTACTTTCTTTTCTGGTGATTCCTGCTTTTGTTTCACATGCAGGCTGTTTCTTTGTCTCTCCATGGTCTCTCTTTTCTGGATGTCTGATTATGTAGTTCTGTCTCTCCTGCATTGATTTAAAGGCACAAAATACAACACAACCATTTACAACACACAAGGCACTGAACAGAAACATATTCATAATATTAATAACATCCAATAAAGATGACCGCCAGAGAAAGGGAAATTAGGGGATAGGAGAGCAAGAAGAAGATTTAAAAAAAAAATAAGTGTAAAATGAAATTGGGAAAAGAAAAAAAAGTGAGAGAGACAAGAAAGAGACTAAGGGAAAAAAGAGGAACAAGCTATATATATATAGTGAAAACTCAATAGAACAATTACTAATCCAAGCAAATGACAGCAACAAGTACCTGGGGATTAATACAAACCACCACACCAACTAATACCAAGTGAGGCAAGGGAAAATAGAAGCCAAAAAACAAAAAGAAAGCAAACAAACAAAAAAAGTACCAAAAGAAGCAAAACAATCTTACCAAAAAAAGCAAAAAATTCGATATAATCAACATTCAAGCAAATAACAACAAAAGGGCAGAGAGAAAAACAATTTTTTGGATAGTTAAGACAGTGAAGAGTGAGGTGTGTATGGACTTGGAGCAGGGGATTGGAAATTAGATATGTATGTAGGGTGAAATTTTAACAGCAGGTAAACAGAAAGAATAGGCAAAATATAAAGCAGGAAAGGGGTAAGATAAAGAGGACACCAAAAGGGGAAAGATTAAGAAGAGAGTGAGGGCATAAAGGTAGAGTTGATATAGAGTAAAATGATGATAAAGGAAAGATAAAAATAAAATGTAGAACACTAATCCCAAAGTAAAATAAAGAGAAAATGACACTTAAAAAAATGTAAAATAGTAATAGTAATAATACTGACTGAAAATAAAAATGTAATTATAAAGTTAAAATCAAGTGAGGAAAAAAGAAAAAAATAGTTTCTTAAGTAATTAAGTGAAATATGCAAAAGAGGAAAATAAGAAATAAAAAATAATAAAAATAATAAGATGTGCAGTAGTGCAGGTCATTCACTTCCTTTATTTTTCTGTTTGGCATACCTGTTTCCCAATCCAGACCATATTACAGTTTCCTGTGTTCCACTGCTCCTCAGTGTTGTAAGCCAGTCCTGATTTTTAAGCAGGCAGTGTTTTAATTTTTCCTCATCCTTTATTTTTTATTACAGAAGAGTCAATTTGTGATTCAGCCCCTGGGTGGCAGTGTTTCTGGATTGAAAGCTTGTATTTAAATCCTTCTTTTTCTGTGTTACTTAAAAGCAGTTTGTGGAAGTGGGCTGCCTCAGAGCTGGCTCTCCGATGGTCACTCCCCACCCCAATCCCCAAGTTCCAGAAAAACAAATTTCCCCTGCAGTCTCCCAGGATGTTCCCAACTGGGTGATCCTATGTATTGGGATTAGTAATCTGAAGCAAGGATTTGAAGAGGAAAAAGCCCAAATGTGCAAACAATGGGTCTGCATGCAAGTCTAAGCAGCAGGCACACCTTTGAAATTCTTAGGCTGTCCCTCCGTTTCAGATCAAAATAGGTTGCTTTTAGACATCCCTTCTGTTAGCAGCTCTGGGGACCTCCTTCCATATTTCCAGATCACAACAGCCCCAACAGCAATGGATTTTTCTAGGCACAGACTTCCCTGGTCCTCCAGCTCTTGCAAAGAGCGCATTTCTCTCTCCCGCCAGGACCAGAGACCTCACCTTATCCCAGGCAAAATCTAACCTTTCTATGATGAAGTGAAGAGCTAATCTGAATCCGCATGTTTGTGCCAGTTGTGGACAGGTTTCCTGGAGTTCTCAGCTGTTCGGTGTGTGTTGCAGTTGTGGATTTTCAGTCTTCTGATAAAAACCACGTTCCCTTTCAAGATGGCACAGTCTCCGCATCTGAACCTGTAGCTTTGGGATGGGACCCAGCCACAGTGGGGCTGCCCAGTTAGGGGAACCCCGTATAGGAGTCCCCAACCTTCTCCTGGAGTTTAGCTGTCTCTTAACTTGCCAACAAACACTCCCCATGCAACCTTCAGCTGTTCTTTCTTTCTGCTCCGGACAAGGCTTGAAACAAGTCTGTCTATTCCTCTGCCATTTTACTGTTCGAGTTATTTCTTCTTGTTGGATTTCTCCCTTTAGTATTATGAAGTGGCCTTCCTTATCTCTTTTTATGTCCTTCACTTTGAGATCTCATTTTTCAGATATAAGTATTGCTACCCCAGCTTTTTTTTTTTTTTTCATTTCCATTTGATTGAAAATTCTTTTTCCATCCCTTCACCATCAGTCTGTGTGTGTCTTTTTTTCTGAGGTGAGTTTCCTGTGGACAGCAAATATATGGGTCATGTATTTTTTTTATTCATTCAGATACCCTATGTCTTTTGATTAGAGCATTTAATCCATTTGTGTTTAATGTTATTATTGATAAGTATTTGTTTGTCATATTTTTGTTCTTAATGTTTGTTTTCTTCCTTGTCTTCCTGTTTTTTTCTTTTTACAACAATACCTTTAACATTTCTTGCATTGCTGGCTTGGTGGTAATAAATTCTCTTAGCCCTCCCCCCCCCCTTTTTTTTTTCTGTCAACCTTCTGATTCCACCTTCAATTTCGAATAACAGCCTTTTGGATTTAGTCCTTTGTATCACTTTGTACATTTTATTCCATTCCCTTCTGGCCTGTAGTATTTCTGTTGAGAAATCAGTTTATATTCTAATGGGATATCCTTTGTAGGTAATTTTTTTGTCTCTCTCTGGCAGTCTTTAAGGTTTTTACTTTGTCGTTGATATTTGCCAATTTAATTATGATTATGTCTTTTGGGGTTCATCTTGTTTGGGACTCTATGTGCTTCTTGGACTTGCATGGCTTTTTTCTTGCCAATATCAGGGAAGTTTTCTGTCATTATTTCTTCAAGAAGGTTTTCTATTTCCTGCTGAGTTCCTCTCCTTCTAGTACCCCTATTATGTGGATGTTGTTTCGTTTTGTCTTGTCCCAAAGCTTTATTAGGTTCTACTTTTGCTTTTTAAGTTTTCTTTTCAGTCATTGCTGTGTTTGTGTGTTTTTCCTACCTTGTTTTCTAATTACTGATGTGGTCCTTGGCCTCTTCTAGTCTATTCTTTAAGTCTTCCATTGTGTTTTTTATTGCAGCTATGTTGTTCTTCATTTCCTCTAGGTTTCTTTTCATGTTTGTGACATTCTCGTTCAGCTCCTTATAATTATCATTGAGTTGTATTTGTCATTTAGCCATTAGAGCATCCCTATAACCATTACGTTGAATTCTTTCTCTGACACATTGCTTGCCTCCATTTCATTAAATTCCCTTTCTGGTGATTTCTCCTTTTCTTTACTTTGGAGATTATTATTATTATTTTTTTGTCTCCTCATTTTTTATTTTTTGCTGTAATGTTTTAATTATTTCTGTTTATTAGATCCAACTGCTTCACTGCCCAGGTTCTTTTGGGGATGGTACTAGAGGTGTGATCTCTAATGTCTTTTCAGCTTTGTGATTTATGGAGCTCCCTATTTGAGCTATTTGGGTTCTCTTGATGTAGTTGGATGTTGAAGGTTAGTTTCTTATTCATGGATAAATTCTCTTCTCGGGTTGACAGTGTGAACTCCTGGCTTCATGGTGCATGCTGTTTTAGATGTGATTGTGTTTCCAGCTCTTGTGGTAAAGATTGTTTGAGGTCTCACTGGTATATGCTTACTGTGTTTTCCCAGAGTCCACAGCCTGGGAGGAAGGTGTCTTGGGGCCTGAAGCTCAGTCACTGTGGCTTTGGCTGGTGTGGTGTGACTCTTGCTGGATAAGTGTCACTCTGAAGTGCCCTACAGGAGTCCCAGAGCCTGTGACACTGGGCACAGAAGGTATCTCTGAATCACAAGGGGGTTTAGGATCCAGCAGCTGGGGATGTGGGCTGAAGTAATGTGACCTTGTCCATGGATGCAAGTTCTCAATAATTCACTGAACTGTTCTGAGATGGATAGCCGGGAGAGGGATGTTGTGGATCCTACTGAGGGAGCCAGGCATCTTTGTTTGGAGAGGCACACACCCAGTGGCATCACATAGAGGGGCCCATGAGCTGTCTGCTGGGGTGTGTGCTCATGGGCCCCACTCTCTAGATCAGAGCGATTGTGGTGTGCCACCAGTCCTGTGGAGGAACAAATCCCAGTTTCTGCTTCATGGGATGTGCACCCTTGGTTGGATATGCATGCCCAACTGCTGCTTACAGAGGTGCACAGGAGCCGTTTGCTGGGGCAGTGGGCTCAGGAAGCCCTTGTGCCATAATAGCACTACTGTGTGGATTGAATGCCAGTGGCTAGGGTTGTGTCTTGCAGTGGTTCAGAGAGGTACCCAGGGGACGCCTGCCAGGACAGTGGGCTCAGTGTATTGGATCGGTGTGATACAACAGATCATATTTTTAAAAAGCTGGTCCTTTGAAAGGATAAACAAGATCAATGTACCACTTGCCAGACTCACCAAGAAACAAGGGGAGAGCACCCAAATAAACAAAATCAGTAATGAAAGCAGTGAAGTAACAGTTGACTCCACAGACATACAAAATATCATAAAAAAAAATACTATGTACAACTCTACTCCAATAAATTGGATGTCCTTGAGTAAATGGCCATATTTGTAGTAAAATATAGTCTTCCAAAATTTAATCTACAAGAATAAAAAAAAAAAAACTGAACAGACTGATAACTACTGATAAAATTGGAACAATCATAAAAAAAACTTGCAGCAAACAAAAAACACGCACCTGACAGCTTCACAGGGGAGTTTTGCCAAATATTCAAAGTAGAACTAACACCTATACCCTTCCAAAAAGTTCAGAAGGAAGGAACTCCTCCAAGCTATTTCTATGAGGACAGCTTTACCCTAATCCCAAAACTAATAAAGACATGATAAAGAAAGAGAATTATAGACCAATATCCCGGATGAACATAGACACTAAAATCCTCAACAAAATTCTGGCAAATCAGATCCAGCCATACATTAGAAAGATTGTACACTATGACCAAGTGGGATTTATTCCAAGGATGCAAGGCTGGTACAATATTCACAAATCAATAAATGTGACAGATCACATAAATAGACTGAAAGAATAAAAAATTGATCATATCAATAGATGCATAAATAGCATTTGAAAAAAGTCCAACACTGTTTTTTGATAAAAACTCTCAACAAAATGGGAATAGAGAGATCATACCTCAACATAATAAAATCCTTATATGACAAACCTACAGCCAACATCATACTCAAAGGACAAAAGCTGAAAACCTTTCCCATAAGAACAGGAAAAAGACAGGGATTTTATATTCTCACCGCTACTGTTTGACATAGTACTAGAAGTGCTAATCATTGCAGTCAGAGAAGAAGAAACAAAAGGCATCCAAATTGGAAAGGAGGAAATAAAACTGACTACCATATTTTCTGGTGTATAAGACGACCCCCTAATTTTACAGTTAAAACATAGGTTTAGGCCTATATTCGCTGTATAAGACTACCCCCCACTTCCAAGGCAACACCAGTCTTTTTTTAATAGACTGCCTCTCTAACTCAACCAATCCAAGCAGGCTTCTTATGCATGCAAATTATACATGTTCTGTACCCGAAGCTACATTGTGTTCTAGTAAAAAGCCTGCTCAGATTGGCCAGAGTCAGAGAGGCGGTCTATTAAAAAAAAAACTGGTGTTGCCTCGGAAGTGGGGGGTAGTCTTATACAGCGAATATAGGTCTAAACCTATGTTTTAACTGTAAAATTAGGGGGTCGTCTTATATGCCAGAAAATACGGTATTCACAGATGACATGATATGTTCTGGCACAAGAACAGACATATAGACCAGTGAAACAGAGCAGAGAACTCAAAGATCCACCCAAGCCATTATGCTCAATTAATATTTTACATAGAAGGTAAAAGCATACAATGGAGTCAATAGACAGTCTCTTCAATTAATGGTGTTAGGGAAAATGGACAGATACTTGCAAAAAAAAAAAAGAAAAGAAAGAAATTAGACCACCAACTACACAAAAGTAAATGCAAGCCGAGACCGGTTTGGCTCAATGGATAGAGCGTTGGCTTGGGGACTGAAGGGTCCCGGGTTCGATTCCGGTCAAGGGCGTGTACCTTGGCTGCGGGCATATCCCCAGTAGGAGGTGTGCAAGAGGCAGCTGATTGATGACTCTCTCTCATTGATGTTTCTAACTCTCTATCTCTCTCCCTTCCTCTCTGTACAAAATCAATAAAATATATTTTTTTAAAAAGTAAATGCAAAATGGATAAAAGGCTTTAATGTAAGAAGTGAAACCATAAAAATCCTAGAAGACACCATTTGCAGCAAAATCTCAAACATCTCTTGTAACAATATGTTGACTGTTATATCTCCTAGGACAATGAAAATTAATTCCAAAATAAACAAATGGAACTAGATCAACACAAAGAGCTTCTGCACAGAAAAGATTTTATCAATAAAATAAAGAGTACCCACCGGGTAAGAGAACCTATTTGCCAATGATACATACAGGTAGGTGGTTAACTTCCAAAATCTATGTTTATCTTATACAACTTAACAAAAGGAAGATAAAGAATCCAAATAAGAAATGGGCAAAGAACCTAACTAGATACTTCTCCAAAATGGTAATACAGAAGGCCAAAATGTATATGAAAAAGTGATCAAACTTATGTATCATCTTAGAGATGCAAATCAAAACAACAATGAGGTACCACCTTATACCTGTTAGAATGGCTTTCATCAACAAATTAACAAACAAGTGTTGGGAAGGATGTGGAGAAAGGGGAACCTGGTGCATTGCTGGTGCGAATGCAGACTGGTACTGCCTCTGTGAAAAACAGTTTGGAGTTTCCTCAAAAAAATTCAAAATGGAGCTACCATTTGACCCAGTGATCCCACTTCTAGGAATATATCCCAAGAACTCAGAAACACCCACCAGAAATACTGTATTCACTCTTCTGTTCGTAGCAGTGCAATTTACAATAACTAAGATTTGGAAACAGTCTAAGTTTCCATCAGCAGATGAATCTATACAATACAATATACACTACACAGATGTAAGAAAGCAATAACTCTTATCATTTACAACAGCATGGATGGACTAGAGAGCATTATGCTAAGTGTAATAAGCCAATCAGAGAAATATAAGTATCATATGACATCACTAATATGTGGAATCTTCTGAACAACATAAACTGATGAATAATACCATGTTTCCCGAAAACAAGACATCCTCCGAAAATAAGACCTACTTTAAGGTTTTCTTCTGAGTGAAATATAAGCCCCCCCCCCCAGCTCTGTCTCAGAATGCTATTGCTAAACATGAGAGATTTGGTCCACTGATTCTGAAAGAAATGGAGTCACAATAAATTCACCAGGAAATTGGATTGTTATGATGATGTTCCAGAAGATGATGACATGATTGTCATTGAATAAATGAGTAAATTCTTGATACTGTAGGATTCACAGTTTGTCTCATTTGTGTTGACAACTACCGTACTACCATACCGTATACAGGTAATAAATTTCCTTTATTTTCAATTAACAATAAATGTGTACTGTATTCTTCTTCATGGAAAAATAAGACATCCCCTGAAAATAAGACCTAGTGCATTTTTGGGAGCAAAAATTAATATAAGACACTGTCTTATTTTGGGGGAAACAGGGTAATAGACCCAGAGACTTAGAAACATCAAAAAGACTCAAATCTCAGAGGGAAGGAACAGGAAAGTGGAATGGGGGAAGAGATCAACCAATGAACTCATATGCATATATGCATGACCATAGATACAGTGTGGTTGTGAAGGCTTGGGGGAGATGGAAATGGGGCAAACAAAAGTGACATATGTAATACTTTCAACAATAAAGATTTATTAAAAAAATACTATGAACAAATCTGTGTCAACAAGATGAACAATTTGGATGAAATGGACAAATTCTTAGAAAAATATAGCATTCAAAAATTGAGTCAGAAACAACCACAAAACCTGAAAAGGCTGATAACAATGGACAAAATTAAAACAGTAATTTAAACAAACAAACAAAGACTCTTAAGCAAAAGCCTTCGTATCAATGGCTCACAGGGGAGTTTTACCAAATATTCGAAGGCCTAACCTGTCCTCCCCAAAGTACTTTAAAAAACATCTAAGAGGTTGGAATACTTCCAAGGTCTTTTTATGAGGTCAGCATTATCCTTAACCAAAAACTAGATGAAGACAATACAAAAAAGAGAATTACATGCCAATATCCAGGAAAAAAACACTTTTTTTGTGTGTAAAATCCTCAACAAAATATTAGCAAATCAGCTCCAGCAATATGTTACAAAGATCATACAACATGATCAAGTGGGATTTATTCCAGGGATGCAAGGATGGTACAATATTTGTAAATGAATTAACATGATACATAATATAAGCAAATTGAAAGACAAAAATCGCATGATCATATCAATAGATGCAGAAAAAGCATTTGACAAAATCCAATCCCCTTTTTTAGTTTTTAAATATATTTTATTGATTTTTTACAGACAGGAAGGGAGAGGGATAGTTAGAAACAACGAGAGAGATACATTGATCAGCTGCCACCTGCACACTCCCCACTGGGGATGTGTCCACAACCAAGGTACATGCCCTTGACTGGAATCAAACCTGGGACCCTTCAGTTCACAAGTGAATGCTCTATCCACTGAGCCAAACCGGTTAGGCCCAACTCCCACTTTTTTTATAAAAGCTCTTTGCAAAGTGGGAATAGAGGAATCATACCTCAACATCATAAAGTCCATATATGACAAACCTACAGCCAACAGTGTACTCAATGGGAAAAAAATTAAAACCATTTCCCCTAACAACAGAAACAAGACAGGTATGTCTTCTTTCAACACTTTTATTCAATATAATACTGGAATTCCTAGCCATAACGATCAGAAAAGAAGAAAACATAAATGCATCCAAATCATAAAGGAGTAAAATTCATTTACAATTGACATGATACTACATTTATTCCATGGAATACTATGCAGCTATATATATAAAAGAATTATATCTTACCATTTGAGCCACCATGGAGAGACTTATAGAGTTTTATGCTAAGTGATAAAAGCCAGTCAGAAAAAGAAAGATCAGATGACTTTACTTATATGTGGTATCTAATGAACAAAATAAACTGATGAACAAAATAGATCCAGAGATATTGAAGCATGTAACAGATAGACATATTTCAGAGTGAAATGTGTGGAGGGAAGAGATTAACCAAAGAACTTATACACTTATATGCATAACCCATGGACACAGACAGTATTGTGGTCAAGGCCTGGGGGAGGATGGGTTCTGGGTGGATGGAGGTCAGTGGGAGAAAATTGGGATATCTTTCAACACTGTAATACTTTCAAAAATTAAGATATAAATTTTAAAGCACAGAAGATATAACTGAAGAACTAATGACTCAAAATTTCCCTAAATTCATGGCAGACATCAAATCACAGGTCCAGAAAGTTCAGAGAACAGTAAACAGGATTAATGCCAACCACAAGAATTAAAACACTTGTGCAACTAAACATATCATAATCAAATTGTCAAAAATCAAAGATAAAGAAAAATCCTGCAAGTAGCCATAAGGGTGGGAGGGGGGCACCTTACCTATATAAAAGAAACATGCAAACAAGTAAAGAGTGGATGAAAATATTGAAAGTATTAAGAGGGTGAAAAAACATCACCAGCCTAAAATTTTGTACCCTGCAAAATTATCTTTCAATAGTGAAGAAGAAATAAAGACAGTCTCAGATAAACAAAATTATAGGGAATTTATTGCCATTAGCTCTGCCTTGTAGCATGGTCAAAGGTGTTCTTCAGAGATATACAGGTCAGAAGCTCAGATCTACATAAATAAAGAGTATAGGAGAAGGATATATGAAGATAAACACTTAATTTTCTTTTTCTTGATACAACAAATAAGAGTTTGCTCAAAATAATAATATAAATGATGTATTCAGTGCTTATAGCTTATGTTTAAACCAAATGAATAAAAGTAAGTTATAAGGTATGACAGGGAGGAACTAAAAATACTTCGTTATTATAAGGTACTTGCACTACTTGTGATTCCATATAATGTTATTTGAAACTGCTCTTAATTTCAAATGTTGTATTCTTAATTTCTTACTTGATTTATTTATGACTACAAAGTCCATTTTAATACTTAATCTGTCTTTTTTAAGTACTCACAAGCATCCTTATAACCATTAATTTAAATTCTGCATTGGGTATTTTGGTTGCTTTCATTTCATTTAAATCTTTATTCTGGTGATTTTCCTTGTTGTTTCATTTGGGCAGATTTCTTTGTCTCCCCATTTTGTCTGTGTGTATTAGGTAGACCTGTTTTGACTCCCAAACTTGTCATGAGGACTTTATGATAAATGTGTCTTTTGGTCTCAGTACCATAGTCTTCAAAATCACCTGTGTTCTATGATCCAGGATGTCTTTTGTGGGTTATGAGCAATGTCCTATTGTATTTCATTCGTTTTTTTATTATTGTTTAAAGTATTACACATAGTGGTACATATATCTCCTTCCCCCCCCCCCCATTGACCTTCCCTAATCCTATACTATTCCCTGTCACATGCCCTCATCCCACCCCCCAATATCTTGTGTCTATTGGTTGTGCTTATATGCATTCATACAAGTCATTTGGTTGATCTTTCCATCCCCACCTCCCCAACCTTCCTGCTGTAATTTGACATTCCGTTCAATGATTTACTGCATCTGTATCTATCTCTTTGTTCATCATGTTATCATGTTCTCTATTTTACATAAATAAGTGAGATCATGTGGTATATTTCTTTCATTACCTGGCTTATTTCACTTAACATAATTCTCTCCAGATCCATACATGCTGCTGCAAATGGTAAGAATTCCTTCTTTTTTATAGCAGCGTAGTATTACATTGTATAGATGTACCATAGTTTTCTGCTGATTGGCATTTAGGCTGTTACCAAATCTTAGCTATGGTGAATTGTGCTGCTATGAACATAGGGGTGCATATATCCTTTCTGATTGGAGTTTCTAGTTTCTTGGGATATATTCCTACAAGTGGGATTACTGGGTCAAATGGGAGCTCCATTTTTAGTTTTTTTGAGGAAACTCCATACTGTTCTCCACAGTGGCTGCACCACTCTACATTACAACCAGCAATGCATGAGGGTTCCTTTTTCTCTGCATCCTTGCCAGCACTTGTTGTTTGTTGATGATTGCCATTCTGACAGGTGTGAGATGGTACCGCATTGTTGTTTTGATTTGCATCTCTTTATAATTAGTGATTTTGAGCATGTTTTGATATGTCTCATAGCCTTTCTACTTCTTCTTTTGAAAAGTGTCTATTTGTTCCATTGCCCATATTTTTATTGGATAATTTATCCTCCTTTTATTAAGATGTATGAGTTCCCTGAGATTAGACCTTTATCAGTGATAACATTTGCAAATATGTTCTTCCATACAGTGACTTTCTTCTTGTTTTATTGATGGTTTCCTTTGCTGTGCAAAAGTTTTTTTATTTTGATGTAGTCCCATTTGTTTATTTTCTCATTAGCTTCCATTGCCCTAGGAGTGGTATCGGTGAAAAAATTGCTTAGGCATATGTATGAGATTTTGATGCCTATGGATTTCTCTAATATTTTTATGGTTTTCTGTCTTATGTTTAAGTCATTTATCTGTTTTGAGTTTATTTTTGTGCATGGTGTAATTTGATGGTCTAGTTTCATTTATCTATCCATTTTCCCCAACAGCATTTATTGAAGAGACTGTCTTACTCCATTATATGTTCATGCCTCCTTTGTCAAATATTAATTGAGCGTAGTGTTTTGGGTCAATATGTGGGTTCTCTATTCTATTCCATTTGTCTATATGTCTGTTCTTGTGCCAGTACCAGGCTATTTTGAGGACAGTGACTTTGTAATACAGCTTGAAATATGGTATTGAGATCCCCCCTCCTTTGTTCTTCTTTCTCAGGATTGCTGTGGCTATTCAGGGTCTTTTTTTTTTTTTTTTTTTTTTTTTATCCCAGATGGATTTTTGGAGAGTTCTTTCTAGGTATGTGAAATATGCCATTGGTATTTTCATGGGGAGTGCATTGAATCTATAGATTGCTTTGGGTAGTATGGACATTTTAATTATGTTGATTCTACCAATCCATGAACATGATCTGTTCTTCCATCTGTTTATGTCTTCCTTTCTCTTTTTTCGGTATCCTGTAGTTTTACCTTCATAGGTAAGTTTATTCCTAAGTATCTTTTTTTTTTTTTTTTTGAGATGGTAAATGTGATTGCTTTTTAGTCTCTCTTTCTGTAAGTTTACTATTGGTGTATAGAAACGACATAAATTTCTTGGTGTTAATTTTGTATCCTGCTAGACTGCCGAATTAATTTATTGAGTCTAATAGTGTTTTTGATGGAGTCTTTTGTTTTTTTTATGTACAGTATTATGTTATCTGCAAATAAGGACAGATTTACTTCTTCTTTTCCAATTTGGATGCCTTTTATTTCTTTTTCTGGTCTAATCACATGGCTAAGACAACCTGTACTATGTCGAACAGGAGTAGTGAGAGTGGGCATCCCTGTCTTGCTCCTGTTCTTAGGGGAAATGGTTTTAGTTTTTGCCCATTGAGTATGAGGTTGGCTGTGTGTTTGTCATATATTGCTTTTATGATGTTGAGGTATGATCCTTCTATTCCCACTTTGCTGAGAGTTTTTATCAAAAATGGGGGTTGGATTTTGTCAAATTCTTTTTCTGCAGCAATTAATATGACTGTGGTTTTTATCTCTCAATTTGTTTGTGTGATGTTTCACGTTTATTGATTTGTGGATATTGTACCATCTTTGCATTCCTGGTATAAATCCTACTTGGTCATGATGTATGATCTTTCTGATGTACTGCTGGATCCAATTTGCTAGAATTTTGTTGAGGATTTTGGCATCTATGTTCATGAGGTATATTGTCCTGTAATTCTATTTCACTGTATTGTCATTATCTAGTTTTGGTATTAGGGTGATGCTGGCTTTATAGAATGAGCTTGGAATTGTTCCTTCCTCTTTTATTTTTTGGAATAGTCTGAGGAGGATATGTTTTAGTTCATCCTTGAATGTTTGGTAAAACTCCCCTGTAAACCATCTGTCCTGGTCTTTTGTTTTTCTGGAAGCTTTCTGATGACTGCTTCAATTTCTTCCATACTTATTGGCCTATTGAGATGTTTATATTCTTCCTGATTGAGTTTTGAAAGGTTGTATTTTTCTAGGAACATGTCCATTTTTTGCAAGTTGTCCAGTTTCTTGGAATAAGAGTTGTTCATAGTATTTTACAACAACCCTTTGTATTTCTGTGGGGTCTGTTGTCATTTCTCTTTCATTTCTGATTTTGTTTATTTGGGTCCTGTATCTTTGCTTCTTGTTGAGCCTGGCTAGAAGTTCATCAATCTTGTTTGTCCTTTCAAAGAACAATCTCTGGGTTTTGTTGACCTTTTGTATTTTTTTTTTTTGTCTCTATATCATTTATCTCTGCACTGATTTTTATTATTTCCTTCCTTCTGGTTACACTGGGCTTTTCTTGTTGCTCTCTTTCTAACTCTCTGAGTTGTAGGGTTAGGTAATTTATTACCATTGTTTCTTATTTTTTGTAGTGGGCTTGTAGAGCTATTAACTTCCTTCTCAAGACTGCTTTCACTGTGTCCCATAGATTTTGTATTATTGTGTTTTCATTGTTGTTTGTTGCCATACTGGTTTCTTTAATTTCTTCTTTGATCTCTATGGAAACCCATTTATTCTTTAATAGTATACAATTTAGTCTCCAGGTTTTTTATTTTTTAAATTGTTTTTATTGTAGTTGATTTCCCATTTTATGCCATTGTGATCTGAGTAGATGCTTGATAAGATTTCTATGTTCTTGAATTTAAATAAACTTTGCCTGTGACCCAATATATAGTCTATCTTTGATAATGATCCATGTGCACTTGAGAGGAATGTATACTATGTGGATTTGGAGTGAAATGTTCTGAAGATGTCAATTAATTCCATCTGGTCTAGTGAGTCATTTAGGATTGATGTTTCTTTTCTGATATTTTGTTTAGAGGATTCATCCAATGGTGATAGTGGGGTATTAAATTCCCCCACAATGAATGCTTTCAATCTCTCCATTGATATCCTCTAGAGTCTAGAAGGTCTCTCCCTCCCACCCCCATGTATTTGGGTGCTCCTGTATTGGTTGTGTATATGTTTGCCAGAGTTATTTGTTCTTGTTGAATTGCTCCCTTTGGTATTATGAAGTGGCCTTCATTATCCATTGTATGTACTTCACATTGAGATCTAATTTGACAGATAATAGTATTGCTACACCAGATTTTTTTTCATTTCCATTGGGTCTAAAAGACCTTTCTACATTCCTTCACCATCAGTCTGTATGTGTCTTTTATGAGGTGGATTTCCTGTGGACAGCTGATATATGGGTCTTATTTTCTTATCGAATCTGTAACTCTATGTCTTTTGATTGGGGCATTTAATCCATTTACACTTAAAGTTATTATTGATAGGTACTTGTTACTCACCATTTTTATTTTTTACCCCTGTATTCCTTCTCTTCCTAATTCTTCTTTTTACAGCAGATCCTTTAGCATTTCTTTTATTGCTGGTTTGGTGGTTATAAACTCCCTTAGTTCTTTTTTGTCTGTGAAACTCCTGATCTCCCCCTCAGTTTTGATTGATAGCCTTGCTGGGTATAGTATTCTTGGATTCAGACCCTTCCTTTGCATGACTTTGTATATATCATTCTATTCCCTTCTGCCCTGATGTGTTTCTGTTGAAAAAATCCGTTGCTAGTCTTATGGGGAATCCTTTGTATGTAACTTTCTGTCTCTCTCTGGCCGCTTTTAAGATTCTTAGTCATTGGTGTTTTCCAATTTAATTATAATGTGCCTTGCCATCGGTCTTTTGGGGTTCATTTTGTTTGGGACTCTGTGAGCTTCTTGGATTTGTGTGAGTTTCTTTTTCCCCTATATAAGGGAAGTTTTCTGTCATTTTTTCTTCAAACAGGTTTTCTAGTCCTTGCTCAGTTCCCTCTCCTTCTGGCATACCTATTATGCAGATGTTGTTTCATTTTGTATGATACCAAAATTCCCTTAGGCTCTACTTCTGTTTTTATTTTTATTTTTCTAGAAGCTGCTCTGCTTGGGTATTTTTTCTTGTCTTTTAGCTCACTGATGCAGTCCTCTGCTTATTCTAGTCTACTGTTGATGCTTTCCATTAAGTTCTTTATAGCAGCGATGTCATTTTTTGTTTCTTCTTGGTTCTTCATAATTTCCTCTTGGTTCTTATACATATAGTTGAATTTGTCTTCCATTATTTTTATCCACCTTGTGACCATTTCTCTGAATTCCTTCTCTGACAGGTTCCTTGCCTCCATTTTGTTTACTTCCTTTTCTGGAAAAGCCTGATTTTCTTTTATATGTGGGCTGTTTCTTTGTCTCCCCATTATCTCTCTTCTCTGGGTATCTGGTTACGGTAAGTAGTTCTTTCCCTCCTTCATTGATTTAAAGGCACAAAATACAACACTACAAGGCACAACGCATAAGGCATTGAACACAAATGTATTCACGATACTGATAACTCCAAATAAAGTTGACCATCAGATTAAAGAGAATTGGGGGATAAGAAAGAAAGAATAAGAGAGAGAGAGAAAAAGGAGTGCAAAAATGAAATTGGGAAAAGGAAAAAAGTAAGAGAGGAAAAAAGAGAATAATAAAGAAGAGGTGAAAAAGAATTTATATCGGAGAAAACTCCAATAGAACAGCCACTAATCCCCAAAATGACAGCAACAAATATCCAGAAGTGGATGTAAACTACAAATAACAACTAATGTTGAGTGAGGTGAGAAAAAACAGAAGGAAAAAACAAAAAACAAAAAAAAGAAGAAAAAGAAAAAATGAAGCAATCTCACAAATAAGCGTTAAAAAGCTGATATAATAAAAAATTAAGCAAACAACAAAAGGACAGAGAGAAAAAAAAATTTGGATAGTGAAGAAAGAGAAGAGATGGGTGTATATGGACTTACATCCGGGGATTGGAAATTAGATATATAAGTAGGGTGAAATTTTAACAGGGGGTAAAAAGAAGGAATAGGGAAAATCTAAAGCAGGTATAGGGTAAGATAAACAGGAAAACAAAAGGGGAAAAATGAGGAAGAGAGTGGTGGCATAAAGGTAAAGTTGAGATAGAGTAAAATGATACTAAAGGAAAGATGAAAATAGAATGTAGAACACTGATCCCAAAATACAATAGAGAAAATGAAATAACACTTAAAAAAAGGTAAAGTAGTAGTAGTAATAATACTGATTAAAAATAAAAATGTAATAATTAAAAAGGTAAAATCAGTGAGAAAAAATTAATTTCTTAAGCAAAGGATGAAAAAATAAAAAATAAATAAAAATATGCGGTACTGAAGGTCATTCACTTCCTCTACTGTTCTGTTTGGCATACCTGTTCCCTCATTAGGACAGTTTTGAAGATTCCTGCATTCCACTGCTCCTCAGTGTTGTAGGCCACAGTCCTGATTTTCAAGCAGGCTGTACTTCTTTCTTATACACCTTTATTTGTGTTTAATCAAGAGTCAATTTATGATTCACTCCCTGGGTGGCAGTGTTTCTGGGTTGACCTCCAGGTATGAGTCCTCTCTATCTAGTGCTTATATTTTCTTTTTCCTGTCAGACTTAATACCATTTTGGGTGAATGGGCTACCTCAAAGCTGTTTCTCTAATCATTATTCTCTGCTCTGATCCCCAGGTTCCACAAAAACAACTTCCTCCTGCAGTCTCTTAGAGTTTCCCCAATTAGGTGATCCTATGTATTAGGCTTAGTAATCAAAAGCAAGGATTTAAAGAAGAAAGAAATAAAAAAAATTAAAAAATAAAAGAGAAAATAGACCCAGAGTAAGTGTGCGAACTCTGGCACTGGGGTGCAAGTCTGTGCAGTCTTTTTCCTCCTTGGGTCTAAGCAGCTGCACACTCTTAAAATTTTTAGGCTGCCATTTTGTGCCCATTTCAGCTATGGGTTACTTTTTAGAGTACCCTTCTGTTAACAGCCCTGAAGATTCCCTTCCATATTCACGGATCACGCCAGCCCCAATGGCTGAGGAATTTTCTGGGCAAAGACTTCCATGTATCTTTCAGCTCCTGCATTATGCGTTTCTCTCTCATGCCCAGACCACAGACCTCACCTTATCCCAGGTCAGGGGTGTTGAACTCAATCAGAGAAGGGGCCAAAATCTAAAATCCAGCCTAAATCGCGGGCCGAATGGTTTACTGAACAGTCATAAACTGACAATGTTAACCAGAAATGTGAATTTAAAATGAGTGGAACAATCTTTTCCTTAACAGTGCTGTTAACCAACTCACATGCTATCAAGCAAAACAGTAATATTGGTATCAAGCAAAACAGTAATATTGGAATGTACCTAAAATGCTCATTGTTTTGTTTTCTGGCTAGATGTCTGACACCGTTTTCCCCAGATCAATGAGTCAATGTTCGGTTTTATTTCTTGGGCTGTAGCAACCCGCAAAACAGCATGGAGGTTGTCATCGGTAATGCGTGATCTGTGCTTGTTTTTGTTCAGATTCATTATTGAAAACATCTGTTCACAAAGATAGGTGCTCCCGAATATGGATAGAATACGGGTAGCATGAAGTCGGAGCTCTGGCATTGAGTCAGGGGGCAGTAGAGGGTAGAAGTCCTCAATTTCAACATCCTGAAACCTTGATTTCAGGCCACTGTCAGACTGAAGCTCGATTATCTCCATCTGAAGGTGATGGGGTACATTGTTGACATCAACTGTAAAAGGATTGGCAAAGATGTCAAAGCCTGAGTGCTGTGTTCTAAAGTCAGAGAAGCGCCGCTCAAATTCACTTAGTAAACGGCTAACTTTGGTAGCCAGCCGACTGCAAGGAAAAGTACCAGAAATAGTGGCTGAGATACTCAAACGGGAAAGTGGGCAAGATTGTCCTGTTCCAGTTGGGACTTCCATAGTTGAAGTTTACGCTGGAATGCTGTGATCATGTCAGACATCTTCGTGATGACTTGTTTGCGTCCCTGCAGCTTCAGATTCAGTTGGGCGAGATGCTCGCATATGTCACACATCATAGCAAAATCACATAGCCAGGCGGGATCCGACAGTTCAGGCAAGGGCTTTCCTTTACTTTCCATGAAAAGAGCAATTTGTTCTCTGAGCTCAAAAAATCTTTTGAGGACTGCGCTCTTGCTCAGCCATCTTACTTCTGTGTGGTATGGCACGTCTCCATGCTCTGCACCCACCTCCTGTAAAAACTGCTGGAACTGGCGATGATTCAGGCCACGTGCCTGTATAAAGTTAATAGTTTTAATGACTGTGGTCATTATGTCATTCTTGTCCAGAACTTTTCCACACATAGCCTCTTGGTGGATAATGCAATGATAAGTAATCAAGGGTGTGTGGCAGTGACTTTTTTGCATTCTTTCCTTCATTAGTCCAACCAAGCCTTTCTTTTCTCCGCACATTGAAGGTGCGCCATCGGTAGT
Source organism: Pipistrellus kuhlii (assembly GCF_014108245.1). Classification (NCBI taxonomy): domain Eukaryota; kingdom Metazoa; phylum Chordata; class Mammalia; order Chiroptera; family Vespertilionidae; genus Pipistrellus; species Pipistrellus kuhlii. The sequence goes on from NW_023425471.1 coordinate 27,662,520, forward strand.
TAGCCCCACCAACTTTTCCCAGGGTAATTTAAAATTATTTATAGATTTCTCCACAGCCTCAAATATATCTCTACCAGTCGTCGTCCCATGCATGGCAGCTACATCCAAAAGTTCCTCAGTGACAGAGAGGTCGGTCTTCGTAGCACGTATAAAGATGGACAGCTGCGCTGTATCAGTGTTGTCTGTGCTTTCATCGATAGCAAGTGAAAAAGCGAGATAACTGCATGCCTGTTCGGCCAGCTGTGATGATAGATTTCCTGAGAGTTCTTGAACTCTATCTGCAATGGTGTTTCTTGACAAACTGACATTTTGAAAACTCTGTATCTGGTCTGGGCATACTTGCTCACACACTTTTAGCATGCATTGCTTCAGAAAGGCACCCTCTGAAAAACACCTTGAAGTACGGGCAATTTCTTCAGCCACTATAAAGCTTGCTTTCACTGCAGCATCATTTTTCGCTGTAGCCTTTGTAAACATTTGCTGCTGTGATTGTAGTTTGCCTTTTAGTTCTTTAACAATTTTATGCTTTTCTTCCAAAGTATATTTGCCATACTTAACATTATGTTTGGTGTCAAAATGACGACGTATATTGTACTCTTTCATCACCGACACTGTCTCATAACACAATATACACACTGGTTTGCCCTCTCTAAGCACAAACATGTATTCATTTTCCCATTTGTCATTAAATTGTCTGCCTTCACCGTCAACTTTTCTTTTCCTGGACATTTTGGGATCAATATTGGCAGTAAAAGATGTAGTTTATTGGAAATCTGCGTTAGAAGGAAAAAGTTGAAAACTGCACAGGGATAGCTTGATTTGGCAGATGGAGTGGAGAAAAAAAAAGTCAGTCAATAAATGCCTGGCTGGGTACAGATAGCAGATTCTGTTGCGATTTTTATGCCTGCACTTTATGCCAGGAAGTGGCAGCTTCTGCTGTGTATTTTTTATGCCCGCACACTCACTCTCTCCTCTGCTCTGCCACCTGCACAACCACATCGGATGCCAGACTATAGGTCACGCCTCCTGAATCTCGCGTGACTTGTTATCTATGCGCATGCGTAATAGATAGCAAGTACAGCGGCGGCGAGATCACAAGCCTCCTATGTCACCGCGCGTCATTGTGATGGAACGCAGCGGAGTGCAGTGATGACAGCGCGGTGCGGGCCACATTGCAAGGCCTGGTGGGCCGGATTTGGCCCTCGGGCCTTGTGTTTGACATGTGTGTCCCAGGTGAAATCCGACCTTTGTGTGAGAGGGTGTAGAGCTCCTTGGAAGCTGCGTGCTCGTGCCACTTGGGGACTTGTGTTCCCAGGTTCACAGCTGTTCGCTGGGTGCTGTTATTGTGAATTCCTGGGATTTTCAGGCTTCTGACAACATCCACTCTCTCCTTAAAAATGGCATGGTCTCTGCCGTCAGCAGTGGAGGCTGTCTGGTCAGGGGAACTCCATCCGGCAATCCCCCACAGTCCCCTGGACTACAGCTGGCCCTAAACTTACAAACACTCCCCGTGTGACCACACGCTCTCCCTTTGTTCTCTTATTTACTCACTATCTTGCAGTCTGCCTTTCTATCGGCAGCCATCTTTTTTCTGTATTTGAGTCTTGAATGCTGTTAGCCCTTTTATGGGTGTGGTTAACCTTTTAGGATGTCTAATTATAAGGATAAACCTTGATCATTATGTATGAGATGCTGTGCATGGCCTTATTCCAGTAGTGTCTGGTGCCTTACAGAATATCCTTTGGGTATTCCACTTGTGTGATAAGTTGGGTGAAGCTCTGATGTTGTCTAACCCCCTACCCCCCACTGATTTTGTTTGTTCTGGGTCCACTTGGGTGGGTTTCAGATATAGGTTGCTATCAGACATTATGTGTAATTGTCCTTAGGTTACCTGGATGTGTGTGTGTGTGGGGGGGGGTGCCAATCTGTACATAGGAGTTGACTTCCTCAAGTTTAGACCTGGGGACAGATCTCTAAAAAGACTGAGGCTAACTCAAGTCCACCTCTACCTCTCATATACTCCACCTTCCCCTCTGGATGTTTCCTGGGCTTCTTTCAGAGCCTTCTGAGGAAAGAGTGAGTTCAGGCTGGTTTCTCAGGATGTGTGCTTAGTTGGGTGGGGTAACTGGGGTTAGCCTGATAGGGCATCATTCAGTCACACACTCAATGAGGAGAAATTAGCCTCTACTTCTGAAACAAATCATGCAGTCTCCACCAGAATCTCCAACTCTGCTTCCTTCTGGAAGGGATCACTGCAGATTCATTTGGGGTGAAACCCCCTGTCCCCTCTGCAGAAGTAATCAGCTGCCTAGGCTCAGTGGGACATATTGAAAGAATCTCCCCTTGAGAATGACGCCAGCCCAGTCTTCAGAAGGGTGCTACACATTTCATTCCTGTCCCAGACAGTAGCCTCTGAGGGACTTGTACTTTGAATGTCCCAGCTCTGAAATTCTTTCCCCCACATACCTGAGCCCAGTGAGATGGAGCATCCAGGACTTGATAGGATTGATTCAAACAGTTTCCCATTGAGGTTGGTGCCTGCAAGACTGTAGCAGGGGCTTGGACACTTCTTCCCCTTCCCAGGATAATGCACGCTGAGCTTCCCTGGAGGTAGGAGTGGTCCATCCCCCCACAATGTAGCCACACTCCCCAGCACCCACTCATCTGGTTCTTAGACAAAAGCTTTCCTGGGTAACATAGTCTCAAAATCCCAGGTCTGAAAGTCACTCTGATCACCCTGCTCAGCTGAATTCAGCAGGACATGGCTGGCCAAGAGATTGAACACATAAGGGGAGGGGCACTACTTGTGTGCTTGAATTGGAGAATATAGGCACTCTTTCCTAAGCTGCACAGTTTAGTCACTGTCTGATTCTCTGGCAAGAACCTTCCCAGAAAAAGAGGGTTCCAAAAGTCACTACTGTGTGCAGCCAGAAAACCTCTCTACAGGAACTGAGTACAGCAGAGTGGCCTCACCAGCAGTCAGAGACCAGACAGTGTACTCTCCAGACCGGTGCTGAAACAATAGAGGTGCTCATTCCTAAGAAAGCCGTGTCTAGGCTTCCCAAATGGACTGAACCCCCCACTGATTTTCACCACCTGATTTTATGTGGCTCCTCTTTCCATCTCTGTTGTTCAGGGTTGTGGATTCTTGTGTGGGGTTGATACCCCACGCTCCTGGGGGGAGGTGGTTTTGCAGCTGCTATATCTCTTTGCTTCTCAGCCACCACAAAGTGCAGGGGCAATCCCTTTCCACATCTCCTTCCTTCTTTTTTTCCCTTTTAAAATTATTTATTGTCTAAAGTTTACATATGTCTCATTTTCCCCCAACTGACCAACCCCCCTTCCCGCATATCTCCTCCTTTCTTACCAGTCTATGTAGCTTCTTCTATAAATCATTGGTTATGTTTTTCAGTCCAGCTAGCCTTCAGTTGTTTATTCAGGTTGCTTGCTGTATAATTTAGCTGTAAATCTGGTTTGGGGGCTGGGAGTGGGTGAGTGTAGCTTCCACCTACTCTGCAACGATCTGGGAGTCTGCAGCACATATAAATGAAGAAGCAGATATGAGAATCCAGGTGACTTCTACAATATTAAGCCATACATTAAAGATATTTGCAAAAGTGTAAAACAATTGTACTTTTCTCATTATTTTATTTTGTGAAAAGTTGTTTTAAAATAAAACTATATTATTTATGTTAATACATAATTGATTTATTATTGTTAATTTAAATATATTCATTTAAAAATTCTGAGTCCTAATGTCTATACATATAAAACACTAATATGCTAAGTGTCTGACTGTCTGACAGGTCACTATGACATGCACTAATCACCAGGGAGCAGATGCTCAATGCAGGAGCTGCTGTGACACGCTGTCCACAAAGAAACAGCACTGCAGACCTGGTGCCCACAAAGCAATCTTCAGCTTCCCCCAAGTGAGACACATGCCCCACCACACCCCAGAGCAACACCCCCTGAAATCACAGATGATGCTGTTAAGACCCCAGAGCACAAAACGCGACCCCCAGCCCAGCCCAGCCCAGAAACAGTGGCTGTGGACCCTGGGTAATGACGTCACATAGCAATGCCTGGCTTCCTCTCCCTAGTGACTAGCCTCCTTGGAGTTTCTTCAGCCCAGGAACATGGCTTGCTTTATAGCCAGGTGGAAACATTTTGCACTTTAATCAAATGTCTGTGAAGTGTTTTTTCGTGCCTCATCTCATTTGATCCTCACAGAAGTCCTGGAATAGGTAGATAGGAGACTCGGTGGAATACTTTTTTCTCTTCATTAGCCAGAAAATGGAGATTTAGAAAGCTTAGAAACTTGACCCGACTGAAAAGAAGTAAGAAATGGTAAACCTTGAAAATGATTTCAGGTTTTCTCACTGCACAGAATATAGTCAAACACTGCCAAAGTTAACTATTTTACCCCTCGTTCTCTCTTATGTGAGCTACAATTAATAATCTCCTTCGTATTGATATTTACTGCTGCATTGCTGACAATTACCCAAAAGAGAAGTTGGGGTGCTTCACTCGGCTGGAAAAAGTTTAGCTAAACCAGAAAGTGGGTCTAATTAAGTAAGTTTGTTCTATATCTATAAAAGGCTAAATGGACTTGCACATGTGCAATACATATAAAGCTCTCCCTGGCACCAGGCCTCTAGTATTTAATATTGACATAATCCACATAAAAATGTTCTAAGGTCCTCTAAACTTTTAAAGAATATAAACTTTTAAAGAAAATAAAGTATTCTAGAGATAAAAAATATTGAAAACTATTGTATTATACCATATCGCCTTATGTATCCTTCTAACTATTCAACCCAGATTGAGTAAGCATACCTTCTCTGTCCATAAATTTTTATTAAAATTGTTGAAAAGACCAATAATAGAGCTTTTTTCTTCAATAATTTTAACAAAAATTTATGTATCTTGTTCTTTACTTTGAATTCTATTAGTTACAAATATACCCACTTGCTCTAACTTTGGGGTATCAGAAGAATTTTATGTAATATTTAACTGAACACAATACACCATAACTCCAGCATGCATTTTATCTTTCAGTGTTAGAACCCAACCAATAGAATTTAATTTGGGAATACTAGATATATTGGATTAGTGCTTGCTAATATTAAACACCATTTTCATTTCTAGGTTATTCATGTAATATTTATTTTATATTCTAGAATTTTCATTCTAGAATTTTACTGGCACTTTGTACTACTTTCACCATTCTAGAGCTTATATGTTTTTTTTTGTTTTTACCTTTCCTCCCTTTTAGAAAACCAGAAAACCTGATATCTGGTGTTCTAACACTCCTATTTTCAAACTAGTTGCAGTTTCAGTTTCTCAGTTTATAATATATCTGGTGTTGGAAGTTTGATTTATTTAAAACATCTTGCATGTTCTCTTACCTTAGATGATAATATATCTTATCTTTTCTTCACCTATCATAATACACTTCAATTTTCTCTTAACCAAGTTATTCTATTCTATCTACCTTTATAATTATATATATATTCAAAGAGAAAATGGAACAAAATAAGAGTTCTGCTTTCTTATATGATAATATGATACTGTATACCCAAAAAAATTAATCCATTTTTATGTGTTTTTATTTGATTTGATCCTACCTTTCATAAACCATGTTGCATTTCATTAGTATTTCTGTAACCTTTATTTTACTCTGGGCTTTAGTCTTATGAATACAATTCTTAAGAGTTATTGTGCTGTGGTTTTTGTATTATCATTCTTTACAATGCCTCCTCTTTCATCTTTTGTACATTTTCTCAAATGTGATTTCATTAAAGAGATGAAAGAGCTATTTGCTTAGTCATAATGGCTTATTTAAACCTGATTTTACTTATTATCAGGACCCTTTTAAATTATTTTGTCAAAATTTTGCTATTGAGAAATGCCTATCCTTCTTAAACCAACTTTTAGAGCATGTTTTCATTTTGTTTGAGTTCTCATTATACATAAGGTAGAACTTTCAAAATGGGTTTCATGATCATGACCTAGTACATACACACAACTGAAACCAACGCTTCACAAAACAATACTTGTTTTGTCAGTCAGTACCTAATCAGGGGACAGAAACCAGAAATATGAACAGGGAAGTTTAGTATAAATATTTATTAGTTATAACAGGGATTGAAGTAGTGGTTAATAGGCAGCAAGGGATAAAGATAGTGCTTATGAATATAGGAAGAAGCAGATATAGGGATAAGTTACTACCCTTAGGCCTGAGATGCAGCAACCAAGGAGGGACTTAATCTGAACAACCCTCCTTTCTCCTGCCTGTGGATAGAGAGAACCAGATTTCATTGGAAAGGGCATGGCTATAGCTCACTAGATGGTGAATAACTTAGCTCAGGTGCTACAGCCGGAAGCTGAGATTTCTCAAGGGAGGCCGAAGAAATTATTCTGTGGAACGCCAGGGAAGTCATCCATGAGGAGGTGTAGTACCTTAAAATTTATGACAAAGCTGCCTGAAGACATAACAGAAAAAAAGCATCTGTAGGAAGGTGCCAACCCAGCAACATATGTTGGAAAAATGTTTTGAGTCCTTAGGTAAGCCTGTCATAGGGAGGATGCACACTGGTGGCACTCCACACTTAAAAGGATGTGTGGGAAAAGGGAAGGTGCTGCATGGGAAGGTGCTGCATGCTGCTGGTCTTCATGCTCAGGAGGCGCTAATTGAAATGAGCAATTTAAGATGAATGCAAAGAATTGACAATTGGCACTTTCTCATTAGTATGTACAATGTTCTCTGATATTACCTATTCTATTTTTTTTAATGTTGGTTACAACCCGCTATATTGATTTTGTTAGTTTTGCTCTGTAGTTTAAAAAACAATGAGGTAGGGGACATAAAAATTATATATGCTACAGTTTTTTACTTCAAGGAGCAAAAATACAATTGAGGCAGTAGGATATTTTCATAAAGAAATGAAATTTGAGCCCGGCCAGTGTGGCTCAGAGGTTGAGTTTTAACTGAGGCACCAAGAGGTCATTGGTTCAACTTTTGGTCAGAGCACATACCCAGGTTGAGGGCTTGATCCCTGGCAAGGAATGTGCAGGGATGGCCAATCGATGTTGATATTTCTTTCTCATCAATGTTTCTACCTTTCACTTCCTCTTTCTCTTAAAATTTTATATATAATGAAGTGTGAGGTATTAAAAACCAAGGGCTACAAAAATGTTACAGTAAGTCTCATAGGCATTCACTAATCACTAATAGCTTTGAAAAGTAGAAATTGGATAAATAAATGAGTTAACAGATATCCAAGATGGCAGTGGGGTAGGTGGAAGGTACATGATCTTCCTCCCAATAATAAACTGGAATTACAACTAATTACAGAACAATAATCCTGAATAACCAACTGAAGTCTACCCAAAGAGAAGCCTTATAACCAAGGATTTATGGAAGAAGCCACATCGAGACTGGTTGGAAAAGTGGAGATGCGAAAAGGACTGTTCACAACCTCATGGTCAGTGGCTGAGGATTTTGTGGGATATATCAGCTATGGAGTATTCCCCTGAGAAGTGTAATGTCTCAAACCTAGGCCACAGCATCAGATTTGGGAATATGTGCCCACTTAACATCTGGCTATGATAAGCAGCAGGATTTATGTTTGTCAGGCAGTGACAGGAGTATATTAGAGATACAGGTGCCCTTCTGAGGAGCCAACGCACAAACTTTTGTTCATAGCCACTTAGCCTGGGCTCTGATATAGGGTAGACAGAGGGGAATAGAGTTGCATGAGAAGAGTATAGGGTTGCAGCTCTAGGTAGAGAAGTGATAGAAGAGCTTATAGGATACCTGTGCTGAGTTACTCCCACACTGCCCATGCCATTTTTCTTGGGTGAATCATTCCCCTCCATGGGGCATTAGCCTGGGGACGGCAATAGCCCCACCTTCTGGACTCCCTCTTACCGTACCCTGTGGAGATTACAACCTGCTGAAGAGTTAGCTGCCTTGACCAGAATGTAGAGGTTTGGGAAGACTGGGGTGGGGGGGAGGGCGGGGGGGGAATGTCAATTTTGTTGGTTTGGGGCAGGTCCCATTTCCCCTACTTTTCAGTAAACCTTACTGGTGCTTCTCCCTCAAAGAAGATCCACTAGCTCCACCATTCAGGCTTCCTGTGGACCCATCTTCACAACTTCTAGTGGATCTGCCATGCTGAGGATGGGACAAACCTGGGACAGACTGAGTTGTATGTCTATGGGGTATGGGGCACATCCCCCCCACCTTTCCTGATGCATCTCTTTCTCACTAGAGGCACAAGTTGCATCCTCCTGACTTTCAGTGGCCTACCATGCTAAGCTCTTTTTCCTCATAGCAGAATTTGGGATAGACTGAATTGTGTGCTGCTAGGACGAGAGAAATTTTCCCATCACACAGCCAACTGAAGAAAAGCCTTACATTCACATAGCCAAATCTTGGTCTTTTGGGGCCTGACACACTTTGCTGCCCTCACTTTGATGAATACCCTGAGATCCCTCCCCAACACAATTGTGGTCAAACACCCAGGGTGGCAGCTAGACTTGGTATACCTGGGGGCATTTTCTGAGTGACCTTAGAGCAAGCACTGGCAACAAGTTTGAACCTACATAAATTTAATGAACACTACTCACCCCTATCTTGTGACTCATTGAGAATCTACCTCATGCGACTTGAGTACTGCCAGTTGCTCTTTCAGTGACTGAGACGAACATGCCGCTGGAAGGTGGAGGCAGATCTTAGGGTGTTTTTTTGGACTATGCAGACTTTCCTGTGGGCTGGTGGCAGTAAAAACCAATCTTAGTGCGCAGCTTGGTCCTTCCTGCATGGACACAGGCCCAACAGAGGCATCCACAAACTGTGGCTTGCTTGTATATTATAACAGGTTTCCCAGGGCAAGTCACAGGTGTCTATAATCAGAGTCCCTTCCAAGAGGCCCAGAACCAACACACCCAGTGGCCAGCTTCAGACAACATCAAAGCAGGATTTAATAAGCTTCACTGGCAACATATCCAAAGAGATATCTTGGCAGGCACAAGACCATGCTGAGGCAAATTTCGTTTCAAGTGGTAAGCACCTGCATAGCTATTCACACACTGTCAGGGCTGAATATCACAGTCAGCCAGTCTGTGATCCTACCCACATATGGGCAAATAGAAACCAAGACTCAATTGTAACAGGATGTTCCAGTTAACCCACACAATGGACATTCCTGTAGCCCACAGTTAAGGTGATTGAGGATATTGGACCACTAGACCCAAGAAGCCACCTACTACTAAGAACATGCCACCAAGACTGAAAATAATAGCAGGTCTTTCTAATATATAGAAACAAATGCAAAGTAGCAGCTAAAATTGGGAGATAAATAATTATGCTCCAAATGAAAGAACAGGAGAAATCTCCAGAAAAAGTTCTGAATGAAATGAAGGCAAGTAATTTATCAGCTATAGAGGGGGGTGGGGGGAAGGTTACTAGGGTACTCAACAGCATGAAAAAGGACATAGAAGCCATACAAAATAATGAATCAGAAATGAAGAATAAAGTACCTGAAATAAATAATACACTGCAGGGAAAAAAACAATAGGTTGGATGAAGCAGAGAATCATAAGTAATTTGGAAGACGATGTAGTAGAAAACACCTACTGTGTTTGATCAGCAAAAGGCAAAAAGAATCTAATAAAACATGACTAAATTAAGGAACTTTTGGGACAACATGAGGCATAATGAACATCTACATTAGCGCAGTATCAGAATGAGAAGAGAAAGAGCAAGGGTGTGAGAGCCTATTTGAAGAAATAACAACTGAAAACTTTGTTAACCTATTCAAGTAAAAAGACAAACAAGTCCTGGAAGCACAGAGAGTCCCAAACAAAATAAATCCAAAGAGGGGCACATCAAGACACATTATAATTAAAATGGCAAAAGGTAAAGATAAAAGAGAGAATCTTAAAAGCAGCAAGAAATCGAGAGTTCCTTAAAGGGAGCTCTCATAAAACTGTTAGTTGATTGCTCAACCAGAAACATTTCAACCTAGAAATATTGAAAGTGATGAAAATCATGTACCTACAACCAAGACTATTTTACTCAGTAAAACTATCATTTAAGGAGCAATAAATACCTTCCCAGACAAAAAGTTAAAGGATTCTGTTACCACCAAAACAGTATTATAAGAAATGTTAAAGGGTCTTTTTGAACAAGAAGAGGAGAGGGAGAAGGAGAGGCAAAGAGAAGAGAAAGAGGAAGGGAGAAGGAGAAGAAGAATAGAAGAAGAAAAATATAAAATTGCAATTAATATATACTTATCAATAATCACCTTAACTGCTTAAACGCTCGTTCAAAAGACATAGGGTAGTTGAATGATAAGAAAACTATCATATATATTCATATATATATATATATATATATATATATATATATATATATATGTAAAGGGAAGGAAATAGACATTTTATGCAAATGGAAAGGGAAAAAAGCTGGAGTAGCAATACTTGTACTTGACACAATAGAATATAAAACAAATGCTATATAGTAAGAGACAAAGAAGGATACTACATAATGATAAAGCAATCCTGCAAGAGATTATAACTTGTAAACATTTATGCACCCAACACTGGGCACCTAATTGTGTAAAGCAAATCTTGATGGACATAAAGGGAGAGATTGATAGTCACACAGTCATAATAGTGGAGGTTATCACCCCAGTGCTATCAATGGATAGAACTTCCAGAAAGGAAAACAATAAGGAAACTATAGCTTTAAGTAACACAATAAGTCAGCTGGATTTAATATCTTCAGAGAGATTCATCCGAAATCAGCAGTATATTCTTTTCAAGTGCACAACGAAAATTTTCTAAGTTACACCACATGTTAGGATACAAAACAAGTATAATAAATTTAGGGAGATTGAAATCATATCAAGCAACTTCTCTGACCACAATGGCATATGAAATTAGAAATCAATTAAAATAAAAGAACTGAAAAATACATAAAGTCATGGAGGGAGGCTAAATAAGATGTTATTAAAAAATGAATGGGTTAACGATGAGATCAAGGAAGAAATCAAAACATGCTTTGAAACAAAGGAAATTGGGAATACAAGAATCCCAAAACCATTGGACACAGAAAGTCATCCTAAGAAGAAAATTCATAACCTTATAGGCCTACTCAAGACAAGAAATATCTTCAACAACCTAATTTTACACTTAAAGGAACTAGATAAAGAGCAACAAACAAAGCCCAAAGTGAGTAGAATAAGGGAAATAAATATCACAGCAGAAATTAAAAAATGAAGTCTAAAAAAGCAATACAATAATCAATGAAACCAGTGGCTGGTTCTTTGAAAATATAAGTAAGGTTAACAAACCTTTAACCTGAGTACTCTAGAGAAAAAAGGGAAGGCCTGAAGAAATAAAATCATAAAGGAAATAGAAATAACAACTGACATCATAGAAATACAAAGGATAATAAGAAAATACTATGAATAAATATAGACCAAACAAGTTGGACAACCTGAGTGAAATGGACAAATTCCTAGAAACATAGTTTTCCAAAACTCATTCAGTAAAAATCAGAAAACTTGAATAGACAAATAACAACTAATGACATTGAAACATTAAGAAAGAAAGAGGGCCGAAACCGGTTGGCTCAGTGGTAGAGCGTCAGTCTGCGGACTGAAAGGTCCCGGGTTCGATTCCGGTCAAGGGCATGTACGTTGGTTGCGGGCACATCCCCTGTAGGGGGTGTGCAAGAGGCAGCTGGTTGATGTTTCTCTTTCATCGACGTTTCTAGCTCTCTGTCTCTCTCCTTTCCTCTCTGTAAAAAATCAATAAAATATATTCTTTTTAAAAAAGAAAGAAAGAAAGAAAGAAAGAAAGAAAGAAAGAAAGAAAGAAAGAAAAAGAAAGAAAGGGGGGGGGGGGGGAACAAGCTCCCAGCAAACAAATTCTTGAACCAGATGGTTTCACAGGTAAATTATATAGCATATTCTAGGAAGAACTAGCACCTGTCCTCTTCAAATTATTCCAGAAAAGCCAAGTGGAAGGAGCAATTCCAAGCTCTTTATATGAGGCCAGCATAATTCGAATTCCAAAACCAAACAAAGAAAGAAAATTTTAGGCCAAAATCCCTGATGAACATAGATACTAAAGTTCTCAACAAAATATTGGCAAATTGGACACAGCAATACATTAAAAAGATCCTATACCATGATCAAGTGGGATATATTCTGGGTTAGTACAATAATATGCAAATCAATGTGTCATACATCACATAAACCTTATGAAGGATAGCAATCATATGATCATATCAATAGCTGTAGCAAAAGCATTTGACAGAATTCAACACCCATTTCTGATAAAAACTCTCAGCAAACTGGGATAAGAAGGATCATACCTCAACATACTAAAGGCCATATATGACAATCCTACAGCCAATATCATTCTCAATGGGAGAAAACTACTAGCATTTCCCTTAGAACCCCAATAAGAGCATGACACTCTTATTCAACATAGTACTGGAAGTATTTGCCACAGCCATCAGATAAGAAAAAGAAATAAAAGGCATTGAAATTATGTTATCATAGATGCAAAAAGTCAATAAGCTCAGTTAAAGTAAAGATTGACCTTGTCAGGGAAGATACTGGCCTATAATGTGACTACCCACCATAGATGCTTTAGTTAAAGTTTCATTTCAGGCCATTCTTTGTGGTTACTTTAGGTCTTTGAGTTTGCTAGACTGTCATGCAGGCCTTCCCTGAGCTTATCAATTAGCATGTAGCTCCTTTCATCCACATTATTCTGTCTTCTTTTCTTCACTTTTCAGGGTCGTCTTGTGTTTGTTATACATATAATAGACAAGGATTTTAGTTGTACTGGGCAGGAAAAATAGTAAAAAGTGCATATTCTCTATCAAGTCATTCAGGGGGAAAATTCTATTTTATTTTTTAAATTTAATTTTATTGTTTAAAGTATTACACATAGTAGTACATATATCTCCCAGTGACCTTCCTCCACTATTATAGATGTCCCATATCCCCTCCTTTGTCCACCTCCACCCAGCCCTCGCCCTGGCCTTCACTACATTCTTGTTTGTGTCCATAGACTATACATCTATGTTCTTTGGCTAATCGCTGGATAAATGAAGGTGAAAAGTGCTACTTTAATAGCCCAGTTTAAGGCAATATACAGTGGAATCTAGGTTTTAAAACTTAGTTCATTCAGGAAGGCTGTTTGAGAAGTGATTTGTTAGAAAATGGAATCATTTTCCCATTCGAAATAATGTAAATTTAATTAATTCATTCCAGACTTCTAAATGATTCCTTTTAGCCTTTATTATATATAGTATATGTTTAATGGACTATTTAATATATAAGCAAACATGTCTTTTCTTAAATTTATTAAACCACCCCCTGCTAACCTTATACAAGTCACTTTCAGCACTCATTCTATCAGGGTCTTTTAGGAATTCAACATGCAGCATCTTTGCTTTTTCACATATCACTGCCTCTGAAATGCCTTCATTGGATTACTGTTTTTCATTTATCCAATTAAAGAGATTTATCTACCTCTTCAATTGCCTGTAATCATTGTCTCATTAACATATTTAGCAACATTAGCACTCTTGATGGCCTCTTTATGTTTTAAAATTGTGCTAATCATCCATTTTATCAGCAACAAAACAAAACAAAAAAACAAACAAATAAATAAACCTACAAACATATGCACAGCACAATTTCCTAAAATAGTTAACCAGGATATGTTTAACAATAAACTGACTGGCATTCTCTCCTTTGTTTGTGGCCTGAGAGACTCATTTTGTCATGCTGATGTATCAGCATGAAAGTATTGTCAAGTCCAGAACTCAAGTTTTGTTCAAAGACCGAAATTTTATTTTCTGGAAACAACATGGGTAAGAACTGAATTGTGCAAGATGGGAGGCATTAGAGAACTGAGGTTAGACTGTAATTGAATAAAACAATATTATATTACTAATTCAATTATTTCCACTTAAAGATTATGCCAAATGCAGCAAATTTTAAAAAAGTATGCTTCTTATTAATATATATTAAAGGGATATGTAGAAGTATTTATTAACATAAATAAAACAAATAAGTTTTCTATTAAAATTTTCAAATACAGCTGAAACCGGTTTGGCTCAGTGGATAGAGCGTTGGTCTGTGGACTGGAAGGTCCCAGGTTCGATTCTGGTCAAGGGCTTGTACATTGGTTGCGGTCACATCCCTGGTAGGGAGGGTGCAGGAGGCAGCTGGTCGATGTTTCTCTCTCATTGATGTTTCTAGCTCTCTATCCTTCTTCCTTCCTCTCTGTAAAAAATCAATAAAATATATATTTTAAAATTTTTCAAATACAAATGTCTTACTATTCTATCTAATAAAAGAGCAATATGCAAATTAACCATCATTCTGCTACACCCACAAGCCACACCCACCAGCCAATCAGAGCGAGCATACAAATTAACCCCACCTAAGATGGCTACAGCCACAAAGAGCAGGAGGGAGGCTTGGGTTTCCCTGGCAATGGAGGAAGCCAAGCTTTCCACACACCCTGGTGGGCCCAGGCCTTCACTCAAGGGTACAAAGTTTCAATTAAAGAAGGTAAATTAATTCCAACAGAAATGGTAGCAGTCATGGAGCTGGAAGAGCAGGAGGTTAGCGTTGCCCCAGGCAATGGAGGAAGCCAAGCTTTCCACACACCCTAGTGGGCCCAGGCCTCCACTCCAGGCTACAATGTTTCAATTATAGAGGGTAAATAAATGCCAACAGAAATGGCTGCTGCCACATAGCGAGCAGGAGGCTTGGATCCGCACCAGGCTACAAAGTTTTAATTGTAGAAAATAAATAAATTTCAGATGCCAGGGCCTCCACTTGGGTTGTCAAGGTGCGTGGATGGCCTGAAAACCACCACAGGCCCCTTGCCCAGGTCAATCGATGCCCCAGGGGAACCCTCACCCTGATCCAGGACACCCTTCAGGGCAAACCAGCTGGCCCCCACCCATGCACCAGGCCTCTATCCTATCTAATAAAAGAGTAATATGCAGATTGACCATCACTCCAACACACAAGATGGCTTCCCCCATGTGGTCAAAGATCCTGCCCCCATGTGGACCACCACAAGATGGCCACCACAAGATGGCCAGTAGGAAAGGGAGTTGGAAGGAACAAGGCCTGCAAGAGAGGGCAGTTGTGGGTGATCAAGCCTGCAGGAGAGGTCAGATAGGAGTGACCAGGCCTGCAGAGGAGGGAAGTTGGGGGCAAACAGGCTGGCAGGGGAGCAGTTAGGCATCAATCCAGCTGGCAGGGGAATGGTTAGGGGGTGATAAGGCTGGCAGGCAGAAGTGGTTAGGGCCAATCAGGAAGGCAGGCAGGAGAGCAGTTGGGTGCCAGCAGTCCTGGATTGTGAGAGGTGTCCCTCTAGGGGTCCCAGATTGGAGAGGGTGCAGGATGGGCTGAGGGACACCCCCCGCCATGCACCGGGCCTCTAGTACCCATATAAGAGACAAACAAGTACTTTCTATTTGTTTTAAATTTAGAGACACTAATATTTACTTCTATATTAAAGCAGCTATTAGGCTTTGTGGGGAAAGAGTTAGCATTATGAATATAAGGGATAAATTAGTAATATTACAGTGTCACTTATATGAGGAGATATTTCCTTATGTTTAAACTTTGCTGTTTCTTTTTAAAAATTTTATTGTTGACAGTATTACACATGTTTCCATTTTCTCCCTTTTTGGCTCCCTGCACCCAACCCCTGGTCCACCCCACACTAACCCTATTTTATTGTCTTTGTACATGAGTTATGCATATATTGATCTTTTGTATTATTTCTTTGATCTCTATGTCATTTATCTCCACTCTGATCTTTATTATTTCCTTCTGCTCACCCTGGGCTTTTCTTGTTGCTCTCATTTTAACTCTTTGAGTTGTAGGGTTGGATAATTTACTAGTATTACCATTTATTTTGTTTGTTTGTTTGTTTTGTTTTTTGAGGTAGGCCTGTAGAGCTATGAACTTCCCTCTCAAGACTGTTTTTGCTGTGTCCCACAGATTTTGAATTATTGTGTTTTCATTGTTGTGTCTTGCCATGATGCCTTTTATTACTTTTTTAAATCTCTTTGGTAACATTATCATTGTTTAATAGCTTGCTATTCAGCTTCCAAGTGTTTGAACTTTTTGATTGTTTTTATTGTAGTTGATTTCTAATGTTATAACATTTTGATGTGATCAGAGAAAATGCTTGATAGGATTTCAATCTTCTTGAATATGTAAACACTTTACCTGTGTCCCAATATGTGGACTATCTTTGAAAAATGACCCCTGTACTCTTGAGAAAAATGTATATTCAGTGGTTTTGGGCTGGAATGTTCTGAAGATGTTAATTCATTCCATTCCATCTAGTAAGTTATTTAGGATTGATGTTTCTTTGATGAGTCTTTGCTTAGAGGATTTGTCAGTGGCTTTAGTAGGGTATTAAAGTCTCCTACTATGATTGTATTGCTGTCAGTCTCTTTCTTGCAATCTTCCAGAAGTTTTTTTTTTTAATTTAAAAAATATATATTTTATTGATTTTGTGCAGAGAAGAAGGGAGAGAGATAGAGAGTTAGAAACATCAATGAGAGAGAGTCTTCAATCTGCTGCCTCTTGCACACCCCCTACTGGGGATATGCCCGCAACCAAGGTACATGCCCTTGACCGGAATCGAATCTGGGACCCTTCAGTCCCCAAGCCGACACTCTATCCACTGAGCCAAACCGGTTTCGGCCAGAAGGTTTTTTTTTATGTATTTGGATGCTCATGTATTGGGTGCATATATGTTTACCAGTTATATCTTTATGTTGAAATGCTCCCTTTAGTATTATTAAGTGGTCTTCTTTATCCTTTGTTATGGCCTTCACTTTGAGGCCTAATTTGTCAGATATAAATATTGCTACTCATCTCAAATATCTTTTTCCATCCCTTCACCATCAGTCTGTGTGAGTCCTTTGTTCTGAGGTGGGTTTCCTGTAGATAGCAGATATATAGGTCATGTTTTCTTATCTACTTAACTAACATATGTCTTTTGATTGGGGCATTTAACCCATTTACATTCAAAATTATTATTAATAGGTACTTGTTTGTCACCATTTTTATTCTTTACCCCTGTGTTCCTTCTTCACTTCCTATTTCTTCTTTATACAACAGACCCTTTAGCATTTCTTGCAATGCTGGTTTTGTGGTAATAAACTCCCTTTGTCTTTTTTTGTCTGTGAAGCTCCTGATTTCACCTTCAGTTTTGATTGATAGCTTTGCTGGGTATAGTATTCCTGGATTCAGACCCTTTCTTTTCATGACTTTGTATATTTCATTCCATTCCCTTCTGGCCTTATGAGTTTCTATTAAGAAATCAGTCGCCACTCTGATGAAGGATTCTTTGTAGGTAACTTTATGTCTCTCTTTGGCCGCTTTTAATATTCTTACTTTGTCTTTGGCATTTGCCAATTTAATTATGATGGGTCTTGGTGTCGGTATTTTGGTTATCTGTCCTGATAAGGAAGACCTTTAACTTGCTTGTGAAACTTTTAAAAAAAATCTTGTGATTTGTATGTATTTGTTATTTGCTATTGCTAGGTCAGTGGTCGGCAAACTCATTAGTCAACAGAGTGGCAAACCACGGCTCATGAGCTACATGTGGCTCGCGAGCTGCAGTTTGTTGACCACTGTGCTAGGCTATGTTTATTTTAATTTACTTTTTCTTTTTACTGTCCAAACTATTGTGAAGATTAGATGTCTGATACACTTTCTTAAACCTCTTCACTATCTTCTGTATTCTAGAAAGATTTCACTTTGAAGGAGACATAGTTAACAGTCAGCAATTGTGCTTCTTCTTACCCCTTTACAAAAAAGTAGCCTAAATAGCTAACTTGCAAGGTACTACTGCTTCTTTTAAGGATTATGAGTTTTATAGGTGGCACTTGGAGAGATAATGACCACCTAGCTCCTTAATCTTGGGCACACAAAAAGGTATGTAGGTAAAGAGCAGCTCCTCCAAGTCATATATTCACATTTGCACCATTATTTGAATAATTTTATCTGTTACTTCAAAACATTGATTTCTATCCTGCTTGCCTATGAGATGGCAGTCAAATCAAGGAAATAGCTGCTACTAATTAATAAAGATAAAATCTTGGAAGGTCAGGAAAATACTTTCTTCCCTGATGAACTTATAAGCTATTTAGCATATTTCTGGAGCATCTACTATGTGTGAAACTTAGCAGAGAAGACGTAGGTGAATAAGACTCATCTTGTCCTCAAGAAGCTTAGTTTAACAGAATGAATGCTATTGAGAACATTCTTCTTAGTCTCCTTCTAGACTTCAGAGACACATTATGAGCCTTTTTCTGGCTACTCACAAATGTTCTATTATTGTATCTTTAAGTCACTAAAATGGTAGAATCAAATGGGGATGTGCATAAACAAGGCTTACCATTTCATAGTAATACCTGTGGCAACAAGGATCTAAAACCTACAACATACCCTGTTTCCCCCAAAATAAGACAGTGTTTTATATTAATTTTTGCTCCCAAAGATGCGCTAGATCTTATTTTCAGAGGATGTCTTATTTTCGGGGAAACACGGTATTTACTGGTATGGCCAGCTCAGATGCCAATGCCTCATGAGACACCTCAGCATATACCAAAAATGTATGCATACTATAATAGCTGATAGCTCAATTTTGAAAATGAAATGTATTTTAATAAACACTGCATTTATAATTATTCAAAGTATGTATATACATTTTGGGAGGAAATCCCTATATTTCCTCATAGATACCAGCCTGAGCAGTAACCCAAATATTTTGATAATATATACATGTGGTATTAACTCCAGAATAGTATCTCACTCTTAAACTTGTTTTACATCTAATAGAAGGTCATAGGTGTTTTTGCACAAATCTATATGCCATTTTATTAAAATTTATATATTAATATGTCTAAATGAACTGTGAAATATATTCTCTAATGGTTTTAGATTAAATACTATTGCCAATTTTTCCTGCCTTGACTTTTAATATATTTTGTTCACATATCCAGTATCACTGATTCAATGTCCTACTTACAAAGTGACAAAATTTTTCAAGACGTCTTTTTTTTTTTTTTTTTTTTTTTTTTTTGGTGCTATCCAGCAGTTTCTTTATTTTTTCCTCTTTTTTAATTTCTTTTAAGGTATTACATATGTGTCCTTATCCCCCCACCCCATTCCCCTCACTCGTGCCCTCACTGCCCTGTTGTCTGTGTCCATTGGTTAGGTTTATAAGCATGCATATAAGTCCTTTGGTTGATCTCTCCCCCTTACCCCGGAACTCCCCTACCTGCCCTCTAAGGTTTGATGGTCTGATTGTTGTTTCTCTGTCTCTGGATTTGTTTTTGTTCATCAGTTTATGTTGTTCATTATATCCCATAAATAAGGGAGATCATGTGATATTTGTCTTTCTCTGACTGGCTGATTTCAGTTAGCATAATGCTCTCCAGTTCCATCCATGCTGTTGCAAATGGTAAGAACTACTTTTTCACTGCAGTGTAGTATTCCATTGGGCAGATATACCACAGTTTTTCAATCCACTCATCTGCTGATGGGCACTTAGGCTGTTGCAAATCTTAGCTAACGTGAATTGTGCTGCTGTGAACATAGGGGCGTATATGGCCTTTCTAATTGGTGTTTCTAGTTTCTTGAGATATATTCCTAGAAGTGAGATCACTGGGTCAAATGGGAGTTCCATTTTTAGTTTTTTTGAGGAAAACCCATACTTTTCTCCACAGTGGCTGCACCTGCATCGCAACTAGTATAGAAGAAACAACAAGAGAGTCTAGGCTGGGAAGTCAGATTAAAAGTGTCCTTGGGAACAGGTTCAGAGGTTATTCAGGAACATGGTGCCACTGTCCATCGCTCCCTGATTGCAAGTTTCTAGGGGCCCATTTGAATTTAGGAGATGCATGCAAGTGGGAGAAAAAGAGAGCAAAGGAAATGGGCTGCTCCTTGTGCCTGGGTCCTTAGTCTTGAGGCTTTTATCTTTCTTGCAGGCTGAAATCTTAGGGGGAGTATCTGGGGTGGGTTTTAGCAGAATATTCATTAATTTTCTATGTGTGCTCCTAAAGGTTCCTGGTCTTCACTGATTGGTCAGTGTCAGGACAGGGGGTGGTTATTTGTTACTAGAGGCCCGGTGCACAAAATTCGTGCATGGGGGCTGGAGGGGGGAGGTTGTCTCAGCCCAGCCTGCATCCTCTCCAATCTGGGACCTCTAGAGGGATGTCCAACTGTCCATTTAGGCCCGATCCCGGACATCCCTCTCACAATCCAGGACTGCTGGCTCCCAACTGCTCGCCTGCCTGCCTTCCTGACTGCCCCTAACTGCTTCTGCCTGCCAGCCTGGTCAGCCCCTAACCACTCCCATGCCAGCCTGATTTATGAGTTTGCTGACCACTGACCTAGGCTTTAGTCTCAGGAAAAAAAAATGTAAGTGAATAAATTTAGGCAGTATTGTATGAGGGATGAGCACAATGGATTCTGGAGCCAGACTACCTGGGTGGAAAATCCTCACTCTACCACTTACTAGCCTGAGTACCTTGAAATAATAAACAACCTCCTTATGCCTCATTTATCTCACATGTAAAATGGGGATGATAATTTTATCTACCTCATATTGAGACAGGTCAATTTGCTGCCTTTATGGTTTCCCATCTTATGTTTAAGTCCTTGATCCATTTTGAGTTTATTTTTATGTATGGTGTAAGTTTGTGTGCTAGTTTCATTTTTTTGTATGTATCTGTCAAATTTTCCCAACACCATTTATTGAAGAGACTGTCTTGACTCCATTGTATGTTTAAACCTCCTTTGTTGAATATTAATTGAACATAGTGACTTGGGTCGATTTCTTATTCTCTGTTCTATTCCATTGATTGATATGTCTGTTTTTGTTTTGAGAACAGTGGCTTTGTAATACAGCTTGATATCTGGTATTGAGATCCCACTTACTTTGTTGTTGTTTTTATCAGGATTGCTGCAGCTTTTCGGGATCTTTTTTTTATTCCAGATGAAATATGTCTGTGAAATATGCCATTGGTATTTTAATGAGGAGTGCATTGAATATATAGATTGCTTTTGGTAGTATGGACATTTTGATGATGTTGATTCTGCCAATTCATGAATACGGAATGTTCTTCCATCTGTTTATGTCTTCCTCTATCTCTTTTTTCAGTGCCTTGTAGTTTTCCATGTATAGGTATTTTACCTCCTTGGTTAAGTTTATTCCTAGGTATCTTAATTTTTTTGGTGTGATGGTAAATGGGATTGTTATTTTAGTATCTCTTTCTGTCAGTTCACTATTGGTGCATAAAAATGCCATGGATTTCTTGGCGTTAATTTTGTATCCTGCTAATTGCCAAATTCATTTACTAAGTCTAATAATTTTTTTATGGAGTCTCTACAGTTTTCTATATACAGTATCATGTCATCTGCGAATAGGACAGTTTTACTTCTTTTCCTATTTGGATGTCTTTTATTTCTTCTATGATCATAATGGCTACTACTTCCAGTACTATGTCGAACAGGAGTGGTGAGAGTGGGCATTCTTGTTTTGTTCCTGTTCTTAATGGAAATGGTTTTAATTTTTTCCCATTGAGTATGATGTTAGCTGTAGGTTTGTCAAATATGGCTTTTATGATGTTGAGGTATGATACTTCTTTTCCCACCTTGCTGAGAGTTTTTATCAAGAAAGGATGTTGGATTTTGTCAAATGATTTTTCCTTGTCAATTAATATGACTATGTGATTTTTATCTCTCAATTTGTTTGAGATGTATTACATTTATTAATTTGTGGATGTACCATCCTTGCATCCCCAGGATGAATCCTACTTGGTCATGGTGTATGATCTTTCTTATGTACTAGACCCAATTTGCTAGAATTTTGTTGAGGATTTTGGCACCTATGTTCATGAGGGATATTGGCATGTAATTCTCTTTCATTGTGTTGTCTTTAAATGGTTTTGGTATTAGGGTGATGTTGTTTTCATTGAATTAGCTTGGAAGTGTTCCTTCATCTTGAATTTTTTGCGATAGTCTGAGAAGGATAGGTTTTAGTTCTTCCTTGAATGTTTGGTAAAACTCCCCTATGAAGCCGTCTAACCCCGGGCTTTTGTTTCCTGGAAGCTTTGTGATGACTGCTTCAATTTCTTCCATAATTATTGGCCAATTGAGATTTTTAAAATCTTTCTGATTGAGTTTTGGAAGGTTATTTTTTTCAGGAATATGTACATTTCTTCCAAGTTGTCTAGTTTGTTAGAATAGAGTTGGTCATAGTATTTTTTAACAATCCTTTGTATTTCAGTGGGGTCTGTTGTTATTTCGCCTTTCACTTCTGATTTTATTTGGGTCCTCTCTCTTTGCTTTTTGGTGAGCCTGGCTAGAGGTTCATCAATCTTGTTTATCCTTTCAAAGAACCAGCTCTTGGTTTCATTGATCTTTGGTATTGTTTTTGTTTTTGTTTTTGGTCTCTAATGTCATTCATTTCTGCTTTGATCTTTATTATTTCTTTCCTTCTACTCACCCTGGGCTTTTCTTGTTGCTCTCTTACTAATTCTTTGAGATGTAGAGTTTTATAATTTACTACCTTTTTTTCTTTTTCTTTCTTTTTTTTCTTCTTTTTTTTTTTTAACATAGGCCTGTAGAGCTATAAACTTCCCTCTCAGGACTGCTTTCATTGTGTCCCATAGATTTTGGATTGTTGAGGTGTAATGTCATTAGTTTCCAGGATGTTTTCAATTTCTTTCTTTTTTTAATGTTGTTAGTAATCCAATCACTGTTTAATAGCATGCTATTCAGCTTCCAAGTGTTTGAATTTTTTTGGTTGTTTTTATTGTAGTTTACTTCTAATATTATGCTATTGTGGTCTGAGAAAATGCTTGATATGATTTCAGTCTTCTTGAATTTGGGAAGACTTTGCTTGTGACTCAATATGTGGTCTATTTTTTAAAATGTCCCATGTGCGCTTGAAAAGAACATATATTCCGTGGCTTTGGGGTAAAATGTTCTGATGATGTCAATGAAGTCCATCTGATCTAGTGAGTCATTTAGGATGGCTCCTTCTTTACTGATTTTTTTGTGTAGATAATTTATCCAGTAATGTCAGTGGTATATTTAAGTCCCATACTATGATTGTATTGTTGTTGCTCTCTACCTTTATATCTTCCAGGAGTTTTTCTCTCTTTTTTTTTAATGTATTTGGGTGCTCCTGCATTGAGTGCATAATATGTTTATCAGGGTTATATCTTTTTGTTGTATCAATCCCTTTAGTATTATGAAGTGGCCTTTCTTATCTCTTGTTATGGCCTTCACTTTGAGGTTTATTTTGCCAGATATAAGTATTGCTTTTTTAAAAAAAAATTTCCATTTGCCTGAAAGATATTGTTCCATCCCTTCACTTTCAGTCTGTGTGAGTCCCTCGTTCTGAGGTGGGTCACTTGTAGATAGCATATATATGGGTCATGTTATTTTTATCCATTCACTCACTTGATGTCTTTTGATTGGAGCATTTAGTCTGTTTAAGGTTAAAGTTATTATTGAAAGGTACTTGCCTGTAGCTATTTTTATTTTTTGTGCCGTGTTCTTTCTCACCTTTTTATTTCTTCTTTTTACACTAGTCCCTTTAGCAGTCAGTCTTGCTTGCACTCGTGCATGCGCGCCTCCAGACCCCTGCCTGCCTGTGGCTTCCTCTCCAAGTCTCTGTGTGCCTTTCTCTCTACCTGAAAGTCCAGTACCTCGCCCCCCCCCCCGATATGAGCCTGGGTCCATGGGATTTAGCTTAGAACTAGGGTTTAGTGCAGTCAGTTGGGGGCTTCCTTCCCTCTCCCACCAGAGTACTCCAGCCAGGCACACAGCCACCCTTCCTCTCCGAGTGCACATCTCCATACCTCAGTCCTTTGCAGCTCCTCTGATTCTCCATGTGCTTTTCTCTTTCTTTCTAGTGGTAGAATTTCCACTCAGCCATCTTTCCTGTGGTTCTGAGTGATGTCCCTTCAGTCTTTTAGTTGTAGTTTTAAAAATGTTTTGCAAGGCAGCAGTTTAGGTGTTTACCTTTGCCGTCATCTTGGTTTCTCTTCTCATAGTGGGGAACTTTAATACTCCATTGACATCATTGGATAAATTCTCTAGAGAAATAAATCAAGAAAGAAACAGCAGTCTTAAATTACTCACTGGATCTGATGGACTTAACTGACATCTTCAGAATATTTCACTCCAAAGCTACAAAATGTACATTCTTCTCAAGTCCACATGGGACATTTTCAAAGATAGACACATATTGGGACAGAGACAAACTCTCTTAAAATTCAAGAATATTGAAATCATATCAAGCATCTTCTCAGATAACAATAGCATAATATTAGAAATAAACAACAAAAACAATAAAAAATTCAAACACTTGGAGGATATATAGCATGTTATTAAATTATGATTAAGTTGCCAAAGAGATCAACAAAGAAATAAAAAACATCCTGGAGACAATAACAATGGAAACAACACAGTCCAAAATCTATGGTCACAGTGAAAGCACTCCTGCCAGGGAATTTCATAGCTCTACAGGCCTAAAAAAAAATAAAAATAAAAGTAAAACTGGTAATAAATTATCTAACTCTACAAGTTAAATAACTAGAAAGAGAGCAACAAGAAAAGCTCAGAGTGAGCAGAAGGAAGGAATAATAAAGATAAAAACAGAAATAAATGACATAGAGACCAAAAACAAAACAAAACAAAAGATCAATAAAACCAAGAGCTGGTTCTTTAAAAGGATAAACAATATTGATGAACCTCTAGCTAGGATCACCAGAAGCAAAGAGAGGGCCCAAATAAACAAACTCAGAAATTAAAGAGGTGAAATAATAATAGACTCCACAGAAATACTAAGAAATGTAAAAAAAAAAAAATACTATGAACAACTCTATTCCAACAAACTGGACAACCTAGAAGAAATGGAAATATTCAATCTTCCAAAACTCCATCTGGAAGAATAAAAAATCTGAATAGGCAAATAACTATGGTGGAAATTGAAGCAGTAATAAAAATTTTAAAAATCTAGAAAAAAAAAAAAAAAAAAGAAGAAGAAGAAGAAGCCCTCGGCTGGACCACTTCACAAAGGAGTTTTAACATTCAAAAAAGAATTAAAAACCTACACTCCACAGACTTTTCCAAAAAATTCAAGAAAGGCCGAAACTGGTTTGGCTCAGTGAATAGAGTGTCGGCCTGCGGACTGAAGGGTCCCAGGTTTGATTTCGGTCAAGGGCATGTATCTTGGTTGCGGGCACATCCCCAGTAGAGGTGTGCAGGAGGCAGCTGATTGATGTTTCTCTCTCATTGATGTTTCTAACTCTCTGTCTCTCTCCCTTCCTCTCTGAAGAAAAAAAAATTTCAAGAAGGCACACTTCCAAACTCTATGAAGCCAGCATTACCCTAGTCCCAAAACCAGATAAAGACACTACAAAGAAAGAGAATTACAGGCCAATATCTCTGATTAACATAGGTGCTAAAATCCTCAGCAAAAATTCTAGCAAATTAAATCCAACGTTACATTAGAAAGATCCTACATCATGACCAAGTGGGATATATTTTGAGGATGCAAGACTGGTTCAATATCCACAAATCAATAAACCTTATACTTCACATAAACAAGTTGAGATCAAAATTAACATAATCATATCAATTGATGCAGAAAAAGCATTTGACAAAATCCAATAACATTTCTTGATTAAAAACTCTCAGCAAATTTGGAATAGATGGATCATACCTTAACACAATAAAAGCCTTATATGACAAACCTACAACAAACATCATACTCAATAGGTTAAAAACTAAAACTATTCCCTCTGACAACAAGAATAAGACAGGCATGTCCACTTTCACCACTCCTGTTTGAAATAGAACGGGTAGCATAGCATAGCGATCAGACAAGAAGAAGAAATAAAAGGCATCCAAATTGGAAAAGAAGTAAAACTGTCATTATTTGCAGATGACATATTGTATATAGTAAACCCTAAAGCCTCTATCAAAAAACCACTAGACAATAAATGAATTGGGTAATGTAGAAGGATACAAATACCCAGAAATCTATGGCATTTTTATATACCAATAGTGAACTCACAGAAAGAAAAACTTAAAAAAAATCCCATTTACCACTGCAACAAAAAAAATTAAGATATCTAGGAATAAATTTAACTAAGGAGGTAAAAGACCCATACTCGAAAAACTATAAGACATTGAGAAAAAGAGATAGAGGAAGTCATAAACAAATGGAAGAATATACCATGTTCATTGATTAGTAGAATCAACATCATTCAAATGTCAAAACTACCCAAAACAATCTATAGATTCAATGCACTCCCCATTAAAATAACAGTGGCATATTTCACAGACCTAGAACAAACTTTTCAAAAATTCATATGGAATTTAAAAACACCCTGAATAGCAGCAGCAATCTTGAGAAAGAAGAACAAAGTTGGAGGGATCACAATACTGGATATTAAGCAATTTTACAAAGCCACTGTCCTCAAAATTCCCTGGTACTGGCACAGGAACAGACATATAGACCAATGGAACAGAACAGAGAACCCAGAAATTAAACTAAGCCATTATGCTCAACTAGTATTTGACAGAGGAGGCAAGAGCATACAATGGAGTCAAGACAGTCTCTTCAAAAAGTGGTGTTGGGAAATCTGGACAGACACGTGCAAAAAAAATAATGAAACTATACCACCACCTTATACCATACACAAAATCATTTCAAAATGTATGAAGTACTTAAATGTAAGACAGAAAATCATTTAAAAAAATCTTAGAAGAATCCATAGGCAGCAATATAGCAGACATATGGCATAGCAATATCTTTAACAATACACCTCCTAAGGCAATGGATACTAAAGAGAAAATAAACATTTGGTACTACATAAACATAAACAGCTTCTGTATAGCAAAAGAAACGATCAACAAAACAACAAGAGAGCCAACTGCATGGGAGAATATATTTGCCAGTGTTATCTCCAATAAGGGTTTCATCTCCAAAATTTGTAGGGAACTCATACAACTTAATAAAAGGGAGATAAACAACCCAACCAAAAAATGGGTAAAGGGCCTAAATAGACACTTTTTGAAAGAAGACATACAGAAGGCCAAGAAACATATGAAAACATGCTCAAAGTCACTAATTATCCATGGGATGCAAATCCAAACAACAATGAGGTACCATCTCACGCTGTCAGAATGGCTATCATCAACAAATCAACAAATGACAAGTGCTGGAGAGGATGTGGGGGAAAAGGGAATACTCCTGCACTGCTGCTGGGAATGCAGACTGGTGCAGCTACTGTGGAAAACAGTATGGTGTTTCCTCAAACAATTAAAAATGGAACTTCCACCCTGACCCGATTGGTTCAGTGTATAGAGCATCAGCCTGGGGATTGAAGGGTCCAAGGTTCAATTCAGGTCAAGGGCATTACTTTGGTTGTGGGCACATCCCCAGTAGGAGGTTTGCAGGAGGCAGCTGATCGTTGTTTCTCTCTCATCAATGTTTCTAACTCTCTATCCCTTTCCCTTCTTTTCTGTAAAAAAAAAAAAAAATATATATATATATATATATATATATATATATATATATATATTTGATTTTTTTTAATAAAAATGAAACTTCCATTTGACCCAGTAATCCCACATCCAGGAATATATATCAAGAAAACAAAAACACCAATCAGAAAGGATATATGCACCTCTGTGTTCATAGCAACACAATTTACAATAGCTAAGATTTGGAAACAGCCTAAGTGCCCATCAGTAGATGAGTGTATTAAAAAAAGTGATACATCTACACAATGGAATACTATGCTGTGGTAAAAGAAGAAGGAACTCTTACCATTTGCAACAGCATGGATGGACCTGGAGAGTATTATGCTAAGCAAAATAAGCCCGTCAGAGAAAGGTAAATACCACAAGATCTCACTCATTTGTGGAATGTAATAACAAACATAAGCTGATGAACAAAAATAGATTCAGAGACATAGAAACAGCAAACAGACCATCCAACCTCAGTGGAAAGGTGGTAGCTGGGGGGGAGGGGGAGAGTAAGAGATCAACCAAAGGACTTGTAACATCCATATATGCCTAACCCATGGACACAGACAGTTGGGGGGGGGAGGGGATAAGGGCATGTACTGGGGATAGGAGCAGCCAGAGAGAGGTCAATGGGCTTGAAATGATACTTATTTAATATTTTAAACAATAAAGAATTAAAAAAAAAAAACTCCACAAAACTTTGTTAGGCCATATTTTACTCCTGGACCATGATTGAATGATCTAACTCTTTGATGGCAAACATGTTTTGAACCATTTCAAAATAGAAAACAGTAATTGGTTATCAGTTAATGATTTAGCATTTTAAAATTTCCTAAAAGATCATTCATTAATTTATCTTGGAGTAATTTAGAAGGAAATGGCTAAAATGTTCAAAGCTATTCTTATCTAAGTGTTCTCCTTTCTGTCAACTTTGTAAACTGCATGTGTGACTTTTTAGTTAATTGGACCATGAAGGAACCAAAGGATAGAAAATTATCTTGCAGATGAAATTTAATACACTTCAAGTTATTAGGAGATTAATATTTATTCTGAATTGTGGTCTTTGAAGTCTATATATTATTTTGTCTTGCATAGAAAATTAACAATAAGGAATAGTCATAACTAATCTCTAAATTTTACTTAGGATCTATCTGGAAACATCCTGCTACTCAATGAAAATCTAGATAAAATAGTTCTTAAATTCGCTGTTCATGTGTGTTTTTCTTTTTTCCCCCAAAAAATGTGTATATGTGCTTGTGCACATATGAATGTGTACATAATTCAACTACTGTTCTTTTAGACTGAATCATTTATATAGTTACAACATAAGTTCTCTTAGGCCTGTGGAAGATGCTGAGTTTCGGTATATAGATTTGCAAAATTATTGAAATGAACTATTAACCTTTGGGATCCAAATATCTTGCTGCCCTGACTACAGTACTGAAGTTTAAATGGGTAAAAGTTATTTCAGAGGAAGATTTGCCTTTGGCTCATGCAACTCTGTTGTAATTTCCCTTTCTCAAGATTCTGGATTCTTGGACATTTCTGCCTCAACAACAGAGAATAAAATCCATGATGTGATGGATAAGCTACAGAAGAAAGAAATACAGATGTGGACCACAGGCCTTCAAAAAATATTGAGTTTGCTGAGGAGCTGTGCCAGAAGTTGGAAATATCTAAGTTGTTAAGAAGTGAGTACTTTGGTAGTTATTTTTTAAATATATGTTTTTATTGACTTTAGAGAGAGGGATAGTGTGAGAGAAACACCGATTGGCTGTCTCACACATATCCCAACCAGGAATTGAACTGCAACCTAGGTATGTGCCCAGATTAGGACTCCAACTGGCAACCTTTCAGTGCACAGGAGATCACTCAATTGAGCCACACTGGCCAGGACCTGGTGGTAATTGGTGTTAAGGAGTCTGTGTGTGGATCAGAGAATCAGAGAGCCTTCAGTGAGAAGACTATCATTATCTTTGTAATATAAAAAGCTGAGGCTACTTTTATAAGAAAATTAAGCTCTCAGAAAAATTGAGCTGTCAAAGCAATTGTGAAAATATGGAGTACACAGCTAATATTACCTTATTTTTTCTTTTACTTTATTGTTGAGAGTACTACAGATGTTCCCCATTTCCCCCCATTGCCCTATTCCACCTGTTTCTGCCCCACCAGGCCTTCACCACCCTGTTTTCTGTATACATGGGTTATGCATATATGCATGTAAGTTCTTTGGTTAATCTCCCCCTTCTCCCCCCCGCGCACGCATGCGTGCGCACACACACACATACACACACACACACACACACACACACACACCCCTTCTTTCTGCGATCCACCAGCCTATACCATGTTTCCATGCCTCTGGACCTATTTTGTTCATCAGCTTATTTTTTTCATTAGATTCCACATATGAGAGAGATCAAGTGATACATGTCTTTCCCTGACTGGCTTATTTCACTTAGCATAATACTTTCCAGGTCTGTCCAATGCTTCATCAAAAAGTTAGACATCCTTCTTTTTTATACCTCCTCCTTTTTTATAACTACACTAAAGGCCTACTGCATCAATTCCTGCATAGTGGGATCTTGCCAAGTTGAGCCAGTGGGGGACCAGCTAGCCCCACCCCCTATCAGAGTAGAGGGGGCAATTGGGGGTGGGGCCATCTGGGGGAAGGGTCATGGGCAGTTGGCCAGCCAACCTTACACCCAATGGGAGGGTGCCAATTGGTGACTGGACAAGCAGGGAGAGGGGTTTTGGAAGGTTGGGGAGGGGGCTATATTTTCTAATTTTTAATGCAAAAATAATAATGTAAACATTAAAAGAGTTTTATTTTGGCCCTCTTAAGTTGATATCACTTCTATTGATAGTTAAATCTTTCCATTTCTGTAAGTACTTGCCAGCAAAGGCTTCCTATTTATTGTATATCAGCAGGAATATTAATGGGGGTTGGGAACTGTGAGTTTCTACCCTTGTAGGTATGATTTCCCATATTAATTTTATTTTTGGATCTGCAGAGCCTGAATAAAATTTCTAGGACTATTATGTAGTGGATTGAGGTGTGCTGGTTATGAGTTGAGGTCCATAGGAATGTCACCTCCTAAGTCATCTCAACCATTTTAAGGTAACCACCCTTTATGTGTGTGGCCTTGAATAAGTCAATTTTTAAATTATAGTTGAGTTGGAATTCTCTATGGGGCCCTTGGGTGTCATGAGGGATACCCCCTGACACCTCCCGAAAGATTCTTAGTAAGGTAAGAATACCCAAAAATCAAGCTGGAGGGAGGAAATGTCTCTTATCTTTGGAAATGAAAGAGTTCAGGCTCTTATTAATTCAGCAAAAACATTTTTTTCAGACTCTCAGAAAGCAATTCCAGTTGAAAAACCAACATTAAAAACCAGCCAGCTATTTTTTTCTCTCTTGTCCTATGATCTTAACCTTAATCTTTACCCTGGGTTCTCTCAACTCTTAACCTTTACCTTCACCTTAAGGATTAAAAAACAAAACAAAACACAGCTCAAGTAAAATCTCCGGGACACAACAAAAGCAGTCCTGATAATGAAGTTCATAGCACTATAGGCCTACCTCAAACAAACAAGAAAAAATAATAATAAACTGTTTGACAAACATGCTCCCAGGACCAAACTGGAATTACAACTAAAATACAAAAACAAAAACAAAAACACCCTGAATAGTCAACTGTAGACTAGCTGGAGAGAACTATGATAATCAAGGACAGAAAGTGGAGACAACACAGTGACTGGCAGGAATGGTGGAGGTGTGAAAGGGCTGGCTGGTTCCCACAGAGATATCTGGCCAGTTCTGGAGAGATATCTTAGCTGTGGTGGGCTGCCAGTGAAAACTCTTCAGTCTAATCCCCAAGCTAAGCCCCCCAGCAGAGAGCACTAGAACTGAGAAATATGCCCACATAACATCTGGCTGTGAAGAACAGCAGGGTTGCTGTCTGCCGGGGAGAGACACCTGGAGATGCAGGCTTCCTCTTAAAGGGCCAACACAATATTTAGAATGCAGCCACTCAACATGGATTCTGGTAGAGGTAGGGCAGAGTGGACTGGAGCTGTATAAATATAAGCCAGGGTTGGGTACTCTAGGGTTAGAGCTCGGGAAGTAGGCACCCCAGTTTCCTGTGCTGAGTCATTCCCTCATAATGTGGAGGTCATCTTTCTCAGGCAAACTTTTGCTATCCAGGTGATTTTTTACTGGGGTGGGGCGAGGAGGGGAGACAGTTGACCCACACTATTGGAAAATTCCTTGCCCTATCCTGTAGAGCACATGTGTCAAACACAAGGCCCGCGGGCCAAATCCGTCCCACCAGGCCTTGCAATGTGGCCCGCACCGCACTGTCATCACTGCACTCCACTGCGTTTCCATCACAATGACAGTTTATGACTGTTCAATAAACCATTCGGCCCGCGATTTAGGCTGGATTTTAGATTTTGGCCCCTTCTCTGATTGAGTTCGACACCCCTACTGTAGAGTTTCTGAGGCCCATGCATTAAGAGATTGGGAATAACAATTAGCCTCCAGGCAGAAGCAATTGCCCCATCCTGTTAGAAAACCTCTCACTCCACCTGTGGATGATTGCCTGGAGGCTACTCCAGACTGAATCCAATCATTCTGCACACAGAGGCTGGAGGCTTTGAGTCTTTGTGTAATCTAGTTAGGCAGAAGCAACAGTTTATAGTTGCTATAGACACTATAGACACCATCATAGACTGCTTAGCGAGGCAAAAGTCAGCGGGACCCTAAGTGCCTGCAGGTGACATCTGCAGTACCAGTTCTGTAAGGGAAGGGAGTACAGCTCAGAACAGGGACAATCAAGGTGAGAGACTAAAGGCAGACCCAGTCACTGGGCTAAGGTATCCCCAACCACTGAACTACTGGGGAATTCAACCTCTCAAATCTCAATTAGATTGCCCAGGCCCAGAAAGGGACAGTGACCCATATTCACATGCACTAGGTAAGGTCACAGGATGCCCAGAACAGACACAACAAAGGACTTGATTCAGCGACATCAGAGAAAAAAAAAAGAAAAGAAAAAAAAATAGTGGACCAAAGCACCTGAATAACAGTGGCACAACATTGGGATTGAACTTCACTGGCAGCAAGTCAGTGGGGAGATTCCTCCCCCAAATTGGATATCAACAATCAAATCCCAATTACAGCAGAAGAGCTCAGGGGTCATTTCTAGAACTCTCAGCTCAGTATAACAAATAGACTATACCGCCGAAACCGGTTTGGCTCAATGGATAGAGCGTCAGCTTGGGGACCGAGGGGACCCGGGTCCTATTCCGATCAAGGGCATGTACCTTGGTTGCGGGCATATCCCCAGTGGGGGGTGTGCAAGAGGCAGCTGATCAATGACTCTCTCTCATCGATGTTTCTAGCTCTCTATCTCTCTCCCTTCCTCTCTGTACAAAAACAATAAAATTTATTAAAAACAAAACAAAACAAAAACAAATAGACTATACCACTGAACCCCTCAAGACACTTTCTACATAAGGCCATTCCACAAAAACTGAGAGGCATAGGAGTTCTATCTAATACATAGAAGCAAATATAAAGAAGGAAACAATACTCAAATGAGAGAAAGAAATGAATCTCCATAAAAAAGAACTAAATGAGATGGATGCAAGCAACCTTTCAAACATAGAATTCAAAGTGATGGCTATAAATATGCTTAAGGATCCTAGTGAAAATTACAACAGCATGAAAAGGGAAATAGAGACCATGAAAAGAACCAGACAGATATGAAGAATGATATATCTGACATCAAGTAGATACTGGAAGGTATTAAACATAGATTGGATAAAGCAGATGATCAAATCAGTGATTTGGAAGACAAGATAGAAATAAATATCCAATTAGAGCATCAAAAAGAAAAAAGCATTAAAAAAAAAAAAAAGGAAGATAGCTTAAGAGAGCTCTGGGACAACATGAAATGTAATAACATCCACATTACAGGAAAACCAGAAGGGGATGAGGATGATCAAGGAACAGAGAACCTATTTAAAGAAATAATGATGGCCAAAACTGGTTTGGCTCAGTGGATAGAGCATCGGTCTGTGGACTGAAAGGTCCCAGGTTTGATTCCGGTCAAAGGCATGTATGTTGGTTGTAGGCACAACCCCTGTAGGGGGTGTGCAAGAGGTAGCTGGTTGATGTTTTCTCTCATCGATGTTTCTGGCTCTATCCTCTTCCTTCCTCTCTGTAAAAAAATCAATAAAATATATTTATTTAAAAAAAATGAAAAGAAAAGAAATAATGACGGAACCCTAGCCAGTTTGTCTCAGTGAGTAGAGCATCAATCTGTGGACTGAAGGATCCTGGCTTTAATTCTGGTCATCAGCACATGTCTGGGTTGTGATCTGGGTCCCCAGTAGGGGGCCTGCAGGAGGCAGCCGATCAATGGTTCACTCTCATCATTGATGTTTCTATCTCCCTCTTCCTTCTTCTCTGATTTTTATAATCAATAAAATATATTTAAAACAATAACAACAACAAAAAGAACACGGAAATAATCACCGAAAACTTCCCCAACCTGGCGAAGGAAAATGTAACAAAAGTTCAGTACCAGTGACATCTGCAGTACCAGTTCTGTGGGGGAATGGGGAACAGAAAATCCCAATCAGAATGAACCCAAAGAGACCCACACCTAGTTACATCCTAATTAAAATGGCAAATGTTAAAGATAAAGAATCTTAAAGGCAGCAAGAGACAGAACATTACCTATAAAGTAATTCCCATTAGAATGTCAACTGGCTTCTCAAGAGGAACACTTCAGACTAGAAGGGAGTGGCATGAAGTACTCCAAGTATTAATGAAAAGCAAAAGCCTAAATATAAGACTACTGTATCCAGCAAGGCTATCATTTAAAATTGAAAGTGAAATGAAAAGCTTTCCATACAAAAAAAAAAAAAAAGTTTAAAAGAGTACATTACCGTGAGAAGATGGCGGAAGAATAGATGGGCGGATTCTGAGCCCTGTCCCGAAGCAGAAAGAGAGAGCAGCTGATGGTCTTCTGCTGTGAGTGTTTATTAGCAAGCTGGGAGACAGCGAACACCAGAAGAAACTGCTTGGGGGCCGCTGACAGAGGTACCCCTCACAGGGAAGGACCCACACGGGCTACGTCCCTGCCCGGAGCTACCTACCAGCTTGGACAGGGAAACCTCGCCATCTTGAGAGGAAGATAGGATCCTGTCAGAGGCCTGAATATCCACAGCCGCAGCGACCACCAAGCAGCTGTGACCCTCAGAACATGGATCCCAGGCGGCGCGAACACCTGGCTGCACTGGAGTGCCCCACTGCTCGGTGAAAAGGTCAGATTTCCCAGGAGAGGGTGGAGAGCCCTTGCTGCGAAAACAAAGCCTGTGCACACAGAGCACGCGTGTGCGTGCAGAAGCTGGAGGACAAGGGCGGTGATTACAAGTAGAAGCCCCCGCTGTTGGGCGGGTGTCACCCGTGAAAGTGGACGGGGCTCCTAACAGGGGAGATATCTAAAGAGCAACACATTTGGACCTGGCTCGAAGGGATATTGGAGAATTGCGGGAGATTACAGTTGCGCGGACCTGCCCCCTCCCCCCTCCTTGGTTCCTGCTTCAGAGAGGATGGGGGGGGGGAGCTGGAGAGGCTCTTAGGGGTGTCGAACTCAATCAGAGAAGGGGCCAAAATCTAAAATCCAGCCTAAATCGCGGGCCGAATGGTTTACTGAACAGTCATAAACTGTCATTGTGATGGAAATGCAGCGGAGTGCAGTGATGACAGTGCGGTGCGGGCCACATTGCAAGGCCTGGCGGGACGGATTTGGCCCGTGGGCCTTGTGTTTGACACATGTGCTCTAGAGTCTGGGAAGTCAACCTAGAAACACTGCCCCTGGAAGCTAATTCACAAATTGACTCTAGTGTAATAAAAACAAAGCAAAACCTGCCTAAAAATCAGGACTGGATTATAACAATAGAGGAAGCAAATGACCTTCATTACTGCAAATTCTATTTAAATTTTTTAAATTTTATTATTTTTTTTAATTGTTAAATTTTTGTTTTTTATTTTTGTTTTCATTATTTGAAACGTTTACCCAAGAAACTATTTATTTTTCTTTTTCCTCACTTGATTTTATAATTATTACATTGTATACGTAATCAACATTATTATTACTACTAATTTACCTTTTTCATCTTATTTTCTTTTGTTTGTTTTTATTATTTTTATTTCATTTTATTATATATAGATATTTTTTTTTTATTTCAGGGTTACTGTTCTACAGTCTTTATCTTTCCTTCTCCAACGCTTTATTCTATCTCAACCCTACCTTTATGCCTTCACCCTCTTTCCGATCTTTTCCTTTGGTACCCCATTTATCTTAACCCTTTTCTGCTCTAGATTTTCCCCATTCTTTCTGTCTACCACCTCCTAAAATTTCACCCTACTTGTATATATCTAATTTCCAACTACCTGCTCCAAGCCCATTCACATCTCCCTCGCAGTTGTCCTAAAAACAAAACAAAACAAAACAAAACAAAACAAAAACAGTCTTTCTCTCTAACCCTTTGAAGTTGTATGTTGAATGTTAACTATACTGAAGTTGTATGCTTTTCTTTATAAGATTGATTTGCCTATGCTTTTGGTTTGATTGTATGTTTTTGTTAGCTGGGTTCTAGTCACCTTTATTGGTGGTTATTAATATTGCAAACACATTTCCATTCAGTGCCTTGTGTGTTGTACCTGGTTGTGTTGTATTTTGTGCCTTTAAATCAAAGCAGGAGAGAGAGAACTATACAATCAGACATCCTAGATCATGGGGAGACCAAAAAACATACCGCATATGAAAGAAAAGCAGGCTTCACTAGAAAACGAAGTAAACGAGATAGAGGCAAGCAACCTACCAGAGCAAGAATTCAGAGTAATGATCATAAGATGGCTAAAAAGAATGGAAGACAAATTTGACAATATGAGTAAGAACCAAGAGGAAATGAAGAAGAACCAAGAAGAAATGAAAATGACATTGCTACTTTAAGAGCTCAATAGAAAGCATCAAGAGTAGATTAGAAGAAGCAGAGGACCGCATCAGCGAGCTAGAAGACAAGATGGAAAAAAATACCCAATTAGAACAGCTTCTGGAGAAAAAAAAAATTAAAAAACAGGAGGAAAATCTAAGGGAACTTTGGGACAATACAAAACAAAACAATATTAGAATAATAGGGGTTCCAGAAGGAAAAGGAATTGAGGAAAACAAGGAAAATGTATTTCAAGAAATAATGACAGAAAACTTTTCTGAGATAGAGAAGAAAAAACCCACACAAATCCAAGATGCTCGCAGAGTCCCAAGCAGAATGAACCCCAGAAAACCAACCCCTAAGCACATTATACAATAATTAAGCTGGCAAACACCAACGACAAAAAAATAATTTTAAAAGCAGCCAGAGAGAGACAGAAAGGAACCCCCATCAGACTAGCAACTGATTTCTCAACAGAAACTTATCAGTCCAGAAGGGAATGGGATGAAATATACAAAGTCATGCAAAGGAATGGTCTGAATCCAAGAATACTGTACCCAGCAAGGCTATCAATCAAAATTGAAGGTGAAATCAGGAGCTTCACAGACAAAAACAAACTAAGGAAATTTATCTCCACCAAACTAGCAATGCAAGAAATGATAAAGGGTCTACTGTAAAATTAAAGAAATAGAAAGCAAAGAAGGAACACAGGGGTATAGAATAAAAATGGTGTCTAATAAGTATCTATCAATAATAACTTTAAATGTAAATGGACTAAATGCTCCAATCAAAAGACATAGGGTAACGGATTGGATAAGAAAACAAGACCCATATATCTGTTGTCTACAAGAAACCCACCTCAGAAAAAAAGATGCACACAGACTGAGGGTGAAGGGATGGAAAAAGGTTTTCCAGGCGAATGGAAATGAAAAAAAAATGCTGGGGTAGCAATACTTATATCTGACAAATTAGATCTCAGAGTGAAGGACATAACAAGAGATAATGAAGGCCACTTCATAATACTAAAGGGAGCAATCAAACAAGAAGAAATAACCCTGGTAAATATATATGCACCCAACACGAGAGCACCCCAATATATACAAAAAACTGCTGGAGAACATTAAGGGAGAGATTAATAGCAATACATCATAGCAGGAGACTTTAATACCCCACTATCACCTTTTGACAAATCATCTAAACAAAAAATCAGCAAAGAAATATCAATCTTAAATGACTCGCTAGACCAGATGGAATTAATCGATATCTTCAGAACATTCCATCCCAAAGCCACAGAATATACATTCTTCTCAAGTGCACATGGGACATTCTCAAAGATAGACCACATTTTGGGACATAGGCAAAGTCTCTTCAAATTCAAGAAGATAGAAATCATATCGAACATCTTCTCAGATCATAGTGGCATAAAACTGGAAATTAACTACAATGAAAAAAATCCAAAGAAATCAAACACATGGAGACTAAATAGCATGCTATTAAACAAGGACTGAGTTACCAAAGAAATCAAGGAAGAAATTAAAAACATCCTGGAAACAAATGACAATGAAAACACAACTATCCAAAATCTATGAGACACAGCAAAAGCAGTTTTGAGAGGGAAGTTCATATCCCTACAAGCCTATTACAAAAAACTAGAAAAAATGGTAACAAATGATCTAACTCTACAACTCAAAGAGTTAGAAAAGGAGCAACAAGAAAAGCCCAGTGTAAGCAGAAGGAAGGAAATAACAAAAATCAGAGCACAGATAAACGACATAGAGACTACAGAAACAATACATAAGATCAACCAAACCAAGAGCTGGTTCTTTGAAAGAATAAACAAAATAGACGAACCTCTAGCCAGGCTAACCAAGAAACAAAGAGAGAGGACCCAAATAAACAAAATCAGAAACGAAAGAGGTGAAATAACAACAGACCCCGCCGAAATACAAAGGATTGTTACAAAGTACTACGAACAACTCTATTCCAACAAACTGAACAACCTGAAGGAAATGGACATATTCCTAGAAACATACAACCTTCCAAAACTCAATTAGGAAGAATCTAAAAATCTAAATAGAGCAGTGACTTGGGAAGAAATTGAAACAGTCATCAAAAAGCTTCCAGCAAACAAAAGCCCAGGGCCAGATGGCTTCACAGGAGAGTTTTACCAAACATTCAAGGAAGAACTAAAACCTATCCTCCTCAGAATTTTCCAAAAAATTTAAGAGGAAGGAACACTTCCAAACTCCTTCTATGAAGCCAGCATCACCCTAATACCAAAACCAGATAAAGACAACTCAATGAAAGAGAATTATAGGTCAATATCCCTCATGAATATAGATGCCAAAATCCTCAACAAAATTATAGCAAATCGGCTCCAGCAGAGCATCACAAAGATCATACACCATGACCAAGTAGGATTTATTCCAGGAATGCAAGGTTGGTACAATGTCTGCAAATCAATAAATGTAATACATCACATAAACAAATTGAAAGATAAAAATCATATAGTCATATGAATTGATGCAGAAAAAGCATTTGATAAAATCCAACACCCTTTCCTGATAAAAACTCTCAAAAAGGTGGGAGTACAAGGATCATACCTCAACATAATAAAAGCTATATATGATAAACCCACAGCCAACATCATACTCAATGAGCAAAAACTAAAACCATTCCCTCTAAGAACAGGAACAAGACAGGGATGCCCACTATTGCTACTCCTCTTTGACATAGTACTGGAAGTACTAGCCATTGCAATTAGACAAGAGGAGAAAATAAACGGCATCTAAATTGGAAAAGAAGTAAAGTTATCCTTATTTGCAGACGACATGATATTGTATATAAAAAACCCAAAAGACTCCATTAAAAAATTAATTGACTTAAGTGAATTTGGCAATGTAGCAGGATACAAAATTAACACCAAGAAATCTATGGCATTTCTATACACCAATAGTGAACTTACAGAAACAGAGACTAAAAAAGCAATTCCATTTACTATCGCACCAAAAAAATTAAGATACCTAGGAATAAACTTAACTAAGGAAGTAAAGGACCTATTTGCAGAAAACTACACGGCACTGAAAAAAGAGATAGAGGTAGATGTAAACAGATGGAAGAACATACCATGTTCATGGATTGGTAGAATCAACATAATCAAAATGTCCATACTTCCTAAAGCAATCTATAGGTTCAATGCACTCCCCATTAAAATACCAACGGCATATTTCACTGACCTAGAAAGAACTCTCCAAAAGTTCATTTGGAACAATAAAAAACCCCGAATAGCCACAGCAATCCTGAGAAAGAAGAGTAAAGTAGGAGGGATCTGAATACCAGACTTCAAACTGTATTACAAAGCCACTTTTCTCAAAACAGTCTGGTACTGGCACAAGAACAGATATACTGTATAGATCAATGGAATCGAATCGAGAACCCAGATATCAACCCAAATCACTATGCTCAATTAATATTTGACAAAGGAGGCACGAATATACAATGGAGTCAAGACAGTCTCTTCAATAAATGGTGTTGGGAAAATTGGACAGATACATGCAAAAGAATGAAACTAGATCACCAACTTACACCATACACAAAAATAAACTCAAAATGGATACAGGACTTAAACATCAGACTGGGAAACCAGAAAAATACTAGAAGTATCCACAGGCAACAAAATCTCAGACATATGCCAAAAGAACTTCTTCAGTGATACTGCCCCTAGGGCAATGGAAGCTAAAGAGAAAATAAACAAATGGGACTACATCAAAATAAAAAGCTTTTTTACAGCAAAAGAAACCATCAACAAAACAACAAGAAAGCCCACTGTGTGGGAGAACATATTTGCAAATGTTACCACTGATAAAGGGTTAATCTCCATCATCTACAAACAGCTTATACAACTAAATAAAGGGAAGATGAATGATCCAATTAAAAAATGGGCAATGGACCTAAATAGAATATTTTCAAAAGAAGACAGAAGGAAGGCCAAAAGGCACATGAAAACATGCTCAAAGTCACTAATTATCTGAGAGATGCAAATCAAAACAACAATGCGGTTCCATCTCACACCTGTCAGAATGGCCAACATCAACAAATCAACAAATGACAAGTGTTGGCGAGGTTGTGGAGAAAAATGAACCCTTGTGCTCTGCTGGTGGGAATGCAGACTGGTGCAACCACTGTGGAGAACAGTGTGGAGTTTCCTCAAAAAACTGAAAATGGAACTCCCATTTGACCCAGTAATCCCACTTCTAGGAATATATCCCAAGAAACTAGAAACACCAATCAGAAAGGATACTTGCACCCCTATGTTCATAGCAGCACAATCTACAATAGCCAGAATATGGAAACAGCCTTGGTGCCCATCAGCAGATGATTGGATCCAAAAACTATGGTACATCTACACAATGGAGTACTATGCTGCCATAAAAAAGAAGGAATTCTCATCATTTGCAGCAACCTGGATGGAATTGGAGAACATCATGCTGAATGAAATAAGCCAATCATTGAAAGAGAAACACCACATGACCTCACTCATTTGTCGATAATAAAGAACATTATAAACTGATGAACCAAAAGATAGATATAGAGACAGTATATCAACAAGCAGATTGTCAAATTACAGCGGGGTGGGGAGGAAGATCTGGGGGAGATAGTAGATCAACCGAAGGACTTTTATACATGCATATAAGTACAACCAATGGACATAAAACTCTGGGAAAGGAGGGGATGTGTGGGAGGGAGAGAGGGGGGCAAAAAAAATCAATAAAATATATTTTAAAAATAGAAAAAAAATAGAAATGAATTTGGCAAGGTATTAGGCTACAAAATCAACATCCACAAATTGACAGCATTTTTATAAACCTACTAGAGGCCTGTTT
Source organism: Pipistrellus kuhlii (assembly GCF_014108245.1). Taxonomy (NCBI): domain Eukaryota; kingdom Metazoa; phylum Chordata; class Mammalia; order Chiroptera; family Vespertilionidae; genus Pipistrellus; species Pipistrellus kuhlii. The sequence continues at coordinate 27,704,059 of NW_023425471.1, forward strand.
CACAAAATTTATACAAAATGGGGTCCCTCAGTCCAACCTCCACCCTTTCCAATCCAGGACCACTCGGGGTGTCTGACTGCCTCTCAAAATCTGGGACCACTGGCTCCTAACTGCTCACCTGCCTGCCTCCCTGATCGCCCCAACCCCTCTGCTTGCCTGCCTGATCACCACTAACTACCTCTGCCTGCCTGATTGCCCCTAACCACTTCTGCCTGCCTGCCTGATCACCCCTAACTGCTCCCCTACTGGACTGATCACCCCTAACTGCTCCCATGCTGGCCTGATTGCCCCTAACCATCTCTGCCTTGCCCTGTACCTGGGACCCAGATTCCCTCCTCCAGACAGTCACAAGCACCTGGGACCTGGGCTTTCCGTCCTCGGGCTGGCTATAAGCACCCAGGGCCCTGGTCCACTTTGCCCAGGCTGGCTGCAGCCACAGGGGACTGTGCGTGGGTGGCTTCACCTGGGCCGCAGCCGCAGACACCCGGGGCCATGGGGCAGGTGGCTTGTCCCTCTTCTGGACCGCAAGCACATCTGCTGGCGCCCGAGACCACAGGGACCATGGATTGTGTAGATTGTCCCTCTCCCAGGGCGCAGACCCAGGTGCAGCCGCTGGCAACCAGGACCATGGGGTAGACTGTTTGTCCCTCTTGTGGGCTGCAGCCTGGCTGGTCCCCATTCTTCTCTCGAGAGCTCATTTGTGCCTGGCTTGTCCCCATTCCTCTTGTGAGCTCATTTATGCGTGGCTGGTCCCCATTTCACCCAGTATTGAGTGTCTGAGCATTTATGTGATGGCATGAGGGCATAACTATATGAGGGCATGATGACCATTTGAATATTAGCTCTTTATTATATAGAATAATTAACTCTCAAAATGCTACACGTTTCTTATTTACAACATTGATGCCCCATTCCCTCCCGCACCCTGACATGGATGTTGATGCAACTTATGTGTGTTCTTCCTGAACCTTCTATGATGTTTAAATTGTTTAATCTGTCAAACTAAAAAGTTCAACATCTTTTAAAAAATGTGACATCACCACCATAACATGTAATCTCCAGGAGCACCTGCCTGCAATTTTTATTTATTTAGGGAGTTACATAGGTGATGAGGAAATTGTTAATTATCTTTCCGTTTCCTGGGAAGCGAAGGTTACATCTTGCAGAGGTAGTTTTGAGGAAAAATGTCCTTATGACTTGAGCCATGGTTCTACCAATAATTAAAAGATAGAAAGAAAAAAAAAAAAAGAGAGAGAGCGAGGGAGAGAAAGAAACTGTTACAGTGTAATTCAGATCATTTTAAAAAGCAAAATCAAGTGCAATTTTGTTTACAAATGGTATATATTAAAGATTTTTCTATTTCAGATGTACTTTAGAGAAAAATATTAGCTTAACTCTTTTGACATCTGCTATTGTGACACATCCCGTTGCTGGCAATGTGGTGCACACTCCAGAACTTTTAACTACTGTTTTGTAAGCCTCAAGGCAACATTGCAGACTCCAGACAGAGCTTTGTTTGCCTTCATTCACTGGGTGTTGCACTAGATGTAGCGAGGCACTCCGTCTAAGTGCTTGTGAATGAGCACCCTGTTAGAAACTCTGATTCTTCAAAAGCAGGAGCTAACACAAAGGAGACCGCTCCTTCTGGTTTAAGTTTTGCTGCATGAAGTAGTGTGGAAACCCTGGACTGCTGCTCATTCTTTAGGGTAACTGGTTCTTGTATCTGGTGTTGGTAAGAGACTGTTTATAAGAGACATCACAAGGTGATGGGATTCATTTGAAGCACTCTATTTCTGTTTTAATGGTTTTATCTACTTTTGCCTTTCAAGAGTTTTGTTCTACATAGAAAGTTCATGCCGTTTTTTAATATAAAAAATTTTAACAAAAAAAAAAAAAAAAAAAAAAAAAAAAAAAAAAACTAAAAAAGCAATCCTATTTACCATTGCAACAACAACAAAAAACACGACACCTAGGAATAAACTTAATCAAGAAGGCAAAAGACCTATACTTGGAAAACTATAGGACATTGAAAAAAGAAAAAACAGAAGATACAAACAAGTGGAAGAGTATATTGTATTCAGGGATTATAAAATTAACATAATTAAAATGTCCGTATTACCCAAAACAATCTATAAACTTAATATAGTCCCCATTAAAATACCAATGTCATTCTTTACAGAGCTAGAACTCCAAAAATTTACATGGAACCATAAAAGACCCAAAAACCTGTAGCAATCTTGAGAAAGAAAAACGAACTAAGAGAGATCACAATACCAGATATCAAACTATACTACAAAGCCATTATAACCAAAACATCCTGGTACTGGCACAAGAACAGGCATATAGGCTAATGGATCAGAACAGAGACCAAGAAATTGACAAACCATTACAATCAATTAATATTTGACAAAAGAGGCAAGGACATATAATAAAGACAGTCTCTTCAACAAATGGTGCTGGGAAAACTGGACAGATTCATGCAAAAAGATGAAGCTAGACCACCAACTTACACCATAAAAAAGAATAAACTCAAGGTGTATAAAAGACTTAAATGTAAGGCATGAAACCAGAAAAATCTTAGAGAGCATAGGTAGTAAAATCTCAGACATGTCACGTAGCAATATTTTTACTGATATAGCTCCTAGGGCAAAGGAAACTAAGGAAAAAAATAAACAAATGGAACTACATAAAAATAAAATGCTTCTGCATGGCAAAAGAAACCACCATCAAAATGAAAAGAGAACTCTCTGTATGGGAGAATATATTTGCCAAGGATACATCTAATAAGGGGTTAATATCCAAAATAGATACAGTACTCATACAACTCAACAAAAGGAAGGCAAAGAATCCAATTGAAAAAGTAAGAAGAAGACCTTTATCTTTCTTTGGCTTATTTTGATGGTTGGGGGGGAGGGTAGACTCATATAATGCTTTAAACAATAAAGAATTAAAAAAAAGAAGAAGAAGGTCTAAATAGACATTTCTCCAAAGAGGATATACAAATGGTCAAGAAACATGAAAAAAATGCTCAAACTCACTAATAATCAGAGAAATATAAATTAAAGCCACAATGAGATATCACCTCACACCTGTAAAAATGGCTACCATCAAAAAATCAACACACAACAAATGAAGACAAAGATTTAGATGCAGTGTTTCCCAAACTTTTGACATATGTGTACCCCTTCTATAATTTTCATAACGCTGAGTACCCCTCGTACTCATGAGAACGTAGAATTAGGAACAGCTAAGCACGATGCAGTGCATATCCCCACCAAACTCCGGTGCATCACGTACTCCCACCAAACTCTTCCCGTACCCCTGGAGGTACGTGTACCACACTTTGGGAAACATTGAAAAGGGAAGTCTAGTTCACTGCTGGTAGAAATGCAGATTGGTGCAGCACTATGGAAAATAGTATGGAGTTTCACAAAAAAAATAAAAATGGAACTTCCATTTGACCCAGCAATACCACTTTTGGTAATATATCCTTAAAAAAACCAAAACAATGATCAGAAAGAATACATGCACCCCTGTGTTCATATTTACAATAACTAATATTTTGAAACAGCCCAAGTGCCCAGCAATAGACAAATGAATAAACCTACTGTGGTATATTTACACCATGGAACTGTGCAGCAGTAAAAAAGAAGAATCTCTTACACTTTGAGACAGCATGGAGGGACCTGGAGATTATTAATGCTAAGCAAAATAAGCCAGTCAGACAAAGATAAGTATCACATGATCTCACTATATGTGGAATCTAATTAACAAAACAAACTGATTAATGGAATAGATCCAGAGACATGGAAGCATGTAACAGAGTGTGGAATCTCAGAAGAAGGCATGGGAGGGGGGGTAACCAAAGAACTTGTATGCATATATGCATAACCCATGGACACAGACAATAGGGTGATGAAGTCCTAGAGCAGGAGGCAGGGGCAGGCTGGAGGGGGTTAATGGGGGGAGGGGGAAAAGGGGACATAGGTAATACTTTCAACAATAAAGATATTTTTTTAAAAAATAATAGCTAAGGTTTGGAAACAGCCTAAGTGCCCATCAATAGATGCATGAATAAAAAATAAAAAAAACAACAACTGTAGGACATTTACACTATAGAATACTATGCAACTGTAAAAAAAGAGGGATCTCTTACCCTTTGGGATACCATGGTTGGACGTGTAAAATATTATGTGAAGTGAAATAAGCCAAACTGAGAGAGACAAATATCACATTATTTCACTTATTTGTGGAACCTAATGAATTGGCCTACAAAATGACACCTGAAGCATGGAGGCATGGAACATAACTTGTTATAGGTTGGGGAGACAAGAAGTGAGAAACCAAATAACTTATACACTTAGTGGCCCAGTGCACAAAATTACTGCACTTGGGGTGGGGGGACCCTCAGCCCAGCCTACACCCTCTCACAGTCCAGGAGCACTCAGGGGATGTCCGACTGATGGCTTAGGTCCATCCCCTGTGAGCACAAGCTGTCAGTCAAACATCCTTAGCTGTGAGCCCGGCTTTCTGTATGAGTGGCTCTCCCTCTGTGGGAGCACACTGACCATCAGAGGGCAGCTTCTGCATTGAGTTTCTGCCCCCTGGTGGTCAGTGCATGTCATAACAATTGGTCATTCTGCTGTTCAGTTGATTTGCATATTAGCCTTTTATTATATAGGATATGCCTAGCCCATTGACATGGGCAATAGTGTAATGAAGACCTATGGAGGTAGGGAGCGGCTGGGAGGAAGGAGAAGGAAGGGAGGTGGTGGGAAATGGGAGACACCTATAATACTATCAATAATAAAAATATATATTTTGAAAAATGGCAACAGCCAACATAACAACAAAAAATAAATAAACTGATTAATAAAATAGAAACAGCCATTAATGTTTCATTAATAAAATGAAACAGACTCACAGCTGTCAGATTGAAGAGGGGACCAGGATGTAAAAGGTGATGGGATTAAGCAAAAAACACAAACAAAATCTCATAGATGCAGATGGATTATATATATACTACAGGCCCTATGCACAAAATTCTTGCAAGAGTAGGCCTTCCCTTCCCCTGGCTGCTGGGACCTGGGCTTCCCTCCGGCCACCAGCAGGCACCCAGGACCCGGGCTTCCCTCACAGCCCTGGCTTCATCTAAAAGGTCACCCAGAAGAATGTCCAGTTTAATTAGAATATTATGCTTTTATTATTATAGATAAGCCACCTGAGCTTCAAACCATTTTGTGAGGTATGAATGATAGGGATTATTAGTGTATAGTAATCCCTATAAATAAGATAGATTAAATGATGTTCTAAGTCATCCAACTGTAAGTGGCAGTGGTAGACATTTTACCTAGGTCTGCTATACACAAAACCTCTGCTCCTTTCATTTTTCCCATGTTCTTTCTTTTCAGACCCACTATGGAATAAAGCAATACTGCTTCTCAATTACCCATGCTGCATGAAGCAAGCATTCTGCTCTTTTGGAGATTGTGAAGATTACCAGCTTCCAACAGCTACAAGAAAAGAGACAGGGTATAAGAATTTCTACTCCAAAGCATCCCATCCCATAAGTGTGAAAGGTGAGGCCTGAATTCTTGGAGGGATAAATGAATTTTATCTTCATTCCAGAGAACCAACCTAAATGTTTGAAGAACTTACCATAGGAGCAAGATGAGACTTTGAGAGGGATGTAGAAATCAGCCCAGGAGCCTTAAGTCTTTGCTCTCCTTTTAACTCTGTTTGCTCTTCTATCCCCACTAGCCCTTCTGTATTGTCATTTAATAATTGGAGTGTATGGCAAGAAGGACTGTAAGAAGAGCTAGAAGTGGTTTCATGCAACAGTGAAATCTACACAGTGAATGAAGGGAGAATTAGGTATACAGAAGCATTAGGGGGTTTTGTGGTTTCTGTAAGTGAAAGAAACTGCTAATGCTAATAAAATTTGGATATCTGTCTTATAGGAAGTTTGACAAGGAGTATGGACTGCAGTGACCCATGGGAACTGTGTCCGTATCTAGCTTCTCAACCTGAGCTTTTGTATTCCTGGAGAAGTTTACCCTAAGGATGTTCTGAACGACAGTAGAGGTTGGTAAAAGAATTGTAAAGATGTTTGTAGATCTATTAAAAATATAGTCTAGAATGTAGGCCAGCAAACACAGAGAAGGGAACCAGGAGGGTAAGAGAGATAAGAAGAGGCCTACTATGGTAAGAACAAATATCAATCATCAAACCCATAAGTTTGTCATATTGGAATGACACTCTAACCAACTAAGCTACCTAGCCAGAACAGTACCAGTTCTTTACAAACTCTTCCAAAAAAATAGAAGTTAAGCAGAAACTTTCCAACCCATTATATAAGGCCAATATTACCCTGATACCAAAATCGAACAAAAACATCACACAAAATGAAAAATATAGGCCAATATTTCTTATGAATATAGAGACAAAAATCCTCAATAAAACACTAGCAAACAAAATCCAGAAACATCTAAAAAGAATTATATATAATGATCAATTGGGATTTATACCCAGAATACAAGGTTTACATACCAAGTCAATTAATGTTCTACAATATCAATAAAATAAAAAGTAAAAGGGCATTACTATCACAATAGACAAAGAAAAATCTTTTGGCAAAATAAAATAACCTTTCTTAATAAAAAGCACTCAGCAAATTTGGAATAAAAAAAAAAACACTTTTCAATCTGATACATGGCATTAAAAAAAACTAGCTAACATTGTATGTAATGGTGAAATATTGGATGTTTTCCTTCTAAAATTAGGAACAGGACAAAAATGTCTGCTCTTGCCTTTTCCATTCAATATTGTGCTTGAGGTTTTAGAAAGACAACTAGGCAAGAAAAATAAACAAAATAAATCCATATTGGAAAAGAAGAATAAAACTATTCTATTCAGAGGTGATGTGATTTTGTACATAAAACATCATAAGGAATTCACAAAATGTATCAGGACTAACAAACAAGTTCAAGAATCTCAAAAAGAAAATGGTAGTGGGAGAGTGGGAAGAGATTAACCAAATAATTTATATGCATATATGCATTACCTATGGACACAGAAAATAAGGCAGTGAAGGCTTGGGATAGGGCAGAAACCAAGAGGAGAGAGACAGTAGGGGGAAGGGGAGGATCACTGGTAATACTGTCAACAATAAAGATTTTTAAAAAAAATTCAGGGGCCAGAGGAAATGGCGGCAGAATAGACATATGTGTTCCCAGGCTTGTCCTGGAGCAGAAAGAAAGGACAGCTGAGGGTCACATGGGGAGTGTTTGTTGGCAATGTAAGGGACAGCTAAACTTCAGGAGAAGGTGGGAAACAGCTAGATGAGGTTCCCCTGACCGGACAGCCCCCACTGTGGCTGGGTCCCCTCCTGGAGCTACAGGCCCAGACATGGAGAACACGCCATTTTGAAAGGGAAAGTGAATCTTATTGTAAGCCTGAAAATCCACAACTGCAATAACCACTAAACAGCTGCAAACCCCAGAACACCTGTCCCCAATTGGCACAAACATGCGGATTCAAAGGGGCTCTTCACTCCACCACTGAAAGGTCAGATTTCGCATGGGATAACGAGAGAGAACAACATAACCAGACATCTGGAGAAGAGAGACCATGGGGAGAAAAAGAAATAGCCCACATATGAAAGAAAAGCAGGCATCACCAGAAAAGGAAGTAAACAAATTAGAGGCAAGCAACCTATCAGAAAAAGAATTCAGAGAAATGATCATAAGGTGGCTGAAAAGAATGGAAGGCAAATTCGAAAATATAGTAAGAACCAAGAGGAAATGAAGAAGAACCAAGAAGAAATGAAAATGACATCGCTACTGTTAAGAACTCAATAGAAAGCATCAAGAGTAGATCAGAAGAAGCAGAGGACTGCATCAATGAGCTAGAAGACAAGATGGGGGGAAATACCCAATTGGAGCAACTTCTAGAAAAACAAAATTAAAAAGCAGGAGAGCCTAAGGGAATGTTGGGACAACACAAAATAAAACTACATCTGCATAATAGCAGTTCCAGAAGGAAAAAAACTGAGCAAGGAATAGAAAACCTGTTTGAAGAAATAATGATAGAAAGATTCCCTGATATAGGGAAGAAAAAAAAACAAAAAAACCCACACAAATCCTTAGAAGCTCACAGACTCCCAACCAAAATGAACCCCAAAAGACCAATGCCAAGGCATATTATATTTAAATTGGCAGACACCAATGACAAAGTAATAATCTTAAAAGTGGCCAGAGAGAGATGGAAAGTAACATACAAAGGAAACTCCATCAGACTAGCAACTGATTTCTCAACAGAAACTCAACAGGCCAGAAGGGAATTGAATGAAATATACAAAGTCATACAAAGGAAGGGTCTGAATCCAAGAATACTACACCCAGCATGTCTATCAATAAAAATTAAAGGTGAAATCAGGAGCTTCACAGAAAAAAAAAAAAAAAAAAAAAAAAGACTAAGGGAATTTATCACAACCAAACCAGCAATGCAAGAAATGCTAAAGGGTATGCTGTAAAAAAATAAATAAATAAATAAAAGAAAGAACGAAAGAATGAAAGAACGAAACAAAGAAAGAAAGAAAGAAAGAAAGAAAGAAAGAAAGAAAGAAAGAAAGAAAGAGGAAGAAAGAAAGAAATAGAAAGTGAAGAAGGAACACAGGGGTATAGAATAAAAACGGCAACAAATAAGTACCAATGAATAATAACTTTAAATGTAAATGGATTAAATGCCCCAACCAAAAGACATAGGGTAACAGATTGGATAAGAAAACAAAAACCACCGAAACCGGTTTGGCTCAGTGGATAGAGCATCAGCCTGTGGACTGAAAGTTCCCAGGTTCGATTCCGGTCAAGAGCATGTACTTTGGTTGCCGGCACATCCCCAGCAGGGGGTGTACAAGAGGCAGCTGATCAATGTTTCTCTCTCATCAATGTATCTAAGTCTCTATCCCTCTCTCTTTCTCTCTGTAAAAAATCAATAAAATATATTTAAAAAAAAAAAAGAAAACAAAAACCATATATCTGCTGTCTACAAGAAAACCACCTCAGAAAAAAAGACACACACAGACTGAGGCAGAAGGGATGGAAAAACTTTTCCCAGGCAAATGTAAATGAAAGAAAAGCTGGTAGGCGAATCAAAATGAAAAAAAAAGAAAAAAAAAAAAAAAAAAAAAAAAAAAAAGCTGGGGTAGCAATGCTTATATCTGACAAATTAGATCTCAAAGCCAAAGGACATAACAGGAGATAAGGAATGACACTTCATAATAATAAAGGAAGCAATCCAACAAGAAGAAATAACTCTGGTAAACATATATGAACCCAAATACAGGAGCAAGCAAATACATAAAAAATAAACAAATAAATAAATAACCAACCAAAAAAAAAAAAAAACCCACAAAAACTGGAGAATATCAAGGGAGAGATTGAAAGCATTACATTTATAATAGGAGACTTTCATACCCCACAATCACCATTGGACAAATCCTATAAACAAAAAATCAGCAAAGAAACATCAACCCTAAATGAATCACTAGACCAGATGGAATTAATTGACATCTTCAGAACATTTCACCTCAAAGCCACAGAATATACATTCTTCTCAAGTGCACATGGGTCATTTTCAAAGATAGACCATATTTTGGGACATAGGTAAAGTTTCTTCAAATTCAAGAAGATAGAAATCATATCAAGCATCTTCCCAGATCACAGTGGCATAAAACTGGAAATCAATTAGAATAAAAACAACTCAAAGAAATAAGACACATGGAGAGAGATCCAAGATGGCTGCGCCGAGGTGAACACCTTGCCGCAGCCGCACACAACAATTTCAATAAAATAGAACTAAACTATAAAACGGACATTGCCCAGAACTACAGGAAGGTTGACTGACTGGAAATTCTTCAGCGAGAAGCAAGGAGAAAACCAGAAGGAGGCGCGGAGGAGCTGGAAAAGCCCAAGGTATGGAGACACAGAGCGCGGAGAGGACGAAGCCTGAGAGGAGGGAGGCCGAGTGCCTGGCAGGCATTCCCAAGCGGGAAGGAGATAAAACTCCGACTGTGCTGGGCCCCCGACTGCTCTGAACCCCAGTTTTAGGCCAGACCCCGGGGACTCAGGCTCAGCCATAGGGAGGTGGGCTGTAAGGCAGAACCCCGGGGAGAGGCGAAAGGAGGTCCCGGAGGCGCGCACACTGTGCACAGAGAAGGGACGGTCAGCTGTGCCATGGGATTGCCCTGACAGGAGGGAGACTGGGGCTCCAGACTGCTCTGAACGCCACCTCCAACTCCACTTCCAACTGAACTGAACCCCAATACTGGGCTCATTGTGGGAAAGCATAGACTGTTTGGCAGCAGGCGAAAATCAAGGGCACCTTTCTCTCAGAGGCGCCGGCAGCGAGCACTGAAGGACCCGCATTGGGCGGGGCTGACGGAAGCCAAAGCTGCAGGCTCCACCCTGAAACCCTGTCCCATCTGTAACTGTGAAATGCGACAACAAAATAGATCACAAACGAAAGAAATGGAGGACAAAAAGCGTCTGGATATAGAGTTCAAATCTACGCTTATAAGGTTTTTCAAGAATTTCCTAGAAAAGATGGATAAGACCTATGAGGACATGAAAAGAGATCAACTAGAATTAATAAGGAGTCAACAAGAAATGATAAGGGATCAACAAGAAATAAAGAATACATTGTCTGAAATAAAAAATATTTTACAGAGTCCTAAAAACAGAAGGGAAGATCGCAAGAATCAAGTCAAAGATTTGGAACATAAAGAGCCAGAAGATACTCCTCCACAGAAGCTAGAAGGCAAGAGAATCCAGTAAATTGAAGATAATGTAAGAAACCTCTGGGACAACTTCAAGCGAACCAACATCAGAATTATGGGGGTCCCAGAAGATGAGAGAGAGCAAGATATCGAAAACATACTGAAAGAAATAGTGACAGAAAACTTCCCCCACCTGGTGAAAGAATTAGACTTACAAGTCCAGGAAGTGCACAGCACTCCAAACAAAAGGAATCCAAAGAAGACCACACCGAGACACATCATTATTAAAATTCCAAGAGCAAAAGACAAAGAGAGAATATTAAAAGAAGCAAGAGCAAAGAAGGTAGTTACCTATAAAGGAGCACCTATACGATTGTCATCTGACTTCTCAACAGAAACCATGCAGGCCAGAAGGGAATGGCAAGAAATATTCAAGGTGATGAATAGCAAGAACCTACAGCCAAAAATAATCTACCCAGCAAAGCTATCACTCAGAATCGAAGGCCAGATAAAGAGCTTCACTAATAAAAAAAAAAGCTAAAGGAGTTCATCACCGCCAAACCAGAATTATATGAATTGCTGAAGGGGGTTCTTTCAGAAGAGAAAGTAAACAAAGATAAAAATTATGAACAACAAATACGTAACTATCAACAAGTGAATCTAAAAAACAAGGAAATTAAAAAAGTCTGATGAACAATATTAACTGTTGAATATAATAGAATCAGAGGTATGGAAGGGGAGTGAACTTGAAGAGGGGGGCATGGGAAGAGACTGAACATAAACTGTGCACCTATGAATGAGGACAATGGGGAGAGGGGAAAGGGCAGAGGGTGGGGTGGGAACCTGGTGGAGGAGAGCAATGGTGTGGGGGGGGGGGAAGGAACATTTGTAATAATATGAACAATAAAAACTTATTTAAAAAATTAAAAAATAAAAAGAAATAAGACACATGGAGACTAAATAGCATGGTATTAAACAATGATTGGGTTACCAGAGAGATCAAGGAAGAAATAAAAAACATCATGGTAACAAATGACAATGAAAACAAACAATCCAAAATCTCTGGGACACAGCAAAAGCAGTCTTGAGAGGGAAGTTCATAGCTCTACAAGCCTACTGCAAAAAAAACCAAGAAACAATGATAATAAATTACCTAACCCTACAACTCAAAGAGTTAGAAAGAGAGCAATGAGAAAGGTCCAGTGTAAGCAGAAGGAAGGAAATAATAAACATCAGAGTGGAGATAAACAAAATAGAGACCCAAGAAACAATATAAAAGATCAACAAAACCAAGAGCTGGTTCTTTGAAAGGACAAACAAAATTGATGAACCTCTAGCCAGGCTCACCAAGAATGAAAAAGAGAGGATGCAAATAAACAAAATCAGAAATGAAAGAGGTGAAATAACAACTGATCCCGCTGAGATAACTAAGGGTTGTTAAAAAAAAAAAAATACTACAACTCTATTCCAATAAACTAAACCACCTGAAAGAAATGGACATATTCCTAGAAAAATACAACTTTCCAAAACTCAATCAGGAAGAATATAAATATCTCAATAGGCTAATAACTATGGAAGAAATTGAAGCAGTCATAAAAAAGCTTCCAGCAAACAAAAGCCAAGGGCCAGACAGCTTCACAGGGGAGTTTTACCAAACATTCAAAGAAGAACTAAAACTTATCCTCCTCAGATTATTGAAAAAAATCAAGAGGAAGGAACACTTCCAAGCTCCTTCTGTGAAGCCAGTATCACCCTAATACCAAAACCAGATAAAGACAACACAGTGAAAGAGGCCAATATCCCTCACGAACAGAGATGACAAAATTCTATCAAATAGGCCCCAGCAGTACATCAGAAAGACTATGTACACCATGACCAAGAAGGATTTATCCCACGAATGCAAGGATGGTACAATATCCACAAATCAATAAATGTGATACATCACATAAACAACTTGAGAGATAAAAATCACAGTCATATCAATTGATGCAGAAAAAATATTGACAAAATCCAACATCCTTTCTTGATAAAAACTCTCAACAAGGTGGGAATAGAAGGATCATACCTCAACATAATAAAACCTACATATGATAATCCCAAAGCTAACATCATCCTCAATGGGCAAAACTTAAACCATTTCCCCTAAGAACAGGAACAACACAGGGATGCCCACTCTCACCACTCCTATTCAACATAGTACTGGAAGTATTACCCATTGCAATTAGACAACAAGAAGAAATAAAATGCATCCAAATTGGAAAAGTGGAAGTAGAGCTGTCCTTATTTGCAGATGACATGATATTGTACATAAAAAAACACACACACAAAAAACTCCATCAAAAAAGTAATAGATTTAATATATGAATTTGGCAATGTAGCAGGATACAAAATTAATGCCAAGAAATCTATGGCCTTTCCATACACCAATATTTAACTTACAGAAAGAGAGACTTAAAAAGCAATCGCATTTAACATAACACTGAAAAAATTAAGATACCTAGGAATAAACTTAACCAAGGAGATTAAAAAACCTATATGCGGAAAACTACAGGACACTGAAAAAAGTGATAGAGGAAGATATGAACAGACGGAAGAATATTCCATGTTCATGGATTGGTAGAATCAACATAATTAAAATGTCCATATTACCCAAAGCAATCTATAGATTCAATGCATTCCCCATTAAAATACCAAGGGCATATTCCACAGACATAGAAAGAATTCTCCAAAAATTCATGTGGAATTTTAAAAAGACCCCAAATACCAACTGCAATCCTGTGAAAGAAGAACAAAATAGGTGGGATCTCAATACCATATTTCAAGCTGTATTACAAAGCCACTGTTTTCAAAAGAGCCTGGTACTTGCACAAGAAAAGACATATATATCAATGGAATAGAATGGAGAATCTAGATATCGACACAAACCACTATGCTCAATTAATATTTGACAAAGGAGGCATGAATATAATAGAGTCAAGACAGTCTCTTCAAAAAATGGTGTTGGGATAATTGGACAGATAAATGCAAAAAAATGAAACTAGATCACCAACTTACACCATACATAAAAATAAACTCAAAGTGGATACAGGACTTAAATCATTAGACCACCATATAAATACTAGAGGAATCCACAGGCAGTAAAATCTCAGACATATACCAAAAGAACTTATTCACTGATACTGCTCCTAGGGCAATAGAAGCTAAAGAGAAAATAAACAAACGGGACTACATCAAAATAAAAAGCTGTTTCACAGCCAAAGAAACCATCAACAAAACAACAAGAAAGCCCACTATATGGGAGAACATATTTTCAAATGTTATCACTGATAAAGGATTAATCTCCAACATCTATAGGCAGCTTATACAATCTAATAAAGAGAAGATAAATGATCCAATAAAAAAAATGGGCACTAGATCTATATAGAATCTTTTCAAAAGAAGACAGAAGGAAGGCCAAGAGACACATGAAAACATGCTCATAGTCACTATCTGAGATGTGCAAATCAAAATGACAATGGGATACCATCTCACACCTGTCAGAATGACTATCATTAAAAAATGACAAGTGTTGGGAAGTATGTGGAGAACAAGGAACACTCATGCACTGCTGGTGGGAATGCAGACTGGTGCAGCTACTGTGGAGAACAGTATGGTTTCCTCATGAAAATGAAAAATGGAACTCCCATTTAACCCAGTAATCCCACTCCTAGGAATATATCCTAAGAAACTAGAAACACCAATCATTAAGGATATATGCACCCCTATGTTCACAGCAGCACAATTGACAATAGCTAAGATTTGGAAACAGCCTAGGTGCCTCTCAGCATATGACTGGATCAGAAAACTATGGCACATCTACACAATGGAATACTATGCTGCCATAAAAAAGAAGGAATTCTTACCGTTTGCAACAACTTGGAAGGAATTGGAGAACATTATGCTAAGTGAAATAAGCCAGTCAATGAAAGAAAAATACCACACGATCTCACTCATTTATGGATAATAAAGAACATTATAATCTGATGAACAAAAAGATATAGAGACAATAAAGCATCAAACAGATTGTCAAATTACAGTGGGAAGTTTAGGGAGAGGTGGGGGAGATAAGAGATCAACTGAAGGACTTGTATACATGCATATAAGCATAACCAATGGACATAAAACACTGGAGAGTGAAGGCATATATGGGAGTGGAGTGAGGGGGGCAATGTTAAGATATATACACACATAATACCTTAATTAAAAAATGAAAAAAAATACCAGCAGAATATTTTACAGATCTAGAACAAATGCTCTAAAATGTATATTTAACCAAAAAAGATCCAAAATAGCCAGAGCAAAATTGAGAAAGAAAAATAAATTTGGGGAGAAACCAATATGGCACATAGGTAAACATCTAATCTGCTGCTTCATACAACAATTTCAAAAATACAATTAAAAGACAAAACAGGCATCATCCAGAACCACAGGAAAGCTGACTGACTGGAAATTCTACAACAAGGAAAGAGAAAATCACAAGGAAAATCAGAGGAGCTGTAAAAGCCTGAGGTACAGAAACATGGGCATGCATGCGGAGAAGACAGAGCTGGAGAGAACGGGGCTGCTGAGTGCCTGGCTGGTGTTCTCTAGTGGGAAGGAGATAAAAGCTCCAGATTGCGCTGATCCCTAGTTCCTACTGCACTGAACCCTAGTTCCAGGTGAGACTCTGGGGACCCAGGCTCATATGGGGAGAATCTGGGCTATAAGGAGGAAACTCAGGGGCTCGACGAAAGGCAGAGCTCTGGAGATGCGCTCGTGAATACTCACAGAGGACAGACTGTTGACTGTGCCGCTGGATTGCCCTTGTGGGAAGGAGACAAAAGCTCCAGACTATGCTGAACCCCAGTTCTGGGCAAGAATCTGGGAATCCAGATTCATTGGGGGAGAGACTAGACTGTCTGGCAGCGGGCAAAACTCAAGGGTGCCTTTCTCTCAGACATGCTTGCAGCGATAGGGCAGGGCTGACAGAAAGCCAAGGCTGTAGGCTCTACCGTGAAACTCCGCCCCATCCAAGCTGAGCACAGAGGCTTTTGCAATTTTGCAAGTCTAGTCGAATAAGGCTGTCTCCTGGCATAAACACAGCTGATCCTCACAGCCAATTGGCCTGGAGGTCAACTCCTCCCACTGATACCAACAACAATCAAGACTTACCTACAACAAGGCTGTACACACAGTCCAAAAAGAGGTGCAACAAGAGTGTCCATCTCTGGTAACTGGGGAGGCTGATACACTGGCCCATATAGGACACCTAGCACACAAAGCTACCCTACCCATTCAGGAAAGCAGCGAAAATGCGGAGGCAAAGAAACAGATCACAAACAAAATAAATGGAGGAAAACAAACAAATGGAGATAGAGTTCAAAACCACAGTTATAAGGTTTTTCAAGAATTTCCTAGAAAAGGCCAATAAATTTAGTGAGACCCTCAAGAATATGAGACCCTCGAGGATATGGAAAAGGACCAACTAGATTAAACATACAATGACTGAAATAAGAAATATTACACAGACACCCAACAGCAGACTAGAGGAACTCAAGAATCAAATCAAATATTTGAAATACAAAGAAGCAAAAATCACTCAACTGGAAGAGCTTAAAGAAAAAAGAGTCCAAAAATTTGAAAATAGTGTAAGAAGCCTCTGGGACAACTTCAAGCATACCAACTTCAGAATAAATGGGGGTGTCAGAAGAAGAGAGAGAGCAAGATACTGAAAACATATTTGAAGAAATAATGACCAAAAACTTCCCCCACCTGGTGAAAGAATTAGACTTACAAATTCAGGAAGGGCACAGAACCCCAAATAAAAGGAATCCAAAAGGACCATACCAAGACATATCATAATTAAAATGCCAAGAGAAAAAAAAAAAGAGAGAGAGAGAGAGAGAGAGAATTAAAAGCAGCAAGAGAAAAACAGTTAATTACCTACAAGGGAGCACCCATACGATTGTCAGCTGATTTTTCAATAGAAACAATGCAGTCCAGATGGTAGTGGCAAGAAATAATTAAAGTGATGATTAGCAAGAACCTACAACCAAGAGTACTCTACCCAGCCAAGCTGACATTCAGAACTGAAGGTCAGCTAAAGAACTTCACAGATAAGAAAAAGCTAATGGAATTCATCAACATCAAACCAATATTTTATGAAATGCTGAAAAGTATTCTTTAAGAAGAGGAAAAAGAAGAAAAAGTAAAGATAAAAATTATGAACAACAAATACATATCGATCAACAAGTGAATCAAAATCAAGTGAATTAAAAATCTGATGTACAGAATAAACTGGTGAATATAATAGAATCAGGGGCATAGAAAGGGAGTGGACTGACATCTCAGGGGGAAAAGGGTGTAGGGGGTGCAAGAAGAGACTGGACAAAAATCGTACATCTATGGATGAGGACAGTGGTGGGGGAGAGGTAAGGGAAGAGGGTGTGATGGGATCCAGGTAGAAGGGAACTATTGGGGGAAAAGGAGGAACAACTGTAATAATCTGAACCATAAAGATTTATTTTAAAAATTGGAGGAATTGCAATACCAGATATCAAATATGCTACAAAGCCACTGTAATCAAAACAGACTGGTAGTGGCACAAGAGCAGGCATACAGATCAATGGAACAGAACAGAGACTCCAGAAATTGACCTAAGCCATTATACTCAATATTTTAGAAAGGAGGCATGAATATATAGTGGAGTCAAGACAGTTTCTTCAATAGATGATGTTGGGAAAATTGGACAGACACATGCAAAAAAAAAAATGAAACTAGATCACCAATATACACCATACACAGGAATAAACTCAAAATAGATAAAAGACTTAAATGAAACCATAAAAATCCTAGAAGAAACCATAGGCAGCAAAATCTATGATATCTCTCATAGCAAATGTTTACTATACATGTCCTAAAGCAAAGGAAGATAAGGAGACAATAAATAAATGGGACTACACCAAAATAAAAAGCTTCTACACTGCAAAAGAAACAATCAAGAAAACAAAAAGAGAGCTTATTGTATGGTAGAACATATTCAGCAATGATACATCTGATAAAGGGTTAATATCCAATGAATATAAGGAACTCATATATCTTAACAAAAAGGAAGACAAAGAATCCAATTGAAAAACAAGCAAAGGACTTAAATAGACACTTCTCCAAATTGGACATACAGATGGCCAAGAGACATGAAAAAATGCTCAAAGTCACTGATCATCAGAGAGATACAATTTAAGACAACAATGAAGTATCACCTTATACCTGTCAGAATTGCTACCAATAGTAAATCAACAAATGACAAGTGCTCGCAAGGATGTGGAGAAAAGGGAACCCTAGTACACTGCTGGTGGGATTGCCTTCTGATGTAGCCATTACTGGAAATAGCACAGTTTCCTCAAAAAAATTAAAAATGACACTGCCATTTGACCCAGTGATCCCACTTCTTGGAATATCTCCTGAGAAACCTGAAACACTAATCATAAAGAATATATGTACCCCTATGTTCATAACAGCACAATTTACAATAGCTAAGATCTGGAAACAGCCAAAGTACGCATCAGTACTGTGGTACATTTATATGATGGAATATTATGCAGCAGTAAAAAAGAAGGATCTCTTACCCTTTGAGACTGCATGGAGGTATCTGGAGATTATTATGCTAAGTGAAATAAATCAGTCAGAGAAAAACAAGTATCACATGATCTCACTCATATTTGGAATTGAATGAACATAATAAACTGATTATCAAAATAGATCCAAAGGCATAGAAGCGTAGTACAGACTGCAGAATATCAAACAGGTGGGGGAGGTTGGGGGAGTGGAAAGTGGTCAACCAAAGAACTTGTATGCATATATGCATAACCCATGGACACAGACAATAGTGTGGTGACTATCTGGGATGGATGGTGGCTGCAGGCTAAAATAGATAAATGGGGGTGGAAGAAAGAGGACATATGTAATTCTTTCAACAATAAAGATTTAAAAATAAGAAATAAAATGTAAAAATGAGATTTTAAAAAAGCACATTTTTATTTATTTAAGATAGGAAGGGAGATGTACAGAGAGCTAGATACATCAATGATAAGATAGAATTATTGATTTGCTTGCATGCCCCCCACTTTTCATGGAGTCCACAACCTCAGGCATGTGCCCTGACTGGGAATCAAACCATGACACCCTGGTTCATAGGTCTGTGCTCAACCCTGAGCCACACTGTTCAGGCATGAGATTTTAAAAAAAAAAAAAGAAAAAGATTCTTTATCTGAGAAGTAACAGTGCTAAGACATGAACATAGGTTTCTACCTGTAATGCCTGTGTTCAATCATCAACAAATCAACAAACAATAAGTGCTGGTGAGGATGCAGAGAAAAAGGAACCTTCATGCACTGCTAGTGGGAATGCAGACTGGTGCAGCCACTGTGGAGAACAGCATAGAGTTTCCTCACAAAACTAAAAAGGGAACTCCCATTTGACCCAGTAATCCAACTTCTAGGAATATATCCCAAGAAACTAGAAACACCAATCACAAATTATATATGCACCCCTATGTTCATAGCAGCACAATTTGCAATAGCTAAGGTTTGGAAACAGCCTAAATGCCCATCAACTGATGAGTGGATTAGAAAACTATGGTACATCTACACAATGGAATACTATGCTGCTATAAAAAAAGAAGGAATTCTAACCATTTGCAGCAGCATGGATTGACATGGAGAGCATTATTTTATGTGAAATAAGCCAGGCAATAAAAGAAAAATACCACATGATCTCACTCATTTATTGAAAATAAAGAACATTGTAACCTGATGGACAAAAAGATAGATACAGAGACAATAAAGCATCAAACAGACTGTCAAATTACAGCAGGAAATTGGGGGAGTGTTGGAGAGCGGGGGAAAGAGATAAAAAGAAGGGCTTGTATGCATGCATATAAGCACAACCAATGGATACAAGACACTGAGGGAGTGGGATGAGGGCATGCAATAGGGGTTAAGGGAGGCTGAGGGAAGGTCAATGGAGAAAAAAAAGGAGATATATGTACTACTATATGTAATACTTTAAACAATAAAAAAAAACTGCAGTAACCAACCTTAAAGAAATGGAGGTCTATGAACTGTCAGATAAAGAATTCAGAATTATCCTCTTTAGAAACAACTAAACAAAGGTAGGAAAAGAGTTCATGAACAAAGTGAGAAGTTTGATGACAAAATAGCAACCATCAAAAGAAAACACAAAACACAGAAGGGGTGGAGTTGGAAGAAGGCATAGAGGGGAAAATGAAATAAACATTTTAAAAGTTTAAAAACAAAACAAAATCACATAATCATATCAATAGATACAGAAAAAAAAACACTCAACAAAATTCAGCATCCATTCATGATAAAAATTCTCAGCAAAGTGGAAATAGACGGAACCTACCTTAAAGTTATAAAGGACATATTTGAGAAACCCACAGCCAATATCATACACAATGGGCAAAAACCTACAAGTGTTTTCTGTAAAATCAAGAATAAGACATGAAGGTTTGCTTTCAGCACTCTTATTTAACATAGTATTGCAAGTCCTAGCCACAGTGAACAGAAAGAAAGAAAGAAAGAAAAGAGAGAGAGAGAGAGAGAGAGAGAGAGAGAGAGAGAGAGAGAGAGAGAGAGAGGAGAGAAGAAAGAAAGAAAGAAAGAAAGAAAGAAAGAAAGAAAGAAAGAAAGAAAGAAAGAAAGAAAGAAAGAAAGAAAGAAAAAGAAAGAAAAATTTGAAAGGAGGAAGTATAACTCTCATTATTTGCAGATGACATAGAAAACCCTAGAGATTCCATGAAAAATAAAAGGGAACCTTAGTACACTGCCGGTGGGAATGCAGACTGGTACAACCATTATGGAAAACATTTTGAAGTTTTCTCAAAAACTTAAATACGGATTTGCCATTTGACCCAATGATTCCACTTCTAGGAATATATCCTAAGAAATCAAAAGCAGTGACCCTGAGCCACAGGTCCTGCACAATGCAGCCCACAACAATATTGTGATTGGCCTCATCAGGAACCAGGTAGTGTACCCGGTGGCTCCCGATCTTCTGATGAGTGAAGAGCAGAAGCAAGAGCAGCAAAAATCGGGCTTCCTTGTCACCTGATCCTGAAGGTAACATCATACCTTGGTCATAAGTTCAAGACCAACATATTTTTCTAAAGAAGAGCAAGAAGGAAGATTAAAAATAATGGCAGAGTAAGTAGATGCTACACAGGCATGCTACTAGGAACAAACTGGAATTACAACTAAAACACAGAAAAACTTCCTGAATAATCAACAGAAAACTCACAGGAGAGAACCCTGATACCTGAGGAGTGAAAGTGGAGACCGTGTAGAGACTGCTAGAAGGAGCATATGCATGAAAGTTCTAGCTAGGTCCACAGATAGCAAGTGAAGTCCCAGAGAGATATCTTAACTTGGGAGAATTACCACTGAGAATTCTTAGGTCTAATCACCAGTCTGGAGTCCTCAGCAAAGAGCACCAAAGCTGACGTGGATACCCATATAACGGCTGGCTGTGAAGAGCAGTGCAGGGCTGTCTGCCAGGGAGTGAAAGCTCAAAATTTAGGCACCCTCTTAAAGGGCCAATTTCCCTGAGGATCCATCCACCATGCACTACGGCAGAGGGAGAGTGAAATGGTTGGAAGCTGTGAGAAAAGAAACCATGACTAGAAACTCAGGGGATAGAGCTCAGAAGGACACACTAAGTTTTCTGGGCTGAGCCATTTCCTCGTGCAGCAGAAGACATATTTCCCACATAGACATTTGCCTTGGGGGGAGCGGGGGGAGACAGTTGACACACCTTATTGAAAAACACCTTCCCTTGAAGCCACTTAAAAGATTAAAAATAGCAATTAGCTCCCAGGCAGAAAAAACTGCCCCACCCTATTGAAAAAAATCTTTCGACACTTGAGAATGATTGCCTGGGGGCAATTCAAGTCAAAATTCTATCAGTTTGTAGGCAGAGGCTATCTCTGGAGGCTTTGAATCTTTGCCTGATCTAATTAGTCAGAAATAGCCTTAAACTTTATCCTGCACTACAGATTCAGAGGTATATAGGCTCTACCTAATACATAGTTACAAACCCAAACAGACAGCCAAAATGAGAAGACAATGAAACAATTCCTAAATGAAAGAACTAGAGAATTCTCCAGAAGAAGGGATAAATGGAAACAGATAAGAAATTTTTCTAAAACAGCATTCAGAGTAATGATGGTAAAGATGCTCAACAGCATAAAAAAAGATATAGTAACTATGAAAAAAAAACAGTGTGAGATAAAGAATGACTTAACACAAGTAAAAAACATATTGCAAGGAATACACAGCAGATTAGGGGAAACGGAGGATCAAATCAATGAATTAGAAGACAGAGTTGAAAATATTCACTCAATCAGAAAAGCAAAAAGAAAAAACAATTATAAAACCGGAGGGCAGATTAAGGGAGCTGTGGGACAATGTGAAACATAACAATATTGAAATACCAGGTGTGCCCAAAGAGGCAGAAAAGAAGAAAGGCATAGAAAAGATGTTTGAAGAAATAAAAGCAGAAAACTTCCCTAACTTGGTAAAGGAAAATTCACACAAGTTCAGGAGGCACAGAGAATCCCCAAACAAGAAGAATCCAAACAGACCCATGCCCAGACACATCATAATTAAAATGCCAAAAATTAAAGACAAAGAGCAAATCTTAAAGGCAATAAAAGAAAAGAAAACTGTTACCTACAAAGGAGTTCCAATAAGGCTGACACCAGATTTCTCATTAGAAACTCTACAGGCCAGAAGGGAGTGGCATGAAATACTCAAGGTAATGGAAAGCAAGGATCTGAGACCAAGATTATTATATCCAGCAACACTATCATTCAAAGTAGACAGTCAAATAGTTTCCCAGACAAAAAAAAAGGGGAGGGGGGCCCTAAAGCAGTGTATCACCACCAAGCCAGAATTTTAAGAAATGCTAAAGGGATTGTTGTAATGAGAAGAAGAAACAGAGAGAGAAACCTAGTCATATAGAATTAAAATAGCAATAAATAAGTACCTATCAATAATAACCCTAAATGTAAATGAATTAAATGTTCCAATAAAAAGGCATAGGGTAGCTGAATGGATACAAAAATATGACACAACTATATGCTATTAGAAGAGACCCACCTCAAAACAAAAGACACACAGAAGATGAGAGTGAAGGAATGGAAAAAAAAATTTCCATGAAAATCTGTCAAAATAGACTTTAAAATAAAGGCCATCACAAGAGACAACAAAGGTCATTACATAGGGGAGAGATCCAAGATGGTGGCGTAGGTAAACATCTAAACTGCTGCCATGCACAACAATTTCAAAACTACAACTAAAAGACAAAACGTCTATCACCCAGAACCACAGGAAAGCTGGCTGAGTGGAAGTTCTGCAACTAGATAGAAAGAGAAAACAGTATTCAGGGCACTAGTGCTAAAAAACCGAGGTACAGGGGCTCCAGTGAGATATGGGCTGGCAGTGGATCCTAACTGGCTGTGGGCATTGCTTTCTTCAACCCTAAGAGAGACAAGCTCACGTTCTCTCTGAAATACAGTTTCTGGGGAGAAGCTGGACTGTCTACCAGCAGGTTGGAAAGTGAAGGTGGCTTGCTTGGAGAGCTGCGCACAAGAAAATTGTTTGCTGTGCTGGGGTGCGAGACATAGGGAGGTGGTTGGAGAGGCAGAGAAGGCTCACTGCCAGCCATCGCTGTTTGCCACGCCTTAGCCTAGTGACATCCTGAAACTCCACCTCGCAGAATCTACAAACCCACCCAAGCTCCAAGCAGTGGCTTTTGCATGTGAATGGCCTTCTCTATTGCAGTTTAACCTAGCAAACTTGCAACCCAGTGCAGATAACTCCAAAGCTTCTAAGGTCCAAGCAGGGAAGAGAGGACTGTACTCGCTGTAGCTCCTGCAGGGTGGCCTCAGACAGTAGCTGAACTGCACCCCATTGGAGATCCAGAAGCCTGTGTAACTAGTGGTCTGTGTGAGATACCAGATTTCAACTTCTCACATCCATAAGTGACACATTCGGGATGTGGACTCAGTGATCACCAAAGCCCCACTGAAACAAGGCCTGCACCATAAGCGTGTCTCTAGCACAGCAGTTCTTCTGTTATAAACACAGCAGGTCCTCACAGCCAATTGACCTGGAGGTCAGTTCCTCCCAGTGTACCAACAGCAATCAAGGCTTAACTACACCAAGACTTTGCACTCAGCCCACAAAGGGGTGTATCAAGAGTGACCACCTCGGGTGATTGGGGAAGCTGAGCTACTGGCCCCTATAGGTCACCTACCACACAAAGCCACTCCATCAAAACAGGAAGGCAGCCAAAATGAGGTAACACAGAAGCATGTCACAAATGGGAGAGATGGAGGAAAGTAAACTACTGGGCAACGCAGAGCTCAGAACCACATTTATAAGGTTACTCAAGAATCTTCTAAAAATGGCTGAGAAACTTGAAGAGACCTTCAAGGACCTTGATGAGAATGCCAGAAAAAGAAAAAATGGAAAAGAACCAGTCATAAATTAAGCATACACTGTCTGAAATAAAGAATATACAGAAACTCAACTGTAGATCAATGTACCCGAAGAGTCAAACCAAAGGTCTGTTATATGGAGGAAGCAAAAACAAACAAACAAACAGAAAGGCAGAAAGAAAGAAGAATCAAAAAGGGTGAGTACAGTGTAAGGAGCCTCTGGGACGGCTTTAAGTGTACCAACATCTGGATTTTTGCAGTGCCAGAAGAAGAGAGAGAGCAGGAAATTGAAGGCCTATTGGAAGAAATGACAGAAAACTTTCCCTACAAGATGAAAGAAATAGTCTTACAAGTTCAGGAAGCACACAGAATCCCAAACAAGAGCAATCCCAAGAGGACCACACCAAGATACATCATATTTAAAATGCCAAGGGCAAAAGACGAAGAGAGAATATTGAAAGCAGCAAGAGAGTAACAGCTACCTACAAGGTAGTACCGATATGACTATCAGCTGATTTCTCAACAGAAACTATGCAAGCAGGATGGGAGTGGCAAGAAATATTCAGTGATGAGCAGTAAGAACGTACAACCAAGATTACTCTATCCAGCAAAGCTATCATTCAGACTTGAAGGTCAGATAAAGAGCTTCACAGACTAGAAAAAGCTAAAGGAGTTCATCTCCACCAAACCAGGATTACATGAACTGCTGAAGGGTATTCTTTAAGAAGAGGAAGAAGAATAAAAAGGTAAAGGTAAAAATTATGAACAACAAAAAGACATCAAATACATACCTACCAACAAGTGAATCTAAAAATCAAGTGAATAAAAAATCTGAAGAACAGAATGGACTGGTGAATATAATAGAGTCAGGGACATAGAAAGGGAGTGGACTGACAATTCTCAGGGGGAAGTGGGTCTGAGGTGTACGTGAAGAGATTGGACAAAAATCTTACACCTATGGATGAAGACAGTGATGGGAGTTAAGGGCTTGGGGTGGGATGGGGAATCAGGTGGAGGGGAGCTATGGGGTGGGGAGGAAAGAGGAACACCTGTAATAATCTGAACAATAAAGATTTATTATTTTTTTTAAAAAAAGGTCACTACATAATACTAAAGGGATCAATTCAACAAGAGGGTATAACCCTGGTAAATATATATGCACCCAATATAGGTGCATCTAAATATACAAAAATATTCTAGAAGACTTTAACAGAGATATCGACAACAATACAGTCATAGTAGGCAACTTTAACACTCTTCTGACTTCACTGGATAGATCTTTTAGACAAAAAGCTTAACAAGGGAACAGACTCTGAATGCCACACTAGATCAGATGGATTTAGTTGATATTTATATAACAGTTTATCCCAATGGAGGAGAATATACAGGCAGTCCTCAGGTTACCTCATCGTTTTATGGTTACATCACCATCTCCCATTTATTTAATTTTAAAAGTTCCATTATTTTGATGTATGTATATATGTGCTTTATGTTTTTTATTATTTATTTACCACAGTAAATGTTAGCAAATGTTATCTTTCTCTTATTTTTTTTTTTTTTACTGTTTCACTTCATTACTGCTCTGTATGTGCTCCATGTGAGTGACTTATGTAGGTGCTTATGTAGGTGGGTTGCTATTTATGGTGAAAATTGTGTTATGTCACCCCATAGGAACAGATCTCCAACATAACTCAAGGACCTACTGTAAACACATACCTCAAAAACAATAAAAATCAGCAATAAAATATTTAACACTACAATTTATAGAACTAGACAGAGAACAACAAGCAAAGCCAGAGTAACGAGAAAGAAGGAAATGATAAAGATTAGAGTAGAAATAAATAACATAGAGACAAAAAAAAAAAATCAAAATCAATGAAACCAAGAGCTGGTTCTTTGAAAGGATAAAAACAAAACAAAACAAAACAAAAAAACCCGTTAGCCAGACTCATCAAGAAACAGAGAGGAGACACACACACACACACACACACACACACACACACACACAAATCAGAAACAAATATGGATATGTAACCACTGACACTACAGGAATATAAAGGATTAAAAGAAAATACTATGAACAATTATATGCCAACAAGCTGGGTAATGTGGATGAAATAGACACATTCCTAGAAAAATATAATCTCGTAAAACTAAATGAGAAGGAATCAAAAAACTCCCACCAAACAAAATCCTAGGTCCAGTCAGCTTTATAGCGAGTTTCACCATTCAAAGAAAAACTAAAACTTATCCTCTTCAAACTATTTCAGAAAATTCAAGAGGGAGGAACATTTCCAAACTCTTTTTATGAGGCCAGCATTATTCTAATTCTAAAACAAGATAAAGACACTACAAAGAAAGAAAATTACAAGCAAGTATCTCTCATGAACAAAGATGCTAAAATTTTCAACAAATCACATCCGGAAATATATTTAAAAAGTTCATGCACCATGATCAAGTGGAATTTAATCTAGGGATGCAAGGCTGGTACAATATTTGAAACTTAATAAACAGGATATGTCACAGAAACAAATTGAAAGACAAAAATCACACAATCATATCAATAGATGCAGAGAAAGCATTCAACTAAATCCAACACACATTTTTGATAAAAACTCTCACCAAAGTGGCAATAGAAGGAGTATATCTCAACATGATAAAGGCCATATATGACAAACCTACACTCAACATCATACTCAGTGGTCAAAAACTAAATCCATTTCTTCTAAGAACAGGAACAAGAAAGGGATGCCCACTTTCTTTTATTATTTTTTTAAAAATATATATATTTTATTGATTTTTTTTTTACAGTGAGGAAGGGGGAGGGAAAGCGAATTAGAAACATTGATGAGAGAGAAACATCGACTAGCTGCCTCCTGCACACTCCCCACTGGGGATATGCCCACAACCAAGGTACATGCCCTTGACCAAAATTGAACCTGGGACCCTTCAGTCTCCAGTCCAACACTCTATCCACTCAGCCAAACTGGTTAGGACGGGATGCCCACTTTCACCATGCCTGTTCAACATCTCCTGGAAGTTCTGGCTGTAGCAATCAGATAAGAAAGTGAAATAAAAGGCATTCAAATTGGAAAAGAAGTAAAACTGTCATTATTCACACATGACAGTATATTGTACTGTACATAGAAAACCCTAAGAACTCCATCATAAAACGACTAGACTTAATAAATGAATCCGGGAACGTGGCATGATACAAAATTAACAACCAGAAATCTATGGCTTCTTTATATGTCAATAATAAACTCACAGAAAGAGAAACTAAAAAAATACCATTTACTATTGCAACAAAAAATTAAGATACCTAGGAATAAACTTGACTTAGGTAAAAGGACTATACTGGGAAAGTTACAGGATGTTGAAAAAAGACATAGAGGAAAATATAAACAAATGAAAGAATATACCTTGTTCATGAATTAGTAGAATCAACATCATTAAACTATCCATAATATCCAAAGCAATTTATAGATTCAATGCAATCCCCATTAAGATACAAACGGCATATCTCACAGACCTAGAACAAACTCTCCAAAAAATCATACAACATAAAAAAGACCCTGAATAGCCATAGCAATCCTTAGAAGTACAAAGTTGGAGGATCACAAGACCAGATATCAAGCTATATTACAAAGCCACTATTCCCAGAACTGCCTGTTACTGGCACAAGAACAGACATGTAGACCAATAGAACAGAACAGAGAACCCAGAAATCGACCCAAGCCATTTTGCTCAATTAATATTTGATAAAGGAGGCAAGAGCATACAATGGAGTCAATACTGTATTTTCAATAAATGGTGTTGGGAAAAATTGATCAGATACATGCAAAAAAAATGAGAATAGACCACTAACTTACACCATAAACAAAAGTAAACTCAAAATGGATAAAGGACCTGAATGTAAGATGGAAAAGCATAAAAATTTTAGAAGAATCCATAGGCAGCAGAATAGCAGACATATGTCATAGCAATATCTTTAAAGATATAGCTCTTAGTACAATGGAAACTAAAGAGAAAAAAACAAATTTATCTACATTAAAATAAAAGGCTCCTGCAAAGCAAAAGAAACCATCAATAAAACAAGTAAGCCCACTGCATGGGAGAACATATTTGCCAATGTTATCTCCAATAAGGGTTTCATCTCCCAAATTTATTGGGAACTTATACAACTTAACAAGAGGAAGATAAATAATCCAATAAAAAAAAATGGGCAAAGGACCTAAATAGACACTTTTGAAAAGAGGACACACAAAAAGCCAAGTGAGATATGGAAACATGCTCAATGTCACTAATCATCCAAGAGATGCAAATCAAAACAACAATGAGGTGCCATCTCACACCTGTCAGAATGGTTATCATCAACAAATCAACAACAAGTACTGGAGAGGATGTGGATAAAATGAAACTCTCTAGCACAATTTACAATAGCTAAGATCTGGAAACAGCCCAAATGCCCATCAGAAGATCTGTGGATAAAAATACTGTGATACATTTACACCATGGAATACTATGCAGCAGTAAAATGAAGATTCTCTTACCCTTTAAGACAATATGGAAGGACCTGGACAATATCATGCTAAGTGAAATAAATCAGTCAGAGAAAGATAAGTATCATATGATCACACTCATAAGTGGAATCTCATTAACAAAATAAACTGATGAATGGAGTTGTTCCAGAGACTCTAAGCATGGGACAGAAAGCGGAATCTCAGAAGGCAGAGGAGGGTGAGTGGGCGGGTGGTAATCAACCAAAGACCTTGTATACATATATGCATAACCCGTGAACACAGACAATAGGGTGCTGAAGGCCTGGAGCAGGGTGGGGTTGGGGCAGGCTAGAGGAGGTCAATGGGGGAAAAAGGAAGACATATGTAATACTTTCAACAATAAAGAATTATTTTTAAAAATATTCCAACAAAACACTACTAGATCTATTATAATAAATGAATTTGACGAAGTTCAATATTAATATTCCGAAATTGGTGTCTTCTTTATACATTTTTTAATGAACTATCACAAATAGAAACTAAGAAAACAATCCCATTTACTATTTCAACAACAACAACAAATTAGGGTAAATAAGAATACATTTAACCAACAAAGTAAAAGACCTCTACTCAGAAAACTATAGGACATTGGAGAAAGAAATTGGGAAAGATATAAATAACTGGAAGCATATAACATGTTCGTGGACTGGAAAAATTCAAATCATTAAAATACCCATACTACTCAAAGAAATCTATAGATTCAGCACAATTCCTATAAAATACCAATTGTGTATTTCACAGATCTAGAACAAATATTCCAAAAATGTATGTGGAACCAAAAAAGACCCTAACCAGCTTTAGCAATCTTAAGCAAGA
Organism: Pipistrellus kuhlii; assembly: GCF_014108245.1. Lineage (NCBI taxonomy): Eukaryota > Metazoa > Chordata > Mammalia > Chiroptera > Vespertilionidae > Pipistrellus > Pipistrellus kuhlii. The sequence goes on from NW_023425471.1 coordinate 27,733,751, forward strand.
ACAAAGTTGGAAGCATCAGAATACCATATATCAAGTTATATTGCAAAGACACTGTAATAAAAACAGCCTGGAACTGGCACAAGAACAGGCATATAGATCAATGCAACAGAACAGAGACCCCAGAGAGAAACCAAGATGGCGGCATAGGGTAGACACCCGAATGCAGCCTACCACAACAAATTTGAATTTAGAACTGAAAAACAGGGGAGGCATTGCCCTGAAGCGCCAGACGGCTGGCTGAGAGGAGGCTCTGCCATCTGGGAAGGAGAGAGAAGGCACGCTGAACCTCAGGAACTGTGAAGGTACGGAGAACTGTGTGCACGAAAAGGCGCTGGCTTAATCCCGGTGCGGAGAGGAAGGGCCGGACCGAGATTGCTGCTGGCTTACTCCCTGCACGCAGAGAGGGCGGGCCGGGCTGAGTTCGTTACTGGCTTACTCCTGGCGAGGAGAGGGCGAACAGCTAACGCGGCTGGCTTTCTTGTCCGAGAGGAAAACAGAATCACCCTATTGCTCTGATAAACGGCCCCAGACAGGGAGAGGCCAGACTGTCAGACAGTGGGCAGAGATCTCTTGGAGGTGTGTGAAGCCAGAGGCCATTACTGCGGGACTTGGGGAGGAGCCGAAGGGAAAACAAAGTTTGTCTGCACCAAAGTTTGAGCACAGAAGCTCTCCCAGAGGCTGGCTTTCTCTAAGGAGGGACTTGCAGGAATCCAAAGCTTGTCTGTGCCTTTACCAAAGAGGTGCTCGCACGCCTGCAACCAATCTTCCAAAACTCTCCAAGAACAGGACTTTTCTAAGGCGAGACTGACAGGGAACCAAAGATTGTCTGCACCACCCCGAGACCCCGCCCTATTCAAGCAGAGTACCGAAACCCTCCTAGCTGAGTCACTGCTGATCCTCACAGCCAATTGGCTTGGAGATCAACGCTTCCCAGTGATACCAACAATAAGCAAGGCTTAACAACAAGACTGCACACACAGCCCACAAAGGGCTACACCAAGACTGTCCACTGCAGGTAACTGGGAAGGCTGTGCTACTGGGCTCTACCAGAACACCTAGCACACAAAGCTATTCCATCAAATCAGGGAAACAACTAAAATGCAGACAAGAAGAAGGACACAAAGGAAGGAGATGGAGGAAAAGAAAAGATTGGACATTGAGTTCAAAACTACAGTTATAAGGTTATTCAACAATATCCTAAAAAAGGCCGATAAAATAAATGAGACCTATGAGAATATGAAAAGGGAGCAACTAGAAATAATAAGGGATCAACAAGAAATGAAGAAAACATTGTCTGAAATAAAAAATATTATACAAAGTCCTAAAAACAGACTGGAAGATCGCAAGAATCAAGACAAAGATTTAGAAAACAAAGAGCCAGAGGACACTCTTCTGCAGAAGGGAGAAGATAAAAGAATCCAGAAAGTTGAAGATAGTGTAAGAAACCTCTGGGACAATTTCAAGCGAACCAACATCAGAATTATGGGGATTCCAGAAGAGAGAGAGCAAGATACCGAAAGAGTACTAGAAGAAATAGTGACAGAAAACTTCCCCCACCTGGGGAAAGAAATAGACTTACAAGTCCAGGAAGCCCGCAGAACCCCAAACAAAAGGAATCCAAGGAGGACCACACCAAGACATATTATAATTACTCAATAAAATTCCAAGAGCAAAAGACAAAGAGAGAATATTAAAAGCAGCAAGAAAAAAGCAGGTAGTGACCTATAAAGGAGCACCCATAAGATTGTCAGCTGATTTCTCAACAGAAACCATGCAGGCCAGACGGGAGTGGCAAGAAATATTCAAGATGATGAATAACAAGAACCTACAGCCAAAAAATAATCTACCCAGCAAAGCTATCACTCAGAATCAAAGGACAGATAAAGAGCTTCACAAATAAGAAAAAGCTAAAAGAGTTCATCACCACCAAACCAGAATTATATGAATTGCTGAAGGAGGTTATTTAGGAAGAGGAAGAAGATAAAGATAAAAATTATGATCAACAAATACGTAACTATCAACAAGTGAATCTAAAAACCAAGGGAATTTAAAAATCTGATGAACAATATTAACTGGTGAATATAATAGAATCAGAGGTATGGAAGGGGAGTGGACTGACGATTCTCAGGGAAAAGGGGAGTGGGGGTGCGGGAAGAGACTGAACAAAAACTGTGTACCTATGGATGAGGACAATGGGGGATGGGGAAAGGACAGAGGGTGGGGTGGGAACCTGGTGAAGGGGAGCAATTGAGGGGGGGAAGAGGATCACATTTGTAATAATCTGAACAATAAAGATTTATTAAAAAAAAAAAAAAAAAAAAAAAAGAACAGAGACCCCAGAAATCAACCCATGATTTTATGGTAAATTAATATTTAACAAAGGACGCAAGAGTATACAGTGTAGTAAAGACATTCTTTTCAATAAATGATATTGGGAAAATTGGACAGGTATATGCAAAACAATGAAACTAGACCACCAAATTATACTATACACAAGAATAAATTCAAAATGCATTAAAAGACTTATATGTAACTTGTGAAGCCATAAAAATTCTAGAAGTGCCCTAGCTAGTTTGGCCTAGAGGGTAGAGTCTGGGCCTGTGGACCAAAGGGTCCCAGGTTCAATTTCAGTCAAGGGCATATACCTCAATTGTCAGCTCCTCCCTGCCCTGGGCTCTGGTCAGGGGTCATGCAGGAGGCAACCAATCAATGTCTCTCTCTCATACCTATATTTATCTTGTCTTTCCCTCTCTTTTACACTCTCTAAAAATCAATGGAAAAATATCCTAAGGTGAGGATTGGAAAAAAAAGTTTTTGAAGAAAACATAGGCAGTAAAGCCTCAGCCATTTGTTGTAGCAATATTTTTGCCAATATATCTCTTAGGGCACAGGAAACAAAAGAAAAAATAAACAAATGGGAGTACATCAAACTAGAAAGCTTCTGCACAGCAAAAGAAACCATCAACAAAATGAAAAGAGAACCCACTGTATGGGAGAACATATTTTCCAATGATACATCTGATAAAGGTTTAGTTTCCAAAATATATAAAGAACTTATACAACTTAACACCAGGAACACAAATAATCCATTTAAAATGAGCAAAGGACCTTAAGAGATACTCCTCCAAAGAAGGCATACACATGGCCAATAGACAAATGAAAAAATGTTCAACATCACTAATCAACAGAGAGATAAAAGCTAAAACAATATTGAGATATTACCTCACACCTGCCAGAATGACTATCATCAATAAATCAACAAACAATAAGTGCTGGTGCGGATGTGAAGTAAAGAGAACTTCACTACACTGTTGGTAGGAATGCAGACTGGTGCATTCATTATGGAAAACAGTATGGAGTGTCCTCAAAAATTAAAAATGGAACTGCCTTTTGACCTAGCAGTCCCACTTTAGGGAATATATCTAAGAATCTCAAACACCAATCACAAAGTATATATACACCCCCATGTTCATAGCAACACTATTTATGATAGCCAAGATCTAGAAACAGTGCACGTGCCCATCTGTAGAGGAGTGGATAAAAAAGCTGTGGTACATTTACACAGTGGAATACTATGTGGGTGTAAAAAACGAATTTTTACATTTTGCGACAGCTTGGATGAGCTTGGAAATTATTATGCTAAGTGAAATAAGCCAGTCAGAGAAAAACTAATATCATATGATCTCACTTATATGTGGAATTTAATGAAAATATAAACTGATGGAAACAGAGGCATGGATACCTGAAACAGTCTAACAGAGTTCTGAGGGAAGGGTGACCGAGTGAAGGTGAAGAGATTAGCTAAAGAACACATGTGCCCATACATGCCCTCCCTCCCCAGAGTTTTGTGTCCATTGGTTGTACTTATATGCACGTATACAAGTCCTTCGGTTGATCTCTTATCTCCCCCAGATCTCCCTAACCTCCCCGCTGTAATTTGACAGTCTGCTTGTTGCTTTACTGTCTCTATATTTATCTTTTGGTTCTTCAGTTTATAATGTTCTTTATCATCCATAAATAAGTGAGGTCATGTGGTGTTTCTCTTTCATTGACTGGCTTATTTCACTCAGCATGATGTTCTCCAATTCCATCCAGGTTGCTGCAAATGATGAGACTTTCTTCTTTTTTATGGCAGCATAATATTCCATTGTGTAGATGTACCATAGTTTTTGGATCCAATCATCTGCTGATGGGCACCTAGGCTGTTTCCAAATCGTAGCTATTGTACATTGTGCTGCTATGAACATAGGGGTGCATATATCTTTTCTGATTGGTGTTTCTAGCTTCTTGGGATATATTCCTAGGAGTGGGATTACTGGGTTAAATGCATGTATGGGGGGGGGGTGGCAATGGTATATGTACAAAGATAATAATTTAATTTAAAAAATTAAAAAAAGAACACATGTGCACACAAACACAGATATCAGTGGTGATGGCCAGAGGAAAGGGGAGGGGGAGAATAGGAGGCAGGTGGGGAAGGGAGGGTGGAATGGGGACATCTGTAATACTGTCAACAATAAAAAATTTAAAAATAACATAATGTAACTATCAAAAGTACATGGCATAGTAGCTACATGAACTTTTAGACATTTGGAGAGTTATTGCTATACATTGTTTTTATTATTTTTAATCTCTACTATGAAAAAGGTGCTTTCCAAAAAACTAGTAGTGTTCACTGAAATACAAAATCAATTATATATAGGTTTTATGAAAATCCCCCTTAGATAATAAGTGACTAAAAATAAATCATTTTAACCCAACTCTTCATCATTTATTTAAAAGTTAGGGTTAGGGAACCAAGATTGTGGCATAGGTAAAGGCCTGTACTCACCACCTCCCACAACCACATCAAAATACAGAATAATCATCATTCAGAACCAACTGAAAGATGGCTGAATGGAAGTCCTGCAACTAGAGAAGTAAAGAAGAAAGCACATTGAGACTGTAAGGTTGTGTGTAGGTGCAGAACAGGCTGAACCGACACCATGTGTACCATTTTTTTTTTTTTTAATCAGAAGGGAGATGGTCTCTGCAGATGCCTTCTGTGAGGAGCAAGGGGTCCCAGCCCCATACCAGAACCTAATCCCAGGCTCCCATATCTGGGAAGAGAATTCCCCAAAACTAAGGACTATAAAAACCAACAGGAATTGGGGCTCAGTGACATGGAGGCTGCTGGAGATTCAGGTGTTCCTTCCCCCCCCCCCCCAGATATTCCTTTTAAAGAGCCAGTGCACGAACTGAACTTACTAGTACAAGGTCCCACTTCCTCTGAACTCCAGTGCCAGAGTGAGGCTCTGGGGGACCCAGAAACAAACAAGGAGAACTACAATAGATTGTCTGGCATTTAGGCAGTAATTTGGGGGGGAGGGGTAGCTTTCTCCCAGACTGAGGTGCTCACAGGGGTCATTGTTCCCATGCTGGGAATTAACCTGTTACAAGGCTGACTGGCAGCCATATATCTTTGCTCCACCCTGGTGATTTCTGAGACACCTTCCCATCCAATTTGCAGCCCCAGCTAAACTGTTTGCAATGGCTTTTACATATGAATGGTCTATACTTGCTCAAATTTTAGGCTTTGCTAAAATATCTCAAGCCACAGCTGGTGTAGCATGTCCCAAAGCTATCAATAAGAGACCCATGAGCTAGTACTAGCACAAACCTACCTTGTTTCACAGCTGGGCCTTGCCTGGGCACCTCCAAGCCCAATGCTTATAACTCCTACATGGTGGCCCCAATAAGTGGCTGATTTTGCACCTCCCTGGAGGCCCAGAGCCAGCGCACTCAATGGACAGTTTCAATCCATGGCAGGTTATGACTCTACCCATTCATAAGGGATACACTCAAGGGGAAGATTCAGTGAGCACCAAAGCCCCACTGAAACAAGTCCTGCTCCATAAGGGTGTCTCCTACACAGCAGTTCTTTCATTGTAAATGTAGCTGGTCCTCACAGCCAATTGGCTTGGAGGTCAAGTTCTCCCAGTGATGCCAACAGCAATCAAGGCTCAACTGCAGCAAGACTGTGCACACAGCCCACACTGCAAGGTACCTAGAGTGCCCAACTCAGGTGACTGGGGAGACTCAGTCACTGGGCCCTACAGGACACCTACTACACAAGGCCACTCTACCGATTTCAAGAAACATAGTAGCTCTACCTAATACATAGAAACAAACACAAGGAAGCAGCTAAAATGGGATGACAAAGAAACGTGTCACAATGAAAGAAATGTAAGCAAGCAAACTTTTGGATACACAGTGCAAAACCATGGTTATAAGATTACTCAAGTATCTACGTGAGACTTTAAAGGATCTTAGTGATAACATCAAAGACATGAAAAATGACCTGTCAGAAATTAAACATACACTAACTGAAAGAATAATTTACTCAGCCCTAGCTGGTTTGGCTCAGTGGATAGAGTGTCAGCCTGCAAACTGAAAAGTCCCAGGTTCGATTCCAGCCAAGGGCACATGCCTGGGTTTTGGGCTCAATCCAAAAGTGGGGGGGGTGTACAGGAGGCAGCCGATCAATGATTCTCTCTCATCATTGATGTTTCTATCTCTCTCTCCCTCTCTCTTCCTCTCTGAAATCAATAAAGAAATATTTTTAAAAAAGAATAATTTACTCGGATTCAACAGTAAAGGAGCCTGATAATCAAGTCAATGATGTGAAATATGTGAAAACACCAATGAGAAGAACAAAAAGAAAAAATAATTTAAAAAAATAAAGATAGTATAAAGAGCCTCTGGGACAACTTCAAGCATACTAACATTCGCATTATGGGGCTGCCAGAAGGAGATCAGAGAGAGCAAGAAATTGAAAACCTATTTTAAGAAATAATGACAGAAAACTTCTTCTACCTCATGAAAGAAACAGACTTTAATGTCCAGGAAGTGCGGAGAATCCCAAACAAGATGAACCCAAGACCCATCATAATTAAAATGCCAATGGCTAAGTACAAAGAGATAATCTTAAAAACAGCAAGATGAGCACCCATACAACTGTCAGCTGATTTCTCAACAGAAACTTTGCAGGCCAGAAGGGAATGGCAAGAAATATTCAAAGTGATGAATACCAAGAATCTATAACAACCAAGATTACTCTATCCAGCAAAGCTATCATTCAGAATTCTAATGAACAACATAAACTGGTCAATAAAATAGAATCAGAGGGATGAAAGCATGGAACAGACTGATGAATCTCAGAGGGAAGGGGCAAGGGCCATGGGAAGAGATTAACCAAAAATCTTACCTATGGACACAGACAATAGGAGGGCAGAGTGAAGGTCTGGGTAGGTTTGGAACTGGGTGGAGAGAGGCAATGGGGGTAAAGGGAAGAACATCTGTAATACTCTCAATAATAAAGGTTAAATAAATAAATATCATTCATATATAACTGCTATAAAGTCAAATGGTTTTTATTATTTTGATCAGCTACAATTGACTGCATGCTTCTATGAATAAGTCAGAAGCCACAACAGTACAAAAAGGAAACATTTAATAAGATACTTATTTAAACCCTACCACATTTATAGCAATATGCTTAGTTGTTAGGATTAGATAAAGCAGAGATACAAACATGAATGTGAATGGTTCTTGCCTTTACTGGAGCTCACATTCTGGTGGAGGAGACAGACAAATGAGGGAGATAATGAAGTGAGAGAAGTATAGGGGCAGGAATCCTGTGTGTGGAGAGCATCACTCACTATTTTTGACCCTACCATGGCCCTTCACATGTTTATGCCCTTTAACATGATAATCCATCTGGTCAGAATTTCTTCTACAATTTCCATACCCTTTCCCTGATGAATTCTCAAAACCAGCTCAAATTTTACTTCCCTTACCTCAGATAACATAATTACTTATTCCCTCCTTGGTACTTAGCATTTATGAACAAATTTATGACAACATATTGTTCTGTAGCTATTTTCTTATATGTCTGTATCATCTAATAGAATGTGAGCACCTTATAGGGACTTGCCATATTTGTTTTAGAATCCTCAATACTTGGAGCAGTGCTGGGCACATAGTATTCAGAGGAGTGAAAAATTAGAACTTCTTAACTTCAAAGATCCAAGTTGGCACAGTGATTTTATAATGTGGAAGGGCAGCTTTTGGATATATTAATGTCTGAATAAGTGATGAGTGCAAGCCTAAGAGAAATACTACTTTGACATGCTTCTACAGTATAGTTGTTTGTGAAGCAACCTACTATGACTGGGGTATAAAGATAGATCATATGGACAAGTGGTAGAGAATTTTACAGCTTATAAACAGCTTTTGAATGTTTTGCATTTAATATTTACAAACTCTTATGAAATAGGTGCCATCATTATTCTCACTTTACAGGTGAGAAAACTATGACTCAGAGAGATATTATAATTTGCCCACGATCCCATAATTAGTTACAGTAGAGTTGGGACTAGCACTTAAATCTACTGACTCTCATATTACTATAATTGTCACTGCTTATTAAACAGTTCCACCTCTCTCTGCAGTAACAACGTCTTACAAGTATACAACTTTACAACTTATAATTTTATCATACATTTTCTTGTTCCTCACACCAGTCCTCTCACCAGACAGATAAGAAAACAACTCATAGGTGACATGCCTGCATAGAATCACACAGCTCTTATAAGTGGTAGAAGGAAGATTTGAACCCATATCTCCTGACTCCAACTCCAAATACAGAAAGTTTCTCACTATTATTTGACTCACCTATTCCTGTTTGGAACCTTCAAGGATCACCAACAAGGTAGGTTGATGGGGCAGGAAAGAGAGTACCTCTGGCATAAGGTTGACACATATAGTGTAACATCTATTGCATTATTATATATCCCTTATTCTGAAAACCTCTGAAATATTTTTAAACTATTTTTTTCAATCCTTACCCAAGAATATTTTTTCCATTGAATTTTATAGAGAGTGGGAGAGACAGAGAAAGAAATATCGATGTGAGAGAAACACATCAATTGGTTGCCTCCTGCACAAGCCCTTACCAGGGCCCAGGCAGGGAGAAGCCTGCAACCAAGGTACATGCCCTTGACTGGAATAGAACACCAGACTCTTCATTCCATTTTTAAAACTATGTCTTATGAATTTCACTGACCACAGAAGTATAGTGCTGCTGAGATATAATAAAGCTGTTGAAAACAACAGCATATAGCTGTCTGAGGAAGTGAAAACAAAGTGTATTGTTTTATTTTTAATTTTTTTATTGTTTTCATAGAGGAAGGGAGAGAGAGAGAAAACATCAATGATGAGAGAGAATCTGTTATTGGCTGCCTCTTGCATGCCGGCTGGGCTTGTGATGACAATTTTTGGGCTTATGATGACAATCATTGAGCCATGCCAGCTGAGCTTGTGATGACATCATATTGAGAATACACAGAAGACAAAAAAAAATGCAACAAGAATAAAAGAAAAATCCAATTTTATTTGAGAGTAGTGTAAAAACAGTCCAACAAGCATATTCTCAGTGCTTGAGGAAAATCTCATTGTCACAAACCATAGAAAATATGCTATTTCTTGTACTTATTTCTTTGCTATTTCTTATACTTATTTCTTTGCTAAGTGTTACATACCTATAAACCATTTAAGATTGCATGAATTAGTGGGTGTAATTGGAGACTGAGGAAGCAGTGAAGCAAGTCTTTATCTCCTTTATGATATAATTGCTGTATATAATTGACTTAATATAAATAAAAATGGAAACATTTTATTTTATTTATTTTTAAATAAGTTGTTATTGATTTTTTTTAGAGAGAGGGTGGAAGAGAGAGAGAGAGAAAGAGAGAGAGAGAGAGAGAGAGAGAGAGAGGGAGAGAGAGAGAGAGAGAGAGAGAGATAAATCAATGTGAGAGAGAAACATCAATCAGTTGCCTCCCACAGGCACCCTAACCTGCAACCTGGGTAAATGTCCTGACCAGGAATCTAACAGTTGACCTTTGATGCACAGGATCAATCAACTGAGCCACACTGGCCAAGGTGGAAGATTTGGATTTTGGATTATCTCACTTAGCCTTCATGTGAACTCTTTACATTTTTCGAATCAGTAAATGTTTCAAGTAGCTTTACTTCCTAAGCATTAAAAAACCTTACACTTTGTTTTTCCCTAGGATTTGTGTAACTTATTCAAATGATGTCCTTGACACAAGGAATTAAAGGTGGGCTATATACATTAATAACAACCCAAATCTGGGTTTTATAAGCAATGATGTAGCCCTGTTGATTGAAAGTGTGTATGTGAAAGCACTTAAGTAACTCTAATATGCAATGCAAATAGAAATGATATAACTATTCCTAAAGTTTCATAATACAATACAGATTTAGATTTGTTCCTCTTTAAAACTAATTATTTAAAAATGATACAGTTTAAAAAGTAGAAGCTAAGAAAAGAGCTTAATGTTCTCATGATGACTGAACTACAGTTCCTTCTCATTTACTTGGGCCCCACTAAAATTCCCACTTAATAGATAATTTTATTCACATATTTTATTTTTAAAATACATTTTATTGATTTCAGAGAGGGAAAGAGAGCTCAAAACATCAATAATGAGAGAGTCATTGATAGGCTGACTCCTGCACACCCCCTACTGGGAACTGAGCCCACAGCTCAGGCGTGTGCTCTGCCTGGAAATCGAACTGTGATCTCATTGTTCATAGATCGACACTCAACCACTGAGCAACACTGGCCAGGCTATACACATATTTTCTTTGAGGATGCCTGTAATGAAAAAAAATGATAAGGCAACTGCGGCAACCACCAAATAGCTGTGATCCCCAATTGGCGCAAACATGTGGTTTCAGAAGAGGTTTTCACTCCACCACAGAAAGGTCAGATTTTGCCTGAGATAAGGAGAGGTCTCTGGTCCTGGCAGGAGAGAGAAACATGTGCACTGTGGGAGCTGGAGGATTGGGAAAGTCTGTTCCTAGAGATATCTATGGCTGTTGGGGCTGGCGTGATCTATGAATGTGAAAAGTGGTCCTCAGAGCTGCTAACAGAAGGGATCTCTAAAAAGCAACCCATTTTGTTCTGATGCAAAAGAAAAGCCTAAGGGTCTTAAAAGTGTGCCGACTGCTTGGACACAAGGGGGGAAGAGGGATACACAGACTTGCCTGCAGCACTGTTGTTCGCACACTTGGGCTTTTTCCTCTTCAAGTCCTTATTTCTGATTACTAAGCCCAATACATAGGATCACCCAGTTGGGGACACCCTGGGAGACTGCAGTGGAAAGTTGTTTTTCTGGAACCTGGGAATCAAAGCAAGAAGTGACTTTCGGAGAGCAGGCTCTGAGGCAGCCCACTCCCACAAACCGATATTGAGTGCCACAGGGAAAAAAGGCTAGATAGTCCATATAGACCTGGAAGTCAAACCAGAAACACTGCCACTGGGGGGATGAATCACAAATTGACTCTTGTGTAATCAAAAATAAAGGAATATGAGAAATTAAGACACTGCCTACTTAAAATCAGGACTGCCTTACAACATTAAGGAGTAGTGGAATGCAGAGATCTGCAACACTGTCCTGACTGGGAAACAAGTGTGCCAAACAGAACAATAGAGGAAGTGAATGACCTTCACTACTGCACATTTTATTTTTTTATTGTTTTTTTATTTTTATTATCTTAATTTTTTACTTAAGAAACTATTTTTTTTCTTTTATCTTCACTTGATTTTACATTTTTAATTATTACATTTTTATTTTCAATCACTATTATTACTACTACTATTTTATCTTTTTTTAAGTGTCATTTTCACTTTATTTTACTTTGGTATTACTGTTCTACATTCTATTTTCATCTTTCCTTTAGCATCATTTTACTCTATCTCAACTCTACCTTTATGCCATCAATCTCTTCCTAAGTTTTACCCTTTTGATGACCTGTTCCTCTTACCCTTTTCCTGCTTTATATATTTCCCTATTATTTCTGATTACCCCCTATTAAAATTTTAACCTACTTATATATCTAATTTCAAATCCACTGCTCCAAGTCCATACACACCTCTCTCTTCTCTGTCTTAACTATACAAAAAATTGTTTTTCTTTCTGTCCTTATGATGTTGTTTGCTTGAATGTTGACTATATTGATTCTTTACGCTTTTTTGTGAGATTGTTTTGCTTATTCTTTTTTGTTTGTCTTTTGCTTGCTTTTTGTTTGTGGTTGGGTTTATTTTTTTGTTTGTTTGTTTTGTTTTGTTTTTGCCTCTGTTTTCCCTCATCTCACTTGATATGTTGTTGTTTGTAGTTTGTATTAATCTCCAGGTACTTCTTGCTAGCATTTGCTGGGATTAGTGGCAATTCTACTGGAGTTTACTCCCCATATACAGAGTTGGTTCCCCTTTTCTTAATTAGTCTCTTTCTTTTCTCTCTCAATTTTTTCCCTTTCCCAATTTAATTCTGATGCTCCTTTTCTCTCTCTCTTTTCTCTTCTTTTTTTCACGTATCCCATACGTTGCCTTTCTCTGGTGGTCACCTTTATTGGGGGTTATCAATACATTAGTATATTCCTGTTCAGTACCTTGTGTTTTGTCCCTGGTTGTGTACTATTTTGTGCCTTTAAATCAACACAGGAAAGAGGAAAATACATACCCAGACATCCAGAGAAGAAAAAATATGAGGAGACAAAGAAACAGCCTACATATGAAAGAAAAGCAGGCATCACCAGAAAAGGAAGTAAACAAAATAGAGGCTAACAACATGTCAGAGAAAGAATTAAGATAAATGGTCATAATATGACTAAAAAGAATGGAAGACAAATTTGACAATATGAGTAAGAACCAAGAGGAAATGAAGAAGAGCCAAGACGAAATGAAAAATGACATCTTTGCTGTAAAGAACTAAATAAAAAGCATCAAGAGTAGACTAGAAGAATCAGAGGACTGCATCAGTGAGCTAGAAGACAAGATGGGAAAAATACCCAAGTAGAGCAGCTTCTAGACAAAAAATAAAATTAAAAAAATTAAAAAGCAGGAGGAGAGCTTAAGGACACTGTGGGACAAAACAAAACAACAACATTCGCATAATAGGGGTTCCAGAAGGAAAAGAAACTGAGCAAGGAATAGAAAATCTGTTTGAAGAAATAATGACAAAAAACTTTCCAATATAGGGAAGAAAAACCCCACACAAACCCAAGAAGCTCAGAGTCCCAACCAAGATGAACCCCAAAAGACCAATGCCAAGGCACATTATAATTAAATTGGCAAACACAAATGACAAAGTAAGAATCTTAAAAGCAGCCAGAGAGAGACAGAAAGTTACATACAAAGGAACCCCCATCAGACTACAACTGATTTCTCAATGAAAACTCATCAGGACAGAAGGGAATGGAATGAAACATACCAAGTCATGTAAAGGAAGAGTCTGAATCCAAGAATACTGTACTCAGCAAGGCTATCAATCAAAATTGAAGGTGAAATCAGGAACTTCACAGACAAAAAAGGACTTAGGAAATTTATCATCACTAAACTAGCAAGGCAAGAAATGTTAAAAGATCATTGTAAAAAGGAATATAGGAAAAGAAGAAGGAATACAGGGATAAAGAATAAGAATGGCAAAACAACAACTACCTATCAATAATAACTTTAAATGTAAATGGATTAAATGCCCCAATCAAAAGACACAGGGTAACAGATTGGATAAGAAAACAAGACCCATATATATGGTGTCTACAAGAAACCCACCTCAGAAAAAAAGACACACACAGACTGAGAGTGAAGGAATTGAAAAAAGGTTTTCCAGGTGAATGGAAATGGGGAAAAAAGAAAAAAGAAGAAAAAAAAAAGCTGGGGAAGCAATATTTACATCTGACAAATTAGATCTCAAAATGAAGGACATAACAAGAGATAAGGAAGGCCATTTTCTAATACTAAAGCGAGCAATCCATCAAGAAGAAATAACTCTGGTAAACACATATGCACCTAATTCAGGAGCACCTAAATACATAAAAAATATCTCCAGGAGTATATCAAGGGAGAGATTGACAGCAATACACTCAGAGTAGAAGACTAATACCCCACTATCACCATTGGACAAATTCTCTAAACAAAAAATCAGCAGAGAAACATCAATCCTAAATGACTTATTAGACCAGATGGAATTAATTGACATCAATGAAAACACAACAATCCAAAATTTTGGGGACCCAGCAAAATCAGTCTTGAGAGGGAAGATCATAGCTCTACAAGCCTACTACAAAAAAAAAAACAAGAAACAATGGTAATAGATTACCTAACCCTACAACTCAAAGAGTTAGAAAGAGAGCAATGAGAAAGGTCCAGTGTAAGCAGAAGGAAGGAAATAATAAACATCAGAGTGGAGATAAACAAAATAGAGACCCAAGAAACAATATAAAAGATCAACAAAACCAAGAGCTGGTTCTTTGAAAGGACAAACAAGATTGATGAACCTCTAATCAGGCTCACCAAGAATCAAAAAGAGAGGACCCAAATAAACAAAATCAGAAATGAAAGAGGTGAAATAACAACAGATCCTGCCGAGATACAAAGGGTTGTTTAAAAAAAAAAAAAAAAAAAAAAAAAAAAAGATACTACAACTCTATTCCAACAAACTAAACCACCTGAAAGAAATGGACATATTCCTAGAAAAATACAACTTTCCAAAACTCAATCAGGAAGAATATAAATATCTCAATAGGCTAATAACTATGGAAGAAATTGAAGCAGTCATAAAAAAGCTTCCAGCAAACAAAAGCCAAGGGCCAGACAGCTTCACAAGGGAGATTTACCAAATATTCAAAGAAGAACTAAAACCTCTCTTCCTAAGACTATTGAAAAAAATTTAAGAGGATGGAACTCTTCCAAGCTCCTTCTATGACCATAGCATCACCCTAATATGAAAAACAGATAAAGACAACACAATGAAAGAAAATTACAGGCCAGTATCCCTCATGAACATAGATGCCAAAATGCTCAACAAAATTCTAGCAAATTGGCTCCAGCAGTACATCAGAAAGATCATACACCATGACCATGTAGGATTTCTTCCACTAATGTAAGGATGGTACAATATCAGCAAATCAATAAATGTGATACATCACATAAACAAATTGAGAGAAAAAAATCACATAGTCATATAAATTAATGCAGAAAAGGCATCTGACAAAATCTAACACCCTTTCTTGATAAAAACTCTCAACAAGGTGGGAATAGAAGGAACATACCTCAATATAATAAAAGCTATACATGATGAACCCAGAATTAACATCATACTAAATGGACAAAAATTAAAACCATTTCCCCTAAGAGCAGGAACAAGACAGGGATGCCCACTATCACCACTCCTATTTGACATAGTACTGGAAGCATTAGCCATTGCAACCAGAGAAGTAGAAATAAAAGGCATCTAAATTGGAAGCAAAGAAGTAAACCTGTGCAGATGACATGACGTTGTATATAAAAAACCCGAAAGAGTCCATCAAAAAACGAATAGTCTTAATAAATAAATTTGGCAATGTAGCAGGATACAAAATCAATTCCAAGAAATCTATGGCATTTCTATACACCAATAGTGAACTTACAGAAAGATAGACTAAGAAAGCAATCCCATTTACCATTGCACCAAAAAAAAAAAAAAAAAAAAAAAAAAAAAAAAAAAAAAAAGATACCTAGGAATAAAATTAACCAAGGAGGTAAAAGACCTATACACAGAAAACTACAGGACACTGAGAAAAAAAAAAAGAAAGAAATAGAGCAAGACATAAACAGATGGAAGAACATTTCATGTTCATAGATTGATAGAATCAACATCATTAAAATGTCCATACTACCCAAAGCAATCTATAGATTCAATTCACTCCCCATTAAAATACCAATGACATATTTCACAAACATAGAAAGAACTCTCCAAAAATTCATCTGGAATAAAAAATAAAAAAAAAGACCCTGAATAGCCACAGCAATCCTGAGGAAGAAGAATAAAGTAGGTGGAATCTCAATACCAGATTTCAAGCTGTATTACAAAGCCACTGTTTCAAAAGAGCCTGGTACTGGCACAAGAACAGGCATATAGACCAATGGAAAGAATAGAGAACTCAGATATCAACCCAAACCACTGTGCTCAATTAATATTTGACAAAGGATGCTTGAACATACAATGGAGACAAGACAGTCTCTTCAATAAATGGTGTTGGGAAAATTGGACAGACAAATGCAAAAAATGAAACTAGATCACCAACTTACACCATACAAAAATAAACTCAAAATGGATCAAGGACTTAATCATGAGACTGGACACCATAAAAATACTAGAGGAATCCACAGGCAGAGAAATCTCAGACATATGCCGAAGCAATTTCTTCATCGATACTGCTCCTAGTGCAATAGAAGCTAAAGAGAAAAGAAACAAATGGGACCACATCAAAATAAAAAAGGTTTAAAAAAACAACAACAACATAAAACAAAACAAAAAAACACCATCAACAAAACAACAAAAAAGCCGAAACCGGTTTGGCTCTGTGGATAGAGCATTGGCCTGCAGACTGAAGGGTCCCAGATTTGATTCCAGTCAAGAACATGTACCTTGGTTGCGGGCACATCCCCAGTAGGGAGTGTGCAAGAGGCAACTGGTTAATGTTTCTCTCTCGTTGATGTTTCTACCTTTCTATCCTTCTCCCTTCCTCTCTGTAAAAAAATAAATAAATAAATAAAATATATATTTTTAAAGAATACCTTTCAGCATTTCATATAATACTGGTTTGGTGGTGATAAACTCCTTTAGTACAAGAGGCAGCTGATGGATGAATTTCTCTCATCGATGTTTCTAACTCTCTATCCCTCTCTCTTTCTCTCTGTAAAAAAAAATCAATAAAATATATATTAAAAAACAAACAAGAAAGCCCACTGTACGGGAGAACATATTTTCAAAAGTTATCACTGATAAAGGTTTAATTTCCAACATCTACAGGGAACTTGTACAACTTAATAAAAGGAAGAGAAATGATCCAATAAAAAAATGGGGAAGGACCTAAATAGAATATTTTCAAAATAAGACAGAAGGAAGGCCAAGAGACATGAAAACATGCTCAAAGTTACTAATTATCTGAGAGATGCAAATGAAAACAACAATGTGGTACCATCTCACACTTGTCAGAATGGCAATCATCAACAAGTCAACAAATGACAAGTGCTGGTGAGGATGTGGAGAAAAAGGAACCCTAGTGCACTGCTGGAGGGAATGCAGATTGGTGCAGCTACTGTGGCGAACAGTATGGAGTTTCCTCAAAAAACTGAAAATGGAACTCCCATTTAACCCAGTAATCCAACTTCTAGGAATATATCCCAATAAACTAGCAACACCAATCAGAAACACCGATATGTGTACCCTTATGTTCATAGGAACTCAATTTACCATAGTTAAGATTTGGAAACAGCCTAAATGCCCATTAGCAGATGAGTAGATTAGAAAACTATGGTACATCTACACAATGGAATACTACACTGCTATAAAAAAGAAGGAATTCTTACCATTTTCAACAGCATGGTTCAACCTGGAGAGCATTATGTTAAGTGAAATAAGCCAGGCAATGAAAGAAAAATACCACATGATCTCACTCATTTATGTAAAGTAAAGAACATTATAACCTGGTGAGCAAAAAGATAGATACAGAGGTAGTAAAGCACTGAACAGACTGTCAAATAACTGCAGGAAGGCTGGGGAGTGTTGGGAAGGGGGTGGGGGGAAGGGGTAGAAATCAACTGAAGGACTTGTATGCATGCATATAAGCACAACCAATGGACACAAGACATTGGGGGTGTTTGGGATGAGGGCATGGGACCGGGGTTAGAGGAGGCTGGGGAAAGATCAATGGGCAAAAAAGCGAGATATATGTACTACTATATGTAATACTTTAAACAATAAAAAAATAAAAGAAGTAAAAGGCATGCTGAGGCCTGGTGCTGCTTGTTTGAGAGATTTTAGGAAAGCCCAAAGCATGAGGCAAAAGAAGCCAGTTGTATGGAAAAGCCACTGGAAATGGCTTGGATGAGCCTGAAAATAACAAGAGGTAGGGTCTCAGTGAATTACTAGGGTGGAGCAAAAAGTATGATCCAGTTTGATAGAGATTTATATATGGTGCCCTGTCTGCCAGCTGCATTACAGTGAGGGCTGAGCAAAGAAACAGTGTACTCTGCTAGCATTTATATCTTGGAGAAAGCTGTCCCTTCAACTCTTGCCCTAATTCTGGGCAAGTTAGTTCCTCCCCCAATATCCCAGGTTCCTTTCAAGCTGCTACCCTAGCACTGGAGTCCAGAGGGAGTGAGTCCAAGTAAGTTCGTGTGCAGACCCTTTAAGAGGAACTCCAGCAGCCTCCATGTCATTCACCCACAATTCCCGCTGGTTTTTAGAGCCAGAAGATGTGGGTACTTCTCTTCCTGGTACTGGAACCCTGGGCTGGGGAGCCTAGTGTGGGGCTTCCCCACCCCCACCCCCATTCCTCAGGGAAACCTCCACAGCCAAGATATCCCTCCTGGTTTTAAAATACCACATGTGGGTGTGGAACCAGCTGGTTCAGAGATTCTGCACTATGTCTCTACCTTTCCTACCAGTCTGGATGTCTTTAGTTGTAGGACTTCTAGTCAGCCATATTTCTGGTGTCTCTGAATGATGGTTGTTCTGCATTTTAGTTGTAATTTTGCTATGGTTGTGGCAGGTGGTGAGTCCCATGTTTACCTACACTGCTGTCTTGATGGAATTCTCTATTCTATTCTTGATGTAGCATATGCTGGATAGCTCTGTCCTCCATTACTATTGGACTTTCTTTTTAACATTTTCAGTAGTTTTGGCTCAGTAAACATGTCATGTGCTGATGTTTTCATGTAGGGTGTTTTTATCCCTACATATTTTGATTTTAAAAAATGAAGTAAACATTTGTAGTAGCACCTAAATATTGATCTTAGAAGATTTTTTCTGTGCATATGAAAAATAAATGAATGTTATTTTGTAAAAGAATGGTGGGATTGGAGGAAGAATAAATGGTAATAAGAATATTTTTTTATTTGATTTGTTTTCTTTTTTTCTTAATGGAAATTTCTTGAGGTCACAGTTGGTAGCTTTTCCCTGCATAGGCTTCTCTGCTATTTTAGATTCAAGTGTAAGCTTGCAATCATTTGCTTAATCATATTTGAAAACAAATTATACAATATGTGGCTTTCTTTAAACAAATTACATCCAGTCCTATAATTTCATCTGACTAATGTGATTTTCCAAAGTATGCCAGTTATTAGTCCATTTATTTGTAATTTTTTTCAATCAATAACAATGAAAGATAAAAACTCTTTCAACACCTGTCATAAGTACATGCTAGAGCATTATATTTGAAACTTTCTTCCCACTAACTTAATTGTGGGGCAAAAGTAACTACTTTTTTTAAGTTCTCCTCAATGCTTTTTTCTATCATTGCTTATTAGGCATGATGTTTTGACTAAGTCACAATATCATATTAATCTTCATATACTTACAATTTAAAAATATTTCCCTGCCCAGAAAATTGTTACTCTTTCCTTTAAGGCTCAACTCATAGCTCTCTATAGTTGACATACAATCCTATATACTAAAGAGATAATATGCTAATTAGACTGGACTGCAGAACGACCTTCTGGAACAACCAGTGGGCAGGGCCACAAGGCAGCTGGGACTGCGAGGCAGCAAGGGCCACAATGACAAAGTTAGCTGGGGCTGTGAGGGCTGGGGCAGCCAGGGCCATGAGGGCCTACCCTTTCACAAATTTGGTGCATTGGGACTCTAGCATTATATTAATTTCAGGTGTACATTAATTTCAAATGTCTAACATAGTGATTAGACATTTATATGGCTTATGATGTGATCAATACATTGAGTCTAGTAAACATGTCACCCTGCAAAGTTATCACAGTATTATTGACTATATTCCCCTTCACCTTTTTTCACTCATCCACTACCCTCATCTCCTCTGGCAATGCTCAGTTTATTATTAAAGTAAAATGCAGTATTTGTTTTTCTCTGTCTTAATCACTTTTCACAGTTTGTAAATATTAATTATGTAATTATTTTATTACTAGAGACTTGGTGCATGAAATTTGTGCATGGGAGTGTGTCCCTCAGGCCAGCCAGCATCCTCTCCAATCTGGGATCCCTTGGGGAATGTCTGACTGCTGGTTTAGGCCCTAAACCAGCAGTCAGACATCCGTCTTAAAATCCAGGACTGCTGGCTTCCAACAGCTCGCCTGCCTACCTGCCTGATTGCCTCTATCCGCTTCTGCCTGCCAGTCTGATCACCTCCTAACAACTCCCCTGCCAGCCTGATTGATGTCTAACTGCTCACCTACCAGCCTGATTGCCCCCAACTGCCCTTCCCTGCTGGCCTGGTCCCCCTCAACTTCCCTCCCCTGCCATCCTAGTCATTTATAACTGCCCCCCCTTACTGGATATTTTGTGGCTGCCATCTTTGTGCAAGATGTGACGGTCAATTTGCATATTACCTCTGTATTATCCACTCCCCACCACCACTACTTTAAGCACTTTTATATCCTCAGTCCCTGACACATTTTCAATTCAAAAAATAACTTTAGAGAGAGGATTCAAGATGGCAGTGTAGGTAAACACCTAAACTGCTGCCTTGAACAACAATTTCAAAAAATACAACTAAAAGACAAAATGTCTATCATCCAGAACCACAGGAAAGCTGGCTGAGTGGAAGTTCTACAACTAGAAGGAAAGAGAAAAGAGCATTCAGTGCACAACTGCTGAAAAGCTGAGGTACAGAGGCATGTGCGATCTGTGCTGGCTGCAGACATTGCTTTCTTTAACCCGAAGGGAAACAAGTTACTGATTTCTCTGAAATCCAGTTTCTGGGGAGACACAGGGGACACAAACTCCTACAGGGAGAAGCTGGGCTGTCTGTTATCGGGTCAGAAAGTGAGGGTGGCTTGCTTGCAGATCTGTGCGCAGCAATAACTGATTGCTATGCTGGGGCATGGGGCATGGGGATGCGGTTGGAGGCATAGGGATGGCTGGCTGGCAGACATTGTTGTTTGCCATGCCCTAGCCTGGTGACCCACCTCGCACAAACTACAAACCCACCAAGCTCCAAGCAGCTGCTTTTGCATATGAATGCCCTTCCCTATCTCAGTTTAACCTAGCAAACTTGCAACGGGTTCAAACAGCTCCAAAACCTCCAAACTCCAAGCAAAGAGGAGAAAACTGTAGTTCTCTCAGTAACTCCTTCAGGGTGGCCTCAGAGAGTAGCTGAACTGCACCCCATTGAAGATCCAGAAGCCAGTGTAACTAATGGTCAGTGTGAGACACCAGATTTCAACTGACACATTCAAGAAGAAGACTCGGTGAGCACCAAATCTCCATGGAAGCAAGGCCTGCACCATAAGCATATCTCCAGCGCAGCAGTTCTTCCATTATAAACACAGAAGGTCCTCATAGCCAATTGGCCTGGAGGTCAATTCCTCCCAGTCTACCAACAGCAATCAAAGCTTAACTACACCAAGACTTTGCACTCAGCCCACAAAGGGGTGTACCAAGTGCTACATAAGGTGATTGGGGAGGCTGAGCTACTGGCCTCTATAGGTCACCTAATACACAAAGCCACACAAAGCCACTCCATAAACACAGGGAAGCAGCCAAAATGTGGAGACACAGAAGCATGTCACGAATCAAAGAAATGGAAGAAAGCAAAATACTGGATATAGAGTTCAAAACCACTTTTATAAGGTTAGTCAAGAATCTTCTAAAAACCGCTAAGAAACATGAAGAGACCTTCAAGGACCTGAATGAGAATGCAAAAAAAAAAAAAAAAAAAAGATGGAAAAGACTGACCCTAGGGCAATGGAAGCTAAAGAGAAAATAAACAAATGGGACTACATCAAAATAAAAAGCTTTTTTATAGCAAAAGAAACCATCAACAAAACAAGAAAGCCCACTATGTGGGAGAACATATTTGCAAATAATACCACTGATAAAGGTTTAATCTCCAACATCTACAGACAACTTATACAACTAAATAAAAGGAAGATAAATGATCCAATTAAAAAATGGGCAATGGACCTAAATAGAATATTCTCAAAAGAAGACAGAAGGAAGGCCAAAAGGCACATGAAAACATGCTCAAAGTCACTAATTATCCTAGAGATGCAAATCAAAACAACAATGCGGTACCATCTCACACCTTTCAGAATGGCCAACATCAACAAATCAACAAATGACAAGTATTGGTGAGGTTGCAGAGAAAAAGGAACCCTCTGCACTGCTGGTGGGAATGAAGACTGGTACAACCACTGTGGAGAACAGTGTGGAGTTTCCTCAAAAAACTGAAAATGGAACTCCCATCTGACCCTGTAATCCCACTCTTAGGAATATATCCCAAGAAACTAGAAACACCAATCAGAAAGGATATATGCACCCCTATTTTCATAGCAGCACAATCTACAATAGCTAGAATTTGGAAACAACCTAGGTGCCTGTCAGCAGATGATTGGATCAGAAAACAATGGTACATCTACACAATGGAATACTATGCTGCCATAAAAAAGAAGGAATTCTCATCATTTGCAGCAACCTGGATGGAATTGGAGAATATCATGCTGAGTGAAATAAGCCAGTCAATGAAAGAGAAACACCACATGACCTCACTCATTTATGGATAATAAGAACAATATAAACTGATGAACCAAAAGATAGATATAGAGACAGTAAAACAACAAGCACACTGTCAAATTACAGCGGGGAGGGTAAGGAGATCTTGGGGATATAATAGATCAACCGAAGGACTTGTATACATGCATATAAGTACAACCAATGGACACAAAACTCTGGGGAGGGAGGGTATGTATGGGGGGGGGCAATGTTAAAATATGTACACAGGTAATAATTTAATTTAAAAAAATAATGTAAAATAAATTAAATTAAATTAAAAAATGGAAAAGGACCAGTCAGAAATTAAACATACACGGTCTGAAATAAAGAATATACAGAAACTCAACTGTAGATCAATGTACCCCAAGAATAAAACCAAAGATCTGAAATATGAGAAAACAAAAAACACTCAACCAGAAAAACAAAAAGAAAAAATAATCCAAAAATTTGAAGATAGTGTAAGGAGCCACTAGGACAACTTTAAGCATACCAACATCTGAATTTTGGAGGTGCCAGAAGAAGAGAGAGAGCAAATATTGAAAACCTATTAGAAGAAATAATGACAGAAAACTTTCCCTACCTAGTAAAAGAAATAGATTTACAAGTTCAAGAAGCACATAGAACCCCAAACAAGAGCAATCCAAAGGGGACCACACCAAGACACATCATAATTAAAATTCCAAGGACAAAAGATGAAGAGAGACTCTTACAAGCAGCAAGAGAAAAACAGTTGGTTACCTACAAGGGAGCACCCATACAACTGTCAGCTGATTTCTCAACAGAAACTATGCAGGCCAGAAGGGAGTGGCAAGAAATATTCAAAGTGATGAACAGCAAGAACCTAAAACCAAGATTACTCTATCCAGCAAAGCTATCATTCAGAATTGATGGTCAGATAAAGAGCTTCACAGACAAGAAAAAGCTAAAGGAGTTCATCACTACCAAACCAGGATTACATGAACTGCTGAAGGGTATTCTTTAAGAAGAGGAAGAAGAAGAAAAAGATGAAGATAAAAATTATGAACAAAAAGACATCAAATACATACCTACCAACAAGTGAATCTAAAAATCAAGTGAATAAAAAATCTGAAGAACAGAATGGACTGGTGAATATAATAGAATCAGGGGCATAGAAAAGGAGTGGACTGAAAATTATCAGGGGAAGGGGGTCTGAGGGTATGGGAAGAGATTGGACAAAAATCTTACACCTATGGATGAAGACAGTAGTGGGGGTAAGGATTTGGGGTGGGGTGGGGAATCAGGTAGAGGGGAGCTATGCGGGGGAGAGGAACACCTGTAAAAATCTGAACAATAAAGATTTATTAAAAAATAACTTTAATATTACATCATTCCTGAATATTTTTCCTAATACGTTCAACCACCACTCCCTGTCACACTAAGCTTAGTCTCAAAGGGTGATTGGAGTGCTGCACATAGCTGCAACCTTCAGGGTGCATCTTCCTGGACGGCTCTTTTCAAAGTCTTGGATAAGTGCTGTGTTATGCTACTATGGCACAGGGATGACATTCTTACCCCATTCTATAACCCTATTTCTCCAATCTGCAACCCCAATGACAGCACTGACCATTTTCTCTTTTGTATATCAATGGGAATTTTCAAGTAACTTGAAGGAGTGACCAGACCTCATGTTTGACTAATGTTCTGACATAATAATTAACACTCCTCCTTTCATTCCCAAAAGTGTCCAGTTTGGACTATAATTGGTATGTATAAAATTGTGTTTCAGCACTTTCTAGGGCCACTTGTATCCAATGTTTTTATTACTTTGCAAATTCTTTGAGGACAGGATCAGTTCTCATTTCTTTTCCTATATCCAGAACGTACCATAGTGTCTGGCACTCTGTGGCTGTTCTTTTTTCATTTGTTTTGTTTGTTGTTATTTGTCTTTTGGAGTAGTACAATCTATTCAACATGATGAAAGACAAAAACCTACAACCAGAAATACTTCAACCAGCAAGGCCACTATTCAGAACTGAAGGTGAGACCAAGATTTCCCCAGACAAGCAACAGCCAAAGTGTTTCATTACCACCAAATGAGCACTACAAGAAATGCCACAGGGAATTTTTTTAATTAAAATTTTTAAATGTTGCCCTGGTTAGTACTCTCAGTGGTTATCAATGACCTGAGCACCACAGGGTTGCAGGTTCAATTCCCAGTCAATGGTACATATTTGTGTTGCAAGTTTGATCCTGCATGTAGGAGGTAACCAATTGATGTGTCCCTCTCACATCAATTTTTCTTCCCCACCACCACCCACTTCTACTCTCTAAAAATCAAAGGAAAAATATCCTCGAGTAGGGATTAATAAAAAATAAAAAAAATAAGTGATTTAAAAATATTTTAATGTTGACATCACTGCATGTGTCCCCCTTTCCCTCTTTTCCCACCTTCATTCATCCCTGCCTCACTCTCCCTTAACCTTCACAAAACTATTTTTATCTATTGTGTATGCATATATGTTGTTCTTTTGCATAAAAAGATATTCCTGCAATCTTTACCTCAAGAGGTTTGTTTTGTAAAACAAAACTATAACAAAATATACATGACACCTACACACTTACATAGGTTCTAGGAGAGACAAAAATAACTTTTAAAAATTATATTGCCAAAGGCTTTGATAGTAAATCCATGTTTATGTCTGCGGAGTCATTTATTTTTCTTCTACTTTAGGTTATTGAGTAGGAAATTTTCACAATATTAACTAGTAATTTCAGTGACAATTTACTATGTTGTGGGATTTTCCTGAGTTTAAATTTGCTATTGTATGTCTATATGAACATGGTAAAGATGCTAACACCAATGTGAATTGGGACAGGTAGTAAAGAAGGAGAAAAACATTCTATGCTCCACTAGCTAAGAGAATTCAAACATGTTTTTACAGGTACCTCTAATTTGTCACAAACATATATATTTAGTCTTATAAACTGTTGTTTTTGTTTTGTTTTTTTTTGTTAATTCTCACCCAATGATATTTTCCATTGATTTTTTTTAGAGAGAGGGGGAGATATAGATAGATTTGGAGAGAGAGGGGGGGGGAGTGGGGGAGAGAGAGAGAGATTGTTTCTAGAGAGAACAATTGGTTGCCTTTCGCACTTGCCCCTACTGGGGCTGGGGAATGAACTTTCATCCCAGATATATGCCCTTGACCAGGAATCAAACTCACGGTCCTTTGGTGTTCAGGCCAATGCTCTAAACAATGAACAACAGTGTCTGGGGCTAAACAGTTGTTTTAAGTGACTTTGGAACTTTGAATAAATTCAGGGGCAGAAATCTCAATGTCCTAGAAATTATTTTGAAGAGAATAAAAATTTAAGTCAGATAGTTAATGTGGAACTTATAAAAGGAATAGCCTAGGTCAGCGTTTTTCAACCGCTGTTCCGCAGCACACTATGTTGCCTGGTGTGCCGTAGGTGCAGACAAGACAAGAATTTTATAATTTTTCACTATTTTGTTTACTTAATATTTCATAATAAAGTAATTATAAAATACTTTCTTTGTGTTTATTTGATTCCTATTCAAGAGAATTACTTTATATATAGTCAATATAGGCACAGAGTTAAATTTTTTAACATTTTCTAATGGTGGTGTGCCTCGTGATTTTTTTCATGAAACAAGTGTGCCTTTGCCCAAAAAAGGTTGAAAAACACTGGTCTAGGTGAAATGGGTGTCTATGTGTTGGCTAATTCATTAAATGAAAATATTGAAGTCATAAGTACCAGTATAATCATTAGAGGCATTATTATATGCTGTCTGAATGTCAGTTATCAGATGTCAATTCTGTGTGCATATGATGTTTTCAAATGTGACTCTTCTAAATAAACATGTAGTTGTCCATATTATTCTTAGAATTACTGGTAACTTTTCTTCTTTTTTGTATAAATAAGATTGAAGTGTAACTGGATTACCCTAGTACACTGATTGTACAGATAGTATAGTTTTAGATTAGTGAGTATGTTACAGAGAACCGGAATAAATCAAGCAATGCTCAGAGAGTTTGGAGTCACAGTTTATTCACCACAGTGGGCTTAGAGAAAAAGAATTCAAATTCTAAGCAAAGCTACAAGCAAAACTTTCCTTTTTATTAAAGAGCCAGCCCTCTGTGTACTTAGTGGTTATCTGGCTGCTGGCCTTGAAAACAACACAGTTCTGTCCAATTAAAAATATACTTGGGCCGAAACCGGTTTGGCTCAGTGGAAGAGCATTGGTCTGTGGACTGAAAGGTCCCAGGTTTGATTCCGGTCAAAGGCATGTACCTTGGTTGCGGGCACATCCCCAGTAGGGGGTGTGCAAGAAGCAGCTGATTATGATTCTCTCTCATCGATGTTTCTAACTCTCTATTCCTCTCTGTAAAAAAATCAATAACTGTATTTTCCGGCATATAAGACGACTTTTGAAACAAAAAAAGGTCAACCAAAAATCGGGGGCAAAAGACCAAAATTGCACAAAAATTACCTGCAGATCTTGACGGCAAAGTAAGTCTTTTCTTTGAAGTGGGGGGTAGTCTTATACAGCGAATATAGGCCTGAACCTATGTTTTAACTGTAAAATTAAGGGGTAGTCTTATATGCCGGAAAATACGGAAAATATAAAAACAAAACAAAACACTTGGCATGGAATTGAGAGTATGGGCATATCTAGTCTTTGGCCTACAAGGTCTGACAGCTAAGTTTATCTTCCTCATTATTCAAGCAGGCTAAAGCAGGCTAGAAAACAAAATTATTTTTTTTAGAATAAGAGGCCATTTAAAAATAACACAGAATTCCAAACAGTAGTTTTATAAAATAGGGGTTAGCCTTCTCAAGCACAGTTGCTATCTAAGAGCTTGTCAGTGCTCACAGGTCTATAGCCTTCCATTATGGTTAGTCTTCTTCTTTTTAAACTAAACCCCTAGTGGTGTATATTGCACCCTTTACATAATATAAGAACCTAACTATGTTCTGTTCACTTTTCTAAACACTTTTCTTACTCATTGTATGTAATCTTTACCCTGTGAGGTAACTACCAATATCCTCACTTTACATATCAGCAAAGCAAGACTCAAATTGAAAAAAACACTCTAGCCAATTTAGAACTCAAACCTATCAGGTAGGTGAGAGAAATTTAGAAATAAAATTGTCGCTGATTCTCTTCTGTAATTTATATATTTTAAAATGTTCTAGTTTTTCATGCAAGTTGAGTCGATTTTCTTTCTTTTACAGTATAATTAAAACAACTACCAGTACAACAAATAAAAGAGGCTTCAGATACAATTCATGATTGTGCACAAACCTCTTTCCTTATCTGGAGCACACCTCTCTATTTGTTAGCCTTCTAGCCTGCTTCAATGGCTAGAAAACAATTTTAATTGTTTTCTAATTTCCCTAGTAGATGAGGTCCCTGATGTTTTGCATATAGTAGTGCTGGAAAAGTTGTACTCTTCAAGAGTGGAGCTCAACTATAGTAAGAAGGATCCGGTGGCCCTAGCTGATTTTCTCAGTGGTTAGAGCATCAGCCCATGGATTGAAGAGTCATGAGTTTGATTTCAGTCTAGGGAAAGTGCCTCAGTTGCAATTGGCAGCCAAGGCATGTGCGGGAGGCAACCAATCAATGTTTATCGCGCACATCAATGTATCTCTCTGTGTGTTTCTCCCCCTCCCTTCTACTCTCTCTAAAAATCAATGGAAAAAAATGGCCTTGGGTGAGGATTAACAAAAAAAAAAAGTTGTGTGTTGTATTTTCTTAAAGAAGGATCTGGTGTGGAATCTTGACCACTTACCTTATAAAGGAAGAGAGAGTCCTTTGAAAGATTATATATACATAATTGTTGAAGTGCCAAGTTTGTTTCTCTAAGTTGTGATAAGCTGTTAAATTTAGCTATGATTTTTTGGAGGGTGGGGATTATATCATTATTGCCACCACAGAAAGACATATGTCTAGAATTATTACATAATTTAAAATTCGATATTTTTAAATATAGAATCCAGGGCGAGTCCAATTATTTTAAGTAGAAAAATAAAATGTCAGACAACCTGTAGTTTCTTAAGAAGAAATCACTATATTCTAAAATGCTTTTTCAGAATTTTACTAAGTATGATTGTGGTATGTGTGTTCATTTGCAGGTACTGGTAACATCTGAACATACCAAACCAAACAGACAAACTCTTGCACCACCACTACCACCACACTGTACCACAAAGAAATGCCACTATACATGGTTTCCAAGCAGTCTAAAAATAAAAAGAGTTGATTAGATCTCAGACCTTCTAAACGGGATGACGGCCACTGCTGCAGTGGAAACACCAAAAATGAAGAAGAGTGCCTCCAAAGAAGAGAAGCAGCCACCTAACCAAGACAGCACAGAACAGGGCAATGCTGATTCTGAAGAGTGGATGAGCTCTGAAAGCGACCCTGAACAGATGAGCCTTAAGAACAGCAATAGCAGTGACAATAGCTGTCAACCTGGAGTTGTTCAGTTGAAGAAAAAGGAGATTCCCTCCAAGCCACACCGCCAGCTCTGTAGATCACCCTGCCTAGATTGCCCAAGCTTCTCCCAGAGCAGCATTCTACAGGATGGGAAGATTGACTTGGAAAAAGAATACCAAGCCAAGGTGGATTTTGCTCTAAAGCTGGGCTATGCGGAGGAACAGATTCAATCAGTGCTGA
Source organism: Pipistrellus kuhlii (assembly GCF_014108245.1). Taxonomy (NCBI): domain Eukaryota; kingdom Metazoa; phylum Chordata; class Mammalia; order Chiroptera; family Vespertilionidae; genus Pipistrellus; species Pipistrellus kuhlii. Next base: position 27,763,052 of record NW_023425471.1, read on the forward strand.
ACAAGCTGGGCCCAGAATCACTTATTAATGATGTATTGGCAGAGCTTGTCAGACTTGGGAACAAAGGTGATTCGGAAGGACAGGTCAACTTGAGTCTGTTAGTGCCTCGGGGGCCCAGCTCCAGAGAGATTGCAAGCCCTGAACTGTCTCTTGAAATTGACATAGACAGCAGTGACAATTTGAGGCCAATTGTCATTGATGGAAGTAATGTGGCAATGAGGTAAGACTGGTATATTTTCTCTCTCTTTCTTTAAAAGTGCCCTGAGCTCATAGAAATTGTCTTCCTTTGCAAAAGACTACGAGAAGCCCTTGGTTATTGTCTGTAGCTTGTGCTCCTCTAAGTGGACAGAGGCTAAAATGATTATGCCCTGGCTTTTTCTTTCTCTTTTGAAATGGTTGCCAATTTTTTTTCAGGTATGCTGAAAGCAGCTTAGACACCAGTGATGCTTCAGAGAAGACATAACCATTTAGTCTTTGTTTTTCTTAGAGTTCCCTCTCCCATCTGTACTTAGATGGACCAACCATTCTAAAAATGTTGCTTTTATAATGTGACTTGAGTGCATTCTTGGGAACTTAACAGTAACTCCTGATCACCATTCTACCAAATTTTAATCCCTTTGCCTGGCTTTGTGATATGACCTTTTCTTCCTCCCATTTGATTTTATCTCTCACACTTACTGCATCACATAAGTCTTTTTTAAATTTTACGTGTAAATTATGCTGATTTCTATGCCCACTATTTGTGTTCATGTCATTTTCCAACCTAGGATGACCTCCTCCTTATCTTCATACCCTTGATATTGTACCACCTCCACAAACAACTTTCTGACTTCTCTATTCCCAATAATAGTCTCTGAGCTACAGTACTTATGATAGGCTGAATAATATCTCCCTAAAGGTGTCTGCATCCTAATCCCTGGAATCTATGAATATGTTATTTTACATGGTAAAAGGGGCTTTGCAGATATGATTGAGTTAAGGATCTTGAGATGTGGGCGATTACACTGGATTATCAAAGTGACCTCAGTATAATGACAAGGGTTCTTATAAGAGTGAGGAAGAGGGAAGAGAGAAAATGTGTTCCGAGTCTTGTCCTGGAGCAGAAAGAACAGTTGAGGGTTGCACAGGGAGTGTTTGTTGGCAAGTTAAGGGACAGCTAAACTCCAGGAGAAGGTGGAGGACTGCTGGACTGGATTTCCCTGACTGGGCTGCCTCCACTGCTGCTCGGTCCCTTCCTGGAGCTACAGGCTCAGACATGGAGACCGCACCATCTTGAAAGGGAAAGTGGATCTTATCGGAAGACTGAAAATCGACAACTGCGGCAAGCATCGAACAGCTGTGAACCCTAGAACACTGGTCCCCAATTGGCACAAACATGCAGATTTAAAGGATCTCTTCACTTCACCATGGAAAGGTCAGATTTTACCTGGGATAAGGTGAGTTCTCTGGTCCCAGCAGGACAGAAAAAAGCACACTTTGCAGGAGCTGGAGGACCAGGGAAGTCTGTGCCTAGAAAAATCCATGGCTGTTGGGGCTGGCATAATCCGTGTATGTAGAAGGGGGTCCTCAGAGCTGTTAACAGAAGGAATCTCCAAAAATCAACCCATTTTGATCTGACGTGGAGGGGCAGCCTAAGATTTTCAAAGGTGTACCTGCTGCTTAGACTTGCGTGCAGGCCCATTGTTCAAGCAGTTGGGCATTTTACTCTTCAAATCCTTGCTTCTGATTACTAAGCCCAATACATAGGATCACCCAGTTGGGGACACCCTGGTAAACTGCAGGGGAAAGTTGTTTTTCTGGAACCGGGGGATTGGAGCAGGGAATGACAATTGGAGAGCCAGCTCTGAGGCAGCCCACTACCACAAACCGGTATTGAGTGCCATAGGGAAAGAAGGATCACAACAGTAGCTATAGAGGCCAAATAGATCCAGAAGTCAATTCAGAAACACTGCCACCCAGGGGCTGAATCACAAATTACTCTTGTGTAATAAAAAATAAAGTAATACAAGAAATTAAGATACCACCTGCTTAAAAATCAGGACTGGCTTACAACACTGAGAAGCAGTGGTACACAGGAAATTGCAATACTGTCCGAACTGGGAAATAGGTGTGCCAAACAGAACAATAGAAGAAGTGAATGACCTTCACTACTGCACATTTTTAAAATTTATTTATTTTTTCATTTTTTATTTTTTTATTTTCATTTTTTGCCTCTTTTAATTAATAAACCAATTTTTTCCTCACTTGATTTTACCTTTTTGATTATAACATTTTTATTTTCAATCAGCATTATTTCTACTACTATTTTACTTTTTTTTAGTGTCCTTTTATTTTCACTTTATTTTACTTTGGGATTAGTGTTCTACATTCTATTTTCATCTTTCATTTAGCATTGTTTTACCATATCTCAACTCTATCTTTATGCTAACACTCTCTTCCTAACATTTCCCCTTTGGGTGTCCTGTTTATCTTACCCTTTTTCTGTTTTAGATTTTCCCTGTTCTTTCTCTTTGCCCCCTGTTAAAAATCTCACCCTACTTATATATCTAATTTCCAATACCCTGCTCCAAGTCCATACATACTTCTCTCTTCATTCTCTTAAGTATCCAAAAAAATTGTTTTTCTCTTTGTTCTTTTGTTGTTGTTTGCTTGACTATTGATTATATTGAATTTTCATACTTTTTTGTGAGATGGTTTTGTTTATTCTTTTTTTTTGCTTGTTTTTTTGTTTGCTTTGTTTTTGTTTGGTTTTTGCTTTTGTTTTCCCTGCCTTGCTTGATATTAATTCATGTTGTGGTTTGTATTAATCTCCAGGTACCTGTTACTGGCATTTGCTCGGATTAATAGTTGTTTTATTGGAGTTTTCTCCCTATATGTAGTTGTTCCCCTTTTCTTCCTTAGTCTCTTTCTTATCTCTCTAACTTGCTTTTTCCTTTTCCCAATTTCATTTTGACACTCCTTATTTTTCTCTTTCTTTTTCCTCTTCTTCTTTCTCTCCTATCACCTAATTTGCCTTTCTCTGGTGGTAACCTTTATTGGAAGTTATTAATATCATGAATATGTTTCTGTTCAGTGCCTTGTGTGTTTTACCTGTTGTATTATATTTTGTGCCTTTAAATCAATGCAGGTGAGAGGGAACTACATAACCAGATATCCATAGAAGAGAGACCATAGGGAGACAAAGAAACAGCCCGCATATGAAAGAAAAACAGGCATCACCAGAAAAAGAAGTAAATGAATTAGAGGCATGCAACCTATTAGAGATAGAATTCAGAGAAATGGTCATAAGGTGACTGAAAAAAATGGAAGACAAATTCAACAATATGAGTAAGAACCAAGAGGAAATGAAGAAGAGCCAAGAAGAAATGAAAAATGACATCGCTGCTGTAAAGAACTCAATAGAAAGCATCAAGAGTATACTTGAAGAAGCAGAGGACTGCATCAGTGAGCTAGAAGACAAGGTAGTAAAAATACCCAAGCTTCTAGAAAAAAAAAAAAATTAAAAAGCAGGAGGAGAGCCTAAGGGACTGTGGGACAACACAAAACAGAACAACATTTGCATGATAGGGGTTCCAGAAGGAAAGGAAACTGAGCAAGGAATAGAAAAACTGTTTGAAGAAATAATAACAGAAAATTTCCCTGATATAGGGGGGGAAAATCCCACACAAATCCAAGAATCTCACAGAGTCCCAATCAAAATGAACCCCAAAAGACCAATGCCAAGGCACATTATAATTAAATTGGCAAACACCAACGACAAAGAAAGAATCTTAAAAGCTGCCAGAGAGAGACAGAAAGTTACATACAAAGGAACCCCCATCTGACTAGCAACTGATTTCTCAACAGAAACTCATCAGGCCAGAAAGGAATGAAATGAAATATATAGAGTCATGAAAACAAAGTGTCTGAACCCAAGAATACTCTACCCAACAAGGCTATCAATCAAAATTGAAGGTGAAATCAGGAACTTCACAGATAAAAAAGGACTTAGGGAATTTATCACCACCAAATTAGCAATGCAAGAAATGCTTCAGGGACTACTGTAAAAAAAAAAGAAATGGGAAGTGAAAAAGGAACACAGAGGTAAAGAATAAAAATGTCGACAACTAAGTACCTATCAATAATAACTTTAAATGTAATTGAATTAAATACCCCAATCAAAAGACAGAGGGTAACAGATTTGATAAGAAAACAAAACCCATATATCTGGTGTCTACAAGAAACACGCCTCATAAAAAAAGACATACACAGACTGAGGGAGAATGGGGTGGAAAAGTTTTCCAGACGAATGGAAATTTAAAAAAAAAAAAAAAGCTGCGGAAGCAATACTTATATCTGAAAAATTAGAACCAAAATGAAGGTCATAGCAAGAGATAAAGAAGTCAACTTCCTAATACTAAAGGGAGCAATCTAAAAGAAGAACTCTGTTAAACATATATATACCCAACACAGGAGCACCCAAATACACAAAAAAAAAACTACTGGAGGATATCAAGGGAGAGATTTACGGTAATACAATCATGGTAGGAAACTTTCATACCCCACTATCACCATTGGACAAATCCTGTAAACAAAAAATCAGCAAAGAAGCATCAATCCTAAATGACTCACTAGTCCAGATGGAATTAATTGACATCTTCAGAACATTTCACCCCAAAGCCACAGAATATACATTCTTCTCAAGTGCACATGGGCCATTTTCAAAGATAGACCATATATTAGGTCACAGGCAAAGTCTCTACAAATCCAATAAGATAGAAATCATATTAAGCATCTTCTCAGGTCACAGTGGCATAAAACTGGAAATAAAGTACAATAAAAACAATTCAAAGAAATAACACACATGGAGACTAAATAACATGCTATTAAACAATGACCGGTTACCACAGAGATCAAGGAAGAAATAAAGAACATCATGGCAACAAATGACAATGAAAACACAACAATCCAAAATCTATGGGACACAGCAAAAGCATTCTTGAGAGGGAAGTTCATAGCTATACCAGCCTACTGAAAAAAAACAAACAAATAAGAAACAATGGTAATAAACTACCTAACCCTACAATTCAAAGAGTTAGAAAAAGAGCAATGAGAAAGGGCCAGTGTAAGCAGAAGGAAGGAAATAATAAAGATCAGAGTGGAGATAGACGACATAGAGACCAAAGAAACAATACAAAAGATTAAAAACAAAAAACAAGAGTTGGTTCTTTGAAAGGATAAAGAAGATTGATGAACCTTTAGCCAGACTCACCAGGAAACAAAGAGAGGCGATCCTAATAAAATCAGAAATGAAAGAGGTGAAACAACAACAGACCCTGGAAAAATACAAAGGATCATTAAAAAATACTACGAACATCTCTATTCCAACAACCTAGACAACCTGGAGGTAATGAGCATATTCCTAGAAAAATATAATATACCAAAACTCAATCAGGAAGAATATAAACATCTCAGTAGGCCAGTAATTATGGAAAAAATTGAAGCAGTCATCAAAAAGCTCCCAGCAAACAATAGCCCAGGGCCAGACGGCAAGAAGTAGAGTTTTACCAAACATTCAAGCAAAAACTAAACTCTATCTTCCTCAGCCTATACCAAAAATTCAGAGAAAGGAACATTTCCAAGCTCCTTCTATGAAGCCAGTATCATCCTAATATAAGGTGACCAGATGTCTCGCTTTTGGCAGGACAGTCCCGATTTTTAACAATTTGCCCCATGTCCCTCAGGGTTTTTAAAAAGTCCAAAAGATTTAATAGATTCTTTAAAAAAAAATTGGGACTTTTTTAAAACGCTGCGGGATGCGGGACAAATTGTTAAAAAATCGGGACTGTCCCGCCAAAAGCGGGACGTCTGTCACCTTATTCTAATACCAAAAACAGATAAAGACAACACAATGAAAGAAAACTACAGGCCAATATCCCTCATGAACATAGATGCCAAAATCCTAAATAAAATTCTATCAAATAGGCTCCAGCAGTACATCAGAAAGACTATGTACACCATGACCAAGTAGGATTAATCCCATGAATCCAAGGATGGTACAATATCAGCAAATCAATATACGTGATACATCACATAAACAAATTGAGGGATAAAAATCACATAGTCATGCCGGGACCGGTTTGGCTCAATGGATAGAGCGTCGGCTTGGGGACTGAAGGGTCCCGGGTTCGATTCCGGTTAAGGGCATGTACCTTGGTTGCGGGCATATCCCCAGTAGGGGGTGTGCAAGAGGCAGCTGATCCATGACTCTCATCGATGTTTCTAACTCTCTATCTCTCTCCCTTCCTCTTTGTACAAAATCAATAAAATATATTTTTAAAAAATCACATAGTCATATAAATTGATGCAGAAAAAGCATTTGACAAAATCCAACACCCTTTCTCGATAAAAACTCTCAACAAGGTGGGAACAGAAGGATCATACCTCAACATAATAAAAGCTATATGTTGAAAACCCAAAGCTAACATTATACTCAATGGGAAAATCTAAAACCATTTCCCCTCAGAACAGGAACAAGTCAGGGATGCCCACTCTCACCACTCCTATTTGACATAGTACTGGAAGTATTAGCCATTGCAATTAGACAAGAAGAAATAAAAGGTATCCAAATAGGAAAATAGGAAGTAAAGCTGTCCTTATTTGTAGATGGCATGATATTGTACATAAAAAATCCCCGAAAGATTCCATCAAAAAAGCTTAATAAATAAATTTGGCAATGTAGCAGGATACAAAATTAATGCCAAGAAAGCTATGGCATTTCTATACACCAATAGTGAACTTACAGAAAGATAGACTAAGAAAGCAATCCCATTTACAGTTGCACCAAAAAATAATAATAATAAGATACCCAAGAATAAACTTAACTAAGGAGGTAAAAGATCTACACCCAGAAAACTACAGGACACTGAAAAAAAATATAAAGAAAGACATAAACAGATGGAAGAACATACCATGTTCATGGATTGGTAGAATCAACATCATTAAAATGTCCATACTATTCCAAAAATTTCATGTGGAATTAAAATACCAATGGCATATTTCAGACCTAAATAGAATCTTATATATTCAATGAGCAATCTATATATTCAATGCACTCCCCATTAAAATACCAACAGCATATTTCAGACCTAAATAGAATCTTATATATTCAATGAGCAATCTATATATTCAATGCACTCCCCATTAAAATACTAACGGCAGCCGAGGCTGGTTTGGCTCAGTGGTAGAGCGTCGGTCTGCCAACTGAAAGGTCCCAGGTTCGATTCCAGTCAAGGGCATGTACATTGGTTGTGGGCACATCCCCAGTAGGGGGTGTGCAAGAGGAAGCTGGTTGATGTTTCTCTCTCATTGATGTTCTAGCTCTCTATCTCTCTTCCTTCCTCGCTGTAAAAAATCAATAAAATATATTTTAAAAAAATAAATAAATAAAATAAAATACCAATGGCATATTTCACAGACCTAGAAAGAACTCTTCAAAAATTCATGTGGAATAAAAAAATACCCTGAATAACCACAGTGATCCTGAAAAAGCAGAATAAAGTAAGTGGGATCTCAATACCAGATTTCAAGCTGTATTACAAAGCCACTGTTCTCAAAACAGCCTGGTATTGGCATAAAAACAGACATATAGATCAATGGAATAGAATAGAGAATCCAGTTATCGACACAAACCACTATGCTCAATTAATATTTTACAAAAAAGGTATGATCATACAATGGAGCCAAGACAGTCTCTTCAATAAATGGTGTTGGGAAAATTGGACAGATAATGCAAAAAAATGAAACTAGATCACGAACTTACACCATACACAAAAATAAACTCAAAATGGATACAAGACTTAAACATAAGACTGGAAACCATAAAAATACTAGAGGAATCCACAGGCAGTAAAATCTCAGACATATGAAAGAACTTCTTCACTGATACTGCTCCTAGTGAAATGGAAGCTAAAGAGAAAAGAAACAAATGGGACTACATTAAAATAAAAACCTTGTTCACAGCAAAAGAAACCATCATCAAAACAACAAGAAACCCCACTGTATGGGAGAACATATTTGCAAATGTTATCTGATAAAGGTTTAACCTCCAAGATCTACAGGCAGCTTATACAACTTAATTAAAGGAAGATAAATGATCCAATAAAAAAATGGGCAACAGACCTAAATAGAATCTTTTTGAAAGAAGGCAGAAGGAAGGCCAAGAGAAACATGCAAACATGCTCATAGTCACTAATTATCCAAGAGATGCAAATCAAAACAACAATGAGGTACCATCTCACACCTGTCAGAATGGCTATCATCAACAAATCAACAAACGACAAGTGTTGGCAAGGATGTGGAGAAAAAGGAACCCTCGTGGATTGCTGGTGGGAATGCAGACTGGTGCAGCCACTGTGGAGAACAGTATGGAGTTTCCTCAAAAAACTGAAAATGGAACTCCCATTTGACCCAGTAATCCCACTTCTAGGAATATATCCTAAGAAACTGGAAACACCAATCAGGATGGATATATGCACCCTTATATTCATAGCAGCACAATTGACAATAGTTAAGATTTGGAAACACCTAGGTGCCCTTCAGCAGATGACTGGATCAGAAAACGATGGTACATCTACACAATGGAATACTATGCTGCCATAAAAAGAAGGAATTCTTACCATTTGCAGCAACCTGGAAAGAATTGGAGAACAATTTGCTAAGTGAAATAAGCCAGTCAATGAGAAAAAAATATCACATGATCTCACTCATTTGTGAATAATAATAATAATAATAATAATAAAACAGTATAAACTAATGAACAAAAAGATAGATACAGAGGCAGTAAAGCATCAAACAGATTGTCAACTTACAGAGAGAAGGTTAGGGAGAGGTGGAGAAGATGGGATCAACTGAAGGACTTAATGAATTTGTATAAAACTAACCAATGGATGCAAAACATTGGGGGGTGAGAACATGTATGGGAGTTGGGGGGGGCAATGGTAATATATGTACACATATAATACCTTAATAAAAAATGCTTTAAAAAAAGTGAGGGAGACAGCAGGAACAGAATAAATGATAGGAAATGCAATGACATTAGGAAGAGTATGGAGTTATGTAAAAAAGGAGCCATAGGCCAAGATTCGTGGGCAACTTTCAGAAGCTAAAAAGGCTGAAAATGAATTATCCCCTGAAATCTTCAGAAAGAACAAAACTTTGCCAACACTTTAATTTTAGATTTATGACTTTCTGAACTATAAGAGAATAAATTGATGTGGTTTTAAGCCACTAAATATTACATCAGCAATAGGAAAGTAATACACAACCAAGAATGCCTTCATACTTTATTCTGTACTCTCTGGTATAATTGTTTATTGTGTATCAGAGAACCTTAGAATTTCCTTCTTCTGTTTCTCAAATGAGTTGTCATCCAAGTTTGGATTAAACATTCCCAGGGATCAGGAGCCAACTTTCTACTGAGTCTACCATTGCTTGATGAGTTCACTGATATACTTAGACTGTACACAATCAGTACAAACTTTTTATTCTTTGATATAACCTTTTCTTCCTCCCATTTGCTTTTATCTCTCACACTTACTGCATTTACATAAATCTCTTTAACAATCTCCATGTAAATTATGCTAATTTCTATGCCCACTATTGTTTTATGCCTCCCTTATTTTCTCCACATCACATAACACAGGATTGGATGCTCCCACAGAGATATGAGGGAGCAAAAATGGGGGTAGCTCTTATGAACAATACCATTGCTATATTCAGGAGTTGCTTAACAGACTAACTGGAGGTACAGTTTAATATATAGTTCTATTTAATCCTCACAGCAATTTTATTTTACAGATGACAAAACTAGAATACAGCAAAGTTAAGTGACTTCCTTGTGGTCACTTGCTATAGCTAGTAAGTACCAAAGTAAGCACTTGAACTGAAGTTTCTGGCTTCAAATTAATGAAATTACACTAACATTTATAAATATATATTTTGGCCGAGACCGGTTTGGCTCAATGGATAAAGTGTCGGCTTGGGGACTGAAGGGTCCTGGGTTCGATTCCGGTCAAGGGTATGTACCTTGGTTGCGGGCATATCCCTAGTAGGGGATGTGCAAGAGGCAGCTGATCGATGACTCTCTCTCATCGATGTTTCTAACTCTCTATCTCTCTCCCTTCCATTCTGTACAAAAGCAATAAAAAAAAGTTTATATAAATATATATTTTGTACCAGGTTTTTTTTGCATATGTAATCTAATCTTCACTAAAAATCCTGAAAGAATGGACTAATTAAGTTCGTTTTAGCATGTGAGGAGACACAGGTTCAGAGAGACGGAGTAGCTGCCCACGTGTGCAGAAGTAATAATTAACGAAGCTTTTATCAAAACCTGAAACTGGCTGAAACCGGTTTGGCTCAGTGGATAGAGCATCAGTCTGCGAACTGAAAGGTCCCAGGTTCGATTCCGGTCAAGGGCATGTACATTGGTTGTGGGCACATCCCCAGAAGGGGGTGTGCAGGAAGCAGCTGGTCGATGTTTCTCTCTTATCAATGTTTCTACAATAGCTCTCTATCCCTCTCCCTTCCTCCCTGTAAAAAATCAATAAAATATATTAAAAAAAAAAACAAACCTGAAACTGACTTCATTGCCCCTCAACAATATCATGCAACACTATACTGAGTGGCCAGATTATTATGATCTCTGAATGCATGATAATCTAGCCACTCCATGTATATGGCTGTTAGTGTTATTAAAAATACTTGGCTTTCCTCCTAGGAGCAGATAATACATTACAGAATTTGTTTTTAAATTTTTTAAAATTATGACAGCAGCAATATCAGGTTGATAAAGCAGGCTAGACATCTTTCCTGTTTTAATGAGGGGAAACTAGAAGCATGGTAACAAGGAAGTTAAATACTCTGTACACAAAACAAAAATGATGCTGTGGGGCCAGTGGAAAGCAGAAGGTGATTTTTTTCCCCCAAAGGATCAAGGGTAACTCTACTTCCTCCTAATAGATATAACCTAGAGTGATTATTGAGAGGAAGTAGCATGGAATCTGTTACATTCAAGCAGACAACCCTAAACACCTTAGATTGGACATAGGGTTTTGTGTTTTGGAGGTGGGGATGAGAAGAACCCAGGACTTCTTTGAGGACTTTGAGTACATGATGATATAAAATCTAGTCAATGATTCATAATCATGAAGGATACTATGTGGTCCTTTTACTTTGAAAGGAATAATGACGAAGTAATTACCAAAGTAATTTGTTTTGACATATCTAGTTTCTGCCAGTAGCAAATTGTCATACTGATAGAAGATGAACTATTGTCTTTTTTAAAAGTTGCTTTACTAAATTAAAGATATTTTACACAATTTAAATAAAACAAAAACAAAAAATAATGCTGAACCTTATTTTTAGGAGTATATTACAATAGTGCATAGTGGACCACATGCTTTTGTTTGCCTTTGTTAGTATCTTTTCCCTTATTTGAATAGGTAAATTACTGGTAAGTCCCATTTATTCTGCAATCACATTTCCCATGGTCAAAGTTCAGTGCCACAGTCAGCTTATAAATTTGTTAATATCATTAATCTAAATTTGTTTTTTCTCATTGGTTATCTGTAAATTTATCATGATTCATACTTCATAGACAAACTACATAATAACATCTGTTCTTTCTCAGCATGCTGGATAAGCCTACATTGATATTATAATGCTTTGTCTGTCATTGACAGTATATGTTTAATATCCGCAGTGGTGGTGTACCTGTGATTTACACACTGATATATGCTAAAATACTAAATGATACATTCATTCTGCGAGCTGTTCTTTTGGGAGGAAAAATCCATTTCAGGGCAATGAAGGATTTCAAATGTAAATGCTACCATATTCTTTGTTCAGTCTGGGAGAAGCCCAAATATTTGAACCTTGTTTTTTAAAAAGGTCAGAGGGAGAGGCTAGTGACCCATCTGCTAAGCAGAATTTGGTTTGTAACCTGAATCAAGATATGTACCTAAGCCAGTTTACTGGGCAAAGTAAATGTAGTGTCACCAGATTACTTTTAGATAGGCTTTTAGATCCCAGGGTTTTTTGTTTTGTTTTGTTTTTTTATTGCAAAGGGACTTTTTGTGGGATGGGCTAAAACAAGTCATCTTGGCAAGCTTTATTTTTTATTCTTTTTATTTATTCATTCCTTAAACATTTATTGAGCACTTCACTTTGCATACTGCAACCTTTTGTAGGTCTTCATTACCACCTTGGTAAATGTTGAAAGTGAATTCTGCTTCCTAATGGACATTTGATGCACTTCATGGAATGCTCCAATGACATGGTTTTAATATATATTTCAATAGAATGCTGTAGGTATTTTACATTTTCCTTAACATGATAATTCTGATTGAGAAGTTCTTGTCTCTGGGTGGTTGTAAAATAGATTCTTCAGTTTTGTTTTATTTTTTTTTATATTTTAAGTATTTTCTACCATAAGTATATATTACTTTTATAATGATAAAAAAATAATTTTAAACAAATAATTTGGTAGTAGAAAATATAGCCCAGCCAGGTGTGGCTCAGTAGTTGAGCATCGACCCAGGAACCAAGAAGTTACCAGTTCAATTCCTGGTCAGGGCAGATGTCTGAGTTGTAGGCTCAGTCCCTAGTAGGGGGTGTGCAGGAGGCAACCAATCGATGATTCTCTCTCATCATTGATGTTTTTATCTCTCTCTTCCTCTCCCTTCCTCTCTGAAATAAATAAAAAATACTTTTAAACAAGAAAATATAAAGTTGAGGTATCCAACAGCTAATGTTACTCTTGTATTTATTCCTAGTTTTAGACTGTTTTTGAAATGGCATACTTAATAGCACTGAAAAGCCAAGTAAAATGAAATCCCATCCCATTTCTCCAAATTTCTCCTCTAATGGAAATTGTGATGATTTTCTTAGAGTTCATGTTATTCTTACACTTACCAGTATTATAGCAGTGGGGAAAATCACAACTGGACATCTTCCCTATAAGCCAGTATAATAACTATTTAAGAGCCATGGGCTTGCCCAATTTACCCATAGTAAATTAGAAAAAGCTTTTTAGAAGCAATCAGTGGTAGCTAGCTGTCCCTAAGCCTACCTTGGAGTATATTGGCAATTAAATATGTTTTCTTTCTTTTACCTTAAGTGCTTTGACTTTTAGTAGAGTAGTAGAATTGCTTTAAGGTACTTACTGGAGACTTTTAAATATGATTAACATGTTTGGAAATGTCCTTATTAGGACATTTAATAAATTTTTGTCATGTACCTCAAAAATGATCAGAATGGAAACTCTTGAAGTGCATGTGTTAATGGGCACCTGAGAATATGTATTAATCCACCCAAGATAATTACATCTAATTTATCTTGTAGTTGAGTGATTATCAGTGAGGAAGTGAGGAATCTAAAGAGAGCCTCCATCACATTGTCTTAGTCTTATAGCAAAATCTTTCTTTTCTTTTGAGCAGCCTTGTTACACGGGTAATATCAGTTATTGCAATAGAATTGCTACATGTAAGCCAATTTGTTTTTACCATCAAAACTGTTTAAACTTACTGTAATTTATTGTGGTTTATGTATATGTCAGAGCACTAGATTTCATGCTAACAGATCAGAATTTTCACAGCCAAACTAGTACATCATTTGTGGGTTTTTAAAGATTATTACAATAAATATATTTTTTAATTCATCTGCTAATTTTCCCTCTTCCGATTTCCAATCAAGTTAATTTTTTAGTGTTTGTTCCTACAAGTAATTATGATACAATGTCTTCTCTTTTTGTATTATGACATAATTTTAAAAGAAATACTTAATTTTGAAGGAATTTGAGAATTAGAGAAAAAAATAAATCACTTAGAAACTTCTCACACAGAATAACAATTTTTATTAGTATTTTGATATATCTATTATTTAGTATTTGATAAGCTTATACATAGACTGTTTTCTATAAAATTGGGATTATATTATATATACTAGTTTATATCCTTCCTTTTCTCTTTTATTATTATATTATACTAGAGGCCCGGTGCATGAAATTTGTGCATGGGGGACGGGGGGAGGAATCCCCTCAGCCCAGCCTGAACCCTCTCCAATCTTGGACCCCTCAGGGTTTGTCCTGGGGATCAAAATTAAACCGACAGTCAGACATTCCTCTCACAATCCAGGACCACTGGCTCCTAACTGCTCACTTGCCTGCCCACCTGATCTCCCCTAACTGTCCCCCCTGCCAGCCTGGTTGCCCCCAACTGCTCCCTCCGCCAGCCTAGTCACCACTAACTGCCTCCCTGGCCTGGTCACCCCTTACTCCCCCCCTGTTGGCCTGGTCACCCTATGCAGCCTGCTTCTTGGTTGTTTGGTTGTTTCTCACTGACCCCCTGCTGGCCTGGTCACCCCACACAACCTGCTGCTCAGTTGTTTGGTCAATTCTCACTAACCCCCATGCTGGCCTGATTGCCCACCCAGCCTGCTCAGTCATTTGGTTGCCCCTCACTGACCTCCCCTCCTGGCCTGGTCACCCCCAACTTCCCCCCCACACACACACAGGCCTGGTCACCCCACACAGCCTGCTGCTCAGTAATTTGGTCGCCCCTCATTAACCCCCCTTCTGGCCTGGGTGCCCCACACAGCCTGCTGCTCAGTCATTTGGTCACTCCTCACTAACCGCCCTGCCAGCCTGGTTGCACCACAAAACCTGTTGGGTTGTTCGTTTGGTTGTTTCAGATGCAATTGTCACTTGGCCTTTTATATATAGAGACTGTAAGCATTTCTCATATCTTAAAATTTTCAATAATATTTTGTTGGAGTATTATATTTAATTAAATGTGATAACTATTTTCAGTCAGCATTTATGTGTGTCTTTTTTGCTGACAATGTTCTTTTTAAAGCTTAATATATGTACTTAAGACTCGTCTCTAACAAATCCTCCATATAAACTTTAAATCTCTTGTGATATCTCTTCTTTATTTTTAATTTTTTAAAATTCTTTATTGTTAAAAATATTACATATGTCCCCTTTCCCCCCCATTGTCCTCTCATGGCTTGTACTCACCAACCAGCCCTGGCCTTCACTGCCCCATTGTTTGCATCCATCAATTATGCTTATATGCATATAAGTTTCTTGGTTGATCTCCTATCCTCCCATATACTCCCTGCCCACCCTCCCCTGCCTTCCCTCTGAGGTTTGACTGTTCAATGATTCTGTGGCTCTGGATCTATATTTGTTCATCAGTTTATGTTGTTCATTATGTTCCACAAATGAATGTGCTCATGTGATGCTTATCATTCTCTGACTGGCTTATTTTGCTTAGCATAATGCCCTCCAGATCCATCCATACTATTGCAAATAGTAAGAGTGCTTTCTTTTTTACAGCAGCGTAGTATGGCATTGTGTAGATATAGCAAAGGTTTTTATTTTATTTTAAAAAATATATTTATTGATTTTTTTTTCCAGAGAGGAAGGGAGAGGGTTAGAGTTAGAAACATCGATGAGAGAAAAACATCAATCAGCTTTCTCTTGCACACCTCCTACTGGGTATGTGCCCACAACCAAGGTACATGCCCTTGACCAGAATCGAACCTGGTGCCTTTTAGTCCCCAGGCCGATGCTCTATCCACTGAGCCAAACCGGTAAGGGCATAGCAAAGGTTTTTAATCCACTCATCTGCTGATGGGCACTTAGGCTGTTTCCAAATTTTAGCTATGGTAAATTGTGCTGCTATGAACATTAGGGGTGCATATGTTCTTTCTGATTGGTGTTTCTAGTTTCTTGGGATATATTCCTAGAAGTGATATTACTGGGTCAAATGGGAGTTCCATTTTTAGTTTTTTTGAGGAAACTCCATACTGTTCTCCACAGTGGCTGCACCGGTCTGCATTCACACCAGCAGTGCATGAGGGTTCACTTTTCTCTGCATCCTCGCCAGCACCTGTCATTTGTTGATTTGTTGATGATAGCCATTCTGACAGGTGTGAGATGGTACCTCATTATTGTTTTGATTTGCATCTCTCAGATGATTAGTGACTTTGAGCATGTTTTCATATGTCTCTTGGCCTTCTGTATGTCCACTTTTGAAAAGTGTCTATTTAAGTCCTTTGCCCATTTTTTGATTGGATTGTTTGCCTTCCTTGTGTTAGGTTTTATGGGTTCCCTATGATTTTAAAGATTAAACCCTTATCAGATATAACATTGGCAAATATGTTCTCCCATGCAGTGGGCTTTCCTGTTGTTCTGTTGATGATTTCTTTTGCTGTGCAAAAGCTTTCTATTTTGATGTAGTCCTATTTGTTTATTTTCACTTTAGTTTCCATTGTCTTAGGAGATGTGTCAGTAAACATACTGCTATGAGATATGTCTTCTATTTTGCTGCCCATCGAGTTTTCTACGATTTTTATGGTTCATCATGTTACATTTAAGTCTTTTATCCATTTTGAGTTTATTTTTGTATATGGTGTAAGTTGGTGGTCAAGTTTCAATTTTTTTGCATGTATCTGTCCAATTTTCCCAATACCATTTATTGCCTCCATTGTATGCCTTTGCCTCCTTTGTCAAATATTAATTGAGCATGGTGGTTTGGGTTGATTTCTGGGTTCTCTGTTCTGTTCGATTGGTCTATATATCTGTTCTTGTGCCAGTACCAGGCTGTTTTCAGAACAGTGGCTTTGTAATATATCGATAACTTGATGTCTGACAACTCTTCTTTTTCATCTGTTGAGAATATCCAAGTCTTTGTAAAGAAGGTTATAATAGGAACAGAAAGAGCAGAGAGAAAATTGAAGTAGTGATAGGAAATAACCTATCATTAATAAATTAGGAGGTTTTTTTTTTACAATCTGTGACTTTGAATGAAGGTATAATAATGGCAAAATCTGTAATGACTGAATAAAAATAATTTTATTTTCTCCTTTTAAAAATACATTTTTGGCATTATCAAGAAAGAAAATGTTAATATCTTGCTACTAAGAGAAAGTCTGTTTAAAGTATATCTTTCCTACCTTTTGTCAGTCTTCTCATCTCACTCTTTGTCTTTCTAAAGCCATGGGAATAAAGAAGAGTTCTCTTGCAGAGGAATACAACTAGCTGTGGATTGGTTTCTAGATAAAGGCCATAAAGATATTACTGTATTTGTGCCTGCATGGAGAAAGGAGCAATCCCGACCTGATGCACCAATTTCAGGTATGATTTTAAATAAGACATTTTTTTTTCTCATCCAAAGCAAAGCAGCAAGATAGGTTAGAGAGATGTTGATGGTCCCAATTTAGATAATTATTTTTATAAGTTTATTAAGTATACTTAAAATATATTTTATTAAGTATATTTTAAGAATATTTTTCCAGAGATTAAAAGTGGTGGAAAATTAAATGGATGCTGCACGGATATGCTCCCAGGAACAAATTGGTATTACAACTAAAATACAGAAAAATTTCCTGAATAATCAACAGAAAACTCGAAGGAGAGAACCTTCGGATTGAAAGTGAAGACTGCATAGAAACTGGTAGGAGGGGCAAAGCCTAAAAGGGTGGGCCAGGTGCTCACAGACAGCAACTGAAGTCCCAGAGAGATATCTCAGTTGTGGGGGGTTGCCATTGAAAATTCTAGGATCTGTCTACGGCCATACCACCCTGAACGCGCCCGATCTCGTCTGATCTTGGAAGCTAAGCAGGGTCGGGCCTGGTTAGTACTTGGATGGGAGAATTCTAGGATCTATTATCAAAGCTGGGCCCCCTAACATCGAGTACCAAAACTGAGGAGGTACCTACATAACAGATGGCTATGAAAAGCAGTGGAGTACTGTCTGCCAGAGAGTAATAGCTGAAAATTCAGGCACCCTCTTAAAGGGCCAACACACAAAATTCCCTGTGGAGCTACCCACCTTGTGCTCCAGCAGAGAGAGGGTGAAATGGACTAGAGCTGTGAGAGCAGAAGCCAGGACTGGGGATTCAGTCGATAGAGTTCAGAAAGAAGACACCCCAAGTTTCCTGGGCTGAGTCATTCCCTCATACAGCGGAGGATATCTTTCCCACATAGACATTTGCCTTGCAGTGGGCAGGGGGAGGGAAGACAATTGACACACCCTGTTGGAAAACACATTACCCTGAGGCTTTTTAAGAGACTAAAAATAAAAATTAGCCTCCAGGCAGAAGCAATTGTCCCACCATGTTGAAAAAACATTTCACCACACCTAAGGACTATTGCCTGGAAGGCAATTCAAGTCAGAATCCTAGCAGTCTGTAGGCAAAGGCAGTCTCTGGAGGTTTTAAATCTTTGTCTGCTCTAATTATTTAAAAAGCCTTTAACATTACCCTGTACTAGAGATTGAGAGGTGTAGGGAATCTACCTAAGACATAGTCACAAACCCAAATAGAAAGCCAAAATGAAGAGATAAAGAAACAACTCCAGCCGAAACCGGTTTGGCTCAGTGGATAGAGCATTGGCCTGCAGACTGAAAGGCCCTGGCTTTGATTCCGGTAAAGGGCATGTACCTTGGTTGCAGGCACATCCCCAGTGGAGGGGAAGAGGGGGTGCAGGAGGCAGCTGATCGATGTACCTCTCCTCATCGATGTTTCTAACTCTCTATCTCTCTCCCTTCCTCTCTGTAAAAAATCAATAAAATATATTTTTAAAAAAGAAAAAGAAAGAAACAACTCCAAATGAAATAACTGGAGAATTCTCTAGAAGAAGAGCTAAATGAAGCAGAGAGAAGAAATTTATCTGAAGTAGAGTTCAGAGTAATGATAGTAAAGATGCTCAACAGCATAAAAAAGATATAGTAACTATGAAAAAAAAAAAAAAAAAAAGAATAGTCCGAAAAAAAGAATGGCATAACACAAATAAAGAATACATAGCAGGTTAGGGAAAGGAATACACAGCAGATTAGGGGAAGCTGAGGTCTGAATCAGTGAATTAGAAGACAGAATTGAAAATATCACTCCATCCAAAAATCAAAAAGAAAAAACAATTAAAAAACAGAAGGACAGATTAAGGCAGCTGTGGGACATAACAATATTGGAATAGCAGGTGTGCCCAAAGAGGCAGAAAGGAGAAAGGCATAGAGAAGGTGTTTGAAGAAATAAAGGCAGAAAACTTCCCTAACTTGGTAAAGGAAAAAGTCACACAAGTTCAGGAAGCACAGAGAACCCCAAACAAGAGGAACCCCAAACAGGCCCATGCGAAGAAACATCATAATTAAAATGCCAAAAATTAAGGACAAAGAGCAAATCTTAAAGGCAGTAAGAGAAAAGAAAATTGTTAACTACAAAAGAGTTCCCATAAGGCTGACACCAGATTTCTCATCAGAAACTCTACAGGCCAGAAGACAATGGCATGAAGTACTCAAGGTAATGGAAAGCAAGGATCTGGGACCAAGATTACTATATCCAGCGAGGCTATCATTCAAAATAGATGGTCAATAAAGATCTTACAGAAGGGGGGAAAAAATAGGCTAAAGGAGTACATCACCACCAACCCAGCATTACAAGAAATGCTAAAGGGATTACTGTAATGAGAAGAAGAAACAGAGAAACCTAGTCATACAGAATTAAAATGGCAATAAATAAGTACCTATCAATAATAACTTTAAATGTAAATGGATTAAATGCACCAATCAAAAGGCATAGGGTAGCTGAATTGATACAAAAACATGACACAACTATATGCTGTCTACAAGAGACATGCCTCAAAACAAAAGATACACACAGGATGAGAGTAAAGGGATGGGAAAAAATTTTCCAAGAAAATGGAAATAAAAAGTTGGATTAGTAATACTCATATCTGACCAAAAAAAATAATAATAATAAAATAAAATAACAACTTTAAAATGAAGGCAATCACAAGAGACAACAAAGGTCACTACACAATACTAAAGGGATCTATCCAACAAGAGGATATAACCCTGGTAAACAAATATGCACCCAATAGAGAAGCAACTAAATATATAAGTGCACACGGATCATTCACAAAGATAGACCACTTGTTAGGACACAAAATAAGTCTCTACAAGTTCAAGAATATTGAAATCATATCAAGCATCTTCTCAGATCACAGTGGAATGAAATTAGAAATCAACTAGAGTAAAAACACCCCAAAAAATTCCAACACATGGAGGCTAAATAGCATGTTACTAAACAATGAATGGGTTGTGAAGAGATCAAGAAGGAATAAAAAACTTCCTGCAAACAAATGAAAATGAACACACAACAACCCCAAATCTCTGGGACATAGCAAATGCAGCCCTGAAATGGAAGTTCATAGCACTACAGGCATACCTCAAAAAACAAGAAAAATCAGCAATATATTATTTTACACTATAACTTAAAGAACTAGAAAGAGAACAACAAAAAAATCCCATAGTTAGTAGAAGAAAGGAAATAATAAAGATTAGAGCAGAAATAAATGACATAGTGACTAAAAAAATCAATAAAACCAAGAGCTGGTTCCTTGAATGAATAAACAACATTGATAAGCCATTAGCTAAACTCATTAAAACAAACAAACACATACACACACACACACACACACACACACACACACACACACACACACAAAGAGAAAGAACCCAAATATATAAAATCAGAAATGAACGTGGAGGAGTAACCTCTGATACCACAGAAATACAAAGGATTATAAGAAAATACTATGAACAACTATATGCCAACAAGCTGGACAATGTGGATGAAATAGTCAAATTTCTAGAAATACGCAATCTCCCAAAACTGAATCAGAAAGAATAAAAAAAAAACTTGAATAGGCCAATAATAATTTATGAAATAGAAGCAGTAATCAAAAACCTCCTACCAAACAAAAGCCTAGGTGTGGAAGGCTTCACAGGGAAGTTTTACCATAAGAAGAACTAACTCCTATACTCCTCAAACTATTTCAGAAAATCCAAGAGCAACTGAAGCCGGTTTGGCTCAGTGGTAGAGCGTCGGTCTGCGGACTGAAAGGTCCCAGGTTCGATTCCTGTCAAGGGCATGTACATTGGTTGCGGGCACATCCCCAGTAGGGGGTGTGCAAGAGGCAGCTGGCCGATGTTTCTCTTTCATCGACGACGTTTCTAACTCTCTATCTCTCTCCCTTTCTCTCTGTTAAAAATCAATAAAATATATTTAAAAAGAAAGAAAGAAAGAAAGAAAATCCAAGAGCAAGGAACACTTCCAAACTATTTTTGTGAGGACAGTATTATCTTAATTCCAAAACCAGATAAAGACACTACAAAGAAAGAGAATTACAGGCTAATATCCCTAATGAACATGGGTGCTAAAATCCTCAACAAAATATTAGCAAATTGCATCCAGCAATATATTAAAAAGATCATACACCATGAAGAAGTGGGATTTATTCCCGGGATGCAAGGCTGGTATAATATTCTCAAATCAATAAATGTGTTATATCACATGAACAAGTTAAGTGACAAAATCACATGATTATATCAATAGATGCAGAAAAAGCAACAATTTTTTATAAAAACTCTCAGCAAGCCCCAACCAGTTTGGCTCAGCGGATATAGCATCGGCTGGGGACTCAAGGGTCCCAGGTTTGATTCTGGTCAAGGGCATATGCCTGGGTTGTGGGCTCAGTCCAATGTGTAAGAGGCAACCAATCAATGATTCCTTCTCATCATTGACGTTTCTATCTCTCACTTCCTCTCCTTTCCTCTATGAAATAAATAAAAATATATTTTTACAAAACTCTCAGCGAAATGGGAATAGAGGGAGCATATCTCAACGTGATAAATATCATATATGACAAACCTACAGCCAACATCATACTCAATGGGCAAAAACCAAATCCATTTCTCTTAAGAACAGGAAAAAGACAGGGATGTCCACTTTCACTGCTCCTGTTTGACATAGTACTGGAAGTGCTAGCCATAATGATCAGACAAGAAGAAATATAAGGCATCCCAATTGGAAAAGAAGTAGTAAAACTGTCATTCACAGATGACATTATATTGTACTTAAAAAAACCCAAAGACTCCATAAAAAAACTACTAGACTTAATAAATGAATTCAACAATGTAGCAGGATACAAAACTAACACTCAGAAATCTATGGCTTTTTTTATACACTGATAATGAACTCACATAAAGAAAAACAATCCCATTTACTATTGCAACAACAAAATAATTAAGATGCCTAGGAATAAAATTAACTAAGGAGGTAAAAGACCTGTACTTGGAAAACTATAGCACGTTGAAAAAAGACAGAAGAAGACATAAACAAATAGAAGAATATACTATGTTCATGGATTGGTGGAATCAATGTCATTAAAATGTCCATAATATCCAAAGCAATCTATAGTTTCAATCCAATCCCTAGAACAAACTTTCCAATAATTCATATGACATAAAGAAGAACAATGTTGGAGGGATCACAATACCAGATATCAAGCTATACTACAAAGTCACTGTTCTCAAAACTGTCTGATACTGGCACAAGAACAGACATATAGATCAATGGAACAGAACAGAGAACCCAGAAATTGACCCAAACCATTATGCTCAATTAATATTTGACAAAGGAGGCAAGAGCATACAATGGAGTCGAGAGAGTCTCTTCAATAAATGGTGTTGGGAAAATTGGACAGAAACATGCAAAAAAATGAAACTAGACCACCAACTTACACCATACACAAAAAATAAACTCAAAATAGATAAAGGACTTAAATGTAATATAGGAAACCATAAAAATCTTAGAAGAATCCATAGGCAGCAAATATCAGACATATGTTAGAGCAATATCTTTACTGATACAGCACCTAGGACAATGGAAACTAAGGAGAAAATAAACAAATGGGACTACACAAAATAAAAAAGCTTTTGCACAGCAAAAGAAACCATCAAAAGAACAACGGGAAAGCCCACTGCATGGAAAAACATATTTGCAAATGTTATCTCTGATAAGCTTTTAATCTCCAAAATTTATAGGGAACTCATACAATTTAACAAAAGGAAGATAAATAATCCAATCAAAAAATGGGCAAAGGACCAAAATAGACACTTTTTGAAAGAGAACATTCAGAAGGCCAAGAGACATGAAAACATGCTCAAAGTCACTAATCATCCGAGAGATGCAAATCAAAATGATCATGAAGTACCATTTCACACCTGTCAGAATGGCTATCATCAACAAATCAACAAATGACAAGTGCTGGTGAGGATGCGGAGAAAAGCTACCTCTCCGTGCACTGCTGGTGGGAATGCAGACCAGTGCAGCCACTGAGGAGAACTGTATGGAGTTTCCTCAAAAAACTAAAAATAGAACTCCCATTTGACGAGCATTCCTACTGCTAGGAATATATCCAAAAAATCAGAAACACCAATCAGAAAGGATATATGCACTCCTAATGTTCATAGCACAATTTACAATAGCTAAAATTTGGAAACAGCCTAAGTGCCCATCAGCAGATGAATGTATTAAAAATGTGGTACATCTACACAATGGAATACTACGCTGCTGTAAAAAAGAAAGGGCTCTTACCATTTGCAACAGCATAGATGGATCTGGAGAGCATTATGCTAAGTGAAATAAGCTAGTCAAGAGAAAGATAAATATCACATAATCTCACTCATTTGTGGAATATAATAAACAACATATACTGATGAACAAAAATAGAGCTAGAGAAAAAATACTTTAGAATATAATTGAAGTAACCCTGTTATTTGCAGATTTTTAATATTTACTACAACTTTTGTCATATTATATTATGTAAGTACAGTTTTGGTAATATTATATTTAAAATATTTTTTCTATAAATGTTGTTTATTGCATGTACTATATTTAAAATCGTTTTTCTTGAGATAAAAAAATGAATATTTTTCCAAATAAAACCATCATTCTGTTGTGGCATACAACAGTTAAATAGAGACACCTTCAATTCAGCAAAGAGTCTAGCACACATTTTGAAAAAAGGTGTGCTTTTCTATTTTACCCTAGGGGTGTTGAACTCAATCAGAGAAGGGGCCAAAATCTAAAATCCATCCTAAATCGCGGGCCGAATGGTTTACTGAACAGTCATAAACTGTCTTTGTGATGGAAACGCAGCGGAGTGCAGTGATGACAGCGCGGTGCGAGCCACATTGCAAGGCCTGGCGGGACGGATTTGGCCCGCGGGCCTTGTGTTTGACACATGTGGCTACAGAGTAAAGGAGGTTGAATCTGGTTATGAACATGACTAAAGATTCTTTGGTAGAAAATTAATCTCATTCTGTACTAGAGAAGTGATATTGTATTTGAAATTAGGGGGCAGAATAGAGAGAGAGAGAGGTCTCATGGCAAAGTCAACTTATCCACAGGGTCCATGATGATAATTTTAAGTTCCCATAGAAATATTTCAAAATTTTATTTTTTAAATTATTTTTTTTCTATTTTTAAAATTATTTTAAAGTCCTCATGTGAATACAAGGTGGGGGGGGGCAGGGAGAAAGAGAGAGAGAGAGAGAGAGAGAGAGAGAGAGAGAGAGAGAGAGACTGACTTTGATTGATTGCATTCTGTATATGCCCCAACTGGGGATCCAACCTGCAACCCAGTTATGTGCACTTACCGGGAATTGAACCAGCAATCTTTCAGTGCACTGGATAATGCTCAACTAACTGAGCTACTCTGGATGGACATAATGCTTTAATTTATTTTCTTTTTTAACATCAGGAGGAAAAAAATTGGCTATAATGATGATTAAATAATAATATATCTAACTAGATTATTTGTTCTTATATCAGTGTAATTGTAAAGTATAATTTTAAATATTTATTTATGGAAGAAGGGCCCATGAAGGCAAAACTGCCAAAAATCCACAAAAATAATATGCAGCCCTAATGTTAGGAAGCTCACTGTATTCACTAACAACAATATGTGAAGCTAGCTCTTTATATTTCAGACCATATAGAACCCAGTCCTCTGAGTATTAGCTATTGGCTGATGTGAAAATTAGAAAGTCCAGTGAATGGCTATTGGAGCTGTCTGCCAGCAGCTGACCAGGCTCCCAGACTCAGTCTGAGGGTGGATCCTGGCCTATTTGTATGCAGCCTTCTTTTTCTCAACAATTAAGAGGCCAAAAGGAAAGATGGGCAGTACTAAGATACCACAGCTTGATGTTTTCCCTTAGTTGTGGCCTTCCTTTGGGCAGAAGGTAAAAACAGAAGTCCCTAGGAATGATGCTTTATTCTCCTAGTGGCAGACACATCCTCAGTATACTGCCCTATTTTCTTCAGTAGCTAAAATCTGGTACACTAGTGTGTGTTTTTTTTTTTTTTAATATAATTTTATTTATTTCAGAGAGGAAAGGATACAGGGAGAGAAATAGAAACAACAATGATGAGAATCATTGATCGGCTGCCTCCTGCATACCCCACACTGGGGATTGAGCCCACAACCCAGACACGTGCCCTGATCAGGAATTGAACCATGACCTCCTAGTTGATAGGTCAACCCTCAACCACTTTGCAACACCAGCTAGGCTGGTGCTTAAGTTTTTAGCTGCATAAATTCTAGAATATTAGTGATATTTCTCATTCTTCATGGTAGGTTAAAACTTAGTTGTTATTGAATCCAGTTCCCTCATTTTTTTATTCACCGGAGGATATGTTTTTATTGATTTTTCTTTTTAGAGAGGGAGACACACACAGAGAGAAACATTGATGTGAGAGAGAAACATTGATTGGTTGCCTCCCATATGTTCCCCAACCAGAGATTGAACCCGCAATCTAGGTATGTGCCCTGACTGGGAATCTAATTTGCAACCTTTCGGTTTATGGGACAACACTCCAACCCACTGAGTCACACTGGCCAGGGCTCCAGTTCCTTCATTTTATCTAAAAGAAAGCTGAAATCCAAAGGGAAAGGTGACTTATCTAAGGTCACAATTCATATTGGTGCCACAGCCAGGAATAGAGGCAACTTTCTCTCTAAGGGAAAATAATATATTCATCTAGTACCAATTTATAGATTCATAATGTTGTTAATTTCCAAAGATAATTTCTACTCCGTGGCATATTATACATATTTTAACAGATCAAGATATCCTACGAAAACTGGAGAAGGAGAAGATTCTTGTCTTCACACCATCCCGAAGGGTCCAAGGCAGGAGAGTTGTCTGCTACGATGACCGATTCATAGTCAAACTGGCTTTTGATTCCGATGGCATCATTGTATCCAATGATAACTATCGAGACCTTCAAGTTGAAAAGCCAGAATGGAAGAAGTTTATAGAAGAGCGATTGCTGATGTATTCTTTTGTGAATGACAAGTATGTTTCCTTCCTGTAGACTTTGAATAGCCTAAATCCAAGTTACCACTAGGAATAGATTTCATTTCATATCAGTAAACATTTACTGAACACTTATTGTGTACCATGCATTATGCTGGCTGACATGGGGATAAAATGCTGGATAAGAAACAAAACTTACCCTTAACAAGAGACAACCATAGTATGTTGTGATAAGTGCTATGGTTACAATTTTTAAATTGTTTTATCTATGTGAAACAATAGGAAAAGGCTTCACAGAGATGACATTTGAGCTGAAGTTTACAGATAGAGGAGAGGGGGCTGCTGGGCCTTACAGGTAAAGGAGACATCATGAATAAAGCTCTAAAGGTGTGGAAGTGGGTTACATGTTGAGGAAAACCACAGGCATACTAGTTTGGCTGGGACATATAGTCCATGACAGATTTATATACAGGAAAAATCATTTTATTGTGATCAAGGGGGAACAGAGAGAAAAAATGCTGGCTTAGCAAAAGATAGAGTTGAGACGGGAAGGGCAATTACGAGGCTGTGACAATAGTAATGAAGATATAAACTTCTGATAAGGAGTATTGGGAACAGAAGGGAAGACATTTATCTCTTGCTTGCTTTCAGATTTATGCCTCCAGATGATCCTTTAGGGCGCCATGGCCCAAGCCTTGAAAATTTCTTAAGAAAGAGACCTGTTGTTCCTGAACACAAGAAGCAACCATGCCCTTATGGTGAGTACCTTATGTGCAAAACTGAGTTCTGTACTAAGGAAAGCATAAGGACTCTGTGTATACTTTCTCTTCAAGATTTCCCTTTCCAATGGAAAATTCTGGCTTGTCTACTTTCTGTGAGTTAAAGTCTTGTCTTCATGTATTTTCATTTAGGTATTTAAAGAAACATCCTAGAAACTGCATGAGAAAAGGATAACTATAATTGAAAAGATTAGTTGTTGCTTGTTAAAATTAGTTGTTATGTACTTGTGTTGTAGCTGCCTCTGTTCTGAGCAGTGTTGCTGGGGCAGGGAAATGCAGAACCCCACAGGGCTTACAGAAGCAGAAAGGACAATGCCAAATTGGGTTTTGCCCCAAGAAAGATATCTCTCAGGCAGGTGATTGCACCCTCTGTCAACTAACAACTTCTCTTCAGATCTGTACTTTCCAATTTGCTTCTAAACTTTAGTTTCATTTACTTTTTGAAAATACAGATTTATAGAGTCCTTTAATGATCTTCCTCAAGTTCCTCTGTTACAAAGTTTGTGAGCTTAACAGTGCAACATGGGCTGCCTGGTCTGAGGCTACTTCGGATGTTCAGTCTTTCGGGGTTAATCATTTGTTTATGAACATCTGGGTTTTTGTCCTCAATTAACATTTATTTAAATCAGAATAGTTTCATGTTCATTATCTTCATTTAATCTTTACAATAACCCTATAATATAGGAATAATTGCAAACCTTGTTTACAGAAGAGGAAACTGAGGCTCAGGAAATAGTCACTCCCCAAGGTCACGTGGCTAGTAAGAGACATAGCTGGAATTGAAACTCAACTCTGACTGGCCTCCAAGCTTGTGCTCTTTGCATTGCACCATACTGCCTGCTACTGCTCTACACCACTTCAGCACATAGGTTATGCCTAGGCAAAGTTGTGAATTATAGGAAAATGAAGGCTGTTCAACTGCTTAGCTCCTAGCTTTCACACTGCAGTTTCCTCCCCAGCTTTCTTCTTCTTCTCTCTCCCCTCACAGTGTGTGATGCCTCCTTGGTGTTGTCTGTCTCTCATCTTTATGGAAAGTTACTTTTTGCCTTAACTCCAAACAGTAAAACTCTAACCTGAGTGACCAGATTGTTACGACAGTTTCTGGCACAGAGAGTCACTCCACTATGAGAGAGGTCTTACCCCAAGGCATTATTTTTCAGGCAAAAAATGCACCTACGGCCACAAGTGCAAATACTACCATCCGGAGCGGGCCAACCAACCCCAGCGTTCGGTGGCTGATGAGCTCCGCATCAGTGCCAAACTATCCACAGTGAAAACTATGAGCGAAGGCACCCTGGCCAAATGTGGTACAGGGTTGTCTAGTGCCAAAAGTGAGATAACCTCAGAAGTCAAGCGTGTGGCCCCTAAGCGCCAATCAGATCCCAGCATCCGATCGGTGGCTGTGGAACCTGAGGAATGGCTGTCCATTTCCCGTAAGCCTGAGGCCAGTTCTGTACCCTCACTTGTGACCGCCCTAAGTGTCCCCACAATCCCACCTCCCAAAAGCCATGCAGTGGGTGCACTCAACACTCGTTCGGCCAGTAGCCCAGTGCCAGGATCCTCTCATTTCCCCCACCAGAAGTCTTCACTGGAGCATATGGCCAGCATGCAGTACCCCCCAATCCTGGTTACCAACAGCCATGGGACCCCTATTAGTTATGCCGAGCAATACCCAAAGTATGAGTCCTTGGGGGACCATGGCTACTATTCAATGTTAGGTGACTTCTCCAAAATGAACATCAACAGCATGCATAATCGAGAGTACTACATGGCTGAAGCAGACTCGGGGATGTATGCCAGGAATCCCAACCTCTGTCCAGACAGCCGTATGAGCCATACCAGGAATGACAACTATTCCTCTTACAACAACCTGTACTTGGCTGATGCCCATCCTGAGGGCAGTTTGAAGCTGCATCGCTCAGCATCTCAAAACCGTCTTCAGCCTTTTTCTCATGGTTACCATGAAGCCTTAATGCGAGTGCAGAGCTATGGCCCAGAGGATTCTAAGCAAGCCCCCCACAAGCAGTCGGTCCCCCACTTGGTTCTGCATGCCCAGCACCCAGCAACTGGAGCACGATCTAGCTGTCCTGGAGACTACTCCATGCCTCATAATATCCATCCTGGGGCAACCTCCCAGCCAGGACGTGCCCTGGTGATGACTCGGATGGACAGCATTTCTGACTCACGCCTCTATGAGAGCAACCCCATGAGGCAAAGACGACCTCCTCTGTGCCGGGAACAACATGCCAGCTGGGACCCACTGCCTTGTACAACTGACTCTTATGGCTACCATTCCTATCCCTTGAGTAACAACCTCATGCAGCCATGCTATGAACCAGTGATGGTACGGAGCGTGCCTGAAAAGATGGAGCAGCTTTGGAGGAATCCTTGGGTTGGAATGTGCAATGATTCCAGGGAGCATATGATCCCAGAGCACCAGTATCAGACCTACAAGAACCTCTGCAATATTTTCCCTTCCAACGTCGTTCTTGCAGTGATGGAGAAGAATCCTCATACAGCAGATGCCCAGCAGCTGGCAGCCTTGATTGTTTCTAAGCTTAGGGCTGCACGTTGACATGACATAGCATCTATTCCTTCATACAAATAATATTAATACTAATAATGCACTAATACTGTGGTAACAAACTAATAATTGTGTGTTGCGCTTTAAAAGTTGCAGACTGTTAATGTCATTGAAGCACATAACAACCCTGTGAGATAAGTTTTACTAATGTGTGTTTCCTAGACAAGGAAACTGAAGCTCAGTCAGATTAAATTATTTGCCAAGTTCACACTACTAGCAAATGACCAAATCAGGACTCACACCCAAGTCCTCTGATTCCAAGTCTCATACTCTTTTGCACTGCACTATGCAGGTAATGGAGGATAAAACCCAGAGGGAGAGGCCCAAGTATAAGAAACCCAAGAGATTCCATTATGAACGTTATAATAGTTACACATTTTATATTACAAAGTACTGATGACATATCTAATTTAGAGAACATCAAGATCAGGTCATATGTTGAATTAACCTTTTAGAATTCTTAATAGGAATATTTAAAGCTATTTAAAAGCAAATGCATACTTTATTGCATGGATATTTGACCATTTAATATCTTTATTAACCAAGCTATAGAGTCACATCAAAGCTTCTAGAGCTATATTTCAAAACTACTGCTAGGAATTATATTGCATGAATGACTGTATGCATTTAGTTTGAAATGTGTGCATATCTCTGTATAACTTTTTATATAGTGATAAGATAGGCTCTGCACAATCCTTAGTCTACAGCTAAACAAATCAAAATCTGAGTTGATAATTTTATGTCATATTTCATACTTTCAACT
This sequence comes from Pipistrellus kuhlii, assembly GCF_014108245.1. Lineage (NCBI taxonomy): Eukaryota > Metazoa > Chordata > Mammalia > Chiroptera > Vespertilionidae > Pipistrellus > Pipistrellus kuhlii. The sequence goes on from NW_023425471.1 coordinate 27,793,388, forward strand.
CATTTTTAAAATGAAATTACATGCCAATATTTGAACATTGTTTTCTTAGGTAACAGAGCAAACTATTTCCTTTGCACTTTTTTACTTATCAACATTTATTAACAGTTGTTAGTTTTAAGTCTCTTCACCTCAGCAATTTAGGGATCATATTGCTGCTATCTCCTGCAGAATAGTTGATTGATAAGCTCAAGTTTCAAGCATAGTAGGTGTGTGCTAGACAAGCACAGAAGAGTTTGACCAGGGCCAAGGAATTTACTACCAGAAAGATGGCCAAACTTATGCGGCATTATATGATGAACAAAAAGCTGCACTCAAGAAGGGTCTTGGATTTCTTGATGAGCTTTGGACTTCTGATCTATGCAGTATTCAACATCACAGAATGGAATGTAATGGAGGACAGTGCACAGACATGTAATCCACTTTCTCCTGCTGTCCACCCTTTGGGCAATAAAGCCGAACATTAGTAGAGCAGAATTTCTTTAGGAAACAAAACCAGGGGATTTTCTAGATAGAAAAAGGTAGCTTCCAACAGAGGATGCTACATTTTTTCTAATAGCTGGCTGGCTCAGTTATGCACTTCAAATACATGCCAAGAGAGTAAACTTGCCCTTTGATAACTCTTAGATGCATTACTAAAGAAGGCAGGACTTTGGGTTGAGTGGCATCATTTGCACAACTTGTTATCTTGCTCAGGGTGGGAACCTTTATAGCTAAATGCCTCTAGAAGAGGCATTTGTAGTTTTTCCTTTTTTAAAGTTGTAGTAAATGAACCCCCTTTTGAATCTATTGTATAGTTCAGCATTTTGAACCAGGACCAGCTCACTATTTCGTGAGCCAGAATTTGATAATTTCTATGGTCATTTTTTCATAAAAGTTAAGAAGGCCTGGCCTTGGCCTTTTGTTTCTTCATGAGAAAGTGTGACACTGCCTATAAATGTTTCTTACTCTGAAACACTCCGAATGTGAGGCTGTAGTCAGGGTTGTTTCTGGTGGTTTGATAATGGCTTGCCTACTCTTTATTGGCTCTCCATATCTGTCCTAGTTGATCAAAACTGTACATCAACAAATGTTTCCCTTCTGTTAACCATAGCTTCACATTTATGTCCTACCCTCTGATTTTTCCATCCCCCAGCATATTGAGGTGTAAAAGTATTTTCTATCATGTAGGTCCATAGAGAGTAACAGCTGCCACTGAAGTGCTTCCTATTTCACACAAACACCATTTCATACTTTCAACTTCTCGCATCTTCTAAATCTGTCCTAAATCAGGGTATTTGACAATCTTAGAGGACTCTATTGCCTTTGTGCCAGTTAATTCATCTTCCTACCCAAATCATCAATGGCACCAGTGTCTACCACCTGCACAATTTACCAGGAAGCACAAGATTAATCTTGTCAGTTACAATTCATCTTGAACATGTTCATGTTTAGTACTCAAAAAAGTATAAGCTCCTCCCAATGCAGAAAATATTTTTAAGGTAGAATATATATTTCTTATTTCCTAAAAACAATTGTCATTCTCTTTTCAGAAAATGTGTATGAACCAAAGCTGCTAGGAGCAATGCCTAAATAACCAGAAATGACCTTTTGTTGATACAAATTGTATCTCTTTTTTTCCTGATTGTATAGTAACAAATGTACAAAACTCATCTTAAACTAGGTTTGGTACTGATTTTCACCATGATGTTTGTGGCACTGTGTGTCACAAGGAAGTAGCCCAGGAGACATGAGAGAGCTTTTATTTCCAAATGGCAGTAGTAGTTCATAGATAAAGACAGTTTATCAAGGCCTCTTTATTACTATGTGCACATTGTATATACAGTTTCAAGCATTATATTGCAATAAATTCTCCTTAGCCTATTAAATTTAATATGTCCTTGCAAAAGGAATTTTGTATATCAACTGTAAGTGTTAGTGAGTCATTTGCAGGAATTGGTAAGTAGAGCTATACAATTATGAATACATAAATCCAGCTTGTTTCTTAATGAAGTTATTAGAGAAACATTTTCTTTACATGGAGGCCTGCACACTTCTTGACTTTTCCATTGTGTCTGCTATTATAAAACAGCAAATACAAAGAAGCATTGGAACCTACTTGGCTTCCTTGATAATGAAATCAAGCTTTCTTTATGAACCTAAGTGGGTGTCCTTCAGGATATTTACCTCAAAGCACTCAGCAGGGGTTACTGCACAGTGTTTTGTCTGGTTTTCAAGCAGTAGTACATTTTGCAAGAGGTGCTTTGCAATTTTAATTCTTCCACTGAGTTTCTGAACTCATGGAAAGTCTACGCTTGTTCAGACTTCAGATTTTGTCGATTTTGTGATTTTGTGGTTGTTATATTTTATTTCAACCTGAGGAAGTGTGACTCTGGAGTGGCATGTTCAATCCAGGGAACCTTTTCAAAGGTAGCATACAGCCACTACACTCTCTCTGAGGTGCAAGGTATGGAAGGGAGGAGGACAGATATCTTTTGGAAATGGCCTACAAACTTTTCTTCTAAGTAATTATTTCTGTCCCTTTCTCTCTCCCCCTCTCTCTGCTAGTTTCCAGGAGAATACTTCTAAATCCCATTTTTCTATTTTAGAATAAATTGTCTTTATACAATATTCAAACATTGATACCCATTAACCTTTGGCGCTGGGTTTTCCTCTAATATAAAATTCATTGGAAATACCATTATATCTATGCTATACAAATGCCCTTTTTGAGAGCCAATTTTTTTCCCTCCCTCCCTCCCTCCCTCCCTCCCTTCCTCCCTTCCTCCCTCCTTCCCTCTCTTCCTTCCTTGATACCATTATATCTATGCTATACAAATACCCTTTTTGAGGGCCAATTTCCCTCCCTCCCTCCTTTCCTTCTTTCTTGGAGATACCATTATATCTATACTATACAAATGCCCCTTTTGAGGGCCAATTTCCCTCCCTCCTTTTCTCCCTTCCTTCCAGATATGTTTTTATTAGAGAGAGAAATATTAATGTGAAAGAGAAACATCGATTAGTTGCCTCTGGTACATGCCCCAACTGGGGCTCAAAACTTCAATCTGGGTATGTGTCCTGACTGGGAATCAAACCCATGACCCTTTGGGGTACAGGGAGATGCTCCAACCAACTGAGCCACACTGGCCAGGGCTGAGGGCCAATTTTAATACACTTTGTTTTACTCTGTGAACCAGGTCTGGAACTACACAGGGAAAGTAATGTTAAGCTGTCCAAAGAGTCCTGCTCAGGTCTCCTGCTAACTCTTCTCTGCCTTCCCCTAGTTTGCTTCTCCTCAGGTTTGACACTGAGGAGTATATAGTCGTCAAATGAAATGACTTTAGTTCTCATTGGAAACCAAACCAGTATATTTTGGGAACCTGCGTGTCTAAAGTAGTCAATGCCTTTGAAAAGACTCAGAATGTTCAATATGTATCCATATTGTAGCTAGCTATATACATAGGCAGATTGACTATTTTCCATCCTGGTTTGTGAATCATTGAGCTATAGTAGTTTGCTTTATCTATTTGTAGGATTAAACAATACTGTTTAATGGTTGTAAACTTTTATAAAATCTCTTTGGGTTTTTTGTTTGACCCAAACATAATGTAAGTCTCAATGACAAAATATACAAAGCTAACCAGAGGTGAGTGAAAACATGTTCCATTCCATTTTGTCTGATTCTATAATGCATGTGCAATGCTTTGCAATATGTTTTTACTAGCATGAATGTGCTATGACTATGATGTTTTAATTTGTTTCACCTATAATAGTGATAGAAAATGGTGTATACTTGACAACAATGAACTGTAACCACTTATTTACTGCATAAACTATTTGACTACTAACCAGTAATGGCTTTGTTTCTTTAAGAACACGATCAAAAATCATACCACACCCATATACATACACACTCTGGTTTGCTCCTTAAAGAATTAAATTTCTGCTGAAACCGGTTTGGCTCAGTGGATAGAGTATCAGCCTGCGGACTGAAGGTTCCCAGGTTTGATTCCAGTCAAGGGCATGTACTTGGTTGCGGGCACATCCCCAGTAGGGGGTATGCAAGAGGCAGCTGATTGATGACTCTCTCTCATAGATGTTTCTAACTCTTTATCTCTCTCCTTTCCTCTCTGTAAAAAAAAATCAATAAAATATTTTTTTTTAAAAGAATTAAATTTCTGTCCTTGAAACTGCCATCTTGAGATAAGCTATAAGGAGAGGGATCTTCCCAAATTAGTTCAACTGAATTTTATCATAGGAGCAGTTTTTGTCTACCAATACAGCTCTAAATGGCAGTCAACTGGAGATTCCCACAGGCTTTGGTGGGGCAAGGCATCCACTAGTGGGTCAGAATAAGTTGGAGAACTCAGATTTGAGGCTTATTTCTGTAAAGAACCTATAGTTTATCCCCTGAATAGCCTCAGGATCACAGAGGCATCGTCTGCTGGGCCTTAGAGCTAGAAGCCACCTGGCACGTTATACTTCACAGAAGTCACTCAGGGTTGTACTGAGCAGCATCAACTCTAGCAGGTTATAGGTGTGGGAACTGAGATTCCTAAAAATGAAGTAATTTTACCAAAGCTTAACAGGGAATTTGTGGCAAAGCCATGAATGAAACCCTCACCTCAGTGCTCCAGACCAGTGAGCCCTTTATCACAGGGTCTGTTCTTCCCTCAGTCCCCTCTGGAGCCTCCTACTCACCCCATCCCTGCCACTCCAAGCCAGTCTCTTCATAAAGGCAGAGGTGGCCATAGTTGCAGAAGAATTCAGCCTAAGAGCCTTTGGGAGGGGCTATTCCTGAATCTAAGACTATCTTTTTTCCCCTTTTATTTTCCTTCTTGAGATTAAGAGTGCTCATCTCTCCCCACCCTCTTCCTCTCTGTGTCCTTCCCCCTGCTGCCTTCTCACACATTTCCCAGGCATACTTATGTCAAGTTCTTACTGAGTACCAAATAGAGGCCTGGCCTATATTGGGCTAGGGAGAGATGAAGAGGAGGAAACACTTCCTGTTTGCTGAAACTTGCACTCTAGTGAGGGAATGAAGTACACTTAGAGGAATAAATTAATAAATTAAGACTTTCATTGTTATAGGATTGTACACCTGAAACTTATATAATGTTATTAGTAGATGTTATCCTAATATTTAATTATTTATTGATGAGAGAGAGAGAGAGATTTGTTGTTCCACTTATTTATGCATTCATTGGTTGATTTTTGTGTGTGCCCAGTCCAGGGATCGAACCTTCAACCTTGGTGTATGGAACAATGCTCTAACCAACTGAGTTACTTGGGCAGGGCTAATACATTTAATTTTCTAAAAAAACAAACAAACAAAAAAAACCTTTCTTGGAGGGCAGTAGCAGCATGAGGATAGGGGAAGTGATAAAAATAGAATTTCATGAAGGAACAATTCAATGTTCAATGACTCTCCCTAATCATATTATAGGTAGAAAATCAACTAGTCTGACCATAACTTACTGTATGTAGCTTACCTCTTTGGCCTCAGGACCTATATTTTCTTCACATAATATATGTTCCAACCATCTTGAACCCTTCACAGGTGCCCCAACATGCCATGCTCTTTCTTATCCCCTCCAGACTTTTCCCTTCCTTCTAATCCTTGTTATGACTAGTACCCTATTGACTTTGAAGACACACAGCTAATGTAACCTCCTCTATTAAGCTGTCCCACCTCCTTGTCCAGATAATGTTAGTCCTTCCTCCAGTGGGCCTTGCACGTATCTTGAACAATACCTCTATTTTAGTACATGTCACTCTGTTATAATTGTGTAGGCACAGCAGACTCCCCCACAAAACAAGAAGTTCCTTTGGGCAGGAATCATGAGTGGATCTCAATTACTGTTGTTAAATAATATAATCTATTCTCTCTTCCCTTGACTCCCAACTCTGTTCCCAGTTAAATGTGTGCAGTTGAAAGAGTTTCTAATCAATCTGTAGTCAGAAGGAAAAGGCCCAAGGACACTGGGCTAATGTCTTTCCTGGCTGGTCCTTCCCCACACCCCTCACTCATCCCAATCCCTACCCTATCTCTGCCATCTGAAGCAGCCCAACCAGGAACCTGGCTCCACAAATCCCAGGTTCTAGGAGGATTTCAGCCAACAATGACCCTTGCCTCTTACTCTCCTTTCACCTGGACCAGAAATGAGCTCAGATAGCCTGCTCCTCATCTTTAGGTCAGTCTTTGAAGGCCAGGAGAAAGCACTTTGTCCAAGGTTATATGAAGACCTGAGATCAAGGCCCACCAACTTGGTATGAACCCATATTACTCATATATACAAAGCGTCATAAGCTTTACAGAGCACTTTCACATTCTCTTTTTTGATCCTTGCAACAAGTCTGTGAGGCAAATAGTATTCTCCTACAGATGAATAAACTGTGGCATTATTTACCTTGGGCTGTACTCATTAAGTGACAGAACTTGCCTGAAACAAGTTTGGCTAGCTTTCTACTCTATACCAGTGCATCTCAAACTTCACCATGCATCAGTCATGTGAAGGGCTTGTTAAACTAGATTGCTGCCCATCTCAATCTTGCTAATTCTGGTTAGAAGTGAGGTTAAATATTTACATGTCTACCAAGTCCCCAGGGTGATGCTGATTTTGCAAGAAATGTGGATCTACACCAAGCTATTAAATTGCTCTGTGCCCTTGGGCAATTTCCTTCCCTTTTTGTCTGCCTCGATGTCTCAATGCCTAAAATGAGGGGTCTAGATTAAAACTATGGTCTCCAGGCCCTGGCCAGGTAGCTCAGTTGGTTAGAGCTTCATCTCAATACACCAAGTTTGTGGGTCCAATACCCAGAGTCAGGGCCTATGTAAGAATCAACCAATGAATGCATAGATAAGTGGAAAACAAATCTCTCTCTCTATCTCTCAATGCATAAATAAGTGGAACAACAAACTGATGTTTCTCTCTCTCTCTCTCAAATCAGTAAAGGAAAAAAAAAACAAACTATGATTCCAAACTTTTTCGCCACAAAACCCATTTTGAAAAAAAAAAAAATCCTATGTAGAATACCAATACATACATAGTAGATAAAATTCAGGCTGCTCTAGAGAAGTGGTGGAGGGCAACCAAGAGATTGCAGCACCCATCTTCTCACGGAGCGGGCAGCGCTGAGCTATCTCTCAGAGTACTTTTGCAAGTCTCTTGACTGGATATGGCCTAGATGCTCCTTGAGGGATCCTGCAGCTCTGACATTTCAGGATGCAAAAGACAGCATTTGTCATTGTAGCAGGAGAGTGAAGAGTAAGAGAAAAACTTGCATTAATAAGTGCAGGAGACTGCTTGACCTGTGCTTAATGCTTAGGTCCACACAGCACAGGAAATCTTAACCCTGTTGGGCTGCTGGCCTCATGGACCTCACAATGTCCCTTTAGTAATTGGATTCGATCTGTGGACCAGCCCTAGAAAAATTATATACGTAGCCACAGAGATATTCAGGATATCCTTTAAAAGGTGTTGAGCAGTCCCTAGAGCAGCGTTTTTCAACCGCTGTTCCGCAGCACACTATGTTGCCTGGTGTGCCGTAGGTGCAGACAAGAATTTTATAATTTTTCACTATTTTGTTTACTTAATATTTCATAATAAAGTAATTATAAAATACTTTCTTTGTGTTTATTTGATTCCTATTCAAGAGAATTACTTTATATATAGTCAATATAGGCACAGAGTTAAATTTTTTAACATTTTCTAATGGTGGTGTGCCTCGTGATTTTTTTCATGAAAGTGTGCCTTTGCCCAAAAAAGGTTGAAAAACACTGCCCTAGAGGTCCTAACTCAAGTGAAAACCATTGACAGAGGGCTCTAGCATAACATTTTCATTAAATTCCTCTTTGGCATTTTTTTATTGATTTCAGAGAGGAAAGGAGAGGGGGAACATCACTGATGAGAATCATTGATCGGCTGCCTCCTGCGTGACCCCCCACTGGGGATTGAGCCCGCTACCGGGCATGTGCCCTTGACTGAAATCGAACCCAGGACCCTGCAGTCCACAGGCCGACACTCTATCTGCTGAGCCAAACTGGCTAGGGCCCTCCTTGGCATTTTCATAGCATTATCCTTCTCCATCGTGCCTTGGCTGAGCCACTTCTTGGACCAGCTTCTTGACTAGAGTTGCCTGGTTCTATCCCTTGCTCCCCTCCCTCCTCAAGGTCCAAACTTGGCCCCACAGAGATGCTCCCTGTCTCACACAGTTAATTACTATCCTCAGAGTTGTGGCTGGAGATACTATAGCTAGGCTTGACCTCAGTCAACCACCACTCTGGAAATTTCACCCTGAGAAAAACAAAGAACTTGTGGTGGCATACCGCAGATCCGTTATGACATTTATTCCCAGTTCTTTCTCACTGGGAAGAGGGATTTAAGGAGTGAGAGCATGGTTTATTCATCCCTATCTTTCAGTGCCCACCACAGGGAAGTTCATTCTATATTTTCTAGGCCAAACGAGTGGGAAAGTAACAAAAAAAGGTTACTCTCACTTTCAACTGCTGTTTGGTGCCCAGTGAGGGCAGGCAGGGGAAATGAGTCAGAAGCCTGCTGGGTAACATCAGTAAGGTTGGGTGTTCCTGCTGTCTGGGAGGTTCTGAGCAGATTTCCCTGATGCTGGCTGGCCTGTATGTCCAGCAATGCCTCTCTTCTGGGGCCTACAACTGAGAGCAAAAATGGTTTGAGTCAGGAAGAAGGTATGAATGGAGCCTTGTGAATGGAAACAATTAGGGAAGAGGGTCCAAGGGGCCCCAGGACCCAGCTCCTGCCCAAAGCCGCAATATGATCCCACCTTCTCTGGAGCCCCAAAATAAAGGGAAAACTACATTGGTCTGCCCCAACACATACCCCTCGTCTCATAAACACCAAAACAACAGTTGCCTGTTTATTATTTTTCAAAAGGACAAAAACAAAAGCAAAAACAATCAAAATGACATTGTGGTAAACGCTGAGCCGATGTGGCTGCCAAGGACTGCCTCCCAGGTTGTTTGATGGAACATCAGGTGCACTGAGGGTGGGCTCCTGCCCCAACAGAGGTGGTCCCGGGATGGACATCAGAAGAGCTGCAGACCAGTTTTGAGCCTGTGCAGCTGAACTTGGCTCCAGAGAAGGCCCTCCAAGTTGTTGCTGCCGTTGCTACAGTTGCCATTATCGATGCCACAGCTCAGGCCCAGGGTGCTATGGAGAGGTGGGACAGTCAGGGAAGGAGGCAGCTCTAGGATCTGGAAGGGCTAAGGGTGCTCGATTGTGTATCTATGGGAGGGCCCACCATCCTGCCTGTATTTACAAAGAGATTAGAGCAAATCTAAGAAACCACTTCAGATAACCCCCAGGAGTGGCTCTGTCCTCCCCTCACTTGAGAAAGGGGAGGAATAGAACTTTTCAAATGAAATTTTATGCAGAGCCCCCGTATATAAACCAGATTAAAGCAGAGATATTTGGGTTGAGGTAGGATGGGGGACCAGCACTACCCCACCCACAGGAAGATATTAAAAGTGACTGCCGTAACAGGCCTCTTCCAAGGCTCTACAGCTTGGGGGCCCAGAGAAGCCTAAGCTGGATCCCTCCCACCCCAACAGCTAGTTAAGGGCCTCAAGGCCAGGTTTGAGCTATAGGACTAGGCCCAGCTCCCAAGCCAGGATTTTAACATTGTTTTAGGAAAACACTACACCCTCCCCTTCCCTGGACCTGCTCAGAAACTCTGGCTTCCCCTGCTTCCTGCAAGTCAAAGGACCTTCCAGGTAGATGAGGGGGACAGCTGAGGGCAAAACATTATCCTATCCTCAGGCAGATCCATTGTTATACTAGAGCAGTGGTCTGCAAACTTATTAGTCAACAGAGCCAAATATCAGCAGTACAACGATTGAAGTTTCTTTTGAGAAGCAAATTTTTTAAACTTAAACTTCTTCAAAACAGACTCGTCCAGGCCATGGTATTTTGTGGAAGAGCCACACTCAAGGGGCCAAAGAGCCGCATATGGCTCGCGAACTGCAGTTTGCCGACCATGGTACTAGAGCATCTAAAAAAATGTTACAGATATTTAGTCTCATTCCCACCCATTACCCACCAATTTACAGCCAAGAGAACTGAGGCCCAGAAATGAAAAGGGACTTGCCCAAGCCACAATGCCAAGTCAGGGGGGAAAACCTGGTACAGTGGAGGAAGCCTCCCTACTATAGGGAGTGTGGGAGCTGGCCCAAATTAGCTTCCTTCTACAATTAGTTCTACCTTCCCACACTTCACCTTTACTACCCTGGTGTTCATCAAGCCAGTTATTACCCAAGGGGAGAGGAGGTGTGGACCCAACTCTCAACTACATACTATCTGGCTTCCCCAGCTGCCTCCGCCCCTCTCTCCAAGAAGCCTGCTGTCTCCTAGCCTTGGACAGTGAGTTCATGGCACTGCCTTGGGCCTGGCCAGTTCTATAGCCTTCTTCCCAAATGTCCAGAGGAAGAGGGGCTCATCTCACAGGCAGGCAGCACAAGGATAGACTCTTAGTTTCAGGGGCCCACAAAGGTCTCTCTCTGGTACTCACAGGAATCCCCTAGTCACAGTGGCCTTCCATTCTGGAATATACAGGCCCACAGGATGGGCTCCTTTGTGTGACCGCCAGCAGAGCCCTCAGTAAGGGCTGCGTGGTTCCTGCCTCCCTGATGACCCAAGAGTTCCCTCGCCTGTGATACAGAGGTGAGTCTTGACGGAGAGCATGAAGCTCTGTGCAGGCCTTGCTACCAAGATTCCTGTACAGTGTGGGGAGGTCAGTGATTACTCTGTGCACCTTTGGACAAATCCCTTCCCCTTTCCGGGCCTCAGTTTTCTCCTCAGAACATGAGGAAATTGGATTAGAGTATCCATTCTTGACTTTTTGGGAGTGGTTGACACTTTAGAGCAAGCATGTCAAATTTGTGGCCCGCAATGCGGCCCACAACGAATATTTTTGCAGCCCAGCCAATATAACGGGATCTAAGAAACATTTTAATAAAGATTTTGTAACTTAATTTTTACAATATCCTGTTATATATAATTATTAATAACGAACTACAAGGTTCGCTAATGACTGATTACTTTAATTGTGTTGTATTCATTTCTCTTACGTGGCTTACGCACAGGCTCACCATGTCACTCCACTAATACTAGCAGCGAACATTTTAGCAGTCGATTGCCATGCCTTTAGTCTTGTCTGACCTGTTTGGTGTGCGCAACAGAAAATATTTTTCTTTCAGAGAACAAGAAAAACAGGTTTACTTGTGTTATGCTTTTTAATTTGTGCAGTTATTCAGTGTCTGGTAAGTTAATGTTCAAGAAAAAAATATTAATTCTTATTAACATGTTCTATTATTTTATTAACGATACTCATTTATTTCAGCCCTTTGTATTCAGCATGTCTCAAAATAAACCCATGTTTCTATGAAAATTGAAGCTTTTGGGTTGTTTTTTTTCTTGTGCCCACATAAACAAACCTTGTTTATTTGGCCTGTGTTAGCCTTTGACTCTGACATGCTTGCTTTAGAGAATCTGTTGAAAGCTTCAGAACTCACTCCTCCCGAAATGCACACGTGTGTGTGTACACACACACACACACACACACACACACACACACTTAGAAATGGACAAAAATTTGATGCAATCTAAGAGAGGCGCCAAGCCAGTTCTACGTGGCTGCTTCACTGGCTCCCCTCACTGGGGGCTGGGAGCCCTTACAAGGGCCCAGCCAGAGAATGGAACTATGCTTAATTCATTTAGGCCCTGGCTGGGGACAGGTACCTTCCCACTCACCCCACTCTGTGTCTTCTCCCTCCCTTCCTTCTTCCTGCCTCCCTCTTGAAGGAGACAAAAGGGTGAGAAATCCTGCTGTTATGGACACTTACCCTATCTTGCGTGTTGGGGGTTCTAGCCGCTGCTCTAGCACAGGCTGGTCCAAAAGATACATGGTGTCGTAATTCTCCAGCATAAGCTCTGCTGGGTCCTCGGTCTGACCTGGCATTCGGCCTATGGGGAAGGCGCCCCACTGCACATCTTCTGTGGAGCAAAGGGAGGAGACAAGAGCAGGTTGATTGGTTAGTTCTCAGACTGGTGCACATGTCTACCTCCCCAATCTACCCACCCATCTCAATGAGCCCACTCAGTATAGGCTTTGTGTATCTCTAGGCTCATTCCTCTGCATCACTTCTCGAGTTCCTCTCCACCTTAGCACCTCCCTACCCCTTCCACACTCCCTCATACACTCTTTATGATCTTTCTTCCTTTTTGTGTTCACACACACAAACACCACCTCCACCCACCCCCGCCACCCACACAACACGCACATAACTACATGCACTTTTGTTCCTCTCCACTCTTTGCCCAGGTCCCCAGAAATGTTCCTACACACAACATCTTCAGATCTGGCTATATCACTATGTAAACCTCCCACCCTCACCCCTATTTCCATACACACACAAATCCTGGGAAGTCTTGATGCCCCAGAATTTCTACCATATCTCCTCCCCAAACCCACAGATACCCGTATTTTCCGGTGTATAAGACGACTTTTGAAACGAAAAAAAGTCAACCGAAAATCGGGGGCAAAAGACCAAAATTGCACAAAAATTACCTGCAGATCTTGACGGCAAAGTAAATCTTTTCTTTGAAGTGGGGGGTAGTCTTATACAGCGAATATAGGCCTAAACCTATGTTTTAACTGTAAAATTAGGGGGTCATCTTATACGCCAGAAAATACGATACCTCAGAGCATCTGAATGATCTGGATTTCCTACATATATACACACAAACTCCCTGACCTGCTTAAGGCCACACCACTTCCTAGGCCTTGTGACATTTACATTCCACCTGAGCATGGACTCCCTCTCAGAGATATTATGCTCCCCCCATTCTTTGCAAGATCTTATTTCCTCCAGCTGCACACACAAAGAACAACTCTTCTCTAGAGAAGGACTGTCTCACTGCATATCCCAGCCTCCACCACCACCTAAGTACATACAAACACCCAGACCAAGTCCTCTGTTCAACAAATGTTCCGTTTCACTCCCTGCTTCCTATACCTCTCATGCACAGGCACACAACCCAGAAGTCTTTTAAGATTTTTATAGGTTTTTATTGATTTTAGAGAGAGGGAGAGATAGAAACATCGATGAGAAACACTGATTGGCTGCCTCCTGCATGCCCTCACTGGGGATTGAGTCCACAACCCGGGCATGTGCCCTGACTGGGAATCGAACCATGTGCTCCTGGTTCACAGGTCAACACTCAACCACTGAGCAACAACCGCCAGGCACAACCCAAAAATCTTAATGTCACTGCATCCCCACATGTGTATGCACATAGAGCAAGCAATGGCAAAAATGAGAGGGAAAAGTTTTAATGTTCTAGCTTTTCCATGTTCACAAACTATTACTTACCTCCCTACTCCACACAAACTCCACAAAAAACGGGTTATGTCAGGCACTCTCCACCCGCTCTGTTCTATCACTTAAATACCCTCCACACAATATTATACTAAATCCCTGTCCCCATCCTTATACCAGTACATCCAGTGTTTTCAAGCAAAGCTTTCAGTAGTGAGCTTCTCCAAGTAGATCCAGTTTCTGCCTTCTGAGTCTCCCTGGTACCCAAAGAATTCTCCCTGTCACAATGCCCCTAACATTCTGGAAAGTACCAACCCTGGACTAGCGTTTTCTTTTTCTTTTTCTTTTTCTTTTTTTAGTATATTTTTATTGATTTTTTACAGAGAGGAAAGGAGAGAGAGATAGAGAGCTAGAAACGTCGATGAGAGAGAAACATCGACCAGCTGCCTCTTGCACACCCCCTACCAGGGATGTGCCCGCAACCAAGGTACATGCCCCTGACCGGAATCGAACCCGGGACCTTTCAGTCCGCAGACCAACGCTCTACCACTGAGCCAAACCGGTTTCAGACGTTTTCTAAAATATATATTTTTATTGATTTTAGAGAGATTAGAAACATCAATGAAAGAGAAATAGTAACATTGATTGGCTGCCTCCAGCACTCCCCCTGCTGGGGATTGAGTCCACAACCAGGGTATGTACCCTGAGCAGAAAGCAAAATGGTGACCTCCTAGTGCATGGGTTGACACTCAAACACTGAGCTACACAGGTGAAGCTAGACTAGCTTTTTATGTTACCCACAGAAGTTCCTCAGAAAGGGCTGTTCCCCTGCTTGCCTATTTCCCCACCACTGGCTCTTTTATAGGAAGGAAGTTATGCCTGTCTTGATGCCCTACATTGCCCTGTGCATACAAAGGTATCTTTGTATACAGGGACCTATGCCCATGTCATTGACCTGACTGACGATCCTTCCTTCCCATCACTAACATCCGAAACTATGTCTATGTCACTGCCCCTGCCTCTCTAGTCAAACACCCTTACACATGTTCCTTCAGTGACAGCATGAACATACATAGGTGATCTCTGGATAGCTGTCTCACTGCCTGTTCTCATAACTTTCCATATATGCCACCTCATTGCTGCCACTTCCCTGCCTCATTCAGATACCTCCTGGCAACCCTGCCTCCTCTTTTAAAAACATGCATGACTATGTGTGCATATATCACAGAAGCATATTCAGTAACCTCACAATGATCTCTTTTCACATCCCCTTACACACACACACACACAAAAAAAAACAACAACACACAAAAAAACAAAAAAAAAACCTCCCTGCTTCAATTCCCCTCATTTTTGATATTTACAAAGACTCACAGACAAAGACCTCCTTCCCCTGAGATATTTCTGTCACTCTGCCTTGGTTTGTCCAGCACATGCAGGCACACAGCCATTCACACACACACAGACATAAGCATATTTTTTTATCCCTACCACTCAGAGCCTTTATGCCCCAGCCCTTCCATCACATCCTCACAAAGGCAAAGGCTCCACTTTTCCCCTGTGTTTCTTCACTGCATCCCCCCTCTCTCCCTGTTGTTCCTCACCATGCCACCCTACACCACCCTAGTCCCAACTGTCTTCCCTGCCTCCCCAGTCTCCATAACAGACTGTGCCCCACATCTAAATATGTATGCATACACACATGCCCATGCACACACACCAGACTGTTCATTCCTTTGGGGTCTCCCTGCTTTAAGATTCCTGCTCCCTAACCTAAATGAGGGCACTCAAAACACCACCTTTCAGGGGGAACAGATTCATGTTCCCACACTTTATCACACAATTCTCCCTGCCTTCTCCAAGTTTTGTCTCACTAGCTTATGCGCTCACCTAAAAACCATGTCACTCCTTATTTCACTATTCTGACCTCATTTCTACTTCTTGATTTAATGCCTCTTGGTTCCTTCTTTCTCATACACAGAGCAAAATCCTGTCTCATCATCATCCAGCCCCCATGTGTACATACACATTCCCATATACACAAAAAACACTCCTTTGTCTCTCTGTCCCTGCACTACTGCGTGATGTGAAAAACACATGCAAAATCAGCATATATCTACCCTCTACCTCTCCCTTTCTCCTCTATGTTTTGCTACACAGGGTCATACCCACACTATCCCCTCTGAATGTGCTCTCTGCATGAAGTAGTTGGCAACATGACAGGGCTTAGGTACCTAGCACCTACCTACTGTCCTAAAGGGGAGGGAAGCCAGCTGTCACCCCTATACTAGGCTGCCTCCAAGGCTTGCATCACATGTGCTACCTTCTGCTACTTCCAATTTCTTCTCCAGAATGGAGAAAAGCCTCAAGAGGCAGCCTGAGAGAACAGATGTGTGTGGGGACAAAGTATATATCAAGCTTCTTACCCGAGCTAACTTGCCACGCAGAACCCTGCAGTGCTCCTCTTTTATGGGCCAGAAGCATGGCATTCTCAATAGTGGGGGACTCTTCCTCCAAAGTACTGAACTCCATTCTGTCTTCCTCCTCCTCGTCTTCATCATCTTCATCGTCATCATCTTCATCCTCCTCCTCCTCCCACGTCTCTTGGTAATCATTTTCCTCGTCCTCCTCTTCTACCTGGTCTTCCAAGACCTCACTCTCCTCTATCTCATCTTCCTTGACATCATTAAGGTCGCCCTTCTCCTGCTGCAGGGCTTCTCCTTCAGGCCTACAATTGGGGCCAGAGGGTCTGAGGCTCCAATACAGGCTGTCCAATGTGTATGCAGACTTTCCAATAGGGGAGGCCTCTGAGCCCTCCTCCACCAGCCTGTTTTTTCCATTCTGGGTATAAATAGAACAGATATGCAGCAGCTTTTTCTGATCCTCATCTGGCAGGACCTGTCCCATGGCTTTGAAGATGCTGAGCAAAGGAAGGGATGGGGTAAAAAAGATTCACAACCTGAAGTCACTATATACCCACTACTCCAGAGTTTGAAATTGTCTATGAGCTTCCACATTTGCCTCTAAAAGGCAGTGTAATAGAGCGAACAGAACACAAAAACAAGGCTATGGACCCTGAACCAGCTCTATGATTCATCTATGTGGCTCACTTCCATTCTCAGTAAAATGAGGACAATAATAGCACCTGACTGATAGAATGCCTGGCACAGTGCTTGACACATAGTGGGCATGCAATAAATGATAGCTACTTAAATCTGGATTAAAATGTTATGTAAATATACAAACTAACCAATAGGCCTATAAGCCTGGACATGAGAATGGCATATCTTCTGGCCTAGCAGAGCAATCTCTCTTGAACTCTCAAAATATGCCTGAAAGAGTGCTGGGCTTCTCTGAGTGGAACAAAAGTGTGATCCCTCTCTGGGAACAACTACAGCCAGCCTGGAATGGCTAAAAAGGAAAAAAAAAAGCAGCAGCTGACAAGACAAAGCAGGATGTGGAAGGGATGCCAGATGAGCACTGAGGACCTCAGGCACTATTGGAGCGTGGGGGAGGAAGAAAGCACAAAGACAGCAGGAGAGATCAAGGGAGGACTTCATGCAGAGGCAAAAGTGAGCACACTGTGCTGTGTGCATGTGGTGAGACAAGCCTGGTTCAAAGGGATAGGGCTGTGCTGAGGAGCTGCGTGGAGCACAGGCTGCAAAGGTTAAGTCTGTGTGTTGGGCGGAAAGGGTCACCTGATGATTGAGCACAGATGAAGGCTGCATTTTTGAAGATCACTATGGTGCCTGTGTGGAAGATGGCCTGGATGAGACAGCCTAGAGGCAGGGAAACCAGGGAGAGTCAGTGAGGGCTGACCTAGAGCACTGGCAGTGGAGATGGGAGGGAGAGAAGCCGTGAGGACAGATAAGACAGAGCAGGGCTTGATGATCATCTGACAGGAGTCAGATGGGGAGAGTTAAAGATGATGACATGGTTCACACAAAGGACAGTACTAACAGCAAAACAAGGAGCAGACAGAGCCGTTGGGAAAGAGAGCTCCTGGGGAGGAAGAGGGTGAGCACTCCTTGCAGAACCTCACATAGAACTAGGCACCTAGCGGGCACCTGGTCACTGATGGAGGCATGCGTGGGTAGACAGATGGACAGTTTCTTCTAGGTGCATCATGTTTGAACTGTGAACTGTTCATGGAAGGGCCATATAATCTGAGGGGGCTCTCCTTTCTCTGCACCTCACAGGCAGACTGGCCACATATGAATGGTCTCTGGTCACTGGTCACAGGGGGCAGGACTGAGGGCTAGTGATTCTACTGGGAGACTGGGGACCTTCTCTGCAGGGCTAATTTCATGTTGCAAGAGGAGACTGACTCAAATTGAATTTATGTTGGCTGGCTGGGGGAAGCTCTTGAAAAGCTTCTAGCCCTATCAGACGAAAAGTCAGAGAGACACTCTTCCCTCTCACGGTGGCCTATTAGTATGATTAATAATAAATATTACCAGGTACTTGACATTGCCGTATCACTGCTATTTATTATTAGCTACCTACTATCTCAAGCTGTCTAGTCTGACCACTGAGGTGCAAAGGTGATATGAATCTTTTTTTTTAATAAATTTTATTGATTTTTTACAGAGAGGAAGAGAGAGGGATAGAGAGTTAGAAACATCGATGAGAGAGAATCATCGATCAGCTGCCTCTTGCACACCCCCTCCTGGGGATGTGCCCGCAACCAAGGCACATGCCCTTGACTGAAATCGAACCCGGGACCTTTCAGTCCGCAGGCCGACGCTCTATCCACTGAGCCAAACCAGTTTTGGCTGATATGAATCTTAAAATGCATCTCCTTTCTTGGGTTTGCCCGTAATAGTTCAGGTTGGTGGAAAGATGGTGAACTTCGGACTTATGAGAACATGTGTCCAAATCCCTGCCCCAACATCAACAAACAATTGGACTTTTGGATAAGTCACTTTGCTCCTCAGAGCCTCAATGTCTTTATTATCTGCAAAATAAGGGTATTAAATCTCCACCTTCAAAGACTGCTGTGTCAAATGAAATAACTTATACAAAAAACACAGCACCATGCCTGATATCCAATTGCCACTGGTATCTTTTCTTTTTCCTCTGGGGAAAACAAAAGTCAATTTTTTTAATGTATCTAATAACACATGCTTTTTGCAATATTGCTATCTAATGGAACACTGTAGAAAGAGCACAGGAGTAAGGAAAGTATATCTGGATTTTAGCCTCAGCTCTGACTTGCAGACTTGCTACTGACTTGTAGCATAACACCTGGATAAATCCTGTTTCCCGATCTGCTTAATGGGATGATGTGGACTACATTCATTGATTAACTGGGAAAAGCAGGACCTCTGTAAAAGAAATCGTGCCTAAGTGAGCCACTGTTACTGCTGGCATGTGTATGCTTTGGTTGGGAGATCTCTATGGTCCAGACTTTTCCTAACCAGCAGCTTCTACTCTGAAGGCACTTAGGATTGAAAAGTACCTTGAAGGACACCTATCCAAAACTCTCCATGCTGTTCATGGCCTCCTTCCGTTACATACACATGCTATGTTCCTTCTGGCTTTGAAACTTCCTTTATTCTTTTCTGTGCTCAAATTGCTCCAATGCCTCATCTGTGATGCTTTCCTGACCCTTCTAGGCCTTTTTGGTTATCCTCCCAGTTTCCAACCCATCCATATCACTTCCAGTCTAGAGCACACACATCTGGAGATTTGGCTCTTTGGTTCAGTCCAATCTCCTACAGGTCTTTCCCTGGCTGACTTTGTATACAGGCTACTTTTTTCTCTTATAAGCTGCTACTGCTGCTGCTACTACTACTACTACTACTACTAATAATAATAATAATAATAATAAAGGAGAAACATGTAAATTGATCATACCTCCATGACACCCACCAGCCAATCAGGAGTGAGTATGCAAATTAACCTAATGAAGGTGGTGGGTTAATTTGCATACACAGGCGTAGGGCAGAGAGCAGAGCAGGGGAGCTGGCAGAGTGGAATGGCTTGGGGAACTTGGCTCCCCAAGCCGCCAGACAGAGAGCAGAGAGAAAGAGCTGGAAGCTTGGAGACTTGGCAGAGCAGGAGGCCATAGGACAGAGACAGAGCAGGAAGGGAAAACCAAGAGTGTGGGGAACACCAAGAATTCTGGGAAAAGTAGTTCTGGTGGTAGCCCCCTGACCAGAATAGGAAGCCCAGAGGGCGGGGAGCACCAGGAATGCTGGGAATCATATAATAGTTCTGGTGGTAGACGGATCTCCTAGACACTACAGCAAAGTGAGCCTGGAGCAAGTTACTGTTGCAGTGGGAGCTGGAGGGAAAGCAAAGTTGAGAGACATAAGTAAAATAAGAGTGTCTAGGAAAAATTAAAGGGAAGATATCCTAAAACTTCCAGAAAAACTCCACCAATGAAGCAAAGAAAAAATAATTCCTCTATTATCCTGTGAGCAACAAACCAAACTGGGTTGGGATCTCAGCCAATTTGCTCATATGACTGTAAAGACAGACAGAAATCCTGGATTGGAGAGGGCTCCCCTGAGGGCTCCCAGATTGGAGAGGGTGAAGGTCAGGCTGAGTGACCCGTCCCCCCTGCACTAATCTTCGTGCATTAGATCCTAGTAATAATAATAAAAGTAACTACTTGCCCACTGTCATCACTCCGATTTGACATAAGTGTTGGAAGTATTAGCCATTGCTATTAGACAAGAAGCAGAAATAAAAGGCATCCAAATTGGAAAAGAAGAAGTAAAACTGTCCTTATTTGCAGATGACATTATACTGTACAGAAAAAAACCGAAAGACTCCATAAAAAAACTATTAGACTTAATAAATGAATTCGGCAATGTAGCAGGATATAAAATTAACGCCAAGAAATCTATGGCATTTCTATATACCAATAGTGATCTTACAGAAAGAGAGACTAAAAAAGCAATCTCATTTACCATCGCACTAAAAAAATTAAGATACATAGGGATACACTTAACCAAGGTGGTAAAAGACGTATATGCAGAAAACAATAGGACACTGAAAAAAGAGATAGAGGAAGACATAAACAAATGGAAGAACATACCATGTTCATGGATTGGTAGAATCAAAAGCATTAAAATGTTCATACTACCCAAAGCAATCTATAGATTCAACGCACTTCCCATTAAAATACCAATGGCATATTTCAAAGATACAGAATAAGCTCTCCAAAAATTCATCTGGAATAAAAAAAGACCTCGAAGAGCCACAGCAATCCTAAGAAAGAACAACAAAGTAGATGGGATCTCAATACCAGATTTCAAGCTGTATTACAAAGCCACTGTTCTCAAAACAGCCTGGTACTGGCACAAGACCAGACATATAGACCAATGGAATAGAATAGAGAACTCAGATATCGACCCAAGCCATTATGCTCAATTAATATTTGACAAAAAAGGCAAAGCACATACAATGGAGTCAAGACAGTCTCTTCAGCCAAAACCGGTTTGGCTCAGTGGATAGAGCATCTACCTGCAGACCAAAGGGTCCCAGGTTCGATTCCGGTCAAGGGCATGTGCCTTGGTTGCAGTCACATCCCCAGTGGGGGGTGTGCAAGAGGCAGCTGATAGATGTTTCTCTCTCATCGATGTTTCTCTCTATCCCTCTCTCTTCCTCTCTGTAAAAACAAACAAACAGTCTCTTCAATAAATGGTGTTGGGAAAATTGGACAGATACATGTAAAAAATGAAATTAGACCACCAACTTACACCATACATAAAAATAAACTCAAAATGGATAAAGGACTTAAACATAAGCAGGAAACCATAAAATAGATGAATGCACAGGCAGAGAAATCTCAGACATATGTGGAAGCAATTTCTTCACCAATACCACTCCTAGGGCAATGGAAACTAAAGAGAAAATAAACAAATGGGACTACATCAAAATAAAAAGTTTTTGCATAGCAAAAGAAAGCATCAACAAAACAAGAAACCCTAGTGAATGGGAGGACATATTTGCAAATGTTATCACTGATAAAGGTTTAATCTCCAACATTTACAGGGAACTCATACAACTTAATAAAAGGAAGATTAATGATCCAATTAAAAAAATGGACAACAGATCTAAATAGAATCTTTTCTAAAGAAAAAAGAAGGAAGGCCAAGAGACATATGAAAACATGCTCAAAGTCACTAATTATCCGAGAGATGCAAATCAAAATGACAATGCGGTACCATCTCACACTTGTCAGAATAGCTATCATCAACAAATCAACAAATGACAAGTGCTGGCAAGTATGCAGAGAAAAAGGAACCCTCATGCACTGCTGGTGGGAATGCAGACTGGTACAGCCACTGTGGAGAACAGTATGGAGTTTCCTCAAAAAACTAAAAATGGAACTCCCATTTAACCCAGTAATCCCACTTCTAGGAATATATCCCAAGAAACTAGAAACACCAATCAGAAAGTATATATGCACCCCTATGTTCATAGCAGCACAATTTGCCATAGCTAAGATTTGGAAACAGCCTAAATGCCCATCAGCAGATGAATGGATTACAAAACTATGGCACGGTACATCTACACAATGGAATACTACCCTGCTATAAAAAAGAAGGAATTCCTACCATTTGTAGCAGCATGGATAGAACTGCAGAGCATTAAGCTAAGTGAAATAAGCCAGGCAATGAAAGAAAAATACCACATGATCTCACTCATTTATGGAAAATAAAGAGAATTATAACCTGATGAACAAAAAGATAGATACAGAGGCAGTAAAGCATGGAACAGACTATCAAATTATAGCAGGAAGGCTGGGGAGTGTTGGAGAGGGGGGGGAAAGAGATCAACTGAAGGACTTGAATGCATGCATATAAGCACAACCAATGGACACAAGACACTGGGGGTGAGTGGGTCAGGGGTTAGGGGAGGTGGGGAAGGTCAATGGGGGAAAAAAGAAGATATATGTACTACTATATGTAATACTTTAAACAATAAAATGAAAACAATATTTTTATAAAAAAGCAATTACTGAGCCCCAAAAGGCATCAGGATCATGAAAGACTTTCTGGCCCACTCAGTTTGGCTTAGTGTATAGAACATTGGCTGGTGAACTGAAGGGTCCAGGGTTTGATTCTGATCTCGGTTGCAGGCTTGATAGCCATCCCTTGTTGGGGCATGTGCAGGAGGCAACCAATCAATGTTTCTTTCTTACATCGATGTTTCTCTGTCTCCCCACACCAACTCTGTCAAAAAAAAAAATCTTTGGAAAAAATATCCTTCAGTGAAAATTAACAAAACAAAAAAAGACTTCCTGACTCTATTGGGGGCATCAGGGGGCTAAGAGGGTCTTGGCATCCAGATTCCCACTTCACTCATTTCCCAGGCATGGATTTATCTCCCACCAAAGACAGCCCTGCTGGCAAAGACAGCAAATTTTAGTTTAGTTCAGCAACATTTACTGAGACCTGTTTGGGGCCTGGATTTGTGTGGTGTGCTGGGGCACAGGGGTAATGCAGAGCCCTTGTCCTTGACAGGCATAGTCTGATAGAGGGAAAGAGACATTAGGAGAAATAGACATGGCAACACAAAATCTCAGATTTGGGAAGTACTTGAGAATCAACATGACAGGGTAGACAGTGCTGGTACCAAGTGAGATAGGGAGCAGAGGAGGAAGACCCCTTTGGGGTTGGGGTGGGGAGTGAGATGACCAATTTTCTTTTGGTCAAGTCAGGTGCCTGTGGGCCATCCAAGGAGAGATTGAATATACGAGGTTGAATCTTAGGCAAAAGGCCTGGACTAGACAAGGATTTGGGCCTCAGAACTTTATAGGAACTAGCAAAAAAGCACAGGCATTTCAAGGAGGGACAGGTAAACATCAATGCAGCAGATACAGCAACAAACAAGGGCCCACTGGATTTGGTAATTAGGTCAAAGCAGCTCTGGAGGTGAATGCCAAATTGTGACTGGTTGAAGAGTAAGAGGCAATAAGGAAATCAAGATTTGTTTAATGCAGATTATTCTTTTGAGATGTTCTGACAGGAAAGGAAGGAGTGACAAGCTGGTGATAACTGAACAGAGGGATGCAGGGTCAAATGGAGGTTTTGCTTGGGTTGTTACTGTTTCCTTTTAAGATGAGAAACGCTCAGGCACAATTATAGATTGAAGAACAAGAGCCAGCAGAGCAAGGCAGAGACTAGGATGAGGCCCCAACGATGCTGGCAGAGGTGGCTCCAAAGCACATGTGGAGGGGCACACTCTGAGGCAGGGGAAGGCCACCTCATCCTGGAACTGGCAAGTAGGTTGAGTGTAGCCCAAGATCAGTTCACGGGGACTGCACCTTGGGTTGAGGGGGCCCGGCAGGATGCCTCCAAGTGATCAAGGAAGCTAGGGCGAAAGGGGGAGGGGCCTGAGGTGAATGGTAAAGATTTAAAACAGCCAGGAAAGAGGAAAATGGGCAGAAAACAAATACAAGATCAGATAAGCAGAACTGAGGTTTGGCCTGAGAATAAAAAATCATACCTCTGCAGTGGCAGCAATCTGCAGGGCTATGTGGTTTTCTCCAGCCAAGCTCAGCTCCCTGGGCTGAGGAGTGGGTGAAGCAGAGTGGGTATCGATTCCAGCTCGGAGGTTTGCAAGACAGATACACCAAAGAAGGAGCAGAGCCAAGGGTGCTGATGAGTGGCTGAAGTGATCAACACAAGATTGAGGGGAAGCAAGGTCGAGGGAGGTAGGAAATGGAGGGATGGAGGTTGGATGCAGGCAAAGAGCAGATGCCATGGAATGTGAGGATGAGGGCCAGAAATAAGGATAAGAGGTGGTGGTCACTGACTGGGATACTGGGATGTCAGCTTTCAGAGACTGAACAGCTCTGAGTGATGGAAATGGATTGCTGAGTGTCATGGAGAATGAAGATCACTGGAGTTGAGGAGCTGCAGAGAGTCAGATGGGTCACTCAAATGAAACAGATATTGCTCCAGAAAGAAGGAAGAGAAATCGGGTGCTAAAGCCTCCCATGAATGTGAGGGAAGTGGCTCAGGGTGAGGAAGTGACAGAGAAAAGGGAAGGGAGACAACCACAGATGTTTATAGGAACCAGTACAATATCTAGTTTGACCACAGTCCCCAGGGTGAATGGGTAAAGGGGAATCACATGAGGTGGGGTTACCATGATAGGTTGGGACAGAAAGATCTTTGAATGTCATCTAAGAAACCTAGATGTCATCAGGAAGGCAATATAGAGCCACTGAAGGTTGCAGAGCACCTATAGGGGGTATACTTTGGAAAGACAATAGAAAAGACAGCACTAAGCTTAGAGTCAGAAGACTGGGTTCAATAATAAACCTCAGCTACCATTTATTGTACACTTACTCTGTACAGGCCACTGGCTAACCACTCTAAGGGGGTTGTCTCATCCATTCTTATATTGGACTCAGTCCGTTTCTTAAACTATGTGATGTTAGACAAGAATATCCTACTCCTCTCCAAACTGGGACTCAGTTCTCCCATCAATTAGTAGGAGGGCGATGGGACTAGGTATCCTTGCAAGGGCTGGTCTGACTCTGACATTCTAAGGCTATGAGACTATGAGCTGCAGTGCTTCACTCTCTTAACAGGTGGAATTCAAGAGACTTACAGCTCAAGGAGATGGGGGCTGGCCCAGCAAGGTGAACTCAAGCAGGACTCAACCACCCAGGGCCAGTCAAGGGTTGCAGAGCAGTTGAATAGCCTCCAGCTCTTTCTTGCCTCCCAATGGACTGCAGAAAATCGGCGGGCATTCCGTCCTGAGAGAGAAGAGAGAACCTGAGAAGAAGGAACCAGTAAGCCCCTATCCAACCTTAAACTTTGAAAAGGTTGACTTTGTCCTCCCCACCCAAACCCCAGACTGCCCACTCTATACTGCTCAAAGCATTCTGGAGGCCCTTTGCCTCCAGCTCAGTTTAGTTGGCTCTGAGCAGAAGACAGGTGAAGGAAGATTTGTCCACTATTGCCACAAGGCCCTCTTAGGCAAACCTAAACCTTTAACAAAGGATGTGTCCACCTGGTGCTATTTAGCCATGCTGAGAACAGTAGCAGATACTCCTGTCTGGGCTGGGTAGGCCCCGGGGCTAGGACTAGTCCTCCTCACCAGTCTTGGTGTTAGCCACGATCAGTTCAACCGTCCATCTGAGGAGGTAGGTGGGCCGGATTCCACTGTTCCCCAAAGCTGGCAACTCGGAGAACATCCTCTTTAGCAGGGCCTGTGTGAAGGTCTGGGAGTGCAGGCCCCTGAGCAGAGGCTGCCAGAATTGAGAGAACGGCTTTGGTACCAGGATATCATTGAAGTCCACGTTTTCTGGTTGTAAGGGCCACGCATTGAAAGCAAGCAGAGGTGGGGGTGCAAAGGGAGACAGGGAGGGGGGGTAGAGGAAAGAAGAGAAGGAAGGATGGAGGAAGACAAGGGGGAAAGGAAGGGGAGGAGAGAGAGGAAAAAAGGAGAGGGGGCCCCACCACCAACAAAAACAGAGTTGCCATTGCAGAATAGGAGGAAAGAGGAAGAGCAGAGCAGCAGGGAGAGAAACTAATTAGTATCAGACAAGGAACAATTGACTCAAAACAGTATAAAAGAAGAAGAGCTCTGATTTCTAGCTTCAGCTCTGTCAATAACTCACTGTGTGACTCTGGGTCAGTACATTCCCCTGTCGGGACCTCAGTCTGCCCATCTGTAACATGAGGATGTTGAACTAGATGACCTCACAAGGCCCTTCCAGTTCTGCTGTTCTAGCTGTCTAACAAGTGGCTAAATCACAATTAACACAGCACAATAATGGCATTAAGATTCCCCCAACCCAACCCAACCCAACCGCCCCTCACCCCACACAATTCCAGGCCACCTAAGAAAAGCCCTATAAGGCTTATAAGTGAGGCTACCTGTTCTGCTCAGCCCAGTTGGGCTTCCAGAGTCTATGGAATGGCAGGAAACAACCTTTTACCCCAGCCCAATCCTGATGTTATTGCCCAAAAAGCAGAGAACCCTAGGCAGTAGTGAGCCCCCAAGACCCTACCTTCATACTCTATCTGCAAAGCTGCCAACTGCTCAAATGTGGGGACGAGAAAGCCATCATCTAGAAGAGCATCCAGCACAGCTTCCCTGGAGAAAGATGACACTCAATTAAACAAACTGAAGCCAGGTGGAAGACCCTCTCCTACTCCCCTGTCTACTCCCAAGGCAGCTAGCTAATGCCTCTGGCTCAAGTGGCCAAAGCAGCATGGGTGGGGGGGAAATAGTTGACAGTTGGATCTCAGGCTTCAGCCTCCTGGGGTAAGGGCTGGGCCAGAGACTGGGATCAATGGGTTTTGAACAAGTGTTTACCAAGCATATGATGACCTAAGGCCCATAATAAGGGCAGCAGCGACGGAACAAGACTGAAAGCTCAGATAGAGAAAAGTCTAAGGTCCACGGAGGAGTTAAACATCTGGAGTCAAAAGGTCAAGGGATTTCACACGTTAGTTCCTGCTCAGAATGTGTCTCTGGACAGTACTCCAGTCTCCTACCTCTCCATTTCTCCCGAGTTGCTCTCTTTCAGATCCTAGAAGCAGAAACTTTGGGGACTTCATTGCTAGACTGAATCTGATCCTATTCCTAGGGACTCCAAGAACTCAGAGCTAAGTTATAGAGGTTGAAAGTGTGGGCAATAGGAGTAATTCCTCACCCCTATCTAGCTCAAACTGAAACCAAAAATAGTCAGCGGTCTCCTCCAGAGCTACCAGTTTCCCAAGAGAGGCTCTACTGGCTGAACAAGCCTAGAGAGGAAACAAGAGTTCCCAAAGTGTCTCAATACCTGAAGAGTTGTCATGCTCAGATTCCGCCCTCCTCCAAGCTAAAGAAGGAAAGAGTTGTCTGTTTTCCATCAGTCTCCCATCTCCTTAGGTCATTATTCAGGAAGAGCACTTAAAGCAGCCTATCAGCTGCCTGATCAGCACAACCAGGCACATACTACTATATAGTGGCACAAGGATAGTTTTCCCAACTCTCGAGGGGGCCAGCCAAGAAGCCAAGGCTGAGCAAACACTGATAAAACATGTTTAGACCTAGAGTATCCTGGAAGTGAAGAAGACTCCAAGGACAACCCCAACCTTCACTGCAGGATCCCACCTAGGCCTACCCTGCCACTTACATACCACCTTCCTACAGTCTCTGCTTCATCCCAGATACATTCCCCTCTCTAGGTGGGAAGGTTAGCACTTCCTCCGCACATTCTCAGTGAAAGGTTCCTCAAAGTCCTTTCTAGCTAAATTTAGGTAGCAAGCCCCCAAGAGCTAGGAAGGAGAGAAATGGATAAACATTGTTTGTCTGAGTACTATTGGAGGAATGGCGGGGGGGGGGGGGGGCACGCTGGTGGCCATACTGAGTAGGGAGGGATTTATAATCTTTTGATGAGCCAGGCCCTAGAAAGGCCCCTCCTGTTCCCACAACCACTATCCAGGGGTTGCTGATACTCACTGATAGAATTTCAAAAGAAAAGACCAGCAATGCCCATCATATATCTTTTACCTCAAATTTGGACAAGGGCTAGGCAGCGAAGTGGCAAGGATTAAGGGCTTTTCATAGTTGCCAAGAGCTCCACAACCACTGGATAGAGAAGAACAGACCTAGCTAGGAGATGGGTAACAGTAAACCTCCTGCCTTGGCCACTTAAGTGATTTCGTAGCTGCCAGGGCAGAAGAAAAAGGGTCATGCAGAATGCAGGGTCACCGCATGGGGAATCAGAATTATCCCTGAGATTTCCTACAGCAGAGGTTAGCAAGCTGAGATATAGAAATCCATTTCAGTAAGGCTGCTACACTCTACTCTAGAGAGTAGGCAGCCCCTGATTACTTAATTACATACCTGTTCTCAAATGTAATGCCCTTGAGTTCTGCCAGGATACAGTCTACAGGTGGGAGCAGTTGATTCCATGCCTTAACGGCCTGAGGTAAATACCTAAATTTCTCCAGTATCTGCCAGCAAAGAGGGTCCCATCAGAATGCTGGGTTAGCCAGGCAACCTGCCCTCACCCTTTCATGATCCTTTCCCATAAGACTTCTCAGCACCTTCCTTAAGGGGACATGGCAGGACATACAGGAATGGGCTCACCTCTCCTCTATGGGACCTGACCCTCAAATACCAGATATTCTCCCCTTCCTCCTCCTCCTCCCACCCCTGAATTCCCTGTGACTCCCAATCACCATATACCCTAATACTGCGTTGTTCATTAGGAGCATTTGGTTGGAGTTGGGCCAAAGGGTGAGGGAAATCAATGGAAGAAAGGTAATCCGGAGACACAAATTCTAATCCTGGTCCCATCACTAACTGCATGTGACCTTGGGCCAATCCACTTATCCATGGATTCAATTTCTTCATTGGTGAAAAGGAAGAGTTAAGCTAAATGGTTTCTAAGCTACCTCCCTTCCTGCTAAAAGCAGCACCCCTCAAGCTCACTGGATCTAGGAAAGTTCTTGGGCACCGTCTGCTGATCAGTTGCAGTACTGCAGGGCTATGCAACCGCCTATGCCCAATTGCTCCCTACCAGTCAGTGGGACAGATAGATTATCCATGAACTTCCATTATCTGCTCCCTTCCATCGGTGTGGAGGATCAGCCAACTGGAATCTGCTCCTCTTGTCTCCTTCCTAGTCCGCCCCCTCTCTTACCAAGAAGTTCCCTCAAGCTTTGCCATTTTTCTTTCAAATTCCTTCTTAGGACTTCTCTCAGGTAGCTGGCAAAAAGGAAGAAGTAGCTGCGGCAGATGAGACTATGCCATGTCAAGGGCATTTTCTTACCTTAAACTGCTCCTCTTCATATGATACCAGTAGTTCTCGGGCTCTTTCTGAAAACAAAAGAGGGAAACAGGGCAGCCAGCCTAGCCCCTTCTACTAATAGGGGATTCTGAGCCTTTCTTACATCATTTGTTGAGTAACTAGAATTCTTGCCTCACCTACCTTATAGGACTCAAGTAAGATGGTTTGTGACAATTCTTTTAAGCTAAGACTCACCACAAACCCAGACGAAATGCTGAGCATGGAAAATAACCAGTATTAACCCTACACCTGAGTCTTCCAGGTTCCTAGATTCCTCTCTGCCCCACCAAAGGACACTTACCATACAGCTCTTTTTGTCTCTGAGCCTTCTCCCAATGTGCATCAATCTCTTTGTCACCTGTGTTGTCTCCACCAGCCCTGACATCTAGCTCTGCACCTTTCCCTTCATCCATAGGCTTTGGTTTCTGTTCTGTGATGTCATCAACAATGTTCTTTGATTCCTCTTGGTTGTCTTCATCTGTCTCTTCCTTCTCCTCCTCCAACTCCCAGGTCTCTCTCAGGCTATTCTCCAGTTGGCGGCACCAGTAGGTCTTCTGGAGCCAATCCAGAACAAAATAGCAACCTAAAAGAGGGGAGGAAGGGAGGCAGTGCCCTAGGAGCAGCCACATGAAAGCTCCTAGCAGGCCCCCAGCTCACTTTTCTAACACTATGGGAAGGCCAAATAGAAGAGGCGTGGCTCCAAGAAGGCACAAATCTTAAACATCCAGAAGCAGGCCTTCTTCCTCTCAGTAATCCCCGTCCTTTGCATTCTCCTGCTTACTAGCACCTTTCCTAGAAAAAAAACTAACACCAGATTTACATATGGGAAGCCAAAAATGATACAGGGTTATCAAGTGAGAGAACAGGAACAGCCTAATAAGTAGTTACATGGCCTTGGCCAAGTTTTCCCAACATGAAGGGGCCAGGCTGAATCAGGGATTCTTAGTTGGGATGGAATGTCCAAAAAACTCCTGAGTTCATACACTTGATGGCTTACACCTCTCAACCTCACTCCCACTCACCTCCTCCTCGGGCATAAAATTTAAGGGGAAGCCAGAAAAACTCAACTGAGATCAGAACAGTGCTCTGCCAACTCATATTGGAGTCTAAAGCAAAAAAACAATTCAGTAACACTAATCCTGTCTTCATTTTAAAATGTTGGTATTTTGTTCTTTATGGGTTTTCCATTGAAATGTTATCTATCATGATTACTGAGCTTTTGACTCCCCTTTCAAGTATTCAACCAAGACAAGTGCCTCACTCGCCTCACCTTAGTCCTAGCTCTGACCCCAGGTGAAGACCCTCCTCCCTCTCCCTCTCTCCCCAGTGCCACCCAATCCAAGACCCTGGGCTCATGACAGACATATTCCCTGGGGATTCACCTCTACGGCAGTCATTTATATGAGGCATTTTCTTGTGAGTCAACTCATGGCGAAGCTCAACAATCCAGTCCGGGATGTTCACCTGATTGTGGGGGAAGGTTAAGTGCAGAAATTAGAAAAAGTTAAAGCTGGAGGAGCCCACAGAAATGAATTAGGTTGGCCTCTCCCCATTTTACAGATAGAGAAACTGAGGTCCTGAGAGGAGGTTTCAGTCTTTCTGGCAAAGCCAAGATGAGAAACCAGGTCTCCTAATTCCTTTTACTGCTCTGAGGAGGTAAACTAGAAAATAAAACGATACTTGCATCCCCCAACCACCAGTCACATTCCTTCAACAAAGAGAGTCCTATAAATGAGCATAAAAAAACCACCTTCTCCAGACTTTCTCTCTCTTGCCTGTACCAGTCTCTGTCCCTGGGTACCCTTACCTTCCTCCAGAAAGCTTCACTTGATGGCTGAGAATCTTCCTGCCCTCTACATACCTCATACTCAGGGCAGGAATACCCTGCTGCCTGGCTGAGCTTATCTTCTCCCTCAAACTGTCAGCTCTCAGAGGGCAGGTGTGCTGTGATGGCCACCTCTTTCCTGGCCCCTCCCCCCCAGTAATGCATTCCATTTGGGCACCTTAGCTTCACTGGGCTACTCCCAGCAAGATGGGAAGGCCAAGCCCACTGAAGATAGCACTCATAAATAAGGGAGGAAGGTGGCTTATTTCAAGCTGAAGTCTGAGTCTCTAGGGTTCTTGCTTGGCTGGCTGGCAGTGATGAGATGAACTAGCCTTCCTGTGTGCCCACATCACCCCATGCTCCTGGGGAGAGAGAATTGAGCAAGACCACTTTATCATACGCACCTCCTGAGCCAGGAACCTGAGGGGGAGCCTGACAGACTTTGTCTTCCTCTCCGAGATAAGATTCACAAACCTGGGGTTAGGGGAGAAATGAGTGGCACAGCCCAAGTAACTATTTTACTCAAACCAGTAAAGCTTCAAAAACACCTTGCTGAATTACCGACAGCTTGCATTTCCACAACCTTTCCACTGACTGTTCTGCCCAGTTCTTACGGTTGGTGTCAGCCAGAGCAAGGATGGTTCCGTACAGTCCAACATTTACTGAGATTCTACCCTGTACTAAAGCATTATAGATGAATAAGACACTGGAAGAGTTCAGTCTACGATAAATAATCATGATATAATATAACATGTTTATGCTAGAACATTCTGGGTTTTAAATGTTAGAACAAAGGACTGCCCAGCTGGTGTGGCTCAGTGGTTGAGTGTCAATTTATGAACCAGGAGGTCACGATTCGATTCCCAGGCATGTATCCAATCCCCAGTAGGGAGCGGGCAGGAAGCAGCGGATGAATGATTCTCTCTCATCATTGATGTTTCTCTCTCTCTCTCCCTCTCTGAAATCAATAAAACTAGATTTTTGTAAAGAAGAAAGGACTAGGTCAAATGATATGAGGAGCACAGCTAAACAATGGAGAAGGTATAAAGAGCTAGGCATGACCTGAAGTCAGACAAGGGGAATAGGATGAGATGAGCAAAATTTTTGAGATGAGAAAACTCGGTAGCAGCCTTTTCCCCAATGTGCATGAGACAGCTAGAACCACTCTGAGTCACTTTGTAAGTCAGGAATTCCCAGCCCATGTCTCCACTTCCACAACTCAGCAATCATTCAGAGAAGGGTAAAGGGTAACGCTTGGTATGGATGAGGTAGGGTTGGAGAATCCACATTAAAACATGGCCAGGGCACAGAACCATTCAGAAAAGTTCCTCTGGGTAAAAGACTTAAAGAAGAAAGAAATACATCAACCTGTCAAAGCTGGAAGAGACCTACAGAGATCACTAGCCCGAATACCCCACATTCTAAGAAAGAGAAGGAAAGAAAAATGGAAAAGAGAATGCTCTCAGGAGAAGAAAAGGGGAATGTGTGTTGACAGGGGATAACAAAATCTGTCAAGTCAAGCAATCACAGGACACACAGGGCTTTTTCCTTCAGGTAGCACCTGAAGCCAAGATTTGTCACATGCTATCCCACCCCATCTCTGCCCCCAAACCACCCTCCACCCCTACCCATGTAAATCTTACCTGACCAATGCCATGCCATAGAGCAGTCTAAGTTCATCAGTGCCCAAGCCACCAGTTACATCCAAGAGCTTACAGCGTACCAGGTCAGCAGTAGAAGCCACTGCCAGGGGCAGTTCGTTGCCTAACCTAAAGAGCCACAGTCCAGCACCATCATAAAGGTCCCTTAACACTGGTCCGCCCTCCACCTCAGAACCTAGGTTGCTGTAGATTATTCCAAATACAGAGATGTGCAAAAGTAGGTTTACATTCTGAGTAGCCAAACTACAGCTTATTCTTGTATTATTATTTATTTTGTATTTATTTGTATTATAACTGTAAATCTACTTTTGCCCATCCTTGTATATACTGACTCAAGTGTACATGAACAGACATAAATCAAGACGGTGGGAAGAGGAAGGGTAATGTCCCTGGGGTCCAATAATATACAGGGCATGAGAGGTTGGCTAGGTTACATAGACATCTAACTGCTATGCAATCAACCAACAATTCAGCATGGACAGGGCCCCTTCTTTCCCCTTAAACCCTCAACTCATTCTGCTAGAGAAGACCCTTATTTCCTTGAGACTTTTATACCTTGTCTGCTTCCAAATAAATCTTACCAACTGGACTAAGGCGCCCCATTCAAAAATAGTTTTGCAGGCAAACTCACCCAACCCCCCCCCCCCCCCCCCCGCGCCCTCAACCTACCCAACTCAAATTGGAAATACACCCTAGGATACTAACCTTAAGCCTTGGCTCTCTGGCACCCTCCCCAAGATGGGGAAAGAAAGGTAAAAGGTCACAGATTTAACATGATGGTTGCTGAGGCAACACCCCTTTCTTTCCACAAATAGGATTAGTGCAAGAGCTCGGCTACGACTTTACCCCAGGCACTTGAGAGAAGCAACGCCCAAACCACTCACAGGGAAAATAAAGCTTTATAGGAATCCACAAAGGAAGGTGCCAGCAGTATGCAGGCCGGTTGCCTTACCTGCTCCTCCAGGCTGTGATGCGGTTCAGTGCGTACCGCTGCAATTTATGGTCATCACAGAACAGATACACCGTCACCTGATCCCACTCGGCCTTACTGAACCAGGCGACTACGATGCGCTGTGCCCAGAGGGGCGACAAGCTTTTATCTTTGACGAACTTTCCACACCACGCACTCCATACCTGATCCATTCCCCCAGAAGGAAGGCCCAGACCTGACCCAGCCCCGGCCCTCGATTCCCACCCCACACTCGGCTGTACGCCCAGGCTAGGGCCGTGGCACCCCGCAGAAACTCCAGCTTTACACGCTAGCCTCACTTCAAACCGCCACCCCGCCAGCAGCCAATGGGACAATGTAACCTCAAACGCAAGCCCTCCTCCCAGCGTTAGTGTGACCAATCGGAACGTAAGAGCTGGGTACGAGCCGAGCCACAAATTGAAGGTACGGCTCCGTCAACCGGAAGTGTTCTTTCTCAAAGTAGCTGTACCAACTACGAGCCTTTGGCCTCAAGGTTCCGCTGATTTCCTAGTTGCTAATAGGTCTCTGGTTCCCAGATCCGGACCATAGTTTGGAGTGCAGGAGGAATTTTAGTTTGCGCCCCCTGGCGGGTAAGGGAGGAATCGTGACTGTTTTATGTACTGGAAATGCGCTTATGAAGTAAAACTACAGAACAAATATCTAATATGTAAATATCCAAAGTTGAGTTGAAAAATCTGCTGGGTTTTCTCATCTGTACAATGAAGGGCTTAGGATGGGTGATATCTAGGTTCTCTTTCAGAGCTGAAAGTTTTAAGGATTTTACTCTGCCAGCATTCCACTGCTACGTTGTTTTCACCATCCACAAAGGTATACTTAGTTTTTCTAGAAAATTCCTTAGAATTCTGCAGTTCTGAGAGGGAAGCAATTTTATGAACGCCTTCTAATTTTACAGGTTGGCTGAAATGTATTCAGGACTCCATCCCAATCCTCACATAAGTTATTTTTCAATCTAATATTGGAGAGAGAACTGTGGTTAGCAATCTGAATATTACTGCTGTAAGTAGGTGTGTTGTTGTTTTTACACTTTGCAGCAACAAATTCTGATCTATTCTCTATATGTACTTCTTTCTCCAGCCAGATTCTCCTAAGATACATGGTTCTTCAGTGACGGTTACGCTGTCCTGGGTAGTCATAACAACGAGTTAGCCAGGTATCTGCCAGAAACCAGATACCCTTTCACCTTCAGGATCTCACATTTCTGGAAGTCAAAAGTCCAAAATCCGCATTATTTGTCTAAAATCAAGGTGCTGGCAGGGCTATAGTCCCTCTAGCTGCTCTAGAGGAGAATCTGTTTCTTGTCTTTCCAGCCTCCAGTAGCTACTGACATACCTTGACTTGTAGCTATAGCACTCCAATGATCAAGGTCAGCATCTTCAAATGTCTCTCTGTTCTGCCTTAAGCTTTTTTCCTGAGTTCATAAGATCTTCCTCTGCTTCCTTTTACTACATATGATTGCATTTAGGGCCAACTTGAATAATCCAGGATAATCTCCCCATTTCAAGATCTTTAATTTTATTATCTCCGCAATTAGATTTAGTTTAAAATTGATTTTACCTCATAAGGTAGTGGTATTTTATATTTATCTCTTTTACTATATAATGTAATTTTCACAGGTTCCAAGATCATGATGTAGATGTCTTTTTTTGAGGGGGGAGCAGGAGGAGTTATTTCTTCAGCCTACTACATATATATACAGGCACATGATCAAAATCCCAAGAATATCTAGACCCAGAAGAAGAAAAAATCTCTAGGCATTGATGCTGTAGGACACCTTCAGCTATACCTGTGGGCTTGAAGTAAACAAACACTCTCCAGGTCTAAGGCATAGCATATGAAATCTTGAAGTTGGTCAACTTTGTCTTCAAACTACAGCTTCACCTTGTTTGTTTCACCATCCCTCTCCCTCTAACTCCCACTTTATGCAACCCACTGCCTAAGTCAGTCCTGAGGCCCCTACTGATTAAACACCTATATGTTGATGCCCTTCAAGTCTATAGCTCTGGTCCTAATATTTCTCTGGAGCTCAAGATCATAGAATCAATTACCTATTGCACTCAATATTGACCTGTTGAAAAATAAAATACCTTTTCCTGGCCAGTGTTGCTCAGTTAGTTGAGCATAGTCCCATGCACCAGGAGGTTGCTGTTTCAATTCCCAGTCAGACAACTTGGTCTTGAATTCTGGCTTTACTACTTATTATATGTGAAAATTTGAACAAGTTATTTAACTTCTCAATGCCTCATTTTCTTCATCTGAAAATGCAGGGGGGAAAAAGGACACTTACCTCTTAGAACTATTGTATGAATTAAAAGATAAATATAACATTCTTAATACCATTTGTGGAACATTGTAAGCACTTGAAATATTGGCCTATATTGTTGTTATTATTATTATTATTATTATTATTACCATCCTTCACTCTTCCACCTCCTCCCTTACCGTTTACTTCCCTTCACCACAATTACATAATATGTCTAGTAAATTCTACTTACTTTTTAATCAATATTTTTCCATGACAACCTCATGGCGACTGTGCTAGTTCGGGCCTTGGTCCTCTCTGGCTCATGTACTACCTGCCTAACTGGTTTCCCTGATTCCATCCCTAGAAGGGGTCTCATAAACTAGATCCTGATCTTGTTAGCATACTGAATTCCTGGGCTGTTTTCCTGAAACAGTAGGCATTAAGTGGTTTTTCAAAGGTTTTGACAATTTGGTTCAAACCTACCTCGTGTCTAATTACTCCTTGTACTACCTTGTAGTTAAAGCTAATTTCTAAATATGCAAACCTCTTGTAAGCCTTTATGTTTTCCTCTATTAAGTTAGCCCTATTTAGAATGCTCTCCTTTCCCCGCTCTTTCTGAAAAACCACTATTTATCTTTTAAGATTCAGGATCCTTTGTCAAATCTAGTTCTCCCAGGCAGAGTAAATATGTCAGGTTCTTTTTTGAATTCCCACATCACTTTGTGTATTGGAAGAAGAAAGGAAAAGACACACTTGCTGGATGCCTACCAAAAATAGCAGCCATAGTTGAGAAACTCTCCCACACTTTTGTGTTCCAAAGAACAGTTCATTGTAAAGGACCACATTGCCCTGGAATATTCTGAGAGAGGATCTTCTCCATACTTCCTCATGACTCCCATAAGATTTCTGGATGCCTCCTTTGTTTACCTGCCTCTATAAAATTCCAATTTTGATTTTTTTTTCCCTTTGAGCCTTCTCCCTATGGATTTAACCTGAATAAAATCATCTCCTTAGTTGCCTGAAGCATTTTGTCTTTCACATGGTCCTCATTATCCTGTGAAGTTGCTTTTGTTCAACTCAATTTACAGATGAAAAACACAAAATTCAATTGCATGGCCTACGATGGCACCATTATGAAATGAGGGAAATTCCCTCCCAGGTATGTGGTTCTGAGGCCTAGCCTTTTCCTACAATATTCAGACAGTGGCTGTGATTTACCTCTTTACAGGCCTGTTTCAGACCATGAGAACTTCAAAAGGGACATCCAGTGCTCCAATTAATCCTTGTTTGCTGAATGAATTCCTGAATAGACCACATAAACTCTCACTAAGGTAGTATTGCAGTATTTTTCTTTCTTTTTAACCTGAGCCTCTTTTTGAGAAGTAAGAAAAACACATATGAATGGCTGAAACTTTCAGCTGAAGGAGAATTTACATTTTTTAACTTTTATTTTTTTTAAAATGATTTTAGAGGAGGAAGGAGAGAGAGGGAGAGGGAGAGAGAGAGAGAGAGAGAGATCAGGAATTGAACCCATGACCTTCTGGTGCCCAGGGCGATGCTCCAACCAACTGAGTCACACTAACCAGGGAAAATTTAAATTTTAAAATGGAGAATATAGTGCCTTATCAAAGTAATGGAGGCCCTCTGAAAAATTTTAGTCCTGGTTGAGGATCTAATGACCCTTCCAATACCCCAAGCCTTATCAAACCTTAAAGTGGCAGAATTTCCTCAGAGAAATAAATGACCCACTTGGTTCTGGAAGCACTTCATTGGCCCCTGTATTATATTGTCATTCTTTCTAACAATAACTCAGAATTGGGTACTGGAAGGTGAAATCCAAATAAATGCATCTCAGGTTAACTGCCTGTTGCAGGATTATCTCCAGAATCATAACATTCTTCCAACGGAAGGAGTCTCACAGGTCATCTTATCCACTCCCCTAATTAGGTTGTATTTCGGTCAAATGGGAACCTATACTTTCTTAAGGATTTGCTGTAGACACTCACAGTAAGAAGCCATTATTTGTGTCTAACCTCCCTCTTTTGTGCTGCAGTAGCAATGTGGCTTTCTTTCTTCTTTCTGCCAAAATGGTGGACAGCCCTATAGATTCAAAATTCCCACTCAATCAATAATATACCTGAACAGAGACTGTGTTCCAATTTCCAGATGATATATTCTTCCTAACACAGTCAGATATTCCACTACTACTAGCGTGGAACGTTAGGTTGGAGCAGTGCAAACTGGCTGTGACAGGGGATCATTCCTCTAAGGGGTCTATAAGCATTTCTCTAAGGCAGTAGATTTCACACATTTCTGGATTAAGACCCATTGTAAGAAATACTTTCTATTTCATTATTCATTTCACATATACATGTGTCTAACTGAAACAAAATTTCCACAAAACAATACTTACTCTTACTGCATGCAATTTAACTCTAGTTTATTTAGTTGTTCTTTAATGGTGGTCATCACCATCATGGAAGGGGGTCATGGATATACACCATTAGCACTTGAGAACCAAAACCTTCTATCCCCATTCTTAGCCTGGTCACGGAGAACTGAAAACATGCCTTACTGTATACACTAATATGATTTTTCTATTTCACTGTCTTCATCAGCATGACTAATTTCCCAGGACTCCCTGCTCAGGCAAATGGTTCATTATAAGAACATCCTGAAAAGCCCAACAACTAACTCGTCAGTGGAAAGCATCAATGGACATTTTGAAATGCCCTAGAATTCTTTAAATCCTTCACTTCAAAAACAGCAAGCTGTTTCCACCAATGCGGACTGTTGTGTTATGATCCTTGCCTAATTATAATCAAGTATCTGCATTGAAAGACTTAACCTCAAACCAAACGTCCAATTCTCAACTTCTAACCTTGTCTTCCCTCCCTCTGAGACACCATGGCTCAAGCTTTGTAAAGGTGGTGTTCTCCTTTACCCGGTAAGCAAGAAATACAGCTTGTTCTTATCAACAAGCTATCTTGGTAATATAAGGGGAGGCAGCTTTCCACATGCATCAGGGTGCAATTACAACATGGAGTTTATTGAGGGAAAACTTACAAGCAAGCTGAGAAGTAGCAGAGCAGACTCTCGAACTCTCTTTGTTCCATGGCATACGCAGTCACAGTTGTTCTATATGCACTAAAGCCAAAGTCCCAGCAAAGAGGAGCTGCTTGGACAGCAGGCTGACTGTTCCACAGCTAACACTAAAAGAGAACAGGGACTCTGTGTACACGCTGGGAAAAGGGATAAGTTGATTCTTAGTTTCTCTAAGTAACAAGAAATGTATCAATGATCTCTCATATCAGGAACAATGCGAGGGAGTGTGCATGATCAGGTCCAAACTCTGCATACCCAAGGCCCTAGGAAGAACCTTGCTTGTCAGAAATGCTGACATTAGCCAAAGGACTTGTCTTTCCACAACTCGCTCAGTATAGCATAGCCAACTCTTAGCTAAGCTATTTAAAAAGAGAATGAAATGAAGCTCCAGAGATATCCAGATATGTCTCTCATCAATCACCCCAAAAGTGATTCCACAAATAACTATTGTGTTGCAATCTGCAGTTCAGAAAACACTGTTCTGGCTTCCCTCCCTCCCTAGCTGAAGCCAAGGATGCCGATAAAAATTGTTACTGTGCATAACTTCAACCTTGCTGGAAACAGACTAAATAAATGCAATTAGCAGCTTTTTCTGCATTGTGGCCAAGGCTTGCATAGAGTTGCATGGTAGCTGCCAATGAAACTGAGGACAGCATCTCAAGGACAGCAGTATGTTAATGATGTCATATTTCTCCACATTTACATCCCAAACCTCCTTTGTCCCTTGTTACCCAAGCAGGCAAGCACTATTATTGTGCAGAGGAGGACCTCAAAATTTAGAGGGGTAAAAAAAAAACCCAAAACAAACAAACACCTGCCAAACAAATCAAAAACACTGTTCTGTCCTGGCCAGTGTGAGCATTGTACTGTGCACCAAAAGGTGGCAAGTTCGATCCCCGGTTAGGGTTAAGGCATGTGCAGGAAGCAACAGGTCAAAATATCAAATCTCTCTCTCTCTCTCTGTCTCTGTCTCTCTCTCTCTCTCTCTCTCTCTCTCTCTCTCTCTCTCTCTCTCTCTCTCTCTTTCTCTCTCTCTCTCTCCCATCTCCTTCCCTCCATTCCTCTCCGCCCCCCCCTTCCTCTCTCTGAAATCAATTTTCAAAACAGCAACACTGTTCTCATGGGGTGATTAGGATGTTCATTGATTGTGGCCATGGCTTCAAGAGTGTATTCTTATACCAAAACTCATCAAATTTTACACCTTAAATACATGCAGTGTATTGTGTAAAAGTATATCCCATTAAAGCTGTAAAAATGAATAAAAGGGATAAGTAAGAGTAGAGGGGATAGATGCAACAAGAATAGTTATATGTTGATAATTGTTAAGGCTACTTTTGTCTGTTTTTGAAAATTTCTTAAATAATTTTAAAACTAATTTTACCATACAGATATGAAGAAAACTCAAAAAACACACACCAAAGAACCTGTTCAAAGGATCTGAACCATGGTTGCACAGTTATTATAAGGAGAGTGGACAGTGAAAATAGCTCCAAAGTTCATTCAGAAACAAATTCCTTAAGAATCTTCTGTTACCTTGGAATCTTCTGTTACCTTGGTGAAAGAATTACTAACATCCTAAGGGCAAAGAAGAAATATGGAGACTAAGTGGTATTCATACATTCACTAATTCATTGAAGAAATATTAATTGAGCACTCATATGTCCCACACACTCTTTTAGATACTAGGAATGCAACAGTGAACAGAGCGAAGTCCTGGCCCTCAGGGAGCCTACTACATTCCAATGTAAGGATAGAGAGAACCTAAGTAAAACAAATACTGGCTGATATAATTTCAGGTAATGATAAGGGCTATATTATAAATAAATAAATAAGTAAAGAGATAAGAGTATCAAAGAGTTCAGGGAAGACCTCTTCAGAATAGGCTTAATCTAGAGTTGGGAGGGAAACACTGAAAATTGAGACAGGGAAAGGTACAGGAAAAGGGGGTTAAATATTATAAATGAATGTACTTACTGGATATTAGAAGAAAAGTACTAAAGGTAAGGGAGATATGGCTCAAGTAAAATGTGTTAGAGCATCTGCTCTTACCCCTACTAATAGAAGTGAAAAAATACAGGGTTTTGGGAGACTAAGTCCTAAAGTATTGGGGCTCAGGAGTCTAGACCCAGCACAAGCCTGAGACCCTTAGGGGGTACCCAGATGTCTTCATTCTGGGCTGGTTCTGTTAGAGTTGAAATAGCACATATGGTTTCTGGTTGGTCACCTTTGTGTGTGTCATTTTTCATCTGTTCAATAACTTAGCTGTGCCTTATGTTGCTCAGCAGTTGACCTATATATTAGGTCAGAAGTTAGAGCTTGGGGGCATGGCATTAAGGAATTGAGTTCTTTATTGACTGACCATGATTAAGACACTGCTCCATTTGTGGGAGTGTGACCTCATATGGGTCGTTGATACTATTGCCATGCCTACTATCATCTTAACACCTGCTAATTTAATATCATTTTAAGTATATTCTTCCAAATAGGTTTACATTTACAAATTATCATTAACTATGTAAATTTGATCATATAAATATTGAGATATTTTGAATAGTCCTTTTTGTGGTAATCCTCCTTCCCATCATTCTGATAATGTATATTGATATACTATTATATGTTTTTCCCTGCACATAACCAAGTATTCCTATGCATAGATGTACATATTATTTATTTTCTAAAATGAGATCATATCATAAAGACTTTTTTACATATTGTCTTCAATAATATTGCATTAAAGCCCCTTCAAGTCATCTGATACAGTTGCAATTATTTATTTTTTAGCAGCTGCATAATATTCCCTTTGTGGCACAATACTGTTATTTTATTTTTTTAATACTATAATTTTTTCAACTGCGCCCCATCACTGGTTTGGGAGTACAGCTCCTCAGAAGCCAGGTATTAGACGAAGACATGAGAAGTCTCAGGCATATACTAATACAGGAGAGACTTTATTGCAGACCGAGTAGCCATTGCTACTATAGGAGCCATCAGACAAAGTAGTTCTTCAAAGTAGCTGTATAAAAGCGGCCTAGCCACCTGGCTGGTCAGCAGCAACTTATATACAGTACATGCTCAAACAAAAGAGGCCTCGATGCCAATTAGTGATACATACTCAAACAGAAGAGGCCTTGTGCCAATTCATGCCGCTTGTGCAACTAGTACACTGACATAAATAGGTTACATCCTCACCTGCACACACGGGTATGGCAAATAGGCCTTGATCATCTGGCGTAATCTGATTAGGGTTTCCACAACTGGTCATTCACTTTGTTACCAACTTTTTGCCACTAAAAACTATGATGCAAGAACATTCTTGTACAGATTTGTTGGAGAAGCAGTACTGCAGTACATAACTCACACAGCTACTATACCTAGTAGCCCTGCTAGGAAAGGTAAACAGATTCTAAATAAAATCAAACAAACCCTGATTTGTACTGTTTCCTGATTTCCTTGCTTTAAGTACTTTCATCATAAACGATTTCAGGCTACCAATGTGAAATCACTGAATGCAGAATTGGGAAGAGATGTACACAATTGGCTCCAATCTGTATAAACAAGTTCCAGGACATCATTGTGAGGACTAATAAGAAATGTGGAGTTCTTTACTTGGTTTTTATTTGTTAACTTCTTTTCATGGCAGGAAGAAAAACCACATCCTTACTAGTAGTGTAGATTTCTGCACTGCACAAATCTACATGGCACCATTCACATCTACATACAGAAAGCTGTACAAAATCCAACTACTCTCAGGTGGTCCTGAGGCAGGTTAGTAAGAAACTAGGAAAATCCCCTTGCAAGTGGAAGGAGGACGCAGAGACAAATGGCTGAACAAACAACCACAACAGGTGAGTAACTAAAAGACAGCTAACAAATCATGAGACCCTGTTCTCCCTAACTGAAGATACCCAAGGACAGATGGTTTCAAGCACCATATTCAGGATGGTAGAAAAAAACAACAACAACAATTAGAACCAGACTAATCCAAGATAGAGGTGAAAGAAACCAGAGAACAACCCATCACTATAATGAAAACTGAAACCATTAATAGAAATGGGTGGGGTTCAGGGATTTGAACACTATGACAGTTCTGGAACAAACCATATTAGGAACAAGACCCCCTCCCAACCAGAAGGCAGAGTAAGAATTTGGGGCCGACCTTGGAGACAACCTTCTCTTGGAAGCATGTAAAATCCTAAGAATTAACTGACCATGTGCATAACTCACTTGTGAGATGGCCCACATCCATTCAACTGCATACCTTTTGCTTCTTTCACAGCTCATGTCCCCCCTGACCTTTTTCTTTTTCTCTACTTGAATAAAATTTGCTTTGTTCTTACTCAGACTCATCCTTAAAATTTTTCCTGCATAACTCAATAACCTGGAGGTCACCTGACACCAAAGGTCCTAGACCTTGCAAAGTCATGGTCAGCCCTTGGCATGAAAGCAGTCTGGTAATAGACATACTTTCTAGTATTCCTAAAATGATATGATTTGGCTTCTTTGTAATCTAGCCTATGGGTACAGGACAGAATGTCTCCAAGTTTAGCTAGTAGAATTACCGGGGATACTGGTTAAAAGTTAAAAGCAAGGGAACCAGAAAGAGAGACACCACATGACCTCACTTATTTATGGATGATAAAGAACATTATAAACTGAAGAACCAAAATATAGATATAGAGACAGTGAAGCAACAAACAGACTGTCAAATTACAGCAGGGAGGCTGGGGAGATCTGCGGGAGATAAGAGATCAACTGAAGGACTTGTATACATGCATATAAGTACAACCAATGGACACAAAACTCTGGGGAGGGAGGGTATGTACGGGAGGGGAGGGCATTGGTATATGTACAAAAATAATAATTTAATAAAAAATATATATTATATATATAAAAAAAGTTAAAAGCAAGATTACTGGGTTTTACCCTCATGGTCTTTGACCCTGTAGGTCGGGGAGTGGGGGGGTGGGGGAGGGGGTGATATTTTGCATTTCTAACCAAGTGGTAACATTATTGATTTAGAGACAACCTTTCAAGAACCATTCTATATACTAAATTGCCAGGGTGTTTTTCAGCATCTAGAAGGGTTCAGACATCTAGAGAAGGGCTGCGAGTAAATTAATAAAGAGACTAGATATGAAATTTAATTTTGAAAGGCACTTTGGGGAGCCAGAGGAGACCTAGCTTCAGTAACTAAGTTCTCTGAATCTCTAGACCCCTAGCTTTTAAAAAATATATATATTTTATTGATTTTTTACAGAGAGGAAGAGAGAAGGATAGAGTTAGAAACATCGATGAGAGAGAAACATGGATCAGCTGCCTCTTGCACACCCCCCACTGGGGATGTGCCCACAACCAAGAAACATGCCCTTGACCGGAATCGAACCTGGGACCTTACATTCTGCAGGCCAATGCTCTATCCACTGAGCCAAACCAGTTTCAGCAGACCCCTAGCTTTTTATTAACACAAATTTCCCTAAAGCAAAGCAGATATACATATCAAAAGTAAGGTTTGGTATACAGTAGGCATTGTCCAGTTGGGGGAACTGCCTTTGG
Source organism: Pipistrellus kuhlii (assembly GCF_014108245.1). Lineage (NCBI taxonomy): Eukaryota > Metazoa > Chordata > Mammalia > Chiroptera > Vespertilionidae > Pipistrellus > Pipistrellus kuhlii. Next base: position 27,837,855 of record NW_023425471.1, read on the forward strand.
CTGTGCCAGTAGCAGGCAATAATATATAGAGATTTTCAGGTTTGGGGAAATGCTTTCAGCTATTCCAGCAGGCAATGATATGTATCTTCAGCCCTGCTGACGCCTCAAGGTTCACCAGCCTTTTGATGAAACTTCTTGCATTTATGACATGCTGGAATTAGCCTCCAGCACTAAACTAGGTGTTTTCTCTCTAAGCAGGATATCCATGTCTGGAATATTCAATCAGACTAACTGCCTTAGGGAATAAGGGCTCACGGTAAATTGGGGTACCAAACTCAGAGACTTATTAGGACTGGCAGGTAACCAAAGTATATGTAAGGGCTAGTTGGGATGTAGCAGATGCTACATTTAGGATTAATTCATTTGCTTTGAGGTTTAGTTGTGTTAAAGACAAAAATCCATTGAGTAAATTTGAAGATCTAATTGGCTTTATTAAATAATTCATGAACCAGCCAAGCTGGCATGGCTCGGTGGTTGAACGTCAACCTATGAACCAGGAGGTCACAGTTCAATTCCTGATCAAGGCAAATGTCCAGGTTGTGGACACACTCCCTAGTGTGGGGCATGCAGGAGGCAGTAGATCAATGATTCTCTCTCATCATTAATCTTTCTCTTTTTCTCCCCCTTCTTGCCTCTCTGAAATCAATAAAAATATATTTAAAAAATAATTCATGAATCGAACAACATGCTGTCAACTTAAGGAATTTCCAAACCTGTAAGAATTTTTATGAGTTTATTTAATCCAAACTGATGATAATTGCTGGGAAGCAAAATCTCAATGTATTGAGAAATTGCTCCAGAGAATGTCAGTTTTGCACCTTATTTCATACATTACAATCAAAGCAGGATGCATAAGGGGTCTGGAAAAAGGAAATTACCCTGGCATTCTAAAGTTATGTTATCTTAGATGTAAAAAGGCTATAGACAGTCTCAGTTAAGGTAAAGATTGACTTTTGTCAAGGAAGATATGAGTCAAGGACAACTACCCACCATGACTACCTTTTAGTTAAGAAGTTTTAATTTCAGACCATCCTATGTGGTTACGTTTGGTCTCTGGGTTTGTAAGTCCACCATGCAGGCCTCTTCTGAGCTTTTTAAGTTTAGTATGTGGCCCCTTTTTCATCCACAATCCCATCTAGCAATTAAAAGTGCACTGTAGCCCTAGCCGGCTTGGCTCAGTGCATAGAGCATCAGCCTGCTGACTGAATGATCCCAAGTTCAATTCTGGCCTAGGGCACATGCCTAGGTTGCGGGCTCATTCCCAGTGGGGGTGTGTGGGAGGCAGCCGATCGATGATATTCTCTCATTGTTGATGTTCCTCTCTTTCCCCTTCTCCCTTCCTCTCTGAAATCAATAGAGAAATGTATGTATATTTAAAAGTGTACTCTAAATCAAGAATGGGAAACCTTTTTCTGCCAAGGGCCATTTGGATATTTATAACATCATTCTCAGGCCATATAAAATTATCAAGTTAAAAATTAGCCTGCTATATTTGGTCAAACATTTAATTAATTCACTCCTAATGCCTTGGTAGGGCCAGACCAAATGATTTCTTGGGCCTTATATGCCTTGTAGGCTGGACATTCCCCACAACTGTTCCAAATGGAAGGTTTCTATAGGAAGAAGTATGTGGCAGGAGAGTTATTAACAAAATAAAATAAAGGATTATTTTTTTTAAAACCAGGATTTCACCTTTGGAGGAAGGGAACAGCCAGGGTTTGATCATGCAGAATGCCTCTTCTTTCTTTGGGAGGGAGAAGTGGAGAGGGCCCATGTGATAGATTATACCTTTGGTGTTGACCAGCAAATTCCAAACTGGTTGGTTAAGATTTTACACTTCTAGTTTTGGTCACATAAGGACAGGAAAAAGGGTCTTTCTTTTTCTTTGCTGTGGCCTTCCACAATTTATGAGAAGCACTTGGTAATTAAACCTCAAGATTGTTGGCTCCTCTGTTCAAACTGTGGGACAAGATAAGCTGCTATCAAGGCTACATTCTGTCAAGGTTACATTATTTTTATTGATTTCAGAGAGGAAGGGACAGGGAGAGGCAGAAATAGCATGATGAGACAGTCATTGATTGGCTGCCTCATTCATGCCCGATGAAGCCCACAACCCAAGCATGTGCCCAGATCAGGAATCAAGCTGTGACCTTCTGGTTTATAGGTCAATGATCAACCATTGAGCCACACTGGCTGGGCTCAAGGCTACACTCTTTTATTTTTTTTTAATATATATATTTTATTTTTTATTTTTTTATTTTTTTACAGAGGGGAAGAGAGAGGGATAGAAAGTTAGAAACATTGATGAGAGAGAATCATCGATCAACTGCCTCTTGCATACCCCCTACTGGGGATGTGCCCGCAACCAAGGTACATGCCCTTGACTAGAATCAAACCTGGGACCTTTCAGTCCACAGGCCGAAGCTCTATCCACTGAGCCAAACCGGTTTCGGCAAGGCTACATTCTTGCATTCCCATTCTTCCTGCTTTTCTCATAACTCAGGGGTAATTCTCACAAAGGAGTCTCTAGTTAGAAAATTCCCTTCCCCCTTCCCTTCAAGCCTCTTTTGAACTCTTCATAACTTTTGCTCTAAGCACATTTTACAGGCTTGGGAAAAATACTGATAAGACATCACCCTAGGACATATGCTGGACTGTATCCTGGAAAGCAAACAAACTGTAACTTTTCAAGACAGCCCCTGGTATCTGTTCAACACAACCCAAATCCCTTCCTTTCCTTGTTGCTTGGCAACAGCCACTGCTTAATAGAACAGGCCTCCCCTTTGTTTCCAGCTCTGTATTGACTAACAATACACTGGCCCTTTTTTCCCTTGGAAAGTAAAATAAACTTCCTCTTTGCATCTCTTTTTTTAGTTGTGAATTCTTTCACACCCTAACAGATCAAAACTTCAATTAGGTCAAGTATTAAGTCTAGGTTTGGTAACTTAGGCTTTAATACAAGTGATAACATTTGGGGCCTGTAGTTTTCTCTTTAACAGGAGCTTTAGAAAGAACAAATTGACCAAAGTCAAGAGCATTAGCAGAATGGGAGCTAGATAGTGAAGCCAGGAGATGAGGTTGAGGTGAGAGTCAACAGCCCAGGACCACATTGTAAAAGAGATGTCAAAAGGGAGAGAGGGCCCTGGTGGGTGTCGCTCAGTGATTATAGAGCGTCGGCCTACTTACCAAAGGCTCTCAGAGTCAAGTCACGATCAAGGGCACATATCTTGGTTGTGGGTTCACTCCCATCCCTGGTTGAGGCACGTGTGAGAGGCACCACTAAATGTGTCTCTTTCACATCAATGTTTCTCTCTCTGTCTCTCCCTCTCCTTCCATCCCTTCTACTCTCTCTGAAAAGCAATGGGGAAAAAATATTCTCAGGTGAGGATAACAAAAATAGGGGGGAGGGAAAGTCTATAACTTCCTTCCTTTCTAATACTCCTCCACCTCCATACCCTACCCTAACATCTACCTCAGTGTCCTCAAATTCCAGGGTATTAAAAGAGCCTGCTGGGTGAGGTGGTGTATTGGTTTGTATATAACACTACAAGTTTCAGATTCCAGAGAATGCAGTGACATGAAATCTGCACTAGGTGGCAGGATACCCTAGTGTTTCTGTCTCTTCCTACTCAAGGGTCTCAGGTTCATGAGCCAAAACCATATCTGGATTTTTGTTATCTATAAATGAAAGCTTTGGGTAAATTGCATCAACAGTTCATTCTTATGGCTCCACAGTGCAAGATGTGGCCCATCTTGAGAGCGGTTTTGGAATCAAGAGCTGGAGACATTCTTGTGGATGTCAAGAAGCATAAAGTGGGCCTTCTAAAAGTATACTACTCTACATTGGCAAAATCATCTTCAAGGGTAAAAAGATGGTGATGAGAAAAGAGGTAGTCCCAGGAAGATGCATCTGCAAGATTTTCTTGGCTCCTTTGGAGGTATTGCCCTTAAATATGTTATTGGAAAGGGGACCTGGCCTTGAGCAGGTCTGCCAAGGGCCAGCTAGTAGTGTGTGGGTTCTTTTTAAAAAAATGTATTTGTATTGATTTCAGAGAGGGAAGAAGGGGAAGAAAGAGATTGAAACATCAGTGATGAGAATCATTGATCGGCTGCCTTTTGCAGTCCCCCTACTGGGGATTGAGCCCACAACCCGGGGCATATGCCTTGACTGGGAATCGAACTGTGACATCCTGGTGCGTTAGGTTGATGCTTAATGAGCCATGCTAGCTAGGCACATCATTGCTATGGGCCCTGGTGTTCTGCTAAAAGTCCTCTAGGTCTGTTGCAGCCACTTGCATGGGAAGCAGTATACCATCTCCATAAGCCCTCTTCTCTTTTGTACTCCAAAACCAGTTTGGACTGTGGCTAGACTAAAGGGAAGCGTAGCTATTAAAATGCCATTGCGCACTTTGCTAATATCTCAGTCTCTGCTTTTCCCCCCCATTGTCTTATAATTATCTGTTTATGTCATGTGACTTTCCAGCTGGACTTAAATGAGATCAAAAACTGTCTTAATTATTTCTGGTCCCTTAGGAACCAGCATTATACTTACAATAGAGCAGTGCTCAAGAAGTAATTAAATAAAATAACAAATGAATGAACCCCCAGATACTAAGGACTGAGTATTCAAGCTATATTTTATTGTTAAAGTGCCTAGCTCTCTCCTTAAATCATCATCTGTATGCCCAAAGAGTCCCATTGTTTTTATTGTAAGAAGTTTTGCTTCCAAGCTATTTGAGAAGCTTACACACACACACACACACACACACACACACACACACACACACTCCATTTGGGTTTACTTCCTGGTCCTCTTTACTCTGAAACATAACATAGTCTCATAATGTGTCGTATATTTTAGTTCAATCTCCAAGTGGCAGCTCCTGAAGAGTGGGTTTGCTTTGGAACCAGAGAGATCTGGATTGAAACTCTGGCTCTACTACTCATTTATTGGCTCTATGACCTTTAACAAGTGGCTTAATCTCTTGAGCCCAGTATCTGTAATTGTAAAATGACATAAATTATTTGTAAAAATTTTATTTAATCCCTTTGACAATCCTATGGAAGGGGTATAGAATTGTCACAAGGATTAAATAAGATAAAGTATGCAAATTTTCCAACATAGTGTTTGACACGTAGTAGATATTCAATTAATATTAGGTTATCATTTGTTAATGAAAAATAACAATGTGTCATTATAGGAAAAAAGTGTGAAAATAGAGAAAAGAATGATTATTCTTGGTTCTGCTATTTTAACATAACAATGTTTGACTTTGTCTTCAGGGATCCTGTCATATTCACTTTTGTAGTTCCCACAGTGCCTGGCACATAGTGGACACTTAATGTGTTCTATCCAATTGACTTAGGAGGGAGAAGTTAATAAATGGCAAACATTATGTAGAGACCTTAACAGCTTACAAAATCCATGTCTACTACACATCTGTTTCACACAAGTATACTTCAAGGCTAATACAATAGATTGTCATTCCTTTAATTTTACTGAGGAAGAAATTGAAACTCAAAGACGTACTAGTGATTTGCCTGAGTCCACACAGCAATAACTAAGTGGCAGTGTTAATGGTGAAATGGTACCAGATATTAGACATTGGGCTTTGAGTTCAGCTAAGAAAATAATCCAGAGCACTGACCAGGTAGCTCAGTTGGTTAGAACATTGTCCAGATATGTCAGGATTGCAGGTTTGATATCCAGTCAGAGCACATAGAGGAATAGGGCAATGGTGTATAAATGGGTGGAGCAACAGATTGATGCCCTTCCCATTCAGATCAGTTGGGTTAAACTAGGACTCAAATGAAGCCTCCTCTCACCGATACATCAACCCCAGGTTCCAACTACTACAGGAAGCTGACCCACATACCTGTGAGGCCTCCTCTAGCCTGCCTTGATCCCTGAGATGTAAGTATGTTTTTAAAGATTCATGAAATGTCCCTGAAGATGCTCATGGAGACAATTGAGATGACAGAACTCCAGCAGGAGTATATTTTTATCAGAAAGTCATTAAAGAAGGGTGATAGCAGGGTGAGTGGGATGTGTCGGGAGTGGGGGTTGGAGATGCATGTCTCCAGTTTGTTGGGTGTGATGATTTACCTTTCTGGGTCTCAAATGCCACCTGAATTTGAAGAAAAGAGCTCTAAGAATGTTCAAATTTGGATGGACTTTAGAAGTTTTATCCCATCTGAGACCCAGACACTTGTCTAAGGTAAGTTAATGTCAGAGCAGAGAACTGAACCCAAGGAACAATGCCAAGACAATACCTACCGCAGAGCAGGAATTCAGATGTTCATCCCCTTCTTTTCTTCCTGACTTTTTGGCCAGGGTGCAGAGGTCAGGGGTGGATAGTCAAATCCAGGGCTTCTGAGGGAGAAACCAAGATGGCAGCATAGGTAAACACCTAAACTGCTGTCTCCCACAACAACCTGAGGTGGACACTCTTGGTGCACCCCGTTGTGGGCTGTGTGCACAGTCTTATTGTAGTTAAGCCTTGATTGTTGTTGGTATCACTGAAAGGAACTGACCTCCAGGCAAATTGGCTGTGAGGATCAACTGTGTCTATGATGGGAGAACTTCTGTGCGGGAGACACCCTTATGAGACAAAAGTGTGTCCCTTATTGGATCTGAGGAGTTGTAATCTGGATGGTCCCACTCTGACCCCTGGGTACACAGGCTCTTGTATCTCCAAGGAGGTTCTATTTTAGCCTCTACCTGAGGCCACCCAGCAGGAGCTACAGAGAGATTTGCAGATTCCTCTTCTTTGTTTGTGTTTTGGAGGTGCCCAGATGAGGCCCAGCTGTGAAGCAATGCAAGCTGCTGTGGGGCCTGGGACCTTCTTTTGGGTGTTCTGGGTCTTACTGACTCAGCTGCAGTTTGTTAGGTAAGATTAGAATTAAAAGGACCAGGCTATTCATATGCAAAAGCCTCTGCACTCAGCTTGGATGGGGCGGAGTCACAGGGCAGAGCAATCAGCAATGGCTTCTTGAGGTGGGATCTCAGGATTGAGCAAACCACAATGGCTTCCCATCTGCCCTGCCCTAAGAGGCCCCTGGTTCTCAGTGTCCTGCAGTCATCTCTGCAAGCACCTCTGAGAGAAAGCTGCCCTCGACTTTTGTCCACTGCCAGACAGTCGTTTTTCCCCTGTATGAGTCTGGGTCCCCAGAGTCTCACTCAAAACTGGAGTTCAGAGCAGTAGGGAGCTTTTTACTCCCTCCTGATTGAGAAAGTCAGCTGTGTACTCAGTTACCAGCCCTTTTCACGTCTACACCTCCAGACCTCTGCCTTCCACAGTTCCTGTGAGTCTTAGTGTGCTTTTCTCTTTCCTTCTAATTGTAGAATTTACACTCAGCCAGCTTTTCTGTGGTTCTGGATGATGTCTGTTTTGTCCTTTAGTTGTAGTTTTGAACTTGTTGTGGGAGGCAGCAGTTTAAGTGTTTACCTATGTTGCCCTCTTGGTTTCTAGATTATGATTGTTAAAAGTAATAACTGGATACTCACCAAACCAGCAAGGCAGATAAGAGCTTGGGCTTGAGAGAGCATTTGAGATATGAAAATGTTGTCAATTTGGCTCAAATAAACTCTTAGAAAATAAAAAATAGCCTTGCTGGCATGGCTCAGTGGTTGAGCACCAACCTATGAACCAAAAGATCAGGGTTCAATTCCTGGTTAAGGCACATGCCCAGGTTGTGGGCTCAATCCCCAGTGCATGGTGTGCAGGAGACAATCAATCAATGATTCTCATCATTAATCTTTCTATCTCTCTCTTTCTCTTTGAGATCAATAAAAATATTTTTTAAAAAGAGTTTTGCCTCTGGAACCAGATGGTCTGGACTAGAATCCAGCTCTGCCACTTTTTAATTGTGTGATCTTGGACAAGTGACTTAACCTCTCTCAATTTTTCTGATTTGTAGCTTGGGAAAAATAAGTACTGAGTATAAGTGCCTGGCACTTAAGAAGTTAGATATGATTATATAAGCTATCATTTATTCCTAATAACACTATGAGGTAGGGACTATAATTATAACCATTTTACAAATAGAAAAATAAGGCTAAGGCAGTTATACAACTTTCCAAAAATCACACAGCAAGTCTTGGCAGTGGGCTTCAAATCCAGACAGTGTGATTTCTCTCTTAACATCTGTGCTATGCAGTTTAAAATCTCCCACTTGCCCTCTACACATGATAACAATGAGTTTGTAATCATGTTATAAATTTTTATATGTGTACACTGCTATAGCTGTTTACACACTACATTCTCACATACCTCTTTTGATCTTCACAACTACCCTGGGCAGAAGAGCTTCATCCCAATTTTACAGCTAAGGAAACTGAGGCTTATAATCTAAGTTATTTGCCCAAGGTAATACCATTGGCAAATCTAGTTCTAAAACAGAGGCAAGTTGCCTCTTGTTCTACCATTAGAAGCATGAAGAAAGAGTGAATCCAAATTTAACTAGGTTTGCTTTCCTAATATCTAAAGGTTATTGTTATTTTGCAGGGCTATTGTGAAGATTTAAAATTCCTCTAGACTTTTCAAATGCAGACAGATAAATGGGGCATATTTATTCATTCAATAATTCCACAGATACTTATAAAGTTACAAACTCCCTCTAAGTTACAAACACCCTGGGACACATTACTGAATAAGCAGGGAAGGTCTGAGGGAGAGCTGAAGGAGCTATTCTGTGGCAAGTCCTAGGTTTCCTTAAAACATTTTGTTTTACTTGTAACTTAAGGATTCATGAAGAACTTCTACAAAATATTGTGTTTAATCTATATATATAAAAAGCCAGTGACCCAAATGATGCCCACTGTGGCCATTGAACCTACCCAATCAGGAGGTAAGGACAGCTGGCCAACCTCCTGCACCCTTCCATCCAGTGGGCCCCACCCCTGATCAGTTTACCACAAACTGATCGGCCAGCCGCCCCTTCCCCCAGCCCTGATGGCCCCCCCGCCCAACAGAGGGCAGAGCCTACTGACCAACCTCCTGCAGCCCCTTCCCCGACCCACCCCCACCCCAGATCAGCCCCCACCAACCAGATCAGCCAGCAGCCCCTCCCCCAGCCATCTCTGCTCCAAATCAGCCCCCCCCCCCACCCTGATCAGGTGCAGGGTCTGTTGGCCAACCGCTCATAGCCCCTCCCCCAGGCCACTGGCTCCCAATCAGCCCCCCACCCGATTCAGGGGCTGAGCAGACTGGCCCACTGCCCACAGCCCCTCTCCACAGCTGGACCCACCCTGATCATCCCCCACCACCCTGATCAGCCCTCGGCTTCTCCCCACAGCCAGGTTCACCCCTGATTGCCCCCCCCCACACACACACACACTAATCAGGGGGTAGGGCTGGCCAGCCAACCTCCCATGACCCCTCCCTTGGCCACTGACCCAGGATAGGCCCCCCCACCACATTAATGAGTGGGAAAGTCTAGCCCACCACCCACAACCCCTCCCTATGGCCTGCCCTGCTCCCAATTGGCTCCCCTACCCCAACTAGGGGTAGGGCCTGCGATCTTCTCCTGATAAGCCCAGCCCCTATCCTCCCCAATTGGGGCTGGTTCAGCCGGACCCCACCCATGCACAAATTCATGCACTGGGCCTCTACCATTAAAATAATATTTTTGAGTTATTTACCATTGTGAATGAAAAAGGAGCCACATACCAAACCTGACAAGCTCAGGAGAAGCCTGCATGGGCCTTACAAACTCAGAAACCAAAAGTAAGCACATAGGATGGTCTAAAATGAAAACTTCCTAACTAAAAGCAGTTTATGGTATGTACCGAGTTTCCCTGGAAATAAAACATCCTCCAAAATTAAGACCAACTTACAGGTTTCCTTCTGAGTGAAATATAAGGCATCCCCCCCAAAATAAGGCCCCCCCAGGCTCTGTCTCAGAATGAAAATTAATTTACTGTAAACTGGTCACTAGGGCCGCCCCGACTGGTGTCTAGCAACCAGTGACGTTACGCGGAGTCCTGATGTCACTGCTGTGTGGAGGCAGGAATGACGGCCTATCTCCAGACTCTTGATATTGCAATAAACAAGCCATTCAAAGACAATTTGCACATGGACATTAATGACTACATTGAAAATAGAATGGAGAGAAATCAGCGTGGAAACTTTGTGAAACCTAAACTGCAAGAAGTTGTGACTTGGGTGAAGAATTCATGGAAGAAAATCACTGACAGTTGCATTGCAAATGCACTGCGAGCAGGCTACCTTGACAAGAAGTACTCATTTAAAACAGTGCTATTGCTAAACATGAGAGATTTGGTGCACTGATTCTGAAAGAAATGGAGTCACAAGAAATTCACCAGGAAATTCAGGAATTGGATTGTTATGATGATGTTCCAGAAGATGATGACATGATTGTCATTGAATAAATGAGTAAATTCTTGATACTGTAGGATTCAGTTTGTCTGGTTTGTGTTGACAACTACCGTACTACCGTACCGTATACAGTTAATAAATTTCCTTTATTTTCATTTAACAATAAATGTGTACCGTATTCTTCTTCATGGAAAAATAAGACAACCCCTGAAAATAAGACTTAGCGCATCTTTGGGAGCAAAAATTAATATAAGACACTGTCTTATTTTCGAGGAAACAGGGTAGTCATTGTCCTAAGCTAGAATCTTCCTTGACAAAGGTCAATCTTTATCTTAATTGTTTCTGCCTACTTTTTTTTTTCCATCTACAATAATATAAGAGCATCACTGTAATTTTCTTTTTCCAGACCCCTCAGGGCACAATTTATCACCAGAACAGACCACAAAACCCTTATTGTCATTGTTATTGTATTGTTAACTATTAGCTATCTTATAACCACTAATGTAAAAAAAAAAGTATCGGTTTTATTTTTTTTACTTAATACATTGATTTTTCTCCTTTACTTTCTTCCACCTCCCTAATATATCACCAACAGATTTTATGTAAGTCCTTTTTGCCTCCCCTTTGATTGTCATGTATAAAATAAGGTGCAAAACTGCCATTCTCTGGAGCATTTTCTCAATCCATTGAGATTTTGCTTATCAGCAATTGTCGTTAGTTTGGCTCAAATAAACTCATAAAAATTCTTACAGGTTTGACATTTCTTATGTCAACATTTTCTTGGTACAGTCAGCAGGATTCTGAAGAAGCTTGCCCAGCACCACCTTCAGAGCCTAACTTGTGCTTGGTACCAACAGGGTCCCATTGTGCCTCACACTGGTTCCTTGATTTGCATCCGGTGAACTTGGGTGAGTTTTTCTTGGAATTCTGGGCCTTTCTGTTTTAAGGTAAGAGGCCTGATTTTATTTGAGCTGTTCTTCTTCTTCTTCTTCTTTTTTTTATTCCTTAAGGTGGAGCTATAGGTTAAGAGTTGGGAGAACCCAGACTAAAGATGAGAGTTAAGAACTCAAGAGAAAAAATGGCTGGCTGGTTTTTATCATTGGCTTTTAAATTGGAATTGCTTTTGAGAGTCTTAACAAAATGTTTTTGCTGAATAAATGGGAACTCCTTTATCTCCAAAGATAAGGGACACTTCCTCCCTCCAGATAGACCTATTTATATAAGATGGATGCTTCAATAGAAACATGAATGATGAACACCCCCCACCAGGGATCAAACCCACAACCTAGGCATGTGCCCTGATCTACAATTGAACCGTGACCTCCTGGTTCACAGGTCAATGCTCAACCACTGATCCACACTGGCTGGGCTTTGATCTCTTCTTGACTATCTTAGCCTTCACATTTAAGCAACTGATTTGCTGTATGAGCATAGGTCATGGAGGCAAATAGTCCTGAGGTGGATCCTGGCTCCGCTATTTCTTAGCTATATTAGTTCGGTAGGGCTTCCATAACAAAACACCACAGGCCAGGTGGCTTAAACAACAGTCTGAGGGTTAGAAGTCCAAGTTCAAGGTGTCCTGAGGGTTTTTTTCTTCTGAAGCATCTATTCTTGGCTTTCAAATGGCCACCTTCTCTCTGAGTGCTTACATGGTCTCTTCTCTGTGCATATGCATCTCTGTGTGTTCAGGTTTCCTCTTATAAAGACACCAATTAGATCAGATCAGGGCTCACTCTTACTGCCTCATTTTAACTTAATCACCTCTCCAAATACTCTGGCTTTCTGGGGTACTGGGTATTTCAATTTTAACGTATGAATTTTGTCGGGATATAATTCAATTCATAACACTAGCTGTGTGATCTTGGCCAAATCATTTCACCTCTCTGAATCTTGGTTTTCCCCCAGAATAAATGGAGATAATTAGAAATGATATATAAAATATTTAACACCTGGTAGGGATTCTGACCAGCCTAAAACTTTGGAGGCCCTAGTGCTAGAGCAGAGTCTTAGAGAACTTTTCTATGCCAGGCATTTGCTTTTTGGTTGCTAGATTGTGTGGGGAGTGCTGAGTGGGGTAGAACCCCCCCAAAAGGGATGAGGGTGGAGGTGCTGGGAGTGAAGGATGATACCAATAAGTACAAGTGCTTTTTGATATTTTTAAAAACCTGTACAATTCTACCTATGTGTACCACCTGGATATCAGTCACAAATATATAATGCCTACTTCCATACTCTAATTTCCCCACACACAGGAGTGATGACCTCCTCTCCAAATACTCACTTTTGGTTTCTCTAAGGAAATTCCACAGAGCTCAATTGTAGGGTCTTAAAAATCCTGCTACTCTAAGGCTGAAAAGCTTGGTTCTCCTGTTAAATATAATATGATGTTCACCAAGGCAAGGTAGCTGGTGGCTGTGTGGGGCATGCTCTCTGGGCTCCCTGAGGAAGACACCTGTTTATATGTCCTAGAAGGAGTGTTTTGTTTTGTTTTGTCTACACTAGGGGTGTCGAACTCAATCAGAGAAGGGGCCAAAATCTAAAATCCAGCGTAAATCGCGGGCCGAATGGTTTACTGAACAGTCATAAACTGTCATTGTGATGGAAACGCAGCGGAGTGCAGTGATGACAGCGCGGTGCGGGCCACATTGCAAGGCCTGGCGGGACGGATTTGGCCCGCGGGCCTTGTGTTTGACACATGTGGACACTGTCAGGGTGCAGCAACAAGTTAAGATTCCAGTCTGGGATTAACTACTTCTTCACCTATCCTTCCCCTTGGTGGGCCTCACTCTTCCCTCTGTCATACAAGGAGTTGGACTGTCCAATTACAAAAGCCTTTGTTGTGAAGCTGAAAGAAATTTGAACAGTAATCATTAAATTAGAGGAATCATCTCTCTCCCTCTTTCTTGTCACTTGACTGAAGGCCACAGCCCTAGCAACTCTTTAACTCTAGACCTGTCTCAACCCCATCTCTGACTAGGCAGTGTGGTGGAGGAAAGGTGGGGACAAAGTTTTTACTTAGGGTGGGGGCTCCTTCATTATAACTCAGCCCACGAGAGAATAATGAGATATTTTGTTAAAGGCAAATGGTACCAGATGTTAAACCGCAGTCCTTGGGTTTGGCTAAGAAAATAATTCAGAGCCTAGGAACTCCAATACAAGCAAACGTTTATTTAGAAAGTTATAGAAGTAGTGTAGGCAGCATGAATAGCACTGGGTATTAGACTGGTAGGGTCAGACCAGACCTGGGTTCAGCAACCTTGGTACTTGAGTTCTGGTTAGGAAATAATTCAGAGACAAGACTCAAACCATAAGACAATATTTATTTGGTAAATCAAAGAAAAAAAAAAGTTATTCCTATAAGAAATGGGCTTAGAAAACAAGTTATAGAAATAAAGGAGGGGCCCTTGGAGTTTGGGAGTGAGAAAGCTAATGGTAACACAACTGGGGGTGCGGGGAGGGAGTGAGAAGGAGAAAGGAAAAGTTATGGACTTGCTCCTGGGAGGGAGAGCCCCATGGGTCCTCCATCCTAAGGGTTTTAAAGGTGGAGATTTTAGGGGAGATCTTAGAGGAAGATCTCAATAGAATATTTAGCAGTTTTCCAGGTGTGTCCTTTCAGAGTCTAGGTATCCACTGATTGATTGGTGGGCACCAGAACAAGGGGTATGCTGCTGGTCCTGACATCAGCTGTGGTGGTTTTGTTGCTTATCTGGGCCTGGAGCTGAAATACAACTGAGGCCTAAATGTTATCTCTAGGGAGAAAGAACAGCAGGTCCAAATACCAAATCCATCAATATTCTAGGGAAGAAAAGGTCACCCTGGGGGCAAGGTCCCACCTTATAGCTGTCAGTTAATAGGCATCTGGGGCTTTCCACCTGGTGACCTTCTGTACCTGGCCCATTGTCCTTCCTCTGCTCGTGTCTATCTAACTGCGTACTGTAGTATAAGTGAGCCATGGAAGAAGTGATCCAGGTAAGCTGTATGGACTCAGGAAGCAAGTTGCAGAGGTGAAAGAAGGGTTCTTGGAGCTCAGGAGAAAGAAAGCAAAGGATGCTCCTTGGAGAAATAAAAGAAAAGAAAGGCACTGGAAAGATTGGAGGGAGGGAGAGGGGTAGGGAGAGGGAGAGGGGGGAAGAGGAGGAGGACAGAGAGAGGCAGAGGATGAGGAGAGAGAGAGAGAGAGAGAAAGAGAGAGAGAGAGAGAGAGAGAGAGAGAGAGAGAGAGAGAGAGAGAGAGAGAGAGAGAGAGAGACAGGAAGGAAGTAGGTGGGGAAAGGCATGGGCATGATCAAGAGAGAGTACCAGTACATTGGGTCCTTCATCTTAAGGGGTTTTATCTGTTTTTCTAAAGGCAAGGATTTTAGAGGAGGCCTCAGGGGAGGATTTCAATAGAATATTCAGCTTTCCATGTATGTTCTTTTAGGGTTATAGTTTCTATTAATTAGTCATTGCAGCTGGTCCTGATGTCAGCCATAGAGTCACTTTTGGTTTTGCTGCCCTTTTTTTTTTGGGGGGGGGGGTCTGGAGCTAAAACACAACTGAAGCCTAAGTATTATCTCTAGTTTGGCCAAAACTTTCTCTCTTTGGTCAACAAACTCAAGGCTTTGTTTATAAGATTATTTCATGCTGGCCAAATCTTCACTGTCCTGAGGGCTTAATGCTTAAGGGAGTGGTTGTGCAAAGGCTTGTTTAAGAGACACTTGAGGCTATTATCTGGCCCATTTGTTCCTTTTCTAGGGGGTCTATCACATAACTACCTTCATGCCAGGGGAGAAAAGGTCAGGGGCGGGTCCAAACTGCATGGCCAGAACTATGAAAGGTCAGGGGTTCTAAACCCGTATAACCTGTAATATGCTAGGGAAGGAAAGGTCACCCTGAGGCAAGTTCTCATACTACCATACTTATTTTCCCAGCTTTCCAACCTGATGACCTTTTGTTCCTGGCCTATTGTTCCTACTCTACTTATGTCTGTCTTACTGCCTACTAGATTAGTTTCAGGGCAGGCTCTTGATCTTGATCCCAAGCCTCGGGGTTTAGCAGGACCTAGGTGATTGGTGAAATAAGCTTCAATGACTCAGCACTCCTTGGTTATTTAACAGTGTTCTTCTGGAAAGCTGCAGTAAGGTGAGTGGGGGCGGGGGTGGGGTGGAGAGAGAGAGAGAGAGAGAGAGAGAGAGAGAGAGAGAGAGAGAGAGAGAGAGAGAGAGAGAAGAGAGAAAAGTGAAAAGCTGTATCACAGTGGTAGGCAGTCAGAGATGTAGCAGGACATCCCAGAACATTTTAGGAAGTTATTTACAAATAGCTCCCAGAGACAGTGATTATGAGCAAGACATGTTGGGATTAAGGTGGTTTGGGAGACTTGAAAATCAGAACTGCTTGATTTGTGATGCTCACATGGCTGCTGAAATGCTGGCAGCATCTTTGAGGTATTGGGGACCATCTGGGTAAGAAGAGATACACTTTCAAAGACACCCACCTCACTGTAAAAGTGGAATCACATAGAGCAACTAGAACCTCTGTGCATTTCTGCCACCATGGGTGAGAATCCAGAAAAGTAAGACTTTCTTGCTTTTAAAAATCTCTCTCCCCCCCGCCTCTCTCTCTCTCTCATATATATATATATATATATATATATATATATATATATATATATATACACACGACCAAATGACCAAATGACCAAACATCCGAACAAGCAGTTGACTGGTTGCTATGATGCGCACTGACCACTAGGAGGCAGATGCTCAATGCAGGAGCTTCCCCTGGTGGTTAGTGTCCTCCCACAGGGAGAGTGCCATTCAGCTGACTGGCAGGCACCAGACACCTGGCTCATGGCTGGCAAGTGCAGCTGTGGTGGCACAAGCCTCTCCTGTCTCTGCAGCAGCACTGCCGAGAGTGATGGTGGCAGGCACAGCGGGGCTGGAATGAGCAGGAGCAGAGTGGTGTCTGGCCTGGGCTTGGGCTCCTCACTGACTGCCTGATGCTTTGCGCACTACTACATTCCTTGGGGAATGTTGGATTACCAACAACCCCCAAAGAGTCCTGGATTTCAAGATGGCTCAGGCCAGGCTGAGAAACCCACAGGTGCACGAATCTGTGCACTTGGCCTCTAGTACACCCATAA
This sequence comes from Pipistrellus kuhlii, assembly GCF_014108245.1. Classification (NCBI taxonomy): domain Eukaryota; kingdom Metazoa; phylum Chordata; class Mammalia; order Chiroptera; family Vespertilionidae; genus Pipistrellus; species Pipistrellus kuhlii. The sequence continues at coordinate 27,854,316 of NW_023425471.1, forward strand.
AAGATATGAAGTACAGTGCTCTGTCTCTGGTCCCTGCTAAATTATATTCATTTTCCATGACAAGAAAATATATAATTTGGGCTTGGACCATCATATATTCACCCTTAGACTTTAGCCCTGCCTAGTGGAAGTGGCAAAAATAATCACTGAAACACTTTGTCATGACAGTATTCACTTTCTAAAATTTTGTAATAGATAAAAGCAATTTTTAAACTAAATTTCATTTTAAAAATTAAAACAATATGTGCACATAGTTAATAATTTAAAAAGTGCAAGCTGTGAGAGGAGAAACCAAGATGGCAGCATAGGTTAGACACCTGAATGCAGTCTACCACAACAAATTTGAATTTAGAACTGAAAAACAGGGGAAACATTGCCCTGAAGCGCCAGACGGCTGGCTGAGAGGAGGCTCTGCCATCTGGGAAGAAGAGAGAAGGCACACTGAACCTCAGGAACTAACTGTGCGCACGAAAAGGCGGCCGCCCAACTTCGCTGCCGGCTTGCTTGCTGAGCGCAGAGAGGGTGGGCGGAGTTCGCTGCTGGTTTACTCCCTGCGCGCAGAGAGGGCGGACAGCTAATGTGCAGTGGCTAGCTTTCTTGTTAGGGAGGAAAACAGAACCACCCTATTGCTCTGATAGATGGCCCCAGACAGGGAGAGGACAGACTGTCAGGCAGTGGGCAGAGATCTCTTGGAGGTATGTGAAGCCAGCGGCCATTACTGCGGAACTCAGAAACCAGACCCTCATAGGGAGGGACTGAATAAAGCTTGCACCACCCGAGACTCCGCCTCATCCAAGCGGAGCACAGAAGCCCTTCCAGTGACTAGCTTTCTCGTTCGCAGTGAATAGGTCTCTCCTAGGGAGTGACAGACAGGAATCTAAAGCTTGTCTGCGCCTATACCAAAGAGGTACGCGTGCCTGCAACCAATTGTGCGGGAATTAATAAAACTTGTCTGTCCCACCCCGAAACTCTGCCCCATTCAAGCAGAATACAGAAACCCTCCTAGCTGAGACACTTCTGATCCTCATAGCAAATTGGCTTGAAGATCAACACTTCCCAGTGATACCAACAACAAGCAAGGCTTAACAACAAGACTGCACACACAGCCCACAAAGGGCTACACTAAGACTGTCCACCTCAGGTAACTGAGAGGCTGACTCACTGAACCATATAGGACACCTTAGCACACAAAGCCACCCTACCAACTCACGAAAGCTGTGAAAATGCCGAGACAAGGAAACAGATCACAAACAAAAGAAATGGAGGACAAAAAGCGACTAGATATAGAGTTCAAAACCATGCTTATAAGGTTTTTAAAGAATTTCCTAGAAAAGGCCGAGAAAATAAATGAGACCTATGAGGATATGAAAAGAGATCAACTAGAAATAAAGAATATATTGTCTGAAATAAAAAATATTATTCAGAGTCCAAAAAAACAGAATGGAAAGATCGCAAGAATCAAGTCAAAGATTTGGAACACAAAGAGCCAGAGGACACTCCTCCACAGAAGCAAGAAGATCAAAGTTGAAGATAGTGTAAGAAACCTCTGGGACAATTACAAACGAACCAACATCAGAATTATAGGGTCCCAGAAAAAGAGAGAGCAAGATACTGAATGAATACTGGAAGAAATAGTGACAGAAAATTTCCCCTACCTGGGGAAAGAAATAGACTTACAAATCCAGGAAGTGAACAGAATCCCAAACAAAAGGAATCCAAAGAGGGCCACACCAAGGCACACCATAATTAAAATCCCAAGAGCAAAAGACAAAGAGAGAATATTAAAAGCAGCAAGAGAAAAGTAGGTAGTTACCTATAAAGGAGCACCCATACGATTGTCAGCTGATTTCTCAACAGAAACCATGCAGGCCAGACGGGAAAGGCAAGAAATATTCAAGGTGATGAATAGCAAGAACCTACAGCCCAAAATACTCTACCCAGCAAAGCTATCACTCAGAATCAAAGGCCAGATAAAGAGCTTCACAAACAAACAAAAAAAAAAAGCTAAAGGAGTTCATCAACACCAAACCAGAATTATATGAATTGCTGAAGGGGGTTCTTTAGGAAGAGGAAGAAGATATAGATAAAAATTATGATCAACAAATATGTAACTATCAACAAGTAAAACTACCTATGTAATAATATGAACAATAAAGATTGATTTAAAAAAATAATAAAATAAAAATAAAAAATTGTTTTTTTAGGCATAAAAAAAAACACAAGTAAAACTTAAAGCCAAGGGAATTAAAAAACCATATGAACAATATTAACTGTTGAATACAATAGAATCAGAGGTATGGAAGGGTAGTGAACTGACGATTCTCAGGGAAAAAGGGAGTGGGAGGGTGCAGGAAGAGACTGAACATAAACTGTGCACCTATGGATGAGGACAACGGGGGGTGGGGAAAGGGCAGAGGGTGGGGTGGGAACCTGGTGGAGGGGAGCAATGGAGGGGGGAAAAATGAGGAACATTTGTAATAATATGAACAATAAAGATTTATTTTAAAAAATAAAATAACTTTAAAAAAAAAAGTGCAAGCTGCAAGACTGCCAGATTCACTCTTCAGGAGGTACCCACTTGTAACAGATTATTTTTTAATTTGAATTCTTTATTGTTGAATGTATTACATACCGGTATGTCTCCTTTTCCCCCCATTGACCTCTCCCCAAGTGCTCCCCACAACAGGACATGTCCCCACCCCCCTATTTTTGTGTCCTTTGGTTATACTTCAATGCATGCATACAAGTCCTTTGGATGATTTCTTTCCCCATCCCCCTCCCCTGCCTTCCCTCTGAGGCTCACCAGTCTGTTCAATGCCATGTATCTCCGGATCTATTTTTGTTCATAAGTTTATATTGTTCATTATATTCCACATATGAGTGAGGTCATGTGATATTTATCTTTTTCTGACTGGTTTTTTCACTTAGCAAAATGTTCTCCAGGTCCATTCATGTTTCAAATGGTACGAGTTCCTACCTTTTTTTTTTTTTTTTTTTTTTTTTTTACAGCAACAGAGTATTCCATTGTGTAGATGTACGACAGATTTTTTAAAATTTTATTTTATTATTTTAAGTATTACAAATGTCTCCTTTTTGCCTCATTGACCTTCCTGTGGCCTCTCCTACCTTTCGGACACATGCCCTCACCCCACCCCAGTGTCTTGCTTCCATTGGTTATGATTATATGCATGCATATCAGTCCTTTGGTTGATTTCTCTCTCTCTCTCTCTCTCTCTCTCTCTCTCTCTCTCTCTCTCTCTCTCTCTCTCTCTCTCTTTCTCTCTCTCTCTCTCTCTTTCTCTCTCTTTCTAATGATTGCTTGCTGCCAGACAGCTAAGGGTATCTTTTTTTTTAATATATATATATTTTATTAATTTTTTTACAGAGAGGGAGAGAGATAGAGAGTTAGAAACATCGATGAGAGTGAATCATCGATCAGCTGCCTCTTGCACACCCCCTACTGGGGATGTGCCTGCAACCAGGGTACATGCCCTTGACTGGAATCAAACCTGGGACCCTTCAGTCCCCAGGCTGACTCTCTATCCATTAAGACAAACTGGTTTTGGCTGGTTGATCTCTTAACCCCCACAAACCCTCTCCAGTCTTCCTGCTATAGTTTGATAGTCTGTTTGATGCTTCTTTGCCTCTGGATATATTTTTGCTCGTCCTATCTAATATAAGGTGACCAGATTTTAACATTGGTAAAGTGGGACACAATTGACCTGGGGGTGGGGGTGGGGGTGTTCTTGATTAAAAATTTGGTTTATATTATATTATATAATAAATTATTATATACATATTGCTTAAAAACACAGTAAGTAGGTACATAATTACATGAACATATTTTATTGTTGGTTTATAAATTAAATTAATTTGATTTGTATAAAGTAACTATATTTTTAAAATTATTTTAATTTTAATCCTATATTTCTTTCTAAATAATAACAATATTAATTTGTATTATATTTCCTCTTAATTTGCCATAACCTAAGTCGTAAGCGTCACTTTCAAGGCTGGCTCTAGACTTTTTGCCGCCACTATAAAATATAAATAATACGAATACTGTCTGCTAAATTCAAGAAAATTTATGTATTTATGAAATAAATAAGTAAATTACTTACCTAAATTATCTGAATAGCGGATTTGCAATGATATCACTTGTTTAACTATCTTACTAGCACACAGTATGAAGTGTATCGTCTGAGAGAGTTACAAAATGTTTTCGTCGTTGCCAAAAATGTCATTGTTCTTTAAGTCCAAACAATGGTGGACTTAAATGTCCCCATTTAATGTCATTGTTCTTTAAGTCCAAACAATGGTGGTGGAATTCTAATAACTGATCAGCAATGCGAACTTTGATAAACAGTTCTTGATAAGCAGTTCTCAACAATTATTTGTTATTATTAAAGTTTAACATTATAAAATTAACAAAAATAATATAAAACTCATATCCTGGCTAAATAGTCACATGGCAGCTGAAAACTGTATATTCTCTTCCCGTTCTCCCACCGTTCCCTAGCTTGTCATGCATTCTTTCAAAAAATCGGGAATTTTTTAAAACACCGCAGGACGCGGGACAAATTGTTAAAAATTGGGACTGTCCCACCAAAAGCGGGATGTCTGGTCACATTAATCTAATAAAAAAGAAACATGCAAATTGACCATACATTCACTATGCCCACAAGCCACGCCCACAAGCCAATCATGTTAGTATGCAAATTAACCCAACCTATATGGCAGTTAATTTACATATCTAGGCCAAAAGAGAAGGCTGAACACAGAATAGAAAGAAGCCAAGCACTCCAGAAGGGAGCAAAGCTGCGGAGAAGCAAGTAAGTGGGACGGAGAGAAGGTTGGGAAGCAGGCTGGCAGGGGGATAAAGGAGGGAGAAGAGAGGGAAGCAGGTGGGTTGGGGAAAAAGGGAGGAAGCAGGTGGGGCAGCAACCACAGCAGGAAGCCCTATTGCAGGAATTTTCCTGCAACGGGACTCTAGTCAATTTATAATGTTCTTTATATTCCACAAATGAGTGAGATCATGTGGTATTTTTCTTTCACTGACTGGCTCATTTCACTTAGCACAGTGCTCTCCAGTTCCATCCATGCTGTTGCAAATGGTAAGAATGCCTTCTTTTTTACAGCAGTGTAGTATTCCATTGTGTAGAGGTACCAAAATTTTCTAATTCACTCGTCTGCTGATGGGCATTGAGGCTGTTTCCAAATCTTGCTATTATAAATTGTGCTGCTATTAACATAGGGGTTCATATATCCTTTCTGATTGGTGTTTCTAGTTTCTTGGGATATATTTCTAAAAGTGGGATTAATGGGTCAAATGGGAACTCCATTTTTAGTTTTTTGAGGAAACTCCATACTGTTCTCCACAGTGGCTGCACCAGTCTGCATTCCGGCTAGCAGTGCACGAGAGTTCCCTTTTCTCCGCATCCTAGCCAGCACTTGTCATTTCTTGATTTGTTGGTGATAGCCATCCTACAGGTGTGAAATGCTACTGCACTGTCATTTTGATTTGCTTCTCTCTGATGATTAGTGACTTTGAGCATGTTTTCATATGTCTCTTGGCCATCTGTATGTCCTCTTTTAAAAAGTGTCTATTTAGGTTCCTTGCCCATTTTTTTATTGGATTATTTATCTTCCTTTTGTTAAGTTTTATGAGTTCCCTGTAAATTCTGGAGAAGAAACCCTTATCCCAGATAACATTGGCAAATATGTTCTCCCATGCAGTGGGCTTTCTTATTGTTTTGTTGATGGTTTCTTTTGCTGTGCAGAAGCTTTTTATTTTGTCATAAGTTATATTGCTACCCCAGCTTTTTAAAAAAAATTATTTCAATTTGCCTAAAAAAAAATTGTTTTTTCATCCCTTCACTTTAAGTCTGTGTGCGTCCTTTCTTCGGAGGTGGATCTCTTCTAGACAGCATATATATGGGTCATGTTTTCATATCCATTCAGGTACCCTATGTCTTTTGTTGGAGCATTTAATCCATTTAGGTTTAAATTTATTATTGATAGATAATTGTTTGTTGCCATTTAAATTCTTTATGCCTGTTTTTCCTCCCTCCCTTTCCATTTCTTCTTTTTATAGCAGTTCCTTTAGCATTTCTTGCATTGCTGGCTTTGAGGTAGTCAACTTCTTTACCCCCTTTGCCCCCCCTCCCCCCACCTTTTTTCCGAGAAGGTCCTGGTTTCACCTTCAGTTTTGAATGATAGCCTTGCTGGATAGAGTATTCTTGGTTTCAGTCCAATGATTTTCATCACTTTATATATTTCATGCCATTCCCTTCTGGCCTTATGTGTTTCTATTGATAAATCAATTGATAATTTAATGTGAGATCTCTTACAGATAACTTTCTCTCTCTCTGTCTTGAAGCCTTTAAGATTCTTTCGTTGTCTTTACATTTGCCAATTTAATTATAATGTGCCTTGATGTAGGTATTTTTGAATTCATCTTGGTTGGAACTCTCTGTGCCTCTTGACTTGTGTGACTTTTTTCTTCTCCAAGTCAGAGATGTTTTCTGACATTTCTTCAAACAGGTGTTCTATCATTTTCTCTGATTCCTCTCCTTCTGGTACCCCTATTATATGGATATTGTTTTGTTTTGTGTTTTCTTAAACTCTTCTCCTGGCTCTTCAACAGGAAGAAACTTATGGCAGTATTAACTCATGTGGCAGCTTGAGGTTCCCTGGGGGCACATTACTTTTTCTTCCCAAGGAAGAAACAGCTTTGCCAGGGTCTGTTATGTGATGCACTGGAGTCAAGACAGTCTCTTCAATAAATGGTGTTGGACAGTGACATGCAAAAAACTGAAACTAGACCACCAGCATACACCATACACAAAAATTACTTCAAAATGAATAAAGGACATAAACATAAGACAAGAAACCATAAAAATACTAGTGGAATCCACAGGCAGCAAAATCTAAGATATATGCTGAACCAATTTATTCACCAATGCCTCTCCTAGGGCAATAAAAAAAAGGGGGGGGCAATGGGCCTAAATAAATAATTTTCAAAAGAAGACAGAAGAAAGGCCAAGAAACATATGAAAACTTATTCAAAGTCACTAATTATCAGAGAGATGCAAATCAAAACGACAATGCAGTACCATCTCACACCTGTCAGAATGGCAATCATCAACAAATCAACAAATGACAAGTGCTGGCGAGGATGCAGAGAAAAAATATCCCCTGTGCCCTGCTGGTGTGAATGCAGACTGGTGCAGCTACTGTGGAAAAATGTATGGAGTTTCCTCAAAAAACTAAAAATGGAGTTCCCATTTGACCCAGTAATCCCACTCCTAGGAATATATCCTAAGAAACTAGAAACACCAATCAGAAAGGATATATGCACCCCTATGTTCATAGCAACACAGTTCACCATAGCTAAGATTTGGAAACAGCATAAATGCCCATCAGCAGATGCGTGGATTAGAAAACTATAGTAAATATACACAATGGAATATTATCCTATCTAATAAAAGAGAAATATGCAAATTAACCATCACTGTGCCATATCCACAAGCCATGCCCACCAGCCACACCCACCAACCAATCATAGAGACTATGCAAATTAACCCCAACCAAGATGGCTATGGCCACAGAGAGCATGAGGGAGGCTTGGGTTTCTCTGGCAATGGAGGAAGCCAAGCTTTCCACACACCCTGGTGAGCCCAGGCCTCCACTCAAGGGTACAAAGTTTCAATTATAGAAGGTAAATAAATTCCAACAGAAATGGTGGCAGCCACAGAGCTGGAAGAGCAGGAGGCTAGGGTTGCCCTGGGTGGCAGAGAAAGCCAAGCTTTTGCAGCTCAGGCCTTCAATCCAGGCTACAAAGCTTCAATTGTAGAAGATAAATTCCAGATACCAGGGCCTCCACTTGTGTTGCCAGGGTGTGTGGCAAGCCTACAAACCACCACAGGTCCCTTGCCCAGGCTGCCCCACTCCTCAAGGAAACCCCTACCTTGATCCTGGACACCCTTCAGCGCAAACCAGCTGTCCCCCACCATGCTCCAGGCCTCTATTCTATCTACCATGTTTCCCTGAAAATAAAACATCCTCCGAAAATAAGACCTACTTACAGGTTTCCTTCTGAGTGAAATATAAGGCATCCCCCTGAAAATAAGCACCACCCCCACCCCCAGGCTCTGTCTCAGAATGCTATTGCTAAACATGAGATTTGGTCCACTGATTCTGAAAGAAATGGAGTCACAAGAAATTCACCAGGAAATTCAGGAATTGTTATGATGATGTTCCAGAAGATGATGACATGATTGTCATTGAATAAATGAGTAAATTCTTGATACTGTAGGATTCACAGTTTGTCTGGTTTGTGTTGACAACTATCGTACTACTGTACTGTATACAGGTAATAAATTTCCTTTATTTTCATTTAACAATAAATGTGTACCGTATTCTTCTTCATGGAAAAATAAGACATCCCCTGAAAATAAGACCTAGCGCATCTTTGGGAGCAAAAATTAATATAAGACACTGTCTTATTTTCGGGGAAACAGGGTAATAAAAGAGTAATATGCAGATTGACTATCACTCCAACACACAAGATGGCTGCCCCCATGTGGTCAAATATGGCTGCCCCCATGTGGACATAAGATGGCCACCACAAGATGGCCAGCAGGGAAGGGCAGTTGGGAGCCACCAGGCCTACAAGGGAGGGCAATTGGAGGCGATCAACCCTGCAGGGGAGGGCAGTTAAGGGTGACCAGGCCAGCAGAGGAGGGAAGTTCGGGGCAAACAGGCTGGCAGGGGAGCAGTTAGATATCAATTAGGCTGGCAGGGCAGTAGTTAGGGTGTGATCAGTCTAGCAGGCAGAAGTGGTTAGGGGCAATCAGGAAGGCAGACAGGTAAGCAATTATAAGCCAGCAGTCCTGGACTGTGAGAGTGATCCCAGATAGGAGAGGGTGCAGACTGGGATGAGAGACACCTCCCTCCACGCACGAATTTCATACACCAGGCCTCTAACGTTGCTATAAAAAGGGAATTCTTATCATTTTTAGCAGTTGGATGGATCTGGAAAGCATTATGTAAGGGAAATAAGCCAGGTAATGAAAGAAAAATACCACATGATCTCACTAATTTATGGAAAATAAAGATCATTATAACCTGATGATAAAAAATATAGATACAGAGTCAGTAAAGCATAGAACAGACTATCAAATTACAGGGGGAAGGTTGGGGAGTGTTGGGGAGGGGAGGAAGAGGTCTACGGAAGGACTTGTATGCATGCATATAATCACATCCAATGGGGAGGGGGGGTTTGAGAACATTGGACAGAGGGTAGGGAAGGCTGGGGGAAGGTCAATAGAGAAAAAAGGGAGATATATGTATTATTATATGTAATACTTTAAACAATAAATAAATAAAAATATGGAAAAAATGACAAAGAAGATATAGGACAAGAATGTACACAGGACACCTATAGACCCAACAAAAGTGACGACCAAAGAAAAGAAAATTTGAAAAGAGAGCAAGAATGATAGTAAAAAAAGAAAGAAAAAATATGGTTAGAAAATACAACACACCACAACAAAGGAACCAAAAAAACATAAATAAAAAAATACCAAGAAAGGTGGGGTGGGGCAGAATCTGTAGATGCAGAGTTTAAATAAAGAAAATAAGAATAAATGAATCAGTCTGCAGTTTAGGTTCTTACAAGGGTATTTCTTGGATCACATGATCTCACACATCTAGAAGAAATAAAGAACAACATAAACAGACCCAGAGAAAGAGAACCAGCGATCAGACTCTCAAACCTCAGAGGGAAAGTAAGGGAGGATGGGGGTAAGGGGAAGAGATCAACCAAAGGACTTGTATGCATACATATGGGCCTAGCCAGTGGCCATGGACAACAGGGGTTGGGGGGGCATATCTAGGGAGGAGTTTGGGATGGGAATGGGGGGGATAAGGACAATTATGTGAGACCATAATCAATTTAAAATAAAAATAAAAAATTAAATAAAATGAAACCTACAAAAAAAAGAATATACTATATGAAAAATTTAGTCCTACATTATGGTATTTTCAGCCTTTCTATGGTTTATTGATTCTGCTAATATGATCATGTTCCTCAGAATTTTTTCTTAATAAACCAAGTATATGTTGTGCAATTAAAAAAGAAAAGAAAATAAGAATAAAGATTTAGAGGAATAGGGGAAGGAACATGGTTTAGAATAAAGGATGGAGAAAAGAAATGAAAAGACAAGAAAATAAAATTTGAAAAGGATAATAGAGAGAGCAGATAGACCCCAATTTGGAATTGAAATAAGGTAATAAATTAAGAGAAGAAGAAAAAAGAGAAGGGACAATAAAAATTGAGTAGTGAAAAAAAGAAAAGAAAAAGGAAAATTGAGAAGGAGCAGGGAAGAGGAAAATTATACATATGAACAAGAGAGACTAGAATAATAACAAATCAATGAAGCAGAAATATAAGGAAGATCACTTTTTAAGAGTGGATAAAAAGAGAGAAAAACTAAAAAGGAGAAAGGAGAAGAAAACGGGAGGAAAAAAGGAAGAGAGAAAGAAAAAGATTTTGTGAGTATCAGCCGAATTTTAATGCCCCATGGCAGCTGGATTAGGACCCTACTCTCCTGTCTGCCAATTGTGAGCTTCCTGTTAGGTACTTAGGTGCTAACCACTGTCAGATACCGTATTTTGATTTTTAGTAACCTGCTTGAAGCTCCAAGCATTTCACTGGTCCACTACTTGTGTCTGACTCCATAGAACTTGGCTCTAAGCAGGAGGGACCAATCTTCCCTCTAGAGTAGGTTTGTTGGCCCCTGGGAGCCCAGAGCCAGTTCAGCATACTTCCCTTGATTCCCCATGTTCCACCTCTGCCCACCTTTGCCTGTCAGCCAGCTGTCAATCTTAATCACTCAAAAGCCTGTTTCTAATAGGGCTTCAGGTGAGGTAGGAGCAGGGAAGAGGAAAATTATACATATGAACAAGAGAGAAAAAGATGAAAAGTAATAGGATTACTTTAAAGTAATTCAGGATTACTGGGTCAAATGAGAGCTCCATTTTCCCTGCTCCTTCCGGCTGTTTCATTTTCAGGGAATATGATGGGTGTGTTGTTGTTTTTTCAGTCCCAGAGCTACTCCTGGCCCAAAGTATTACGCTGCCCTTGGCTGAACAAAGATCTTTGTATGGAGACCAATAGGTCAGCTGGGACCCTGGAGTTTTTATCATCTGGTTCCTAGAATTGTGGGGTATGGCCCCTTCTCATTGAGACTTGAGACCCATAAGTAAGATTGGCCTTTTCCTTTGTTTCCTCAGTAAAGCTCAAAATGCAGGGCGTGGCAGGCTGTAAGGGGGCCCATTTTTTCCCCTTTATTTGCCCCCTGGGTGCTGGGAACAGCTAGCTCCTCCCAGAAAAAAAAATGACTGTTTCAGAAGTGTGAACAACCCAATGCAGGATTCCTGGCTACTGCTTTTCCAAGTCTCCCTGCACTATTTCCCACCCCTGCCTCTCAGGCATCTCAAATTCGTGCCTCACGCCCTGAGCCAATGTTATGGGTGTGTAGCTGTAAATGAAAACTCCTGTGCTCTGGGTTTAGAGAGTTTTTTAAGCAACAAAACTGTGGATCTTTCTCCCATTGGCTCTGGTCTGCTAGTTGTCGACTCTGCTGCCATCAGCAGTCCTGCTACCCTTTGCAGCTGATTGAATGATATGTGCACTATGGATTGCACATGGGGTCATGCCACAGGTCAGGTCATGCCGCCAAAGGTGTATGGAGCCCAGACTGTATTCTTGGCCTCTATTTTTCTTTTCTTTTTCTTTTAAAACCTACTACGCTTTCTTTTTATTTTTTATTTTTTTAAATAAATTTTATTGTTCATATTATTACAAATGTTCCTTTTTTCCCTCCCACCATTGCTCTCCTCCACCAGGTTCCCACCCCACCCTCTGCCCTTTCCCCACTCCCCATTGTCCTCATCCATAGGTGCACAGTTTATGTTCAGTCTCTTCCCACATCCCCCTCTCCCCTTTTCCCCAAGAATCGTCAGTTCACTCCCCTTCCATACCTCTGATTCTATTATATTCAGCAGTTAATATTGTTCATCAGATTTTTTTTTTAATTTCCTTGGTTTTTAGATTCACTTGTTGATAGTTACGTATTTGTTGTTCATAATTTTTATCTTTATTTACTTTCTCTTCTGAAAGAACCCTCTTCAGCAATTCATATAATTCTGGTTTAGTGTTGATGAACTCCTTTAGCTTTTTTTTTTATTAGTGAAGCCTTTATCTGACCTTTGATTCTGAGTGATAGCTTTGCTGGATAGATTATCTTTGGCTGTAGGTTCTTACTATTCATTACCTTGAATATTTCTTGCCATTCCTGTCTGGCCTGCATGGTTTCTGTTGAGAAATCAGCTGACAATTGTATAGGTGCTCCTTTATAGGTAACTACCTTCTTTGCTCTTGCTGCTTTTAATATTCTCTCTTTGTCTTTTGCTCTTGGAATTTTAAATCTGATTTATCTTGGTGTGGTCCTCTTTGGATTCCTTTTGTTTGGAGTTCTGTGCGCTTCCTGGACTTGTAAGTCTAATTCTTTCACCAGGTAGGGGAAGTTTTCTGTCGCGATTTCTTTCAGTATGTTTTCTATATCTTGCTCTCTCTCATCTTCTGGGACCCCCATAATTCTGATGTTGATTCGCTTGAAGTTGTCCCAGAGGTTTCTTACATTATCTTCAATTTTCTGGATTCTCTTGCCTTCTAGCTTCTGTGGAGGAGTGTCTTCTAGCTCTTTATGTTCCAAATCTTTGACTTGATTCTTGCGATCTTCCATTCTGTTTTTAGGACTCTGTATAATATTTTTTTTATTTCAGACAATGTGTTATTTATTTCTTGTTGATCCCTTATCATTTCTTGTTGATTCCTTATTAATTCTAGTTGATCTCTTTTCATATCCTCATAGGTCTTATCCATCTTTTCTAGGAAATTCTTGAAAAACCTTATAAGCGTAGATTTGAACTCTATATCCAGTCACTTTTTGTCCTCCATTTCTTTCGTAAAACCTACTATGCTTTTTAAAAATTTAAATCCTTTATTGTTGAAAGTACTACATATGTCTCCTTTTTCTCCCCATTGACCTCTCCCTGACAGTTCCCTACCCCCAGCACATGTCCTTACCCCCCCCCCCCCAGTGTCTGTGTCCATTGGTTATGCTTATCTGTGTGCATACAAGTCCTTTGGTTGATCACTTACCCCCACCCCCCAGCCCCGGACTCCCACTCTGCCCTCCCTTTCCATTAAAGTTTTATGATCTGATTGATGTTGCTCTGTCTCTGGATCTGTTTTTGTTCATCAGTTTATGTTGTTCATTATATTCCACAAATGAGTGAGATCATGTGATATTTATCTTTCTTTGACTGGCTTTTTTCACTTAGCATAATGCTCTTCAGGTCCATCCATGCTATTGTGAATGGTAAGAATTCTTTCTTTTTTTATAGCAGCATAGTATTTCTTTGTATAGATGTATCACAGTTTTTTAATCCATTCATCTGTTGATGGGAAGGCCTCTATTTTCTGAGGGAACAGTTATTCCTGTAGTGTAGTATTCCCTCCTCTCCAACATCCCTCCTTTCACAACCTCACCCTTCCTACTAATCTCCAGGTGTTTTCTGTCCTTCCTTGTTATAAGTCATCTCCTCAGCTGGACCTTAGTTGGTGACTCCAGATGAATTAGTTGTATTTCCAGTCTGGACCTGGGACAAGATGCCTGACAGGTCTGCCTATTTGGTCACCATTTTCTCTTCCCTTTCTTTCCTTTCATTTCCCCATCTTTGCTCCTTAGAAAATCCCTTTTTTCCTTTAAATTTAACAAAGGCCTCCTCACCAGCAAGTGCTTTTTAAGAGGCGGTAATGTAAGGAACTAGAAAATGACTTTCCTCAGCATGGAAATGGCTCTGCCTTCACACAATGTTTCTCTAAGTCCATAAAGGGAAAGAAGAAATGTATCCCTTCCCACTGCTTCCTTGGGTCTCCTGCCAAAAGGAGTGAATATGTGGTCTGGATAAGATGAAGTTCCTGCTAAGAGAGGGGAAGCAGTATATTCAGGGCTGAGCCCTGGGTTAGAAGTCCGAAGCCCTCCATAGGCTTCTGGGAGAGAGGTAAAGAGGTAAGCAGGGAGGGAGAGAGAGAGGTAAGGAGGTAGGTAAGGGGTAGGAAGGAGGAAGAGACATAGAAAAGAGAGAGAGATCTTTCCCACAGGCTCCTGTTCTTGCATGAAAGTGGGGTCCAGGCCTGGCATAGGATAGGCATAGGAGTGCCTCTGTCCTCTGTGTTCTGACCATCCAAGTGTGGTGAAAATACTAGAACACCAAGTCAGACCCAGACATAGTGTTTTCATGAGTCAAAAATAAGGTCTGAGAAAGCAAAAATTCAGTGGGAGAAAATGTATTTGGTCATATTCATACCAAGAAGCTCTACTGGCTAATTGTTTTCCACTGAATCAATCAGGTGCATTAAGGTGACCAAAACTGAACAAATCGTCTGCTCAATTTTAATATCATATAGACAGTAACTTCTCTCTGGCCCCCAGTTTTCCTATTAATAGTAGTTTTAAGTATGCTGACTATATAATAAAGAACTAATATGCTAATAGTCGTGATACCCTCATGCCATAATGACCTTTCAGTAGGAGGCAGTATTGGGGGGCCGGGAGAGCAGAGCCACTGCATTGCTCCAGAGATTGGGTGGAGGCAGGGAGGCGCCCGAGAAGGCAGGACCATCCCTTGGCGGGGAGGGAAGGGGTGAGAGCCCATAGTGCCCCCCTCACCAGTACTTCGCCACCCACCGCTCATACTCAGTGCGCCCGCCACCCACCTGTCAGGGGAAGGAGCACAGTGCGTGTGCCACCAGAAAGTGGTGCTCAGAACTCCACAGCAGGTGGGAGGCTTCCATGCTCTCTGCACCATGACAGGGTGAGCTGCCATATTGCTCCAGAGAAGGGGCAGAATCGGGGAGGCACCTGGAGGAGGTTGGACCCGCCCAAGGCAATTTGCAGGGGGATCAAGGCGGGGCTTGAAGCTGCCAGAGAAGGCCAGAGGGGTCAGGGCTAGGGCAAGGCTTGGAGAGGTTAGGGTGTCAAGGTAGGGTGGAAGGAGGGTGGGCGGGGCTGCACGATTTCACTCCCTGGGTCATTAGTTACTTATATAATAACTGATTAAATTATTTCTAGGGCTAGCTTCTCAGGTTCTGGATGCCTTCCATCCACAGCCCCAACTCTAAAAGTAGGTCAGAGCTGGAGGGAGCTGGATTCTTCTTTTTTACTAGTATTTTAGTCTTTGACATTATGACAAAGGATGAGGAGATGTTCATTTGCAATGTGGCAACTGCTACCCCAAATGGTTTTTACAAAGTATCCTAACTGTTGTAGAATTCCAAATTGAATCATATGCCATGCTGTCACCTCTGACCAGCACCTAAACTCAATCCCAGGCTAGCTGGAAACCTTTCAAGTCTCCTGAGTTCCATGGAGTTGGCTATACTTCTTCTTTCCCTCCCATTCCAGCCTTACCCCAGACCTCCCATCCAAATTCTGGCCCAGATGCTTTTCTAAAATACACTCTTATTTTCAGCATTCCCCCATTTGTTATTTCTTTCATTTGCTTAGGCAATCTTGCCCTTCTCCTCCCTTGAGTCCTGAGTTTTCTACAACATAAGAGGATGTCTGATGCAAACCAGCTAAAGCCACATAAGAGCTTCCAACTTGGGAAATGGCAAACATCCCAGCTCTTCTCTAAACACAGCCTAAACCCTAGATTCCTAGTTCAGGCTCCATACCTAATAGGATGTGGGCTTTAGACAAAGCCTGTCTCAGATCATAATGATTTCCAAGTAGATTGAAGTGTTCAAATACTGCTGCATGTGTCATTGGACATGGGCATTAAGGAGTAGAAGGAGTTGGGAATTGAGCATCAAAAGGTGATTTTCCTTCTTTTAAAAAAAATGTTTGCAACTTCACTGGCTGTGATCAAGAACAGATAAAGTAGCCCCAGTATCTACAAGGGTCTTAGTAATTTCCCCTTTTACAATTTCTCCTAAACTGTTAGTAAGAAGGGAAAACACCCTCTCATAGTCCTTAAAGCGATCCTATACTTAAGTTATGTTGTTTTGCTCCCAGAAACCAGTAGGTATATCAAGAGCCGGAGAGAAGTTACTTAATGCACTGGAATAGATTGGAATAGCCATGATTACATGTTCTAACAGTTAATTTTAATTCCTTTGTTACCCATTAGGGTTCTGGAAAAAGTTGGGGAAATCTTTAGATTCCTTAATTCTGTTTTAGTCCAAGGAATGTATACAATCACTGGTTCCCCTCTGTCTGAGACTGACTTTTCTCCAAAGAAAGCTATCAGAAAAATTTTTCTAGTCTATTCTGATCTGATTTTCCATTCTGAGTATCCCCTAGGTCAGTAGAGAGCTGTGGTGGAGGAGGTGAGAGAAGAAAGAGAAGAGGGAGGCCGAAACTGGTTTGGCTCAGTGGTGGGGTGTCTGTCTGCGGACTGAAAGGTCCCAGGTTTGATTCCGGTCAGGGGCATGTACATTGGTTGCGGGCACATCCCCGGTGGGGGATGTGCAGGAGGCAGCTGGTCGATGTTTCTCTCTCATCGACATTTCTAGCTCTCTATCTCTCTCCCTTCCTCTCTGTAAAATATAAATAAAATATATTTAAAAAAAAAAAAAAGAAAAAGAGGGAGGAGAAAAGGAGTGTAACTTGGACAATGAAGTAAAGGGTACTGAAGGACAGTTGGGGCAGAGGGAAAAGTGAGATGTTGGCATTGAGCAGCTTCAGAAGCCTTCCTTAGTTCAGAGACAGGCTCTAAAAATTCTTACTAACTAAGAGCCCTTACATGGACTGATCCCCTGCCTAATGTAGTCACCAATAATACCAAACACCTTGGTCATCAAGGAGGATCATGGGTGGGGCAAGGAAGTATAATTTCACAGGGGTAGCCACCCAGGTTTCCTTCTGAATGACATAAAATAAAACCACTGCTCCTTGGTGTGTAAAATTAAAGAGAGGTTTCTGGCTTGTGTGGATACCAAATAGGTGGACACCAAAGGAAGGGACTATCACTACTTGCTCCTGGGAGAGGTGCAGAAAATGTAACTAAGACCTTGTCTATACAAAAAGAAGTTGACAGCCAGTTTGAAATGGAATTTCCATGGCCTAGAGCAAAGAATATCCTTACATGATATTCTACAATGTCATTGTAATTTTTCCCAGATTTGTGTTACCCCCATTTCCTACAATAGTACCTCGCACTCTTGGGAATCAATAAAACATCTTTACTGTGCTTGGAGACAAAGGTAACACATCTCTTGATATTTTAGAATTACAACAGCATAATGTACAATTATCCCAAACAAACTTACAAACTAATTCTTTGAATGTCTGGCAGCAATTTAATAAGCACATGGAAGGATTTAATCCCTTCCACTGTGTAGAGGGCCCTGTGGGGAGGCACCTGAGTATTCTATATTGACCCCTCTTGCCCTTTTGGCCAAGAGGGACACTCTTCTCACAATCCAATTGCCCACAGATGTTGCCTGAATTTTCTGTTCATGCCGAGGTTGAAGCCTCATGGTGGCTGGTACCATGTTTCTGTCTCTCACCCAGGAGGGTGAGCTGGGCCCTCCCTGGAGCAGAAACCTGGGCTCCCCAAGATATGTGATCAGTGCTGGGCCCCCCCCCAGCAGGGGAGGGGATCCCAAGGCAGGTGCTGAGCTTGGAGGCCACGAGGGGATGGGCTACCAAGGAGACAGAACTGAACCACACATCACCCTGCTTGGCCCTGAAGGATGGCTGGTTAGCCAGAGATGGATAAGATTCATCAAGGAAGCAACAACCTAAGACAGGCACAGTCGCAGAGGGGCCAACAGCAGAGAACTTGGGGTCAACAGAGGTGGGGCACAGACCTCCACCCCCCCACCCCAAATTTGCAGGGGCCTGAAACCTCACCCCTTATGAGAGAGATCTCCTGCCCCAATGACTGCTTCACTTCCCATGTCCAACTCAAATCGGAACCCAGGTAACAGACAGAGACTTGACCAACAGCAGCTGCCCTATCACTGCAACAAGACTTGTTTGAGTTATCTTGTACCCATGGTGTGGGGAAGTGGGTTTTGATATCTAAATTCAGTCTAGCACCAGGAATGCACAGGGCCTACTCAATAAGGAAAATAATCCTTTCCACTAATATTTACAGGATAAATTAAGATTGTAGTTAGAGTATTAAATTCAACAGTAAAATAGTAGTCAAGTTTTCAGACTACTTTAAATTGGCTAATTGAAATAAGCGAATATTCTAGAAAAATTAATTGTACTGGACAAAAAGATGTTCCTGAAGTGTTAACTGAAATTTTTATTGGTAGTTCATCTCATGATAAAATTGCTTAATATGTAATGAACCTAAAGCAGTCATATTTCAGTGCAAAATATTAAAATTTAAAAGCTATCCAGACTACATTATAAGATTTCCAAAAGCCTCCTAATATTAAAATAAAAAAGGGGGTATAGTAGAATATCATGTAAGGAAAAATATCCTATAAGTAAATTACATCTAGAAAATTTTTACATTAGAAAATTAACTTTCATTTGTAATGCTAACAATAAGACACACATGGTGTCAAAATAAGCCAAAGGAAAATCATTTGAGCAAAAAGTGAAAAAGAATCGCAAGTCATATTTATAGAAAAGATTCCTTTACTCACTTTTGGTCGAGAATATGTTTGTATATTTTCAGAAAACAACTTTAAGACCATGTGGATTCCTGAAACAGAGAGGAATTGACAGGACTGCTCCAGCCATGATGACAGAAGAGAAACAGTCAAGAGATGGAAGACACTGATGACACCTTGCCATACTAGCAGTCAGCAGCTGTGCATCACTGCAGGTTTCCCAAGACCAAACCAGAGAGCTTTGGACCTGCATTACCACCATTTGACCATCTTCCAGAACTGAAATATCAGTGCTGACATGTACACATAAGGAAGTGTTTGACATTGAAATTGGGACTCAAAAGAATTGTTGGCCCAGAAAGAAACTTATTATAGACTGATTCATTTGCCTCTGAGCATAACCATTATGGCTTGTCTCAGATTCAGTTCTTATAAGGGTATTTCTTATATCACATGATTTCATGCATCTAGGGGAAATAATGAACAACATAAAATGATGAACAAAAACAAACCCAGAGACAGGGAAGCATCGATCAGTCTGTCAAACCTCAGAGGGAAGGTAGAGGAGGGTGGGGAAAGGGGGAGCGCTCAACCAAAGGACTTGTATGCATGCATATAAGCCTAACCAGTGGTCATGGACAACAGGAGTGTGGGAGCATGTGTGGGGAGGGGTTTGGGATGGGAATGGGGAGGGTGAAGACAAATATGTGATACCTTAATCAATAAAAAAATTTAAAAAAGAAAATAAATAAATAAAAAATAAAATTTCTTACTAACTTCTTGTAGAAAATAGATTTTATTTGTGTTCCTCCCAGAAGTTTCTAGTTTCCAATCAAGACAAGCTTCCCATTCATTCATTTTAATTTCAGAGCTGGCTCCATTTTGCCATCTTAAGTTGATATCACTTCTAGGTAAATTTTCCCATTTCTATAAGTACTTGCACATAAAGGCTTTCTGTAGGAGTGTTAATGGGGGCTGGGAGTTTCATGCAAAAGGTGATTTGAACTAGTGGTTTTAGAGCCCTTTGGCACTGAGATTGAGTCAATTAACTTCATCTCTCTGAGTTTCAATATCCTCATCTGTAAAATGGAGATAACTCTTCCTGTCCTGCCAACATCACAGAACTATGGGGTGATACTTTGATGGCCATTTGGGTGGTAACTTGTCATAGCCAGATTGTCCGTGTTTTAATTGAGTGCTAGGTATTGAAAGGTAGTTGAAGGATATGGAATGCTCCACAGATTTAAAGGGCTTAAACAAATGAGTGTTAGAATTATACCAACTTCAAAATCAGCATCCCTCTGGGGTGGAGGGACAACTCTAGGGGACAATGGCATCATGCGCTCTGGGCCTGAGGATGGAGGTAGATGGAAGAGGAAATTGTGGTCTGAGATCTTGGCTTGAAATAGGAGTCTTGCTCTGTTTGTAGGAGTTCCAAGCCAACCAGAAAGTCAATTTTCAAGATCATTTCATTTAAACATCATTTGGCTGCCTAAATTCCACCTCAGTCCACAAAATGTGATTCAGCCCCATGTCTAAGCCCCGTCACCCTTCAGTGCTCTCCATTTTCCATCTCATTATCATTCTTTCTTCCCTTACCCAGCTTTTTAAGGAGGCCTTTCATCCCCAGCCTGCCAGCAACCAGCTTATTCAGGGCCCCATCCTTTGGACAGATTCCTGGAACTCTAAACCCAGTTGGGAGAGGAATGAAGAAAGAGGACTCCTGCCTGATTTGTCCTTGGGCCTCTGCCTGATTTATAGTCATCTGCCCCCGATTTCATTCTGGAACCGGGCTAGGGCCAGGCCTTATTTTCCTGGCAGTCCAACTCCTCCCCACCTCTTTCTACCCAGGCATTCAGCCATAGGCCAGCTGGAGGTCAAGGATGATGGCTTATTGAAGGGGCCAAGCAGCTGTCCTTGGCCTAGATGCAGCCCCAGGGAGCTTCTTGTTTCCTAAACTTCCAAGAATCTCCATTCTCAGATGAAGAATGCTGTCAGTTTTTGGAAAATGACACAAAACCTGCCTGTCTTTTTCTTTTCTGCCTGAAATTAAACCTTCCTTTCCTCTGATTTACAATGTAGATGATTCCTATTAGGAGCTTGACAAAAAAGGCTTTGGGAGATCAACTAGGGTGCAGTTCTGTGTCAAAAGGGAGAAAGGCCTAGCTTTTTAACCTCTAGACTAGCTTGTTAAAAGCCCTATTGATAGAATTTGGGAATGTTCTCTCTGGCTCTGTACCCTGGGTCTTCAGTTCTGCATATTCAGAAGGGACTATGTCAGGTCCAGGGAACAGCTTTTAGAGCTGGTTCAGAAAAAGGTCTGAATCCCCTCTTCCAAGTCCCTTTAGGAAACTGGACTCTCTGGCTCCCAAGCTATCTGTTATCTACATTCTTCAAACTTTCTTGGTGCAGGTATGTAATAATACATCTGGGTCCTATTTTCTGTCTACAGAAAGTTTGGCTATGTGGATATCCTATGGATTATTCCTGGAGGGTGGCTTCCCTGTCCCCTCACCTTTCAGGAGAGAAAGGGAGAGCAGGGTGTGGCTGGGAATTCCACTTTCTAGGAACAAGGCCAGTATGTGAAGCTAAGCTTCTTAGCCACTGTGTGGCACAATTTACCCACTTTTATGTGCAAGGCTCATGGGTGGTGGCTGGGTACAAAACAAACTGAAAATTCTGAAAACTTTTCAGTAATTTATTGTTGACTTGGTTACTAATATGATGAGGGTGCTTGGGCAAATATCATGCCCATTGTGAGTTTCAGTTCTTCATTTTGTGACCTGGGAAGCAAGTAGGTGAGTGTACCACGACAGTCATCTGAATGGTGCAATTTTGGACTTTTGGGATGAATATAGAAAAACACAGAAGGCCCAAAATTTGTGTGTGGAGTTTGGGGTGAGGAGTACGTGGGTTATGGAAGCAGAAAGACTTTCCAACACATGGACCAATATTTCTCCTGAGCCTTCCATTGTACCAGGGAAAAGATGAGCAAACCATTAATTTGCTGGGTAAACAGTGACTGATTCCAGGCACTGGGTGATGGAGGTAAAGCTGCAGTGGTGGGTGGGAATAGAGTGGATTGTGGGTGGGACACCAAGATAAATACACCCTAGAGGTGGAGAAGCTAATGAGTAAACAAACAACCAGCACACAAAGGAAAATGGAGACCATGCTAAATAGAACTATAAACTGTTAGGGAGATGGAGAGAGAGGAGGAATACATTCTGACAGAATGGGAAGGAAGGTCTCACAGAGGAGGAAATATTTTAGCTGGGCTTTGAAATTGTGTGTGTGTGTGTGTGTGTGTGTTCCGGAAAAAGAAAGAGCACGATGGGGGAGGAAAGGCAGACATTCTTGACAGAAGGAATGGCTTAAAAAAAGGTAAGGGAATGGGTTCATTTATGCAGTTTGGGAGTATTTTCCTGGATTATCCGGGTGGCACCAATGTCATCACAAGGGTCTTAATAAATGGAAGAGGTGGTCAGAGTGGTGAGGTGTGAGAAGGACTCAATCCATTGTTACTAGCTTTGAAGGTGGAGGGAAAAGAATGTTAAGTGGCCTTTAGAACCTCCAGAGAAAAATGGAGTCCTGCCAATACTTTGATTTTAGTCCAGTGAGACCTGTGTTAGCCTTCTGACCTTCAGAACTGAAAGACAATAATACATTTATGTTATTTTGAGCTACTAAATCTGTAGAGATTTGTTATGGCAACAATTAGAAAAGTAATACAGTGGGGAAATGGACACATGCACAATAATGTTTTAGTAAGAAAAGTGCTCTAGAATAAAAACCTCAAAGCAGGCTGTGAGAAGGTAGAGGACAGGACCTTGTTTTGGGGAGAAGGATTCAAAGAAGGTTCTCCCAAAGAGGTGATACTGGAGATGGATGTGGAAGAATAAGTAGCTAATAGATAGCTGGAAGGGGTAGGACAGTCATGAAAGAGACTGTTTATTTTAGGGATTCAAGAAGGGCTAGTATGGATGAGGGGCAGGACACAGGAGGGAAAGGGTGTGGGGAATTGAGAGAGAAAACTAACTGTTGCCTCAATGCTTCTCACTTGAAAAGTGCTGAAGTGCCCAAGTTATTGCCTGCCCTCCTTGGCTGATGTAAGAAGAGGCTTAGTGGAGTTAAGGCCTGCCACAGCTGTGTTTGTCACCACCACTCACTCCTCTCTCCATTCTCACCATGAGTCCAACTGAAGGGACCTTCCCCTCCACCAGCCCCACAGCAAAGCAGTGATTAAGAGGGAAGAGAGAAGTGAGGAGCCCCCTCCCTTTTTTTTTTCATGTCTTGAAACTCAATCCAACTGACTCTGGCTCTGAGAGATGGACTGAAAAGGAAGAACTAGGGAGTATGTTAAATTGTGGTAGGAATCTATATTCCTCCTAGAAATTTTGGGTCTGGTGGTGAGAGAGGCATTTTTGGAGCTGAGCCAAGAGGTGGGGGTGGGGCTATCTTGGAATTTAGGACTTTCTGAGTACTTGATTAGCAAACTCTCATCAGTAGCAAAATAGGAGATTTGCCTAAGTCCCAGGAAGGGGTCCTGGAGGCAGAGGTGGAGCAAGAAATGAGAAAGAGGGGGAGGAGGGAATGTGGCTTATCTCAAGGAGCTGGGGATGCTGCCAATCCTGGCATAGGTCATGAGCAAGCAGGCTTTTTCTCTGAGGCTGCTTGTTCCCCATGCCCCTGTCTTTCTCCAATTCCTACTCCCATCCTTGGCTCCAAGGCCTCTGGAGAAAAGGGAAGAAAAATTAGTGCTGGAGGGGGAAAAAAAGAAAAAGAAAAAATGAGTGGGCAGAACAGCTAGATACAGCCAAGAGCACATCTAGCCTCCTCACTTCCCCCTCCCCCCACGCTCCTTCCTCCTTTTCAGGCTTCTGGAGAGAGGAATGTAGTGGAGCTGGGGGGAAGGTGGGGAATTAGAGTGGGGATGGGTGGGGGTGGGGTAGGGAAAAAAGTTGTTCGAAATATTAACTGGCCCTGTGATGTGGCTTCTGGGCTGGAGCCTGACTACCTAACTTCCTGTTTTTCTTCCAGCTGCCTCCTCCCCTCCCTCTGCTCTGGGCTGGAACTAAGCTGGGGGAGGAAGGAGGAGCAGCAAAGTTGGCCAGGGTCTCTTGTCTGATTCCCTGCAGGCTGGGGGCCAGGAAGCCCTTCCTAAACAAGCAGGCAGGAACACATATAGCTCTGAAGCAGATTGTTGCTTCTCAGCCTTTGCTCCTCTGGCCACAGCAGGAACGGGAGGCTTCTGGAAGGCCCCAGGTCCTTGCCAGATTTTCCATGAGCACAGCCCGGTCCCGAGGCTTCTGAGATCTCTCCATGCAGGAACAGTCAAGAACTCCGGAGGCAGCAACAATGCTGGCCACACCACCCGCCACGTCGTCGTCTCCAGCCCCTCTGCCCAGCCAGCCGCTGGTCCCTTCACTGCCAGTGTTCGTGGATCATGCAAAACAACCAAGTGAGTAAAGAAGGACTGACTGAGAGGTGGAAGGAATGGGAGGTGGGTGTGTGAGGTGTGTGATGTTCTCAGACTGGAGGTGGCTGCCTGTGCCCTCACCCTTTTTTGCCCTCAAGGACAAACATGGGTGGCCCGAACAGGGTGCCAGTTAGGGGGTGTTTGGGACACTGAAATATTGATCTAGATAGATATTTTGACTCCCATGGTTTGCCTTTCTGTACTCCTACCACTCTCTCTCTTTCCTATGCCCCCACTCTCTTCTTGCCCCTTTTTGTTCCCAGGCAAGGAGCTCATTAAGCCCAAAGCAATTTTAGGGCGCCCAGTAGAGAGACCAACGGATGCTGCTGCTGCTGGTACTGCTGGTGCTTTTGGTGCTGTTGGTGCTATTGGTGCAGTTGATGCAGTTGCTGCTGCTGCTGAGTGCCCGGGACCAAGTGCCAGGGAAGTCGGAGTCAAAAATCATCGTTGTCAGGTCTGCCGACCCCCCAGCCCATTTCTGAAGTCAGGCACTTCCTACTCCTTGAGGAGGCCAAGGGATCTCTAAGGTCCTTCAGCTTCCTCTGTCACTCCCATCTTCACTCCATTTCCTGCACTTAGCCTCTCTTGGCAGCTTCTTTTTTAACCCACCCCCATCATTCCCCACCCCAAGCTTTCAAAGTGTTAGAGGGTTAAGAGACATTCCTGTCCCCACCTTGCCCATTTAGTCTGGCATTGCTTGTCTGTGACTCCTCTGCTGTATACCATGGCACAACTGTTCTCTCAGAGTCACCAGGCATCTCCTAAGAGCTCCTGAAAGACATCTGTATCCAGGGTAGGCTGGTTTTTCTCCTGGAATTGCTGTGCCCAGGAGAGACTCTGGCTAGTCACTGTGACTACATCTGAGAGTTGGCTGTCCTAATTCTTGAAGACCCAGGAGGAAGAGACACCTCTGGATCCTAGCCTGGGCTAGCCTCCTTTGGGTATCTGTGGCCCATCACTTCTGTGGCCCTCAATTCTCTCCCTGCCCTGGATAAGCCTTATCCTAACCCCTGTCATCCCTCCTCTTGCCAGCGGATCCGAGCCAGCCGAGAAGCAGGCTCACAGTTTGCCATGGAGGGCTTGGATGATAAACTGATCCTGAACGTTGGGGGCATGCGCCATGAGACCTACATCAGCACTTTGCGGGCCTTCCCAGGCACACGTCTCTACAAGCTGACCGAGCCACCCCCACCTGGTACCCCAGCTGCTCAGGGTCCACCAGTTCGAGAGTTTTTCTTTGACCGAAATCCTGAACTGTTTGGCTACGTGTTAGGCTACTACCGTACTCGGCAGCTGCACTGCCCTGCCAACGTTTGTCGGGATGTCCTAGAGGAGGAGTTGGCTTATTGGGGCCTGGCAGAAGCACCGCTGGCACCTTGCTGCTGGCTCAAGCTGAGTGGCAAGGAGACCCAAACCCAGGACTTTCTGTCTTGGGAGGTCTGTGAGAATGCCCACATGGATGAACGCCTTTTGCTGAACCCCGTTGAAGGCCAGGGACTGCGGAATGCTTGGAAGCCATGGCTCTGGGTGCTTCTTGACCAACCCCAATCTTCCTTAGGGGCCAAGGTAACTTATTAACAGTGTTGTAACACCATGTTAAACACTCTTACTCACAAAGGGCCCTGCCAAGATGCCACAATGGCACATACTTGGCATAGTGCTTGGGTCCTGAACCTACAAACACCCAGGACAATTTGAGGGGATTCTCAAAAAAGGGAGGCAAAACAGGGTGGGTGGGGTCCAGTTAGAGAAGTGGGAGTGATTGTAAATGGGGGTACTTCTGACATGCCTCTTTTCCCCCAGTGCCTTTCCCTGATCTCCACACTCTTTGCCGTGTGTGCTCTGGTCATCTTCTTCCAGGAGACGGAGATCCAGCTGGATTACTTCTCTGCCAACTTCACTCCTATGGGACACGGGGAAAGGGTAGGGGGAAGCCATCAGGAGCGGCAGAACAATGGTCTTGTTTACCGCCGTGCCCCCCACCTACTTTACCTGGAATTGCTCTGTGCCCTTTGGTTTGGAACTGAGCTCTTTGCCCGGGCCATTTCCTGCCCTGATAAGGTGCGCTTCCTGTGTAGCCCTCTCAATCTAGCCGATATTTTTTGTCTTTTCCCTGTGCTGGTGGAATTGGTGGTGGGTGACAAGGCTGAACAGCAACCCCATCTCAGCCTAACACTTGGGGCCATTCGTTCTCTCTATGTTCTCAAACTAGTTCGTCTCCTGGGATTCCTTGAAAAGTCCCTGGCCATGAGAGTCCTAGCTCACACCCTTCATTCTTCTTGGAAGGAGGTGTGTGCTTTTCTCCTGATTTGGGTAGCTGAGATCTTATTCTTTGGCTTGCTCTTCCTCTATGGGGAGCTCTTTGGCATGTCCACCCCAGGTCAGGGTGAGCCCCATTTTGGAGATATCTTTACATGTCTCTGGTGGACTGTCATAACTCTCACCACTGTTGGCTATGGAGATGTCTATCCCCTCTCTTCTCTGGGCCAGCTCACTGCTGCTATCACAGCCACGATGGGAATGTGCACTGGTGTCTTGTTGGTGCCTGTGCTCCTTGTCCGTTTCCAACGCTATTACGCTGTAGCTCTGGCCCACCAGAAACTGAGGCCCAATGGCATCCTGTAATGGGCCCATTGGTCAAGAGGGGTAGACCCCACTATCCCTACCTTCCTCTTGCCAGTTTTTGGTTAAATGATAAGGATTTCTAAACCTGGATTTAGCAAAAAATCCTTCAGAGAAGTCCTATGTTATGGCAATCTCTGCTAGTCAGTATTAGCTAGCATTAGCCTGAAGGGTAGACTCCCCATTACCAGGTGGGCATCCTAAAGGAAGGGGCTTAGGAGCAAGGCCAGCTAGGCTTCAGCTTCCCCCTGTCCCACCCTAGGCCTTTCTCTTAATCCTGAAGTGACCAGGAATTATAGAGGATAGTTGTTCCTGGATTGGTGCTATAACCCTCTCTCACCCAGCTCCCCTCTCCCATCCATTTATCCCTTTCTCCCTTCCCCCCAATTATATCATAGTTTAGATAGGGGACTTTTGAATGATGATAGTAATAGGATATTAACATCAATGAATATCAATGGTGATTGCCTGTGGGTGTTAATAGCAACGGTTTATGACAGCAACTAGTTATGAGTATTAATGGCAATCAGTCCAACAGTGCCCAGGCATAGCCAGATTGTAGCATTGATTTACATGCTGGCTCTGGGACAAATGCTCCATAGAGCCATAAGGAGGCCTTTGGAGCCTTCTCATAAACTCTAAACAGATGTGGATCAGCCAGATCTGAACTTGGGAAAGCACTCTAACTTCCTGGCTTTCTTATTATTCCAGTATATTTTCCCCTACTCCTTCCCTCTTTTCCCATCTCAGTGATTTTTTTTCATAATATTTTAGATATAGTATTAACCATTATTAACCACAATATATTAATCAATATTAACCATGCTATCTCAGCTGCAATAACAATATGTAGTCACTAAGAGACATGAAATATTATTGCTGCACATTGCATAAGTGGGATCAAGGAAATTAAATTTGTTGGCAAGAAAAGGCAAGTGATTTCCACTTCCAGATTTTTAAAAATATATTTTTGGATATTCGCATTTATAATTCTTTTTTAAAAATTCCAAACACTTTTCAGTACCCACAACGGGTCTACCTCCAACCCTTGCTGCTATTGATTATACCCCCTTTTCCACCTCGTGTCCTCCTTTTTATACTACCTGTATGCTCTTCACTCCTGGCTTTTCCTGTGGTGCCAACAACCATGTACCTCTCCTGGAACTGGCTTCCAGGAGGGAGAGAAGGGACCTCCTCAGGTATGACTCCAAGCTTCTGAGGTGTCTGAGGAAGTGCTCCAGGCAACTGAGCTGATCTGGGAGGTTTAATTGAACTCTCATTGTTGCTGAAGCTGTGAGCATAATTCTGTTTACAAAACTTTAAAATAAAATATCATTTGAACTCTCCATTCCAAGGTGCATCTGTGATTTTGGGGTAGAAGCTTATAGACAATGAGCAGGAATAGGGTTGGTGTAGTAAACAATGACAAGATGTGTGGGCAAATTATTTGATAGGGTAAAAACAATTTGCTATCTTTATTGTATCTGTTTCTCAGAATAAACTATTATTACACACCTTGATGAGAGAAGAACTTTTCGTTTTTATGGGAACAGGGTGGGCTGGGGAAGGGGGCAGGCCCAGGAATTGAGGAAGTAAAATAGAAGACTTGCTGTCCTGTTTAGGGCATGGTGGTGGAAAACTTGGGCGCTTATCAGAAATAGGAGCTTGTGTGGGGAGAAGTTTTCATTTAAGAAACACTGAAAGAAGCCCAGCCGGCGTGTCTTAGTGGTTTAGTGTTAACCTATGAAACAGGAGGTCACGGTTTGATTCCTGGTCAGGATACATGCCTAGGTTGCAGGCTCAGTCCCCAGTAAGGGGCGTGTGTGTGTGTGTGTGTGTGTGTGTGTGTGTGTGGTGATGATGGATAAATGATTCTCTCTCAACATTGATGTTTCTCTCTTCCTCTTCTCCCTTCCTCTCAGAAATCAATAAAAATATATTTTAAAAAATAAGCCTGTACATAGCACTAGAAGGGATGGTAGGGAAAGTATTCTAGTAAAAAAACAAAAACAAAAAAAAACCCACACACACACAAACAGAGTGAATGTCAGGGCTCGGAAAAGCCTAGGAACTCATCAAGTCCAACCCCCTTTTGTTTCAGGTAGGAAAACTAAGGCCCAGAGAAAGGCTGGGGCTAGGCCTTGGTTATACAGTGAATTAGAAGCAGAACTAGAACTGCAACCATCTTTGTCACACAATAAGGAACAGGTTTTACCTTTGCATTTGGGTTGGATGGTCAGATATTTTAATCCAAGAAGGGGAGAAGGGATAGGGGACTATAGATTTTCATGACCTGACTACTACTTCTATAATGAATTATTATGAAATGACAGTGATGAAAGGCTTAGGATATGCCTATTTATGTAACAAAACCCTATATTTGCACCTCTCCTAAGCCTCACATAATGCTCTGCAATAATGAATCCACAGATTGCCCCAAATATAGTGATACTCCAAGACTGAATTAACAAATCCCCTAGACCAGTGGTTGGCAAACTCATTAGTCAACAGAGCCAAATATCAACAGTACAATAATTGAAATTTCTTTTGAGAGCCAAATTTCTTAAACTTCTTCTAATGTCACTTCTTCAAAATAGACTTGCCCAGGCCATGGTATTTTGTGGAAGAGCCACACTCAAGGGGCCAAAGAGCCACATGTGGCTCATGAGCTGCAGTTTGCCGACCAAAGCCCCAGACTCTAGGACTATTCTTGAATATCAAGCTTTCCCCAGTATTTAATCTTCTCATGATTTAGATTCTATTTCTATACTAGGGTCATCCTAGGTCTTTTTCCCAGGCATAAACTGCTTCTATTCCAAGGAGTGTAGGGAGTAGATGAGGATGCTGAAAAACATGTTAATTTGAGTAGCTTCTTTCATACCTTATGAAGAGTTCTTTGCCTCACATGTTAAAACTTATCAGCCATGAAAATGACTCATTCTCATTCTCATCTTCAGAGCATAATCACACTTCATCTTCAAACATTCGCGCACATCCCCCCAAATTATTCGATAAAGTAAAACGATTCTTTTACTTACTTTACCTATGGCAGAGACCCCACTGACAATGCATGAGCTGTATAGGCCTGAGAAGTCTCTTGTTACTTACTGATGATTGGGAAGGAAAGTGCAATGTCCCAGTACACACTACTATCCGGACCCCTCTATTAGGATGGGGATGGGAAGTCTTTGTCCCAATCCTATTCTATGTGTCTGGCCCTATCTGGTGAAGCATCCACTCTTGTCTCTATTTGGGCCTGCACTTTCACATCAGACCTATAGAGGGCAACCATTGCTAGTTTATGAGAAATTATTCTGGGCGTGGTTTCCCCTCCTTTCACTTCCTTTTTCAGTGCCTGTAAAATTCTAGAACCAGAGGCTTTTAGAATCAGAGGGTGTTTAAATAACTCATAGTTGGATTCCCTCATTACACAGATAGGGAAATTGAGGATCAGAAAAAGGAAAAGACCAGTCCAAACTCAGACAATGATTTACTTTGTGGTGTTAGAGTTAGAAGTCAGATTTCCTGAATCTCAGTCGAAAACTCTTGAAATACAACATTGAGCATCTAATGCAAATACCTCATTTTATAATAGCAGAAACTGAGACCCAGAAAAAAAAACTTGTCTAAGGTCATACAGTTGTTATGACAGAGCTAGGACTCAAACCCAGGTATTCTAAATCTGGGAATTTTGAATGATTTAGGTATCTGAATCATTCTGTATATTGAAGATGTAAAGAGCTCAGAGAGGGAATGCAATTTACCTGAAGTCTCAGAGTAAATTAGTTATAATCAGAAATATAGCCCAATGCTGGATGTAAACTGGGACTGAATAAAATTTTAGGATTCTAACTTCTCATATCTAAGAAACCCCAAATAGCTTGGGGACTTGGTATCTCAGAATTAAATAGTAGAGAAGGGGTGAAGTCCTTGCTTAAGCTGGCTGTTTAGCTCTAAGGAGGCTGGAATTTGGGGCACAGTGTGCGTATGTCTGTAGGAGGTGGCTCTGTGCACTCCTGTTTTTCCCCCCTTCACAGAAATAAAAACTCAACAAAAGGCTCACCTCATTTCTCCCCTTTCAAATCCTCTGGCTTTGAGAGTGAGAGGATGACTCACTGGGTGCCCACAGTCTCAGAGAACATAATTGCTAGCTGGGACATCACCCAGCTATCACATTTGCAGAGGGCTGCCTTGTTTTTGTCAAAGCTCTTTCCTATCCGTTATTTTAATTGAAACTGCTCCAAGTTCCAGGGAGGCAGATGGAGCATATATTATTAATATTTTTATAAAGAAGAAATGAATTTATAGATGTTGGTGATGCGAGGACTCTTTTTTTAAAAAAATAAATCTTTATTGTTCAGATTATTACAGATGTTCCTCTTTTTTCCCCCCATAACTCCCCTCCACCCAGTTTCCTCTCCCCACCTTATACCCTTACCCCCACCACTATCCTCATTCATAGGTATAAGAATTTTGTGCAATCTCTTCCAGCACCTTTCATGCCCTCCCCCCCCCCACTGAGAATTCAGTCCACTCCCTTTCTATGCCCCTGATTCTATTATATTCACTAGTTTATTGTGTTCATCAGATTTTTTATTGACTTAATTTTTAGATTTACTTGTTGATAGATATGTATTTGTTGTCACTTTATTGTTCATAATTTTCTCCTTCTTCTTCTTCTTCTTCTTCTTCTTCTTCTTCTTCTTCTTCTTCTTCTTCTTCTTCTTCTTCTTCTTCTTCTCCCCCTCCTCCTCCTCCTCCTCCTGCTTCTTCTTCAGGAATACCCTTCAGCATTTCATATAATCTTGGTTTGGTGATAATGAACTCCTTTAGCATTTTCTCATCTGTGAAGTTCTTTATCTGACCTTCAGTTCTAAATAATAGCTTTGCTGGGTAGAGTACACTGAGTGGCCAGATTATTATGATCTCTGAATGCATAATAATCTGGCCACTCAGTGTATATATATATTAGAGGCCCGATGCATGAATTCCTGCATGGGTGAGGTCTAGCCAGCCCAGCTAGGGGGAGGGGACATGGGTGGTTGGCCAGCCTGCCTGCTGGTTGAACTCCTGGTTGAGGGGACATTTTACATATTAGCCTTTTTAAAAAATATATATGTTATTGTTTGTTTGTTTTTTACAGAGAGAAAGGGAGAAGATAGAGAGTTAGAAACATCGATGAGAGAGAAACATCGATCAGCTGCTTCCTGCACACCCCCCACTGGGAATGTGCTTGCAACCAAAGTACATGCTCTTGAGTGAACCTGGGACCTTTCAGTCCACAAGCCAACACTCTATCCACTGAGCTAAACCAGTTTTGGCTCTTAGCCTTTTATTATATAGGATTTACACTGAGTGGCCAGATTATTATGCCTTCAGAGATCATAATAATCTGGCCACTCAGTGTAATCTTGGTTGTAGGTTCTTGCTATTCATCACTTTGAATATTTCTTGCCACTTCCTACTGGCCTGCATAGTTTCTGTTGAGAAATCATCTGATGGTTGTATAGGTACTCCCTTGTATGTAACTAATTGTTTTTTTCTTGCTGCTTCTAAGATTCTCTCTTTGTCTTTTGCCCTTGGCATTTTAATTATCATGTGTCTCGGTGTGGTCTCTTTGGATTCCTCTTGTTTGGAGTTCTGTGCTCTTCCTGGACTTGTAAGTCTATTTCTTTCACCAGGTAGGGGAAGTTTTCTGTCATTATTTCTTCTAATAGGTTTTCAATACCTTGCTCTCTCTCTTCTTCTGGCATCCCCATAATTTGGATGTTGGTATGCTTGAAGTTGTCCCAGAGGCTTCTTAAACTGTCTTCATATTTTTTGTTGTTTTTTTTCTTTTTGCTTTTCCAGTTGGGTGTTTGTTGCTTCCTCATATTTCAAATCTTTGATTTGATTCTTGGGATCCTCTAGTATACTGTTGAATTTCTGTATATTATTCTTTATTTCAGACAGTGTATGCTTAATTTCTGACTGGTCGTTTTCTTTTTCTTTTCTTTTTTTTTTTTTTTTTTTTTTTTTTTTTTTGGCATTCTCATTAAGATCCTTAAAGGTCTCACTAAGTTCCTCGGAGGTTTCTAGAAGATTCTTTTTTAAATTAATTTCTTTATTGATTAAGGTATCACATATTTGTCCTCAACCCCCCATTACAATTCCCCCCCCCCCGAAGATTCTTGAGTAACCTTATAACTGTGGTTTTGAACTCTATATCCAGTAGTTTGCTTTCCTCCATTTCTTTCATCCATGACATGTTTCTTTGCCTCTGCATTTTGACTGTTTCCCTGAGTTGATAAAGTGGCCTTGTGTGGTAGGTGTCCTTTTTTCTTTCCGTCTAGTTGTAGAACTACTCAGCCAGCTTTCCCATGGTTCTGCATGATAGCGCTTTTGTCTTTTAGTTGTAGTTTTGGTGTCGTTGTGAGAGGCAGCACGTACAGGTGTATACCTTATGCCGCCATCTTGGTTTCTCTTGATGCAGAGACTCTTGACCTAGCAAGTTAACAACAGACAAAATACCTTCATTCTTTTATTTCAATGCTTCTGGAATGTGGCATATAAATACCCAGAACCCCAGAGAAAGCATCAGTGTCCCTCAAGTGACCTGATGGAGGCTAACTCCCTCATTTATTCATCATTGAGCTACAGTGAGACACTCTATTGGGCTTCCATTGAAGACAAAGGAGACCTGAATGCTGTTCTTGAGTGTTCTCAATCTGAATATCTATGGAGTCTCCAGCTCACCCAGTCTTCTCTTCTAGCAAAATGCTCATGAAAAGTCCCTTTCAACTGATGGTGCTGAATCAGTTTTATAGTCTTCTCAGCACACTTTATTATGAGTCAAGAGACCAGCATTCTAGTTTCAGTTCTTCCATTACTTAACTGTGAAATGGTGAGCCATTCCTTTCCTGTCTGTGAACCTGTTTTCACATCTGTAAAGTGGTGGGTCAGAGAAGT
This sequence comes from Pipistrellus kuhlii, assembly GCF_014108245.1. Lineage (NCBI taxonomy): Eukaryota > Metazoa > Chordata > Mammalia > Chiroptera > Vespertilionidae > Pipistrellus > Pipistrellus kuhlii. The sequence goes on from NW_023425471.1 coordinate 27,888,077, forward strand.
TGAAAAAATGAGTATATGGTAGTTAAGACTCTCTGATTCAGATCATCTAGGAGATGGAGAACCTTTGTGATCTGTGATTTCCTCTGTTTGGTTGAAAGCCTGCAGGATAGGAGCCCGTTGGTCTTGTTATGAGATTTTTCATCCTGCTGCCTTCCTCCTTAGCTCTGTGAGCCCTCTCTGAGGGGAGAGGTGGGGGATGGTTGATCTTTCTGAAACCCTCAGAGGGATATCATTTCTACCTCTACTCAACAACAACACTTAGAAAGCACTGGAGTTATTTTAAGTTGGAAACTATTCAGCCAGATTTACACCCTAGAGCTGGGGGTGGGGAAGAGAGAGTGAGATTGAATAAGAGACAGAGAGATGTAGAAGAGAGAGAGGTTGAAAGGAAAAGGAAGAGATACAGACTAAGAGAGACAAGAAGAGAGAAGAGAGAAGAAAGGGAAGACAGAGAGACAGAAGAGAGAAGGAAACAAAAAAAGGGAAGAGAGAGAGAGAGAATTATAATGATAGTAGACATACTCATTACCAGATGTACTCATGGGAATAGCTGCATAAAACCCTTCATATTGCAATAATAAAATCTAGAACTGGAAGGATCCTTAAAAAAATCAAGGCCAGAGTGGGTTTTTGAGACTTTCTCATAGTCACACAAAAAGCTAGTGGCAGTGCCAGGTCTCAAATCTATGACTAGAATAATATAGCTCAAAAGAATCTGGCCTAAGACTTCAGAGGCCTGGACTTTGTGAGTCTGTCTTTGCAGGACTATGACCAATTCAGTAACACAAGAAGAGTGCCAACCCATTGTCTGCCCTAGAGGAGGCACTAGCACCAGTAAATTCTGTTTTATCCTTCATCAGCTCTCCTTTGTGTACCAAGACACACACACCTGTGAAGACTGAATGGAGGAAGTTCAGTTCTCTAATATAGTGCTTTTAATAAATTAGAGGCAGACTTCATGAAGGAGGTAACCTTAGAGTTGGGACTTGAAGGATAAGAACATTAAAAATCTTTTAATGTCAAAGATGTACTCATTCTTCTAAAGAAATACAAACAACCCAGTTAAATTTAAAGTGGGTAGGATTTTGATAGGTGGAAAGGGAGTGGTTTTAGCTCAAGGGAATAGCACAGGGTGCAGGAAAGCATGGGATGGGCATGGATAGGGAGAGGGGAGAGGACTTAAACAGGGTCAAGGAGCCCCCGGTATTATTTACTCCATGAATGTCACGTGTCTGGGTTGGCTTGTGCTGACAGTGGAAAGGAAAGGAAGGTTTTTTTTTTGTTTGTTTTTTGTTTTTTGTTTTTTTTTTTTTTTTTTAGCAGGGACAAAGCAAGAACAGCACTGAGCTCTAGAATGATTCCCTCTGGCAGGCAGCCTTATGGAAGATGGATTAGTGGAAAGATACTGACATCAGGGAGACTTGATCCTTTTTTTTTTTTTTTTTTTTTTTTGCTGTAGTCCAGACAAATAAGTAACAAGAGTCTGATGTGGTGAAGTGGGTGTGGGTACAGATTTAGTGGAGTGCAGGGTGGTTTTCTAAAGCTTCTATGGAAAAAAATACACTATAGTATTTGAATTAGGACAATTTGGGGGAGGAAGGAGAAAGATGAGCAGGGAGTCAGAATGTAGACCACCCCCACCCTAGAACGCCCAAATAAATAGCTGTCTTCTTCTAGCTTCTGGTTGGTGTGTGTGTGTGTGTGTGTGTGTGTGTGTGTGTGTGTGTTTTTTGTGTGTATATCAGTGGCTTTTTTGTTTCTGTGTGTGTTATTTTGTGTTTCTCAATGTGTGTTACAGCCTCCTGCATCTGCATATAGATGCACATCTCCAGGCATCTAAATGCATCCATATTATCTCTGTGTGTTTCATATAATCCATACTGTGGTTAAATTGATTGGCTAATAGAATAACTTCACATTGCCTTGTGCATCTTTGGGTGCAGGAATAGGCACATTTTCCTTAAATGTGTCTCTGAAATCTACTTGATTGGTTAATAAAGCTATTTCAAATTCCCTGTACTCCATGGCACACCTAGGGCTTGAAATTCAATTACTGCTGACTGCAGAAATTTCCATAATGCATTTGGCTTGATTTTCCAGATAGTAATTTAGGATCCCACCACACTCTACATGCAAATCTATCCAGCTAAATGGACTGGAATTTGGAAACTCTTTTGCAAACAAAGATCTGGCTCAATAAGAGCTCTCTGCTGCCTTGTAAAGGGAATGGGAAGGTAGTTGCAGCCCTGAAGAACCCCAGACCCTTTTTTATGGTTTAATTCTGCCTAGAGACAGAGGTATGGGTTGCACATTGTCTTTAGATCTGCAGAATTCAGACCATCTCTTTCATTTTCTTTCCATTCCACTCTGCGAAATGGGGAGTGTTCTCATGCTTTCTTCTAATTTCCAGGAGCCACCAGCTCTACCAAGCACAGTAGGTTCTCAATAAATATTTGTTGCCTTTAATTGAATTATGGCTGTCTAAGCCAAGGTCCAAAGAAAAAAAGGAATTTTTCCAAGCTCTTAAAGAGAATTATAGCTCAAATTTTGGTTCTGAATTTCCCATTAAGCACTCTTGTAACTATGTTATTCTGTCTCAATATAGCTCAGGTTCAGACCTCTAGCAGTGGATGGCTTTGACCAGTTGTGTGACTGGGACCAGTCCCTTTCTCCTCTCTGAGCCTCACTGCTCTCATCTACACCATGGAAAGATTAGGACATAAGGTCTTGAAAACTCCCTTACAGTGCTATTTCTAGGAATTTGTGACCAACACTGACTGACAAAAAACAACAACAACAACAACAACAACAACAAAAAACCAAACACACACACACACACACACACACACACACACACACACAAAAAAAAAAAAAAAAAACCACCTGTATGCTATTGGGTTGGGAGGAATCAGAGCTTGTCCCGGACGCTATGTCATATACTCCACCTCTTCTGACTCAAAATCTATATTAAAAGAAGTAAAATAACTTTTCCTGTTTGGGAAATCTTGCTCTGGCCCATGTGCCTCAGGGAAGTGGGACAGCTTGTCCAGCATGCAGCGTCCAATGCCTTATAGGGCTAGAAAGGTCTGACTGACTGGCTGGGCAGGTGGGGAATGGTTGGCTGGGAGAAATTCTCCAGTTCCGGAGGATCTAACCCTGAGAGCAACTGCCACTCAGCCTTGGACATGTTGGCAGGCTGGGCTAAACAAGTGTGTTCTGGAAAGGCCAGAAATGATGTCATGGGACGCTTTGGGCTACAACAACAGGAAACCAGAGTGTTTACATTGGCTGACAGAGCCCAGGCAGCCTGTTTTTTGTGTGTGTTTTTTTCACTTCCTCAGTCTATCTGTTTCCTCTGATTCAAATACTATGAAGAGAAACTTACTGCCCAGGCCAGGGAAAGCGGAAAGGAGGCCCCCAGGAGAAACAGCCTCCTTCCCAGCCCAGAGAGCTAGATGATTGGTAGGAAAGGCCAGCTTTATTCTAGCCAGGGCATTGCCTAGGTCAGACCTTAGGATAGGGAAAGCAAGATAGTTAGGAGATGCTTTGAACATTACAGTTCCTTGGAAATCAACTTCATAATTCTCATTAAGAATGAAGCTCTAGCCCTAACCGGTTTGGCTCAGTGGATAGAGCTTTGGCCTGCGGACTGAAAGAATGAAGCTCTATCCTTATCCGGTCTGGCTCAGTGGAGAGTGTCGGCCTGTGACTAAAGGGTCCCAGCTTTGATTCTGGTCAAGGATACATGCTCAGGTTGAGGGCTCGATCCCCAGTGGGGGGCATGCAGGAGGCAGTAGATCAATTATTATCTTATCATTGATGTTTCTATCTCTCTTTCCCTCTCCCTTCTGCTCTGCAATCAATAAAAAATATATTAAAACAACAACAACAAACAAACACAAAGTTCTAAACCTGAAAGCCATATTGGTCTTCTCCTTAGGTCAAATCAGTCGCCAAGTCTTATGAATGCAATGTATTTGAATCCTGTTAATCAACAATGGATTTGTGTGCAAAGTGTTGTATACTACTGTGCATATATTTATGTAGGTAGATAATACAGGCAAGTGGTGGGATACAAAAATGAAAAAGATAGTTCTTATCCTCAAGAAATTGACAATAGAGTGGCAGTGGGTTGTCCTTCATCTGTTCTTGCCTCAGTTTAGGACCCTCTTTACTTGCTACCTGTACAACAGTTTCTTTTCTTTTCTTTAAATATATTTTATTGATTTTTTACAAAGAGGAAGAAAGAGGGATACAGAGTTAGAAACATCGATGAGAGAGAATCATTGATCAGCTGCCTCTTGCACACCCCCTACTGGGGATGTGCCCGCAACCAAGGCACGTGCCTTTGACCGGAATCGAACCCGGGACTTTTCAGTCCGCAGGCTGACGCTCTATCCACTGAGCCAAACCTGTTTTCGGCTGTACAACAGTTTCTTAATGGGTTTCCAAGTTTCCAGTCTTTCCCCCTTCAATGCCTCCTTCATAATTATACTAGAGTGACTGATCTACCTCTCCAGCCCCACTCTCTCCCATCAAGAATCCTAGGTAGCATTACAGGGTGGCTCAGAATGTGGTCTTGGTGCCAAGCAAGTGCAGAGTTAGCAGTTTATAAATGGCAGCTCTGATAGCTATCCTTCAGATGTGCCATGTCCTTTTCTCTTTTAACTTCTTGTTGCCATCTGTAATAGGAGCTTTTCCCTTAAAAAGTACTGCAACTGGTAGGGCAGAGACAATTGAGAGCAGTGCAATCGCCCTACTGAGGCAAGTGAGGGAGAAAATGTACCTAAGGTTGCACGAAAAATGAATTCCAGAATTATGGCTAGGACTACATACTATTACAACTAGAAGAAAGATTCTCCAAAATCCTAGCCCAGTGATGGTTTCAGTGTACCATGCTGAAATTATATAATGCCACTAATTATTGGACCAAACCCTGAGCCCTGAAGATTTATCAACTAGTAATGCTATTTTTCTCTGAGTGGCAGGGGGCATGGAGATGTGTGCACACGTGCGTCCACAAATACTAACTAACTTCAACTAATTTCATCTTTACAACAACTCTTTAAGGTAAGTACTATCAGTAGGCCCACTTAATAGATTAAAAGATGGCCTATGTTATTTGTCTAAAGTCACACAGCTATAAGTGACAGATCCAGGAAATAAATCTAAATAACCTAACTCTAAACTGATGAGCACTTGAAATGGGATTTACTGTGACTAAGTAACTTACTTTTTAATGATTTTATTTTAATTAATCTAAAGTTTAATACCCAATTGAAGCTAGTGGCTATCATATTGAACAGACAAGCCTATACAAACAATAGGCTATAAAGTTTAATAGTCAATTGAAGCTAGTGGCTATCATATTGAACAGACAAGCCTATACAAACAATAGGCTATATTGTTTCTCCAGACTCTAGGAGAATAAGAATCATCTTATAAAATAAAGAGGGAATATGCAAATATACCATCAAGTTGCCACAAAGATGGTGGCACCCACAGTGGAGGCAGGGTTTCCGTAACACAAGATGTCTGCACCCACAGTAGAGGAAGAGTTCCCATAAGGAGCCTTAATGAGCAATCAGCAGGGACCTGATGCTGTGCCCCCCTCTTCCCCCATGGTGCTTGACAGGGGACCTCAGGCCACACTCCCACCCTAGCACCAGGCTGGGTCAACTCAGGCCATAACCCCCACTCAGCAGGGCTTGACAGGGGACCTCAGGCCATGCCCCCAACCATGGTGCCAGGCCGGGGGACCTGAGGCCACACCCCTCAGCTCTAGCTTCAGGCCAAGGGACCTGAGTCTGTGCCCCCTGCCTGGCAGGGCTTTACAGAGGACCTCAAGGTATAGCCCCTCCCCCCCCCCAGTGGGGCTTAATGGGGGTCCTGAGGCTGCGTTCCCTGCCCAGCGGGGCTTGACGGCAGACCTCAGGCTGTGCCCCCCCACCTGGCGGGGCTTGACAGGGGACCTCAAAGCACCCACCCCAGCCCTGGCTGGGGGACATCAGGCCATGCTCCCCCATCCCAGCGCCATGTCAGGGGACCTGAGGCTATGCCCCCTCCACATGGTGGGGCTTGACAAGGGTGGGACTGGCCGGGTCTGTATTTAGCCCAATGGGAGGGACAGGTCTGGGTCTCATGCAATTTTGATGTGCACATGGGTGGGTGGGGACTTCACTCTAGATCCCATGGTGCACCCCAGACTCTGACAGGAGGAAGATTTTTATATACATTTTACTAATTTTCTTTCATCTCTGACACTTCTATTATAGAGAAAGGACAAATAACAACATTAAAATATTTCCTCTAATTAATCCCCTTTTAATGTGCATGAATTTTGTGTACTGGACCACTAGTATTTAATGAACAGTGTGTCATGACAGTGCCCTACACAATGCATGACACATCTGTTATGTTCAAATTCAACTAAGTTAGAAAGCTCTTGACATTTATGAAAGATGGGAGTCTAAACTAGGGCAGTCATAGTTAGTAGGGACAGAAGGGGACATATTTGAGAGATTGTTATCATCATCATCACCATTTTCATAGATAGCTAATAGGTAATAAGTACTATGGGCTAGGCAACTGTTCTAAGTGTTCTACCTGGATAATTTCATTTGATCCTCACAACAACCTTATGAAGTAGGCATAGATGCTATTATCATAATTTCCATTTTTCAGGGGAAGTCACTGAGGCACAGAAAGTTTAAGTGACTACTAAATTTAGAGCCAGGATATAAGTCAGAGGTTTCTGAAAGCTGATTTCAGAATCCAGTCTCTTAACCATTACTGTATACTGTGCAGAAGTTAGCATCTGCTGAAACCAGTTTGGTTCAATGGATAGAGTGTCAGCCTACGGACTGGAAGATCCTGGGTTCGATTCCGGTCAAGGGCATGTACCTTGGTTGCAGGCACTTCCCCAGTAGGGGGTGTGCAAGAGGCAGCTGATCGATGATTCTCTCTCATCGATATTTCTAACTCTCTATCCCTCTCTCTTCCTCTCTGTAAAAAATCAATAAAATATATATATTTTTTTAAAAAAAAGAAGTTAGCATCTGTGGGGCTTAGTGTTGGGTTAGGTGTGGGGGCTAAGAGCAGTCAAAGATCAGTATGTGTTTCTTGGACAGGGAACACTGGAGAAGAGTAACAGATATACAGGAAGCAATACGAAGACATTGGTTTGGTTCATGGTAGGGTTGTGGTGCATGTGGGACTTCCAGGATAAGCTACCAATTAGATGGTTGACCATGTGAGTTTGGAGCTCAAAGGAGAATACAGGGCTAGAAATAGAACTGTTGGAAGTAATCAGGATAATAATGGTAATTAAAGTCACAGAAATAGATTGTGATCTCCTCGGGACATGTGTGCTGTTAACAGAGGTCAGAAAATAGTATATATCAACATGAAGGGGAGATTCTCTGATGGTGAAACTTAATGTAGAACATATAGGCTCCTTTTGAAGATTGATGCAGATAAGCAAGAAGTAAAAGGAGCAAGGACTGAATCTGTTCCCGTATTGGAGAAACTTTCCTGGTTTCTCCCACACTTGCTCTTCCCCAGTGGTCTCTAGTTCAGACTATGGCTGGCTTCACCATCAACACAATCGGACAGACCCCAAATCTGGGGGTTATCTCTGACCTTTTCATCTCCATTGCCTCTCATATACAATCTATTATCAAGGTTTATCTACTATTTTTCCAAAATATATCCTGAATCTGACCTCTTTTTTCCATCTCCACCACCACTGTTCTGGTCCAAGCTAGGATACTGTTTGGCCTTTATGACTGAAGTAGCCTCTTTTCTGGTCTTCTTGCTTCCATCCTTTCCTCCTTACAGTCAGTTTTCACCTCAGCATCCAGAATGATAATATTAAAATGAAAGTTCATGTTTCTTTTCTGCTCATAATTGGCCCATGGGTCTCCCAGCAAATTCAACACTTAAAATTCTATTCAAGATGCCCTAGCTTCTCTTCTGTGCTCCAGACTAAAGTTTGACATCTCCATTTGGATGTCTCACTGGTAAATCAAAAACAATTAAAATGAAACATTTATTTCCTTCCACCCCAAACCTCCATAATCTTCCCTATCAAAGAAAGATGACATCACTATATATCCACGTGGCAATTCAGAAACCTAAGAGTTGTCTTTGTCTCCTCATTATCATCCCATAGCCATCCAGTCTACCAGCAAGTGTTGCTACACTCAGAATATATCTCTATTATATCTACATCACTCTCATTTATTTCTCACCAACCAGGTCATTATTTCTCACCTGTACAACTGCCTCAGCCTCCTAATAGGTCTCTCTGCTGCTACCCATGACCTTACAAACCATTCTCTACAAGGAATCCAGAAGAATATTTGTAAAACATCGATCATGTACGGTAATTACCCTACTTAAACCTTCTAAAGGCTTTTCATCACATGAGAACCACAAAGCCAAATTCTTTATTAGTATAATAGCCCATAAGGCTCTACATGATCAGGCTACTGCCAGTCTCTCCAATCCCAATTCCTACTATTCATTTCCTTTCTCGCCCAATCCAGCCATGCTTATTATTATTATTATTATTATTATTATTATCTTTGAACAGCCTCTTTGAGTTAGTCCTACCAAACTGCCCTTCCCTGAGGTTCAGTATAAAGTTCATTGCTACATTTTCTCTTTGTTTGTCACCTGATTCACTCCTTCAGTCTCATATGGTCATTGGCTCTAAGAGATTCCCTCTAACCTCCCAAACTAAGAAATTCCTTTTGTATGCCACTCTTATAGCACCCTCGCCTATTTCCCCCCCCCCCCAGCATTCACCCCAAGTTTAATTATTAGAGTGGTTATCAACTTAATGATTATATTTTAAGCTCCACGATGACATATTATCTGGCTTAGAACTCTATCCTACATTTCTAACATAGTGCCTGAAATATAGTATTCACTCATTAGCTTATTCATTCAAAACAGACATAAAACCCTTGCTTTCATAGAGCTTACACTTTAGTGGGATACACAGTAAGTGGCAGCTATTCTATTTGATATTTATTGGATCTGTGTTCTTGATCCTGAGCAGAATTGTATTACAGAGTTTATTTATTTATTCAACAAACATCTATTGAGTATTTTCAGTGAATCAGGGACTTTTGCATCCTCTAATTTAATCCTGTGAAAGAGATAACACCATTAACCCCATATCTAGGACAGAGTAACTGAGGTCAGAAAGATTTAGCAACTTGCATTAAGTCACACTAGTAAGGAGTCAAATGTAGGCAGTTTGACGACAAGGCCTGCTAACTTACTCATCACACCACAACACAATGGTTTTGACACCATCACTCCTGAACCTAATATGATATACAGAAATATCTGTAGGAGCCTACTCTTAGAAAGACCTTGAGAAAATTCAGACACATAGAATGCTCTCAACCTAGACCAGGCCTGATATGGCCCCTGTTGCACTTTCCATCTCTCATAGTGATAGTGTAGACATTATAATTGGTTTTTATTTGACAGAGAGGAGAGAGTCAAAGGATCAGGGAGAGAGTCACCTGAGGACACAATGGCAATTAAGAAAGACCCTGGCATCCTGGTACCCAAAGGATCATAGAATAGTACACTATGGGTTAACTCTAGGAAGAGGGAGGGCAGTGGGGCTATAAAACAAGTACGCAATTGTCACTCTAAACTTAGCCTGGACTCCTAGGGAAGAGCCTGCCTCCATGCCTCTATATGATCCTTCTTCTCCCATTCCTCCCTACTTTGAGCAGAGTACTGGAAGTTAGGAGGCAGAAGAGATGATTCTGTGGTTCACCCTTTTCCCACCATAAAGGTATATATAAGGGAAAGACTACAACACTGAAATGGGGGCAAAGTGCAAAGACAGGTAAAAGTAGGCTTAGCTCTACCAAACTGGCCTTCCCTGAGGTCCAGGGCAGAGCTCTTTTTACACATCCACCTTCTGCTAAGTGACTACAAATGCCACAGCATAGAGAAGACAGACAAAGGAAGGGAGAAAATAATTGGCAATTCCTGGGTATGGCCTGGGCTGGGCCTGTCAGTGATAATGAGACTGTGTGCAGTGTTTATATGTGGCTGAAATGAAGACAGCGTGGCATGGAATCAGAGCAGGTCTGGGAAGGGTGTAAATATGGAGTGGAATGTGGTAAAATGAGTGAAAATTCTCAGCTTAGATTTCTTGCCAGAACAGTGTTACCATGTATTTCTGAGAAGCATGTTCATACAGAAGTGGGTGCATGGGGGCTGGGTAGGAGGCATATGGGTGTAAAGTGTCTGGTACAGTTAGATAAATGTCAGCTATAATCCTATATACTAAAGAGGTAATATGCAAACTGACCCTCATGCCCTTGCACAAGATGGCAGCCCCCATGTAGTCAAAGATGGCCACCACAAGATGGCTGACAGGAGAGGGCAGTTGGGGGCAACTGGGCTGGCAGGGGAGGGAAATTGGGGGCAACCAGGCCTGTAGGGGTTGGAGGGCAGTTGGGGGCGACCAGACTAGCAGGGGAGGGCAGTTGGGGGCTGGCAGGGGAGGGGTTAGGGGGTGATCAGGCTGGCAGGCAGGAGAGCAGTTAGGAGCCAGCAGTCCCGAATTGTGAGAGGGACTAAACCAGCAGTCGGACATCCCCTGAGGGGTCCCAGATTGGAGAGGATATGGGCTGGGCTGAGGGACACCCCCCAAAGCACAAATTTTGTGCACCAGGCAACTAGTTATTATTATAAAAATGAAGATAATATGCTCTCCATTCTCATAATATTCATTATCTTATGGAAGATAAAGACATGGAAACAAATAATGTCAATCTAGGTTTCTAAATGAAGGAGGCATGAACCAGAAATTATGAGATCCCAGACTGGGGATGGAGAATGGACAGGGAAGATTTCCCAAGAAAGGTGATCTTTAGCTAAGCCTACAAGAATAAGTTGCCTTAATTAATAAAAGGAAATGGTGCCATGGATACATTTTAGGCAGAGAGTACATACATGTAAGGTGTGGTGGAAAGTGTTTAATATGACTGTAGATCAGGGAGATATAGATGGAAAAGAGCCAGAAATGAGGCTGGGAAGAAGGTGGTAAAGGATTAAGCCAGGATTTATATACTACAAAAAGTAGTTCAGAATTAACCTTATAGGCATTGGGAATCCATGGAATCCCCAAGAGTTACATTTTGCCAGGTTGGAAACTTTCATGGTGCCTTTCAGCTCCTAGGACTTTCTGCCCAAACTCCCACTGGCAAGAAGATATCTACTTCCTGGATCCCTGGTGGACTGGCCAGGCTCCCCTTTCAAGGGTTTCTGTTATAAAAAGCTTTTTTACTTATTGGACATATTTACAGTTCTTCTCTAACCCAAGCATGGCCACAAACAATTAATTACAGCTTAGTTTTTATTAAGACAAAAAACTCAGATTTACATTCTTTAACTCCTTGTTCTAGTTTAACCCTGTTTTCCCCAGTCCTTTCTCTGGCTTTCTTGCCCTGTCTTCCTGTTACTACCCTAGTAAAATTCAGAGAGCCTTGGTTGCCTCATTTGTACCAGGAGATATGTTATCCTTAAGGAGGTCTGACATTCCCTAAAGCTATTTGGGAATGCCACACTTGAGGTTTCTAATAGTTTATTCTTCTGGTAATCTCATGAGAACTCTAGCACAATGATTATTAGTTCCATTTTACTAAGAAGGAGGTTGAATTTCAGAAAGGTGAAATCACTATCCAAGGACACACATTTCAGGGCTCACGAGCCACAGTTTGCCGACCACAGCCCTACACTAACACCCAGTACCATGGTGGCAGGTGAGGTGAAGACCTTCAAAGGCCCTAAACGATGGACAAATTGTGGTTTCCCTGCCCATATATAATTCAAAATAAAAACAATAAGCCATTGAGCCTGGCCAGTGTTGCTCAGTAGTTGAGCATTGACCCATGGACCAAGAGCTCACTGTTTCCATTCCTGGTGAGGGCACATGCCCTGGGGTGTGGGCGTGGTATCTGGTGGGGGGCAGCCAATCAATGTTGATGTTTCCCTCTCATAATGTTTCTCTCTCCCTTCCTCTCTCTTTAAAATAAATTGAAAACATTTAAAAAAAAGAAGCCATTGAAATCAATATAAAGAAGTTTATTAATATTCTGATATCTCTTACAAGAACTGATTTGAGGAGAATCCAAGATGGCTGCTCGGGTAGGCAACTAGCCGCAGCCGCACACAACAATTTCAATAAAATACAACTAAAATATAAAATGGACATTACCCAGAACTACAGGAAAGTTGACTGACTGGAAATTCTACAACAAGAAGCAAGGAGAAAACCAGAAGGAAGCACGGAGGAGCTGTAAAAGCCCAAGGTATGGAGACACGCTGCGCGCGCGGAGAGGACAGAGCCGGAGAGGAGGGAGGCCGAGTGCCTGGCTGGCGGTCCCAAGCGGGAAGGAGAGAAAAGCTCCGACTGTGCTGGGCCCAGCTCCAACTGCTCTGAACCCCAATTCTAGGCCAGACCCCGGGGACCCAGGCTCATCCATAGGGAGCCGGGCTGTAAGGCGGGACTCCGGGGAAGCGGCGAAAGGAGGTCCCGGAGGCGCGCACACTGCGCACAGAGAAGGGCCGGCCGGCTGTGCCGCGGGATTGCCCTGACGGGAAGGAGACGGGCTCCAGTCTGCTCTGAACGCCACCTCCAATCCCACTACCAACTGAACTGAACCCCAATACCGGACTCATTGGGGGAGAGCATAGACAGTTTGGCAGCAGGCGAAAATCGAGGGCACCTTCCTCTCAGAGGCGCTTGCAACAAATACTGAAGGACCCTGAGTCTCAGGAGTCGCATAGGGCGGGGCTGACCGAAGCCAAGGCTGTAGGCTCCACCCTGAAACCCCGCCCCATCAGGAAAGCTGCCTGCGAAAATGCCTAAACCAAATAGATCACAAACGAAAGAAATGGAGGACAAAAAGCGACTGGATATAGAGTTCAAAACCACACTTATAAGGTTTTTCAAGAGTTTCCTAGAAAAGGCCGATAAAATAAATGAGACCTATGAGGATATGAAAAGGGATCAACAAGAAATAAAGAATACATTGTCTGAAATAAAAAATATTATACAGAGTCCTAAAAACAGAATGGAAGATCGCAAGAATCAAGTCAAAGATTTGGAACATAAAGAGCCAGAAGACACTCCTCTGCAGAAGCTAGAAGGCAAGAGAATTCAGAAAATTGAAGATGATGTAAGAAACCTCTGGGACAACTTCAAACGGTCCAACATCAGAATTATGGGGGTCCCAGAAGATGAGAGAGAGCAAGATATTGAAAACATACTGAAAGAAATAGTGACAGAAAACTTCCCCCACCTGGTGAAAGAATTGGACTTACAAGTCCAGGAAGCACACAGAACTCCAAATAAAAGGAATCCAAAGAGGACCACACCAAGACAAATCATAATTAAGATTCCAAGAGCAAAAGACAAAGAGAGAATATTAAAAGAAGCAAGAGCAAAGAAGGTAGTTACCTATAAAGGAGCACCTATACGATTGTCAGCTGATTTCTCAACAGAAACCATGCAGGCCAGGTGGGAATGGCAAGAAATATTCAAGGTGATGAATAGCAAGAACCTACAGCCAAAGATAATCTATCCAGCAAAGCTATCACTCAGATTCGAAGGTCAGATAAAGAGCTTCATTAATAAAAAAAAGCTAAAGGAGTTCATCACCACCAAACCAGAATTATATGAATTGCTGAAGGGGGTTCTTTCAGAAGAGAAAGTAAATAAAGATAAAAATTATGAACAACAAATACGTAACTATCAACAAGTGAATCTAAAAACCAAGGAAACTAAAAAAAAAAAAATCTGAGGAACAATATTAACTGTTGAATATATTAGAATCAGAGTTATGGAAGCGGAGTGAACTGATGATTCTCGGGGAAAAGGGGAGAGGGGGATGTGAGAAGAGACTGAACATAAACTGTGCACCTATGGATGAGGACAATGGGGGGTGGGGAAAGGGCAGAGGGTGGGGTAAGAAGGGGGGGAAAGGAACATTTGTAATAATATGAACAATAAAAATTTATTAAAAAAAAAAAGAACTGATTTGAAGTCTTTTAAAATATCAACTAGAAAACAGTTCTCATATTGGGGGCCATTTTGTGCACTTGTATTGAGGGTAACTATTTATTGGCCTATCTGTAGTAGATTGTGAGTGTGAGTTTCTGATGATAGCACTGCAAATATGAGGGCTGATGGATCTCACTGCCACATTTTCTTTGATCTCTCTGTTGTTGCCTCTAGGGGGCCCTGTTAACTCCCACTCCTGAAGTATTGAGTTCCATAAGTACTACCTCCAGGCTAAGTTCAAAAGGTCTCTAGCCACAGAATGTTGGCTTGATGCAGGGGTTTAGGACAAGACTAGGAAGTTAGGCTCCTCTTTCTCTGGCTCCCACTTTTCCTGTCTTTGATTCTACATATTGTTTTCATTCTTCCATTTTGCTTTTTTCTTGTCCTCTTTATTCATTTCTATCTCAGTTTTTCTCCTTTGCTCCATACTCTCAGATTGTTCCTTGTTTAATCTCATCCTTTCTGTTTCTCTTTTTGTCCTGTCTTTCCTCATATTGCAGTGCCTCTAGATTCTTAGCCTCTGTGAGTATGTATCTTGGTCTCAACCTCTTCCTGTCTTTGTCTTATTTTCTTTCCCATCTCAGAGCCCACAAGAACTTTTAGAAAGGATAAGCTGAAATATCCTGGGCATTTTCTTCAGTGGAGTTAGGGATGAAGACTTAGGACTAAATTTAAAGTTTTCAAGGTTGGGTGGGGACTTCCAAGAGACAGCTAAGGAAGGAGGGAAACTGGCTTATTCAGTAAGAGGATGAGGCCTGGAGTGGGAACTTGGCAAAGACTGAGTTCCAATGTGCAGTCAATGTCCTGAGCTCTCTGACTGAGGCCTTGAGGTTATTTTTGGGAGCTTTCAAAATATCCCAGAAGGCTTCTACCCACTCCATTCAGCCTGGGATACTAAAGGATACAAAGATAGAAAAACTGAAGCCTGCCTGAGCTTCCACAAGCCTTCAGAAAACAATAGCAACACTCACCAATATTGGGGCACTTGAAAGAAGGTAGCAGTGGTAGAAGATGATGAGTCAGCCAGAGAACAGGAAGGAGGTGGTGAATAAACTACCTCAAATTCCAACACCCCAAAGATCCTAGAGATCAGCTGGTTTTACTTTCTCAATATTTATGTGTGTAGAAGACTGGAGGGGGCGCTATCTCTCAAAAAAAAAAAGGAAGGCAGAAAAAGGACTTTCTTAGATCCATTCCCTTTACCTCTGCCCCAGTTTGCAATTTCTGACATGGATTGCGGCAATAGCTTGGTTATTCTGCTTCCAGACCCTCTTTGGGCAATCTAGACTTCATATTGGCAAGAGAAACCTAGCATATTTTGGAGTGGGGTTGGGAGTGGAGAACCAGCTCTGACTGTCACTCCTACTTAGAGCTTTCAAGAGCTTTCCAGTACCTATTAGATAAAATTCAAAAGCAATTAGCCTAACACACAAGCCTAAGACTGTTTGTGATTTAGCCCTTGCTTAACTTTCCAAATTTTTATTTTTTGTATTTTATTTATATATATATATTTTTATTGATTATGGTCTCACATAATTGTCCTTATCCCCCCCATTCCCATCCCAAACCCCTCCCTAGATATGCCCCCCGCCCCTGCGTTGTCCATGGCCACTGGCTAGGCCCATACGTATGCACACAAGTCCTTTGGTTGATCTCTTCCCCTTATCCCCATCCCTCCTTACTTTCCCTCTGAGGTTTGAGAGTCTGATGGCTGGTTCTCTTTCTCTGGGTCTGTTTGTGTTGTTCATTGTTTCCTCTAGATGTGTGAGATCATGTGATCCAAGAAATACACTTGTAAGAACCTAAACTGCAACAAGCCATAATGGTTATGCTGAGAGGTAAATGAATCAGTCTGTAGTGAGTTCCTTTCTAGGCCAACAGTTCTTTTGCGTCCCAATTTCAATGCCAGATAGTTCATTATGTGTATATGCCAGCCATGATATTTCAGATCTCATTAGTGGACAAATGGTGGTAATGCAGGTCCTCCTGTCTCTGGTTTGGTCCTGGGCATCCTTCAGCAACCCGCAGCTGCTGTCTGCTGGTATGCTGAGGTGTTGTCAGCATCTTCCATCTCTGAATTGTGTCTCTTCTGTCTTCATGGCTGGAGCGCTTCTGTCTATTGCTCTCTGTTACAGAATTCCAGAATGTCTCAGAGTTGTTTTCTGAAAATATACAAACATATTCTCCACCAAAAGTTAATAAAGGGATATTTTCTTTAAATTTTATTTGGGATTCTTTTCCATTTTCCCCCCAGAAATGATTCCCCCCTGGCTTGTTTTGTCACCATGTGTGTATTTTCATGGGTATCTTGCTATTAGCATTTTTATTTTGTAATGAGTGATTCCCTTTGGAAACTTCCAAACTGCCATTTCTTCTCTCTCTCTCTCTCTCTCTCTCTCTCTCTCTCTCTCTCTCTCTCTCTCTCTCTCTCTCTCTCTCTCTCTTCCCTCCTCTTCCCAGTTTCTCCCCCCTCAAGAAAGTTAATGCAGGTCTATTAAAAAAGCATAGCTACCTCCATCCAATGATAACCACCTCCTACCTTTCTGACCTACTTCCCTGTTATTCTCAAGCTTTCACTCTGATCCAGGTTGTTTCTAGGACCTATGAGCTCCCACCTCAAGACCTTTGCCCTTGCTAATCTTTCTGCCTTTCCCCAGACATCTTGTTTGTTCCCTCCATTTCTTCAGGTTGCTACTTAAATGTCGTCTTCTCAGTGAGGCCTTCCCTGACTTCCCTTATCTAAATTTTCAGCTGCCACCACATCTCCTATTTACTTCCCTGATTTATTATTTAGCACTTATCACCATCTAATTACTACATATTATACTGACTTATTTGTTTATTGTCTGTCTCTCTTACTGTTTTTTGATCTTTGTGTAAGTTCCATCAGGACAATGATTTTTTTTTCACCACAGTTGTATCCCCAGGATCTAATAAAGCACCTATCACATCATAGATTTTCTTTTTTTAAAAAATAAATCTTTATTGTTCATATTATTACAAATGTTCCTCATTTTTCCCCCTCCATTGCTCCCCTCCACCAGGTTCCCACCCCACCCTCTGCCCTTTCCCCACCCCCCATTGTCCTCATCCATAGGTGCACAGTTTATGTTCAGTCTCTTCCCACACGCCCCACTCCCCTTACATCATAGATTTTCAACAAAAATATTCATTGAATGACATTTAATAGTTGATAGCTATAAATTCTCTTATGTATTTGAGACTGTGTCTACACTCTATTCTGACCAACTGATTTATTCTTTCTTTGGTACCAAAAGGCTTTCATTGCTGCAGGTTTTTAAAAAACATATTTTTATTGATTATAGAGAGAGAGTAAAAGAGAAGGAGAGAAAAGTAGAAAAACCAAAAACAAGAGAAAATCATTGATTGGCTGCTTCCTGCATGCCCTCTACTGAGTATCAAACCCACAACCTGGGCATGTGCCCTGACCAGGAATTAAACTGTGACCTCCTGGTTCATTGGTTGATGCTCAACCACTGAGCCACACCAACTGGGCTGCAGGGTTTGTTTTTTGTATTTTTTAATTTTTTTTATTTTTAAAAAATACATTTTATTGATTTTTTACAGAGAGGAAGGGAGAGAGATAGAGAGCTAGAAACATTGATGAGAGAGTAACATCGACCAGCTGCCTCTTGCACACCCCCTACCGGGGATGTGCCCGCAACCAAGGTACATGCCCTTGACCAGAACCTTTCAGTCCGCAGACCGATGCTCTACCACTGAGCAAACCAGTTTCGGCAAGGGTTTGTTTTTTAATAGTTGAAGTATAGTTTCACATTTCTGGCTTCTGTACACTCTAGCCCCTGTGCCTGGCATGAGTTTCCCCTTCCTGATCTATGTGGAGAACTGCTGCTCACTCTACAGGTCTCAGCTCAAGCTCTATCTTTCTGTGAAATCTTTTCTGCTTCTGCAAGGTTGATACCCCTCTTCCTGTTTCCCATAGTCTCTCTACCATTATACTTTATCACCCTGTGCCTTGACCATCTATTTACACATGTGCCTCCCCTACTAAACTGTAAATACCCTGAAAAACCAGGACTTACTGATAATGGTATCCCTAGTGCCTAGATTAGTGCCTGACATTCAGTAGGAGCAGTTGTAATTGGATAGACCTGAATTTGAATTCAATTCTACCACTACTTAGCTGTGTGATCTTGGACAAGTTACTTCACCCTTCTGCATCTTAGTTTCATATCCTGTAACACAGGCATAATGATAGTCATCACATATAGTTGTGGTGAAGATGCAATGAAATAACTCTATGCAAAAAGTGCTGTAACAAATATGTGGAACTCTAGTTACCTCACTTGCTCCTCACGAGGGAAATGGGGCAAGTTTTATGCACTCATTTTTTTTTCATATACTCAGAGAAGTGAAAGTGAATTTTCCAATGGTAAAGGATAAATAAGTGGCAAAGCCAACTTCCTAATCTTACTTTCTCAGATTAGATCAACTCTTTGTCTGGGAAGTAAGAAGGTTATTAATTCCATGGCTCCTGGCTCCTAAACCAGCATATGGGTGTGGTGTACTACCATCAGAGAAAACTGTTACCTCTGACAGCATGCCCTGGCCAACTGAGGGAAATAGAAAGCAGTCCTCCTTTGTCCTCAGTTCCTCATTAGCCTTGGGGATTTTAGATATTGTAGCTTCTTAATCTTGGAGAAGGAGGTAGTTCCCTATTGTCTGAGGTTGGAGGGAGGAGAAATATAAAAGCTTTTTTCCATAAGGGCAGCTGAAGGCTGGGCATGCTCTGAGGGGATTCTGAGAAGGAAGAAGAGCTCAGGAACCACTGTACATACTGCCTTTTTTTTGCCAGCCTCTTTATTATGTGCACATTCATTCAGGTAATGAGCGTTTTCTGAACACCTACTGTTTATTAGGTATTGTACTAGATATTGGCAGTGTAGTGGTGACTGAGACTAAAGGAACAGGACACAGATGGCAAAACAGGTGATAACTATAAAGCACACATGACAATCTCATATTATGGATGAGAAAATTGGGTCTCAGAAATAGAAATTGATCACAACACACATAATTTTGGGATCCAAAATGCAGGTTTGTCTAACTTTAAACTTGTTACTCTTTTCACTGTACCATCTACCTCCCTGATCCTGCTGCCTCCAAATTTAATAATTTCCTTCACCTACCTACTTTAGTATTCAAAATGACACCCTAAAGAAGTACTCCTGTAAGGTAATACTTACTAGCAAAAATTCCTAGCAACATGTCATAATAGCATTCCTGTGAACCTGAGAACATATAAGCAGCTGTTGGTATATCTCAGTTTATGAACTTTAATCCATGTCACCTAGAAGGAAGAAGAGGAACATGGTACCAGATTGTTAGTTTTGATGAAGGGCAGAGGATGAAGAAGGAAAGGTATAGGAGCTGGAATGAGGGCCTAAATGTATAGAAGTAAATATGAGTAATATTTTTATAACCTTGGCAGGACAAGATAAATAGCAAATGAATATTGGTAAAATTGACAATAAAATTAAAATGTTTTTTCTAAAAATTAAATGACAACAAAGGGCAAATTGGAGACATATTTGCAAGTTATTTGACATATGAGAGACTGATATATTTAAAATATAAATAAGTTTTATATGTCAATAATAAAAAGAAAACTTGAACAGAGTACATGAATCAATCTCACTAGTAACTAAATAATTAAAAATAAACACATAGGGGCTTTTTCCAGTACTGGTTCCTCCCCTCCCCCAAAGGCTTCTTTGGGGTGCACGATGAGGCTGCTGGCATTTATAGTGTTGGCTCTACTTGCTGTCACACAAGCAGAGGAAGGAGCCAGGCTTTTGGCCTCCAAATCACTGCTGAACAGATATGCCGTGGAGGAGAGAGACCTGACCTTACAGTACAACATCTACAATGTTGGCTCAAGTGCTGCATTAGATGTGGAGTTATCTGATGATTCCTCCTCTCCAGAAGACTCTGGCATTGTCTCTGGAATGCTCAATGTCAAATGGGATCCGATTGCCCCTGCTAGCAATGTCTCCCATACTGTGTTGTCCTGTGCCCTCTCAAAGCTGGTTACTTCAACTTCACCTCAGCAACTGTTACTTACCTGGCCCAGGAGGATGGGCCCGTTGTGACTGGCTTTACCAGTGGTCCTGGACAGGGAGGAATCCTGGCTCAGCGGGAGTTTGACAGGAGATTCTCACCTCACTTTCTGGACTGGGCAGCATTGGGGGTCATGACTTTCCCCTTCATTGGGATCTCCCTGCTGCTGTGGTATTCCAGCAAGAGAAAATACGACACCCCCAAACCCAAGAAAAACTGAAGGGGTTGCACAGCCGCCCATCCCAAGAAATCCAGGTGCTTTCCAGACTCCAAAGGGTATCTCCGATGCAGTCTCCTTGGTCACCTTCTCCTGGGTCCTGCCCTGCTCTCATTGGGAGCGAAGGACTGGGCCGAGGAGTCTATGAGAGCCTCCTCTCTTCCCTCTTGAAGCCATACAGACAAGAATGCTGGAGTCTAGAGGAGCCGTGGGGTATATTGCTGGCCTATGAGCTCTCTGGTGCAGTAGGGGGCATTTGGAGACTGCATGACACCAACCCTATCTCCTGCTTTCCCCTCTCAGAAGTGGATAGAAGATAAAGTGAAAGCTGTGGTACTCTTGGAGGCTACCCAGCTTCTGCTCTGGGTTAGGGAAGTGCTTATCAAATGAGTTTTCTAATAAAAGCAAATGCCACAAAAAAATAAATAAATAAAAATAAACACAAAGGGGATTTTTGTGTGCTCTAGCACATTGGTAAAGATTTCAATGACTGATACCTAGTATTAGTGGGGTAAAAATAATTGCATGCACTGCTCATAGAAATAAAAGTTAGAATAATATCTCTGAATATTATTTGGCAATATGTATCAAAATTTAAAATTTGCTTACCCTTTGATTTACTGAGGAATAATTATGGACCAGTGTGTAGAGATATATGCATAAGGTTATTCATTACTATTTGTTAGTACAAAATTGAAAGCAACCCCAGTATCCTTCAGTAGCAAAATTGTTAATTAAACTAAGTACCTCCATGAAATGAAACACTATGCAGCCACTTAAAGTGGTGAAATAGTCTTATATTAGCTGACATACAAAGAAGCCCATAAGAAAGAAAAACAAACAAAAAAACTTGAAAAAAGATGCCTATGAGAAATATTGTTGAGTGAAAAAAAGCAGATTATAAATCAGTAGAGAGTATAAATTATGGGGTGTGTGATATTCTGGACTATCTATACTAATAAAAGAGTAATATGCTAATTAGACCAGACATCTTCTAGATGTCCTTCCAGACAAAGCCAAGGTGGTGGGGCCAAGGCAGGGGCAGTTAGGGGTGATCAAGCCAGCAGGGGAGAGCAGTTAAGCTGATCCGCTGGCAGAGGAGCAGTTAGGAGCATCAGGCAGGCAAGCAGAGTGGTTAGGGGCAATCAGGAAGGCAGGCAGGTGAGCAGTTAGGAGCCAGTGGTCCCGGATTATGAGAGGGTGCAGGCTGGTCTGAGGGACCCCTCCCCTCCATGCATGATTTTTTTGCACTGGGCCTCTAGTATTAATATAAATATCATTTCTAGAAGAAGTTCATCTCTATATTCAGCAGAATTCTCCAGGGTCAAGCTTCAGCATGTCATGTTAACAGGCACACAGACAAATGACAAATTGGAATCTCTCCAGAGGGAAGTAAGTAGGCTAGGAGGGAGTTGGCCCAACTCAGGGAAACAGTTGAGCTGAAGCTAGAAATACTAAAAATTACAGAGAAACAGATTTGGGATTCAATAAAAGAAGCTCTAGCTCCCTTGTGAGTGAGTAGGCTGTCTAGCTAGGTATGGAAAGCGAGCTTCTCACTACTAGAGGTGTTAAGGCAAGGGTCAGGGAGTCAGATTACCTCCAAATCAGTTCTCTTCTAGTTTTTGAGAGTTTCAGACTTGACAAATGTTATGGATCTGCACTTCCCACCTAAGGCCAGTGGGAAAGGCAAGAACAGCGTCCTATGGGAATAAAGCCCATTGAGATGTAAAGTGAGTTCAAGAAAAAAAAAATTGAGAAAAAAAACCACACACACACACACACACACACACACACACACACACACACACAATCAGCCTGATGTCCCAACCCAATCCCTTAAGAGAGATTTCCCCTTCCCTTGACTGGCCTCTCCATTCTCCCAGGGCATCTAGCCTATGGAAACTGTAGGACTTTCAGCAAGGAGATTGAAAGTCCCATAACTCTCCTCATTTTGGGCCACAGAATTCAAATTGGCTCTATTAGGCTGAATAGCTAGGCTGTTACCTAGGAGGTGTTATTACAGGGCACTTGACCAACCATTCTCCCTGTTTTAAGAGACCTCCCCAATGTCTGATTGTTCACCATCAGTGCTTTGTTCTTTGAATCTTGAATGATTTCCAACATTCCTTTGCAAAAATTCCAATAATTCCAGGAAGGGGATCACCTTAAACTGCCAGGAAAAGGGGAGGGGTGTGGAAAGGCTTCTGCATTCTGAAGAGGGCCTCTTAGTGTCTAGACTCTAGAGGAAGTTTTATAAGCTGGAAGGTTGAGCAAGGCAGAAGAAGGGAGGAGGCTATGGGGGAGGAATTTTTCTATCCAGGGGCCCAACTTACTCTGTAGTTAAAGTTTAGAACAGCTAGACTAAGTAGTTCCTAGGCCTGGCTGCACATTAGAATCACCCAAAAAGCTTTTAAAAATACTGGTGCCCAGACTTCATTCAAGCCCAAAGCTTCTAATTTAATTAGTCTAGGGTGGGGTCCAGACATAGTTATTTTTGAAAATCTTCCCAAATGATTCTAATGTGCAGCTAAGCCAAGAGAGACCCAGTTAGATATAATACTGCTTGGGGGGAAATTAGATTAGCCTCCTGGTCCCCAGTAAGTCAGAACCATGATGCTACCCCACTGCTCCCCAGTAATAGCCCCTTGCCTCAAGGGTATTTAGGGGAAGGAGAGCTAGTTTTTTTGTGTGTAGATAGTCAAACTTCTGGTGTTCCTAGAACTTTTCTGTTTTTAAAACTGAAAGTCCCATATCCCATGCAAACTGGAAAGATTGGTCCCTCTACACAGGATTACTGCAAGTACTTAATTCTTAAGTCATTTTAATATATATATATTTCAGAGAGGAAGGGAGAGGGAGAGAAAGACAGAAACATCAATGATGAGAGACAATCATTGATTGGCTGACTCTTGCACGCCCAATACTGGGGATTGAGCCTGCAAACCCGGGCATATGCCCTTGACTTGGATTGAACCTGGGATGCTTCAGTCTGCAGGTTGATGTTCTATCCACTGAGCCAAACCAGTTAGGGCAAACCTTAAGTCATTTGAGCACTGATTGAGACATCCAGATTTTTCTTTCTCAGTTTTGTTTTCTGTAAAACAAGGATAGCTTTTAAATGCTCAAACAGATATAGAGATGAAAGCCTATAAAGGTAAAATAACCAACCTAAGATTATAGGGGTCATTAGAAGCAGAGAGGAGAAAAATGGTGGCAGAAGAGTCAGACGTGTTCAGAGCCTTGTCCTGGAGCAGAAAAAAAGAACAGCTGAGGGTCAGATGGGGAGTGTCGGTTAGCAAGTTAAGGGACAGCTAAACTCCAGGAGAAGGTGGGGGACTGCTGGACAAGGTCCTCTGACCTGGCAGCCTCCATTGTAGCTGGGTTCCCTCCTGGAGCTACAGGCTCAGACACGAAAACTGTGTCATCTTAAAAGGGAAAGTGGATCTTATTGGAAACCTGAAAATCCACAACTGCAGCAACCACCAAACAGCTGTGAGCCCAAGAACATTGATCCTCAATTGGTGCAAACACATGGATTCAAAGGAGCTCTTCACTCCACCAAGGAAAGGTCAGATTTCACCTGGGATAAGGCGGGAGAGAGAAATGTGCGCTTTGCAGAAGCTGGAGGACCTTCTGGGGAAGTCCGTGCCTGGAAAAATCTGAGACTTTTGGGGCTGACGTGGTCTGTGAATGTGGAGGAGGGTCCACAGAGCTGCGAACAGAAGAGATCTCTAAAAAGCAGCCCATTTTGATCTGACTCGAAGGGACAGCTTGAGGGTTTCAAAGGAGTGCAGGCTACTTAGACTTGCACAGACACACTGTCCGCAAACTTGGGTTTTTCTGCTTCTGATTAATAAGCCCAATACATAGGACAGCCCAGTTGGGGATAACTTGGGAGACTGCAGGGGGATGTTTTTTTGTGTTGTTGTTTTTTTTTTTCTGGAACCTAGGGATCAAAGCGTGTGTGTGTCTCTGTGTGTGTGTGTGTGTGTATGTGTGTGTGTGACCATCTGAGAGCCAGCTCTGAGGAAGTCCACCTCCACAAACTGGTATTGAGTGCCACAGGGAAAGAAGACTATAGAGGTCATAGAGACCAGAAGTCAATCCAGAAACACTGCCACCCAGGGGCTGAATCACAAATTGACTCTTTTATAATAAAAAATAAAGTAATATGAGAAATTAAGACACCGCCTATTTAAAAATCAGGACTGGCTTACAACACAGAGGAGCAGTGAAACAGAGGGAACTGCAATACTGTCCTGACTGGGAAATGGGCATGTCAAACAGAACAATAGAGGAAGTAAATGACCTTCACTACTGCAAATTTTATTTTTATTTTTTTATTTTCGTTTTTTTTTTGCATCTTTTTCTTAAGAAACTATTTTTTTATTTTTTTATCACTTGATTTTACCTTTTTAATTATTACATTTTTATTTTCAATCAGTATTAGCACTACTACTATTTCACCTTTTTTAGAAGTGTCATTTTATTTTCTCTTTATTTTACTTTGGGATTAGTGTTCTACATTCTATTTTCATCTTTCCTTTAGCATTGTTTTACTGTATCTCAACTCTACCTTTATGCCATCACTCTCTTCCTAACCTTTCCCCTTTTGGTGTCCTGTTTATCTTAACCTTTTCCTTCTTTAGATTTTCCCTATTCTTTCTGTTTACCTCTTGCTAAAATTTCACCCTACTTATATATCTAATTTTCAATTTCATGCTCTAAGTCACTAATTATCTTAGAGATGCAAATAAAATGTACAATGCAGTACTATCTCACACCTGTCATAATGGCTATCATCAACAAATAAACAAATGACAAATGTGGGCAATATGTGGATAAAAAGGAACACTAGTGCACTGCTAGTAAGAATGCAGACTGGTGCAGCCACTGTGGAGAACAGTATGGAGTTTCCTCAAAAAACTGAAAATAGAACTTTCATTTGACCCAGTGATCCCACTCCTAGGAATATATCCTAAGAAACTAGAAGCAGCAATCAGAAAGGATATATGCACCCCTATACAGCACAATTTACAATAGCTTAAGATTTGGAAACAGCCTAGGTGCCTATCAGCAGATGACTGGGTCAGAAAATTATGGTATATATACAATATGGAATACAATGCTGCCATAAAAAGAAGGAATTCTTTTTAAAAAATATATATTTTATTGATATTTTACAGAAAGGAAGAGAGAGGGCTAGAGAGTTATAAACATCGATGAGAGAGAATCTTCGATCAGCTGCCTCTTGCACACCCCCCACTGGGGATGTGCCCACAACCAATGTACATGCCTTGACCGGAATCGAACCTGGGACCTTTCAGTCCGAAGGCCGAAGCTCTATCCACAGAGCCAAACCTGTTTTGGCAAGAAGGAATTCTTAACATTTGCAGCAACTTGGCTGGAACTGGAGAACATTATACTAAGTGAAATAACCCAATGAAAGAAAAATACCACATGATCTCACTCATTTATGGATAATAAAGAACATTATAAACCAATGAACAAAAAGATAGATATAGAGACAATAAAGCATTAAACAGACCATCAAATTACAGCAGGAAGGTTAGGAAGAGGTGGGGGAAATAGATCAACTGAAGGATTTATATGCATGTATATAAGCATAACAAATGGACACAAAATGCTGGGGGTGAGGGCATGTATAGGAGTGGGTTGGGGGAAGCAATGGTAAGATATATACACATATAATACCTTAATAAAAAAATGAAGAAAAAGAAAAAAAATGAAGCAGAGATGTGTCTAAAACTCAGCACACCCTAATGGTCAGTCCCTTCATTCCAGAGTTGCTTAACATTGTCCAACTACCTCCCTGACTCACATAAGCTCAACTGTCCTTTTGGGTGGCTTTATATTATATTATATTATTTTTATTTTTAAAA
Source organism: Pipistrellus kuhlii (assembly GCF_014108245.1). NCBI lineage: Eukaryota > Metazoa > Chordata > Mammalia > Chiroptera > Vespertilionidae > Pipistrellus > Pipistrellus kuhlii. The sequence goes on from NW_023425471.1 coordinate 27,914,406, forward strand.
TATATTTTTATTGATTTTTTTTTTACAGAGATAAAGGGCGCGGGACAGAAAGTTAGAAACATCAATCAGCTGCCTCCTGCACACTCCCTACTGGGTATGTGCCCTCAACCAAGGTACATGCCTATGACTGGAATTGAACCTGGGATCCTTCAGTCCGAAGGCCAATGCTCTATCCACTGAGCCAAACCAGTTAGGGCCGCATTGCATTTTTTAAAAGAAATTATTTTCAATTACAGTTGACATACAATATTATCTTAATTTTATGTATACAACATATTCAATAGTTATTAGACATTTATATAAGTATGAAGTTATCACCCCAATAAGTCTAGTTATTATAATACTATTGACTATATTCCCTATGCTGTTCTTTACAACCCCATGATTTTTTACTAGTATACCTGGCAATTTGTACATCTTAATCCTTTCCCCTTTTTTACCCAATAGGGGACATTGTATTTAATTTCTCTTACAAACACGAAGTACAAAGAAAAAAGGAAGCTCACAGGACTGTAGGAGCTCAGGGTAGAGGAACCAAATTCAGCTGGGAAAGTGGAAATGGTCAGGGATGACCTCTCAGGTGTGATAAGTTGATATTAGAAAAAAAAAAGTAGTAGTTTTTCAGGTAAACAGAGGAGGAAAACAGCAGGGGAAGTACATTTTAGGCAGTGAACACAGCATGTCCAATGGCCCAGAGGAGTCAGAAAACATGGCTGTACAGTTCAATCTAGTGTTTGGTATGACTGGAGAGCAGGGTGGCGAATAGCTGAACAGATGAGGGTGGTCATATATGTTCTGCTAAAGAGCTTGGACTTTAGCCTGTAGGTGTCAGAATACAACAGAAAGATTTTAAGCTTGAATCAGATAGTTAACTTCTTTAACCAGTTATAACTGCAGGGCAATAGAGAGGGATTAACAAAAAAATCCAAAAATTAAGAGTTGTCCTCAATCTCAGAACAAAACTAACAATAACTTTTCTGGCCCAAGCTGCTGAGTAATAGAGATGACGCTTAGCCCTGACTCATCACTGGGAAACCCAGCTCCTATGTGGAGGTTTAGCCCCACCCTCCCCTGTCTGATCTAAGTATATAGGCTAAGACAGGCTGACTTTGTGCCCAGGCTGGCAAGCCTTCAGGCCATTCCTCCCAAAATGTGCCTCCCAGGTTGCTCTGGGCCCAGGGGCCCAGGCAGCTCCTCTAATCCTAGAAGGTACCATGCCCTGGCATTGCATCCCCCAACCTCTCATTTTTGGCTCTTGTTCCCATATGTATAGGGAAGTTCCCCCATATGTCTTCTAGGTTTCATGTAATTACCCTTCCTACACTCAGGTCTCCATAACATAGGGTTCTCTTTATCCTCCATGAAGATTCCCTGTTGTATATTCATTAGCTGACAGTCTAATAGAGAAGGCAGACAAAAGTAATTATAGGATAGTGAGGGAGTTGTGTGTCAAAAGCATAGTTGGAAGACAGAGAAAGAGGGGACTGTCTATGGGGGTGAGGAAGTTTCCCATAGGAAATGATATTTGACTTGGGTTGTGAGAAATAAATAGGAGTTGATCAGGTAGAGAAAGATTACAAAACTGATGAAATAATAGTTTTGAAGGAATAGAACTTTGGAGTTAACTGGGGATCATTAGATGTAGTTCCAACATAGAGGAAACACATGGTGGGATGACAGAGGTCAGGGAATGTGAGCTGGGGTATTGACATGAGACTGCTCAACTGCCTCCTGGGCCTTTCAACTTGAATGGTTCATGGGTACCTCAGACTCACTGTCAAAAAATACCATCATATTCTTCTAGGGCTTGTAATCACTAAGTCCTAGCAATTCTACCTTTTAAATTTGTCTCTAATTTATCCTCTTCTTTTTTATTTATATGAGAGAGAGAGAGAGAGAGAGAGAGAGAGAGAGAGAGAGAGAGAGAGAGAGAGAGAGAGAGAGGAGACATTTGTTGTTCTACTTATTTATGCATTCATTGGCTATTTTTTGTATGTGCCTTGACTGGGATTGGAATCTGTAACCTTAGTGTATTGAGACAATGCTCTAACCAACTGAGCTACCCAGTGAGGGCGATGATGATGATGATGATGATGATGACGACGACGACGACTAGCATTCAAAAACAGAACTAAATAATGAATATGCCTTTTCTTTTTCTTTTTTAAATTTAAATTCTTTATTGTTTAAAGTATTATATATGTCTCCTTTGTCCCCTCTTGAACACTCCCCACCTGCCCCCACCCACCAGCACAAGCCCTCACCTCCCTCCCTCCCCTGTCTGTGTCCATTGGTTATGCTAATATGCATGTATACAAGTTCTTTGGTTGATCTCTTATCCCTTCATCCCCTGCCTTCCTTCATAGGTTGGACAGTCTGTTTGATGCTTCTATGACTCTGGTTCTATCTTTGTTCTTCAGTTTGTTATTCATTATAGTCCACAAATGAGTGAGATCATGTGATATTTATCTTTCTCTAACTGACTGATTTCACTTAGCACAATGTTCTCCAGTTCCATCCATGCTGCTACAAATGGTAGGAATTCCTTCTTTTTTACAGCAGCATGGTATTCCATTGTGTAGGTGTGACACAGAATTTTATTTTATTTATTTATTTATTTATTCATTTATTTTTGCATAAACAGTTAAGGAAGTTTATTAGCTCTAAAAGCTGTGATCAGATATGATTTTTAAAAATAAATCTTTATTGTTCCTATTATTACAAATGTTCCTAATTTCCTCCCCCCTCCATTGCTCCCCTCCACCAGGTTCCTCCCCACCCTCTGCCCTTTCCCCACCCCCTATTGTTCTCATCCATAGGTGCACAGTTTATGTTCAGTCTCTTCCCGCACCCCCCCACTCCCCTTTTCCCTGAGAATCGTCAGTTCACTCCCCTTCCATACCTCTGATTCTATTATATTCAACAGTTAATATTGTTCATTAGATTTTTTAATTCCCTTAGTTTTTAGATTTACTTGTTGATAGTTATGTATTTGTTGATCATAATTTTTATATTTATTTTCTTCCTCTTCCTAAAGAACCCCCTTCAGCAATTCATATGATTCTGGTTTGGCGGTGATGAACTCCTTTAGCTTTTTTTTATTTGTGAAGCTTTTTATCTGGCCTTTGATTCTGAGTGGTAGCTTTGCTGGGTAGAGTATTTTTGGCTGTAGGTTCTTGCTATTCATCACCTTGAATATTTCTTGCCATTCCCATCTGGCCTGCATGGTTTCTGTTGAGAAATCAGCTGACAATCGTATAGGTGCTCCTTTATAGGTAACTAGCTGCTTTTCTCTTGCTGCTTTTAATATTCTCTCTTTATCTTTTGCTCTTGTAATTTTAATTATGATGTGTCTTGGTGTGGTCCTCTTTGGATTCCTTTTGTTTGGGGTTCTGTGTGCTACCTGAACTTATAAGTCTAATTCTTTCACCAGGTGGGGGATTTTTTTCTGTTACTATTTCTTCCAGTATGTTTTCATTATCTTGCTCTCTCTCTTCTTCTGGGACCTCCATAATTCTGATGTTGGTTCGCTTGAAGTTGTCCCAGAGGTTTCTTACATTATCTTCAACTTTCTGGATTCTCTTATCTTCTTGCTTCTGTGGAGGAGTGTTTTCTGGCTCTTTATGTTCCAAATCTTTAACTTGATTCTTGCGATCTTCCATTCTGTTTTTAGGACTCTGTATAATATTTTTTATTTCAGACATTGTATTCTTTATTTCTAGTTGATCCCTTATTATTTCTAGTTGATCCCTTTTCATATCCTCATAGGTCTCATTTATTTTATTGGCCTTTTCTAGGAAATTCTTTAAAAACCTTATAAGCGTGGATTTGAACTCTATATCCAGTGGCTTTTGTCCTCCATTTCTTTTGTTTGTGATCTGTTTCCTTGTCTCGGCATTTTCACTGCTTCCCTGAGTTGGTAGGGTGGCTTTGTGTGCTAAGATGTCCTATATGGTTCTGTGGGTCAGTCTCCCAGTTACCTGAGGTGAACACTCTTGGTGCCCCCTTTTGTGGATTGTGTTACAGCCTTGTTGTAGTTAAGTCTTGATTGTTATTGGAAACACTGGGAGGAACTGACCTCCAGGCCAATTGGCTGTGAGGATCAGCTGTGTCTATGCCAGGAGACAGCCTTATTTGACTAGACTTGGAAAATTTCAAAAGCCTCTGTGCTCAGCTTGGATGGGGCGAAGTTTCAGGGTGGAGCCTACAGCCTTGGCTTCTGTCAACAGTCCGTTCTCTGAGTACAATGTGTGCGCCTCTGGGACTGCCTTTCACCGCTACCCTGGGTTTCTGCCTTATAGCTCAGACTCCCTTCATGTGAGCCTGGGTCCCCAGGGTCTCGCCCATAACTGGGGTTCAGTGCTGTCGGAATTGGGGTTCAGCACAGTCTGGAGCTTTTATCTCTTTCCCCCTAGGGAACACCAGCCAGGCACTCAGCTTCCCCCTCCTCTCCAGCTCCGTCCTCTCTGCGCACGCAACGTGTCTCCGTACCTTAGGCTTTTACGGCTCCTCTGACTTTCCTTCTGGTTTTGTCTTTTTTTCTAGTTGTAGAATTTCCAGTCAGTCAATTTTCCTGTAGTTCTGGATAATGTCCATTTTGTATTTTAATTGTATTTTTTGAAATTGTTGTGTGAGGCTGCAGTTAGGCGTTTACCTATGCCACTGTCTTGGTTTCTTGCATATTACTCCCCTAACTCAGGATTTTAATCCACTCATCTGGTGATGGACATTTAGGCTGTTTCCAAATCTTAGTTATGGTAAATTTTGCTGCTATGAACATAGGGGTGCATATATACCATGTTTCCCCCAAAATAAGACATCCTCCAAAAATAAGACCTAGTGCATGGAAAGAATACATCCCCTGAAAATAAGACCTAGTGCAACTTTGGGAGAAAAAAATAATATAAGACACTGTCTTATTTTGGGGGAAACAGGGTACTTTCTGGTTGCTCTTTCTGTTTTCTTGGGATATATTCCTAGAAGTGGAATTACTGGGTCAAATGGAAGTTCTATTTTTAACTTTTTGAGGAAACGCCATACTGTTCTCCATAATTGCTGCACCAGTCTGTATTCTGGCCAGCAAAGTGCAAGGGTTCCCTTTTCTCTGCATCCTCACCAGCACTTGTCATTTGTTGCTTTATTGATGATAGCCATTCTGACAGGTGTGAGGTGTTGCCTCGGTTGCCATCTTCAAGCTCCCCGTTGTTTTGATTTGCATCCCTCGGATTATTAGTGACTTTGAGCATGTTTTCCTATGTCTCTCGGCCTTCTGTATGTCCTCTTAAGAAAAGTATCTATTTAGGTCCTTTGCCCATTTTTTATTGGATTGTTTATCTTCCTTTTGTTAAGTTGTATGAGTTTCCTACAAATGCTGAAGATTAAATCCTTATCAGAAATAGCATTGGCAAATATGTTCTCCCATGTAGTGTGTGGTGGGGTGCTTCTCCTTTTTCCACGTCCCACATGGAAAGGGAGAAGGACAGGTTCCTGAGTGGAGGAGCTGGGGATTAAGAAATAAAAGAAAGAGACAAGAAGCAGAAATAGATCCAAAAGCTGGGTGCCAGGTGGAGGCCATCACTCTGATGGAGGGATAGTCAACACCCACCACAGGCAACACAGCACATTTATTGATTTCCAGAGGGGGGTTTAAGGTCAAAGAAGTTTTGGGTGTGCCCAGGTCCTATTCATTCCCTCATTCCTGGGATTTAGCATATCAAGACCTGGGTAAGTCAAGGTCCTATTCATTCCCCATTCCAAGCACAAAGATAAAGATAAGAAATCAGTACTGATAACAGCCTCGGCATTTTGGGAGGCTGTTACGGGGGACGGGGGCGTGCCAGTCACCTGGACTCAGCTGACATTAATTTAAAGGTCATCCATGTGCATTTTCAAGGGCCCTCTACAGTAGTCCACTTTCTTGTTGTTTCTTAATCCCCAGCTCCTCCACTGTTGTTTTGTGGATGGTTTCTATTGCTGTGCAGAAGCTTTTTATTTTGATGTAGTCCCATTTGTTTATTTTCTCTTTAGTTTCCATTGCCCAAGGGGTTGTGTCAATAAAGATATTGCTCCAACAAATGCACTATTTTGCTGCCTATGGCTTCTTCTAAGATTTTTATGGTATGGTTTCCCATTTTTACATTTAAGTCCTTTATCCATTTTGAGGTTTTTTTGTCTGTATGGTGTAAGTTGCTGGTGTAGTTTCATTTTTTTTTTTTTTTTTGCATGTATTTGTCCAATTTTCCCCACAGCATTTAAAAAATATATTTTATTGATTCCTTCCTTTTTTAGATTTATTTATTGATTACAGTGTTACATATGTGTCCTTATTCCCCCATTACCCCCTCTATTCCCCCCCTCATGCCCTCACCATCCTGTTGTCTGTGTCCATTGATCAGGCTTATATGCATGCATGCAAGTCCTTTGGTTGAAATCTTCCCTTACCCCACCCTCCCATACCTTCCCTCTGAGGTTTAATGGTCTGAATGATATTTCTCAGTCTCTGAATCTAACTTTGTAAATCAGTTTATATTGTTCATTATATTCCATAAATGAATGAGATAATGTGATATTTATCTTTCTCTGCCTGGCTTATTTCACTTAGCATAATGCTCTCAAGTTCTATCCATGCTGTTGCAAATGGTAAGGACTCCTTTTTAACCACAGCATAGTATTCCATTGTGTAGATGTACCACAGTTTTTTTAATCCACTCATACGCTAATGGGCACTTAGGCTGTTTCCAAATCTTAGCTATTGTAAATTGTGCTGCTATGAACATAGGAGTGCATATGTCCTTTCGGATTGGTGTTTCTAGTTCCTTAGGATATATTCCTAGAAGTGGGATTACTGGGTAAAATTGGAGTTCCAGTTTTAGTTTTTGAAGAACTCCATACTGTTCTCCACAGTGGCTGCACCAGTCTGAATTCCCACCAGGAGTGCACGAGTGTTCCTTTTTCTCCACATCCTCGCCAGCACTAGTCCTTTGATGATAGCCATGATTTGTTGCAATGATTTGTTGATAATTGCCATTCTGACAGGTGTGAGATGGTACCTCATTGTTGTTTTGATTTGCATCTCTCAGATGATTAGTGACTTTGAGCATGTTTTCATATGCCTCTTGGCCTTCATTCTGTCTTCTTTAAAAAAGTACGTATTTAGGTCCTTTGCCCAATTTTGATCGGGTTGTTTATATTGCTTTTGTTGAATTATATGAGTTTCCTGTAGATGTTGGAGATTAAGCCCTTATCGGTGATGACATTGGCAAATATGTTCTCCCATGCAATGGGCTTTCTTGTTGTTTTGTTGATTGTTTCTTTTGCTGTGCAGAACCTTTTCATTTTGATATAGTCCCATTTGTTTATTTTCTTTTTAGTTTCCATTGCCCTAGGAGCATATCAGTGAAGAAATTGCTATGGCATATATCTGAGACTTTGCTGCCTATAGATTCCTCTAGTATTTTCTTGGTTTCCCATCTTAAGTTTAAGTCCTTTATCCATTTTGACTTTATTTTTGTGTAAGGTATAAGTTTGTATCCTAGTTTCATTTTTTGCATGTATCTGTCCAATTTTCCCAACACCATTTATTGAAGAGACTGTCTTGACTCCATTGTATGTTCATGCTTCCTTTCTTAAATATTAATTGAGCATTGTGGTTTGGGTCGATTTCTGGGTTCTCTATTTTATTCCATTGATCTATATGTCTGTTCTTGTGCCAATACCAGGCTGTTTTGAGAAGAGTGGTTTTGTAATACAGCTTGATATCTGATATTAATATCCCACCTACTTTATTCTTCTTTTTCAGGATTGCTGCAGCTATTCAGTGCCTTTTTTTATTACAGAAGAATTTTTGGAAAGTTCATTTTAGGTCTGCAAAATATGCCTTTGGTGTTTTAGTGGGGAGTGTGCATTGAATCTATAGATTGCTTTGGGTAGTATGGCCATTTTAATTATTTTGATTCTACCAATCCATGAACATGGTATGTTCTTCTATCTGTTTTATGTCTTCCTTTATCTTTGTTTTCAGTGTTCTGTAGTTTTCCCCATATAGGTCTTTTACTTCCTTAGTTAAATTTATTCCTAAGTATTTTAATGTTTTTTGGTGGGATGTTAAATGGGATTACTTTTTTAGTGTCTCTTTCTGTAAGTTTATAATTGGTGTATAGAAATGCCATGGATTTCTTGGCGTTAATTTTGTATCCTTCTACATTGCTGAATTCATTTATTAAGTCTAATAATTTTTTGATGGAGTATTTAGGGTTTTTTTATGTACAATATCATGTCATCTGCGAATTTCTTTGCAAATTTGGAATGCCTTTTATTTCTTCTTCTTATCTAATTGCAATGCCTAATACATCCAGTACTATGTTGAACAGGAGTTGTGAGAGTGGGCATCCCTGTCTTGTTCCTGTTCTTAGGGGAAATGGTTTTAGTTTTTGCCCATTGATTATGATGCTGGCTGTGGGTTTTTATATATGGCTTTTATAATGTAGAGGTATGATCCGTCTATTCCCACCATGCTGAGAGTTTTTTTTATCAAGAATGGGTGTTGGATTTTGGCAAATGCTTTTTCTGCATCAATTCATGTGAACATGTGATTTTTATCTCTCAATTTGTTTATGTGATGTATCACATCTTTTGATTTATGGATATTGTACCATCCTTGTATACCCAGGATAAATCCTACTTGTGTGATCTTTCTGATGTACTTCTGCATCTGATTTGCTAGAATTTTGTTGAGGATTTTAGCATCTATGTTCATGAGGGATATTGGCCTGCAATTCTCTTTCATTGGGTTGTTTTTATCTGGTTTTGGTATTAGGGTGATGCTGGCTCCATAGAATGATCTTGGAAGTGTTCCTTCCTCTTGAATTTTTTGGAATAGTCTTAGGAGGATCTGTTTTAGTTATTTCTTGAGTGTTTGGTTAAAATCTCCTGTGAAGCCATCTGGCCACGGGCTTTTGTTTGCTGGAAGCTTTTTGATGACTACTTCAATAGCTTCCATAGTTATTGGCCTATTAAGATTTTTAGAATCTTCCTGATGGTGTTTTGGAAGGTTATATTTTTCTAGGAATATGTCCATTTCCTCCATGTTTTCTAGTTTATTGGAATAAAGTTTTTCATAGCATTTTTTAACAACCCTTTGTATTTCTGTGGGGTCTGTTGTTATTTCTCCTCTTTCATTTCTGATTTTGTTTATTTGGATGCTCTTTCTTTGCTTCTTGGTGAGGATGGCTAGAGGTTCATCAATCTTGTTTATCCTTTCAAAGAACCAGTTTTGGTTTCATTTATCTTTTTTATTGTTTTGTTTTTTGTTTGTTTTTTTGTCTCTATGTCATTCATTTCTGCTCTGATTTTTATTATCTCCTTCCTTCTACTCACTGTGGGCTTTTTTTGTTGCTCTCTTTCTAATTCTTTAAGTTGTAAAGTTAGATTTATCACCATTATTTCTTTTTGTTGTTGTTTTTGTTTGTTTTTTGAGATATGCTTGTAGTGCTATAAACTTCCCTCTCAGGACTGCTTTCATTGTGTCCCATAGATATGGGATTGTTGTATTTTTATTGTCATTAGTTTCCAGAATGTTTTTAATTTTTTTTCATCTCTTTGGTAACCCAATCATTGTTTAATAGCATTGCTATTCAGCTTCCAAGTGTTTGTATTTTTTGGGATGTTTTTATTGTAATTTATTTCTAATTCTATGCCATTGTGATCTGAAAAAATGCTTGATATGATTTCAGTCTTCTTGAATTTGGGGAGACTTTGCTTGTAACCCAATATGTGGTCTATTTTTTAAAATGTCCCATGTGCACTTGAGAAGAACATATATTCTGTGGCTTTGGGGTGAAATGTTCTGAATGTGTCAATTAAGTCCATCTGAACTAGTGAGTCATTTAGGATTGCTGTTTCTTTGCTGAATTTTTGTCTAGAGGATTTATCCAGTGATGTCAGTGGTGTATTAAATTCCCCTATTATGATTGCATTGCTGTTGATCTCTCCCTTGATATCTCCCAGGAGTTGTTGTGTGGTTTTTTTTGTTTGTTTGTTTGTTTGTTTTATGTGTGTTTGGGTGCTTTTGCATTGGGTGCATATATGTTTATCAGGGTTATATCCTTTTGTTGTATCAATCCATTTAGTATTATGAAATGGCCTTCCATATTGCTTATTATGGCTTTCACTCTGAGACCTATTTTGTCAGATATAAGTATTTCTACCCCAGCTTTTTGTTCATTTCCATTTATCTGAAAGATATTTTTCCATCCCTTCACTTTCAATCTGTGTGAGTCCCTTGTTCTAAGGTGGTCTCTTGTAGACAGAATGTGTGTGGATCATGTTTTTTTATTCATTCACTCACTTCAGTCTTTTGAATGAAGCATTTAGTCCATTTACATTTAAAGTTATTATTAAAAGGTAACTGTTTGTAGCCATTTTTATTTTTTGTGCCTGTGTACTTTCTTATTTTTTTATTTGTTCTTTTTACAACAGTCCCTTTAGCATTTCTTGCATTGCTGGCTTGGTAGTGATAAATTCCCTTAGCCCTTTCTTTGTCATTGAAGCTCCTAATTTCCCCTTCAATTTTGAATGATAGCCTTGCTGGATAGAGTATTCTTGGATTCAGTCCTTTGCTTTGTATCACTTTGTAAATTTCCTTCCATTCTTTTTTGGCCTGATGTGTTTCTGTTGAGAAATCATTTGATAATCTAATGAGAGATCCTCTGTATATAACTTTCTGTCTCTCTCTTGCTGCCCTTAGCATTATCTCTTTGTCCTGAACATTTGCCATTGTAATTTTGATGTGTCTTGGTGTGGGTCTTTTCGGGCTCATCTTGTTTGGGACTCTCTGTGCTTTTGTTATTTTTTTCTTCCCCACATCAGGGAAGTTTTCCGACATTATTTCTTCAAATAGGTTTTCTAACCCTTGTTCCTCTTCCTGTTCTCCTGGCACCCCTATTATTTGTATGTTGCTTCATTTCATGTTGTCCCATAGATCTCTTATGCTCTCCTCCTATCTTTTAATTTTTTTCTTCAATTGCAGTTCATTTTGGGTGTGTTTTGCTTCTCTGACTACTAATTCACTAATTCGGTCCTGTACTTCTTCTAGTCTACTGTTTAATCTTTCCATGATGTTTTTTTTTTTGTTTTGTTTTGTTTTGTTTTGTTTTGTTTTTTTTTATTGCAGCTATCTCACTCTTCATTTCTTCTTGATTCTTACATAAGTTATTGATTTTTTCATCCATTTCTTCTTGATTCTTACATAAGTTGTTGATTTTTTTCCCTCCATCCAGTTTATGAACTGTATGACCCATATTCTGAATCTTTTTTTATTTTATTTTTTTACATATTGCTTGCCTCTGCTTTGCTTAGCTGCTTTTCTGATGATTCCTCCTTTACTTTCCTTTGGGGGTTTCTTTGTGTACTCATTTTTTTGGTCTCACCAACTGATCTAGATGTTGAGTCATGCAGGGGCTGCTCCTTGGGTGGCAGTGGCTCCTCAGGCTGCAGTTGCTCCTCAGGCGGTCATTGAAGTGGCTGCTCCTCAGTTGGCAGCATCTTCTCTGGTGGGTGCTGTTTGCAGCAGTGGTGTCTCCTCCAGTTGGTGGGAAAGGCTGCTCGCACAGCTGCCATTCCTTCAATTGGGGGGCAGAGGGGATGCTCTCATGGCTGGTGCTCCTAAGACAGGGGCAGACTACTCACGTGGCTGCTGCTCCATGGATCAGGGCTGGGTACATGCTAATGCTTTTCCTCAGATGGGGCAGGCTGCTCGTGAGTCTGCTGCTTCTTGGACAGGGACAGGTTGCTTGCTGGGCTGTTCCTCCTTGTATGGGTGCAGACTCCTTGTGCAACTGCTGCTCCTTGGAGGGGGCATGGGCTACTTGCTTGGCTGTTGCTCCTCAAGTGGAAGTGAGTTGCACGTGTAGTTGCTGCTCCTCAGACAGGGGTGGTCTGCTCACCCAGCTGCTGCTTGTTGGTTAGGTGCAGGCTGCGTGGGGGTGCTGCTCCTCAGACCTGTGCAGGCTGTGCAGGACTGCTGTTCCTTGGATGTGTGTGGTCTGCTTGTCTGGCTGCTGCTCCTTGGTCTGGGGCGGGATGCTCAGGTAGCTTCTGCTCTTTGAATGGGTGTGGGCTGCTCATGATGCTGCTGTTCCTCATACAGGGCCAGGCTGCTCCTTGGACAGAAGAATGGTCTGCTTACATAACTGTTGCTCCTCAGGCAGGAGTGAGCTGCACATGAGGCTGCTGCTCCTTGGCAAGGGGTGGGCTTCTAGGCAGCTGTTGCTCGTTGGACTGGTGCAGACTGTGTGTGGCTGCTTCTCCTTGGACCAGTGTGGGCTACGCAGGGCTGCTGCTCCTTGGATGTGGACCTGCTGCTTAGGCAGCATCTGCTTCTCGATTGGATGCGGGCTGCTCACACCACTGCTGCTCATCGGATGGGGACATGCTGTGTGGGGCTGATGCTCCTCAAATATGCGCTGGCTGCTCTTGTGGCTGCTGCTCCTCAGATGGGGAGGGCTGCTCGTGTCATTGCTGCTCCTCAGATGGGGGAGTTGGCCACTTATACAGCTGCTGACCCTTGGACAGGGACAGGCCACATGAGGGTGCTGCTCTTAGACCTGGGGCAGGATGCTTGAGGGACTGCTGTTCTTTGGACAGGAGTGGATTGCTCATGTGTCTGCTGGTCATGTGGTTGCAGTGTCCTGGGCTGCTGAGTCTGCTTTGCTAATTTGGGTTGGATGTTATTTGTTTCAGCTGTTCTTTCTATCTGCTCTGGGATAAGGCTCAGGAGACGTCTGTCTGTTCTGCTGCCATTTTGTCTCTCTCTCCCCAACAGAATTTTTTTAAGAGAATGTCTTGACTCCATTGTATGCTCTTGCCTCCTTTGTCCAACATTAACTGAGCATAATGACTTAGATTGATTTCTGGGTTCTCTGTTCTGTTCCATTGGTCTGTATGTTTGTTCTTATGCCAGTACCAGGTAGTTTTGAGGACAGTGGCTTTGTAGTATAGCTTGATATCTGAGATTATGATCCTCCAACTTTGTTATTCTTTCTCAAGATGGCTGTAGCTATTTGGGGTCTTGTTTGTTTGTTTGTTTGTTTGTTTATTTATTTATTTATTTATTTATTTTTTCTTGTTCCAGATGACTTTTTGGAAAGTTTTTTCTAGGTCTTTGAAGTATACCATTGGTATTTTAATGGGGATTGCATTGAATCTATAATTGCCTTGGGTAATATGAACATTTTAATGATGTTGATTCTACTGATTCATGAACACAGTATATTTGTCCATTTGTTCATGTCTTTCTCTATCTCTTTTTTCAGCCTCCTGTAATTTTCTGAGTAAAGGTCCTTTATCTCCTTGGTTAAATTTATTTTTAGGTATCTAATTTTTTATTGTAATGGTAAATGGAATAGGGTTTTTTTTGTTGTTGTTGTTGTTGTTTTATTTTTTGGTGTTGTTTTTTTTTTTGTAACTTTCCCTTTCTATGAGTTCATTATTGGTGTATAAAAAAAGCCATAGATTTATGGGTGTTAATTTTGTATCCTGCTACATTGCAAAATTCATTTATTAATTATAGTGGGTTTCTTATGGAGATTTTAGGGTTTTCTATGTACACTATCATGCCATCTGCAAATAATGAAAAATTTACTTCTCCTTTTTCAATTTGGATGTCTTTTATTTCTTCTTATTGTCTGATCACTATGGCTAGCACATACAGTACTATGTCTAATAAGAGTGGTGAAAGTGGGCATCCCTGTCTTGTTCCTGTTCTTAGCAGAAATGGTTTTAGTTTTTGCCCATTTAGTATAATGTTGGCTATAGGTTTGTAATATTAGGTTTTTATTAGTTTGAGGTATGATCCCTTTATTCCCACTTTGCTGAGAGTTTTTATCAGGAAAAGGTGTTGGATTTTGTCGAATGCCTTTTCTGCGTCAATTATTATGATTATGTGATTTTTGTCTCTCAATTTATTTATGTGGTATATCACATTTATTAATTTGCAGATATTGTACCATCCTTGCATCCCTAGAATAAATCCCACTTGGTCCTGGTGTATGATCTTTCTAATGTAATGCTGGATCCAATTTGCTATAATTTTGTTGAGGATTTTAGCATCTAACTTTATCAGGGATATTGGCCTATAGTTCTCTTTCTTTGTGGTGTTTTTATCTGGTTTTGGAATTAGAATAATGCTAGCTTCATAGAAAGAGGTTCCTTCCTCTTGAATTTTTTGGAATAGTCTGAGAAGGATATGTTTTATTTCTTTTTTGAATGTTTGATAAAACTCCCATGTGAAGCTGTCTGGCCCCAGGCTTTTGTTTGCTGGAAGGTTTTTTGTTTTGTTTTGTTTTGTTTTATGACTGTTTCAATTTCCTCCTTAATTATTGACACGTTGAGATTTTTTTATTCTTCTTGGCTGAGTTTTGGAAGGTCGTATTTTTCTAGGAATATGTCCATTTCCTCTAGGTTGTTTAGTTAGTTGGAATAGAGTTGTTCATAGTATTTTTTTTTTTTGCAATCTTTTGTATTTCTGTGGGGTCTGTTATTATTTCATCTCTTCATTTCTGATTTTGTTTATTTGAATCCTCTCTCTTTGTTTCTTGGTGAGCCTGGCTAGAGGTTCATCAATCTTATTTATCCTTTCATAGAACCAGCTCTTGATTTCATTGATCCTTTGTATTGCTTTTTTGGTATCTGTGTCATTTATTTCTGCTCTGATCTTTATTATCTTCTTCCTTCTGTTACCTCTGGGCTTTTCCTATTTCTCACTTTTTTAATTATTTAATTTCTAGAGTTAGATAATTTATTATGTTTGTTTTTGTTTTGTTTTGTTTTGTTTTATTTTGTTTTGTTTTGTTTAGGTAGGCCTGTAGAGCTATGAACTTCCCTTTCTGGACTGCTTCACTGTGTCTCATAGATTTTGGATTGTTGTGTTTTCATTGTCATTCATTTCCTGGATGATTTAAGTTTCTTATTTTATCTCTTTGGAACCCAATCATCATTTACTAGCATGCTACTGAGCCTCCAAGTGTTTGTATTTTGGGGGCTGTTTTTATTGTAGTTTATTTCTAATATTATGTCATTGTGGTCTGAGAAGATGCTTAATGTGATTTCAATCTTTTTGAGTTTGGAGTGACTGCCTGTGTCCCAATATGTGGTCTATCTTTGAAAATGTCCCAGGTACACTTGAGAAGAGCATATATTCTGTAGTTTTGTGGTGAAATGTTCTGAATATTGTCAATTATGTCCATCTGATCTAATGAATAATTTAGATTGCTGTTTTTTGCTGAGTTTTTTGTCTAGAGGATTTATCCAGTGATATCAGTGGTGTATTAAAGTCCCCTACTATGTTTGTATTGTTGTCAAGCTCTCCTTTGATTCCTTCCAAAAGTTTTTAAAAAATATATATATTTTATTGATTTTCTTACAGAGAGGAATGGAGAGAGATAGAGGGCTAGAAACATCGATGAGAGAGAAACATCGACCAGTTGCCTCTTGCACACCCCCTACTGGGGATGTGCCCGCAACCAAGGTACATGCCCTTGACCGGAATCGAACCTGGGACCTTTCAGTCTGTAGACCGACGCTCTACCGCTGAGCCAAACCGGTTTAGGCCCAAAAGTTTTTTAATGCATTTTGGTGCTCCTGCATTGGGTGCATAAATGTTTACCAAAGTTATATCCTCAGGTTGTATCGATCCTTTTAGTATTATAAAGTGCTCTTCCTTATCTCTTGTTATGACCTTTACTTTGAGATCTATTTTGTCAGATATAAGTGTTGGTACTCCAGCTTTTTTTAATTTCCATTTGCCTGAAAGATATTTTTCTATCCCTTCACTTTCAGTCTGTGTCAGTCCCTTGCTCTGAGGTGGGTTTCTTGTAGATAGCATATATATGGCTCATGTTTTCTTTTTTATTCAAGTACTCAATATCTTTTGATTGAAGCATTTAGTCCATTTACATTTAAAGTTATTATTTAAAGGTAATTTTTTGTAGCTATTTTTATTTTTGTGCCTGTGTTCTTTCTTCCTGCTTTTGTTTTTCTTCTTTTTACAACAGTCCCTTTAGCATTTTTTGAATTGCTGTCTTGGTATTAATAAATTCCCTTCACCATTTGTTTTGTCTGTGAAGGTCCTGATTTCCCCTTCAATTTTGAATGATAGCCTTGTTAGATAGAGTATTCTTAGATTTAGTCCCTTGCTTTGCATTACTTTGTATAATTCATTCCATTCCCTCTGGCCTGAAGTGTTTCTGTTGAGAAAGCATTTGATAATCTAATGGGAGATCTTTTTTAGTAACTCTCAGTCTCTTTCTTGCACCCCTTAAATTCTCTCTTTGTCCTCAGTGTTTGCCATTGTAATTATAATGTGTCTTTTGGGGTTCACTTATTTGGAACTCTCTGTGCTTGTGTCACTTTTTTCTTTTCCCATATCAGGGACATTTTCTGACATTATTTCTTCAAGTAAGTTCTCTAATCCTTGCTGCCCTTCTTGTCTTTCTGGCACCCCTATTATATTTTTATGTGTGTTATTTTGTTTCATGTTGTACCAAAATTCCCTTAGGCTCTCCTTCTGCTTTCTAATTTTTTTTCTCCAGTTGTTCAGGTTGGGCTTATTTCTCTCCCCTATCTTCTAGATCACTAATTTGTTCCTCTGCTTCTCTTAATCTACTGTTAAAACCTTCCATCATATGTTTTATTGTAGCTATATCACTTTTGATTTCTTCTTGATTCTTACATAGGTTCTTGATTTTTTCATCCATCTGGTATATGAACTGTGTGAACATTATTCTGAATTCTTTTTCTGACATATTGCATGCCTCTGTTTTATTTATTTCCTTTTTTGGAGGGGAGTTATTCCTCCTTTTCTTCCCTTTGGGGTTTGCTTTTTGTCTCTACATTTTTCTGTCACTGAAGGGTCCAATCAATGAGTTGTGCAAGGGCCTGAGCTGTGGGGAGGGCTGGGTGGGAAGGTAGTACACTCCGACAGTAAGGTAGCCTCGGGTATTGGGCTGCCTGGCCTCGCAGGTTAGCAGGAATCCTGTGCTGCAACTCAGGGGCTGACTGGGGTGCCCAGGAGATGCAGCCACTGATAGTCAGGGACCAGCTGAGGTGTCTGTGAGATGTGGCTGGTGGGAGAAGTGGATGCCAACAAACAGAGACATCTCGGGTACCTGGGAGTTACAGCTGGTGAGCTCGGGTACCTGGGAGTTACAGCTCAGGTGCATGCATAGACAGTCAGTTCTGGCTCCCGTACCCAGGAAGCAGGGCTGGCAGGGCCCCGTGCACAGACAGTCGGGCTGGCTTGGGTACTCGGAGACCATAGCTGACACAGTGCTGTGAGAGTCTCACACTGATAGTTAGGGGCCGGCAGGAGCCACACCTGCCAACAGTCAGAGGTGGCTTGGGATGTGTGGGACCTAAGCCCTGGTGGTGGATAGGCAGGAGGGGAATGCCCTTTGGGACTCACAGGAGCTTGAGACCAGGGTGGCTTGAATCTCAGTGTCCATGAGTCTGCAGCTGTGGTAGCAGGTCTTTGTCCAGAGTGGCTATAGAGTCTTGGTTTTCATCTGAGACCAGTCTGTGTTCCTAGTCACAGCAGCTCTGCCCTTCAAGATGGTGTGGTTTCTGTGCTAGTGCCACCTCAGGAGAGTGCTTGCAGTGGTAATGGGGGCTCCCTGTCAACAAGAGCTGGGTCTACCAGCACCATAAATCTTGCAGGATCTAACTGTCCTTTGCACGTGCACACACACACACACACACACACACACACACACACACGCATGCGAGCACCATATCCACCCACTACCCTTTTGATCTCTCACTCTCTCACACTGCCTTTCTCCCTGACATCCTACCAGCTTCCATCTTCCTTCCTAGCTTTTTCTTTTCTACAGTGAAAACTATTTGACTGACCTTAGCTGGTCTGGCCCAGTGGATAGAGCATTGGCCTGCAAACAGAAGAGTCCCAGGTTCAGTTCTGGTCAAGAGCACATGCCCTGGTTTAGGGCTCCATTCCTGGTAGGGAGGCATGCAGGAGGCAGCTGATCAAATACTCTCTCATCATTGATGTTTCTATCTCTCACCTTCTCTCTTCTTTTCTGAAATAAATAAAAATATATACTTAAAAACAACAACAACAAAAACTATGTGACTGACCATGTCTCCCTTTTCACAAAAACTACAAGATGATCAGAGTCAAATTCACAGCTCAACTGTGTGAGGCCTACTAGCTTCCATAGCTGCACTCTATTCCTACATATCCCCCCTTTTTTTCTCAGCAGGGTTTCTCAATTTTAACTTCCTGATACTGATGTCTGTCATCCTGATTTAGGTGGGGGACCCTTTGTGAACTTACCACCTCTCACTTGTTTACATTTATTGAGTACCAACTATACTATGTGACAAACACCATGCTAAGTACTGGCATTCAATAGTGATAAAAAAAATAAACACTGAGCCTTGCTGGTTTGACTAAGTGGATAGAGCATCGGTCTGTGGACTGAAGGGTCCCAGGTTTGATTCTGGTCATGGGTACATGCTCTAGTTTCAGGCTCGATCCCCAATAGAAGACATGAAAGATGTTTCGATGTTTCTATCTCTCTCTTCCTTTCCCTTCCTCTTTAAAATCAATATATATATAATTTTAAAAAATATATATTTTATTGATTTTTTTACAGAGAGGAATGGAGAGAGATAGAAAGCTAGAAATGTCAATGAGAGAGAAACATCGACCAGCTGTCTCTTGCACACCCCCTACCGGGGATGTGCCCGCAACCAATGTACATGCTCTTGACTGGAATCGAACCTGAGACCTTTCAGTCCGCAGACCGATGCTCTACCACTGAGCCAAACCGGTTTCGGCAATAAAAATATATATTTAAAAAATGGACACTGTTCCTGCCCTAATGGAAGTTATGGTCTATGTGAGAAGACAGATATTAATCATCGTTAGACTGAAAATTATAAATGTATACTTATAAATTGTAGTTATTTCTCTAGAGGAAGGTTGGCTAGTTCTTTGAGGACATATGCCAGTGGTCCCAAGTTTCAGGAAATTCTGCAAGAATTAACATTTGATCTAAAGGAAGGATTGGGTTAGTGTTAACTAGGTAAATTGTAGATGTGGGAAAGCATATAGCCCCTGCAGAATAAATAATATGCAACAATCTTTGTATGGGATGGATTGGACAAGCATACATTTCAAAAACAGAAAGAAGGCCATTGTAGCTGAGAGGAAAAGTAACAGGGAGAGTTGGTTTGAGAGATAGGCAGGAAACAGACCATACCCAGCTTTTAAAGGTCCTGACAAAGATTTTATTCTGCATGATAAGAGCAAAGGGAAGAAGTCATCAAAGACTTTTAAGCTGGCAAGTGACATGATTAGATTTGCATATTGAAAAGATTCCTCTGGATGCTTTGTGGAGAATAGATTGGAGAAGATCCAGAAAGGATGTGGGAAGATCATATAGAAACTTGACTCAGTTGTCAATTCTACTAGGTCGGGACTAGGGAAGTGACAGTTTGGATGGAGAGAAGTGGGCAGATTTGAGAGCTATTTAGGAAATCTATTGGTAGGACTTTGAAATGAACTAAAATGAAGGGGTGAAGAAGGACATGTGAAGACAGGTTTGAGGAAGAAGATCAAAAGGTTTTTAAATATATTGAATTAGAGGCATCTGTGAGGTGGAAACTCTTTGCCACATGACCTTGTGCTCTAGTATCATCACAAGTCTCTAAATTTCTGGGATCTCTCTTGCTTCCTTGACTGTAGATCTTGCTCCTTCTGACTGATGTATTTCTCCTCCTGCCCATCCTCACTTTTAAGAAGGAAGGAGCAGTGAGAGAAAATCTCTAAGGTGTGAATGTGAAGGGTGTGTGTTTATGTGTGTGTGCATATGTAAATATAGAGTAACTGAGTGAGTGTAGTGGTTAAAAGTGTGGGTCCTGCATCAGAGCATCTGGGCTCATATCTAGCTATCTTCAGGTGTCAATGACTTTGAGCAAGTTACTTAATCTCTCTCAATTTCAGCTTCCTCATCTACAGTGTGGATATAATATCTATGATTTGAAATTGTTCTGAGGATTAAGAGAGATATTAATGCACATCAAGTGCTTAGAACGGTTCCTGGCACATAATAAGCACTCAATAAATATTGGCTGTTGACTGCAGTTAATGCTGTTGAGAGAGAGAGAGAGAGAGAGAGAGAGAGAGAGAGAGAGAGAGAGAGAGGTGGGTAGGGGTGGACATGGAAAATGAAGACACCAGCCTGACTAGAGAAGTTGAGATGGATTTAAAGGGAGAAGTTGGAGAGAGAATATCAAAGGTTACACCATCCATAGTTACCCAGTGAGCACTTAAACCTAGACTGGGATGCCAAATACTGTGATATTTCTATTCAATTTGCTGCTCCCTTTTACCAGGAAGAAAAAAGTGGTTGCTAAAAGGCTGGATGTATTACTTTAGCAGGGAAAAGTTGAAATGCTCAGGAAGTGGTCTAAAGGAAGAGATAAGATAGATCCACTGTTACTGTCACTATGATGTACATCTGAAACTAATGTAATGTATGTCAATTGTAATTGAAAAAATAGATAAGTCTACTGTATGGAAGACTGTGTATAAGCAGTGGAGGTAGGTGGTAGGTTATAAAAACAAGGCTATTACTTTAAAAAAAAGTTTGGTGTCTAAAAAGCCAGATTCCTCTTTTTCTGAGAAATAAAAAAATGTAAGTATTCTCAGGCTTCCAACTTCTGTATACTACTAAACACTGGTTGGGAAAGTCTTGGCTTCCCTTGGGCTAAGCCACTTGGAAAGAAGGCTACTCTATAATGAGGGGCATTGTGAAGAAATGATCAAATAACTCCGAACTCCTCTCATGCCTCCCTATTCCACTTATGGGGACCCTTGTAATGACATTGAGCCCACCTGAATAATCCAAGGTAATCTCTCAATTTTAAGGTTTGCTGATTAGCAACCTTAATTCCACCTGAAACGTTGTCATGTAATAAAACACATTAATAGGTTCTGGGGATTATAATGTAGACATATTTGGGGGGACATTATTCTGTTATTCTGCCTACCATGGGAAGGTAGATATTAAACAAGTACATAGATAAAATACACTATTACATACATTAATACAAACTATAGTAAGTGCTGTGGAGGAAACAAATTTCTGAGACTGAGAATAAATGTTTTTTATAGGGGCAGGCAAAGGGAATTCTATTTTAGAAAGAATGGGCAAGAAAAGGAGTTATATGTTTAAGCTGAAATCTAAAGGAAGAGAAAGAGCCATGCAAATAACCAAAGGAAGAGTGTTCCAGGAAGAGTGTACTGGGTGAAGGAATAGCATCTGCAAAGGCCCTAAAGTGAAAAAAAATATATATGGTACTGAACAGGAAGTAGAAGTAGCCCAGGTCCAGCCTTGCCTGAGAAGTGGGAGAGCTCAGGTAGGAGCAGAACACCTTGAAGAGTTAAATGAGACAATAAATGTATAAATGCAATGAAGTGAAGGGTTTTCATTACCTCTACCTCCGTTACCCATAAAGTCTATAAAATCAGAGCCTTAGGGGTGAGAAGTAACCCCCTACCTAAACACTAGGGAACCCTATGATCCTTGGGGTCCATTAGCCAGGCTTTCTACCTATTTTTCTTTCTTTAAGAACCACAGAGCTGGGGGAAGGGGGGCAATGGTAAGATATGTACACATATAGTACCTTTATTTAAAACAATGAAAGGAAAAAAAAGAACCACAGAGTTTCTATTTTCATGAGATGTCCCCAAAGCAACAGAACTATAAGATCATTCCTTTTTTTTCCTAAACTTGATTGATCTTTATTATCCTTGAGTTTGGTGACCCAGTAGAAAGAACACTGGCCTAGGAGTCAGGAGACCTAGGTTTTCCTCTGAGCAGGTCCATTTGCTTTTATTGGCCTTAGTTTCCTTACATATAAAATGGTAACCTATAGCCCCTAGATGATATTAAACATCAGTTATTCTAGGATTCTGATTCCTGTTTTCATTCTTTTTATAAAACTAAATGTATATATTAATAATAAGATATAAAGTATATCTCAGAGATATGAGATATGGGGGTGGGGGAGATGAGATTAGGCATTGATGAAGAACCAGTCTAGCTCTAAGATTTGGTGTTACATTTTTTTAATCCTCACCCAAGGATATGTTTTTATTGGTTGAGAGAGAGAGAGAGAGAGAGAGAGAGAGAGAGAGAGAGAGAGTCAGAAAGAGAAAGAAAGTGATGTAAGCGAGAAACATCAATCAGTTGCCTCCCATATACATCCTGACTAGGGATTGAACTCACAACCTTTCGGGGTATGGGATGATGCTCCAACCAACTGAGCCACCTGGCCAGGTCTATGATTGGGTGTTTCTATGAATTAAACATAGGGCTCTCTTTCTTTCCTCAAACATTCTGACACTCAGAATAATTGGCTAGATATCTTTGGACCCAGTCAACTTGATGTTTTGTTTACCTGAGGAAAGTAGAGCCAGCTCTCTTGGCCTTAAACCCAAAGCCTTGGAAAAATTGAGTCTGAGGAGTTTGGGAGTTATATGTGGGTAAGGGAAAGTGGGGAATGGCTTCTCTTCCCCCAAGTCATTATACCACCCATTAGCAATTCTCTGGAGCCACAGGTGAGGTTCAGAAACATATTATGTGGCTAGTACTGAGGGGCACATGGTACTGGTAGAAGGCCCTGAATTTTCCCCATTGAAACAAATCCACACTTGGTTTCTCACCTACAAGTTCACATGTGGCTCTGTTGAACATTAGCAAAGTGTCTTTGGGAAGTGGGCAGGAATGGAAAGGCTCTCAAAATATAGTTGGAAGTATTTGAGACCTACATTTCTTAGATAAAAGAATGTTCTAATATTTTTTGGTTGGAGATTATCCTATCTAATAAAAGAGAAACATGCAAATTGACCGTACCTTCGCTATGCTACCAGCTAATAGGAGTGAGTATGCAAAATTAACCCAACCAAGATGGTGAGGCCCATAGCAGCCAAGTGGTGCTGGGGTTGCCGGGGCGGATGGGAGACACAAACCCACAGGGAGGCTGGCACCCAGCAGCCCCAAGCCCTGCCATGGCTGTGTTGGGGTTGAGTCTGGATGGGAGACACAAACCCGCAGGGGGGCAGCACTCAGCAGCACCCATATTGGAGACACAAACCCACAGAAGGCCAACACCCAGCAGCTCTGAGATTGGAGACACAAACCCGCAGAGGGCCGGCACCCAGCATCCCCCGGATCAGAGACACAAACCCGCTGGGGACCGGCACCCACCCAGCAGCCCCCGGATGAGAGGCACAAACCGGAGGGGGCGGGCACCCAGCAGCCCCCTGATCAGAGACACAAACCGCAGGGAGGCCGGACCCTACAGCCCCAAGCCCTGCCATCCTAGACCTGGGGCTGGGGGTGGGGGTGGATTGGAGACACAAACCCGCAGGCCTGGCACCCAACAGCCCCAAGGCCCAAGGCAGAGGTGCTTGGGCTGCTGGGGAGGGGGGAGGGGTCATGGGGGAGGCAGCAGAGACACAAACCTGCAAGAAACCTGTGGAAAAGGAGATAAACTATCATAATTTTATTTTTTTTAAATATATTTTATTGATTTTTTTACAGAGAGGAAAGGAGAGAGATAGAGAGCTAGAAATGTCAATGAGAGAGAAACATTGACCAGCTGCCTCTTGCACACCCCCTCTCGGGGATGTGCCCGCAACCAATGTACATGCCCTTGACTGGAATCAAACCTGGGATCTTTCAGTCCGCAGACCGATGCTCTACCACTGAGCCAAACCAGCTTCGGCAAACTATCATAATTTTATCTCCCTTTCCACAAGATGAGAAAACTGCCCCTGGATTATTTAGTGATGTGGCCCACACCTTTCTACAAACACAGGGTATGTTATGACCACTTCCAGGAAGGTCTGGTCAGAATACCCTCTCCAGGGAATAATGCTACTGTGGCAAATCATCTAAGAGAGGAAACAAGCTTTTGTTGGGTTTATTCTGAAGGTCAGAGAACATGCCACCCCAACATATGCTGTGTTGTTATCTTGATGATCTTGAGCTGCAGATGCTTGAAAAACAGCAAATGCATGCAGAGTACTTCACTGAAGTCTCCTGATCTGCCTAAAATTGGATCCCCAAAAGGAGCTTAAATGTCACAGGTCGTCCCCTTGATGGGGGAAGTGTCATCAGACAGAGAAGACTGACTCCTATCACAGGACAGGGAAGTAGAAGTTGACATCGCACCCTAACTTTGTTACAAATTATTTTCCCCCATCCCCATTCATCTTTCCTAAAAATCATTTACTCTCCTCTAAGAGGCCTACATCTCCCATCCCCTTTCCCTAGGAAGAAGGTATTTAAATCTGCATTCTAAGCCACCTTGGGGAGTTACTCATTTTTCCCTGGGATCTCCCACATATACACAAGGTACACATGTTAATGAACTTTTGTTCTGTCATTAATTACAAGGGCTGCCACTAAGAACTCAGAAAGGCAGAGGAAAACTATTTTTCTTCCTCCATAATTCTATCTCCAGAAATCAAGTCTCCAATTCACTCCCCCCACCACAACCCCCAGGCCCAGCTGAACAATGAGGTTGGCTCAAGTACCAAACAGTCTTGGCTGACAGGAGGGAAGTTTCTAGGGAGAAATCAATGATATTGGTATCAAAGTGGGACGGAGGGCACACACATGGTTGCTGGTGGGAGTTTAAAGTGGTTCAACATTTTTGGAGGATGATTTGGCAAATTCGATAGAAATGTTCAAGATACATCCAAGAGACTTTGTCTAGGAATCACATCTGCTGAGATAAAGCACAAGTGCATAAGCCCTGATCAGAACCCAGGATGCTACTGTGGGAAAATCTGAGAACAACCTGCATTTTAGGACAAGGTGGTATCTATACTAATAGAAGGGTAATATTCTAATTAGACTGAACATCTTCCAGGCTACCTTCTAGATGTCCTTCCGTACATCCTTCCTGACAGAGCCAAGTTGGAGGGGCCAAGGCAGAGGAGGTTAGAGGCGATGAAGCAGGCAGGGGAAAGCAGTTAGGGGGACCAGGCCAGCAGGGGAGAGCAGTTAGGGCAAACAGGCTGTCAGGGGAAAGCATTTAGGGGGATCAGGCTGGCAGGCAGGTGAGCAGTTAGAAGCCAGAGGTCCTGAGGGGTCCCAGATTGGAGAGAGTGCAGGCCGAGCTGAAGGGACCTCATTCCCGTGCATGAATTCCATGCACCAGGCCTCTAGTGGGTTAATAAATGTGAAAAATTATTTTAGGTTTATGAATATATATATCAATATCTTAGAAATAAACATTAGGCCCATGCATACACATATATTCAAATGGACACATAAACAGGCAGGCATGAGAGCATACAGAAAACATATAGTCAAAGAGAGGCACATCTGGGCCCAGGAAGACACTGCGGGGGAGAAGAAAAAAGAATATAGGAGTAGGAGACTCTGTTTCATTTGTTGGTTTTGTCTCCTAACAGATGAAATTAAGGCAGTATAAGGGAGAACTTGGGTCCTTGGACAAAATAAAGTAGATAGACCTTTGGACAGGGCATGAGAATGGTATATCTTCTGGCCTAGCTGAGCAATCTGTCCTGAACTCCAAAAATATGCCAAGAAGTGTGCTGGGCTTCTTCTGAGTGGAACAAAAGTGTGATCCCTCTCTGGGAACAACTACAGCCAGCCTGGAATGGCTAAAAAAGAAAAAAAAGAAAAGCAGCAGTTGACAAGACAAAGCAGGATGTGGAAGGGATGCCAGATGAACACTGAGAACCTCAGGCACTATTGGAGCGTGGGGGAGGAAGAAAGCACAAAGACAGCAGGAGAGATCAAGGGAGGACTTCATGCAGAGGCAAAAGTGAGCACACTGTGCTGTGTGCATGTGGTGAGACAAGCCTGGTTCAAAGGGATAGGGCTGTGCTGAGGAGCTGCGTGGAGAACAGGCTGCAAAGGTTAAGTGTGTGTGTTGGGCGGAAAGGGTCACCTGATGACTGAGCACAGATAAAGGCTGCATTTTTGAAGATCACTATGGTGCCTGTGTGGAAGATGGCCTGGATGAGACAGCCTAGAGGCAGGGAAACCAGGGAGAGTCAGTGAGGGCTGACCTAGAGCACTGGCAGTGGATATGGGAGGGAAAGAAGCCATGAGGACAGACAGAGCAGGGCTTGATGATCATCTGACAGGAGTCAGATGGGGAGAGTTAAAGATGATGACATGGTTCACACAAAGGACGGTACTAACAGCAAAACAAGGAGCAGACAGCCGTTGGGAAAGAGAGCTCCTGGGGAGGAAGAGGGTGAGCACTCCTTGCAAAACTTTACATAGAACTAGGCACCTAGCAGGCATCTGGTCACTGATGGAGGCATGGGTTGGTAGACAGATGGACAGTTTCTTCTAGGTGCATCACGTTTGAACTGTGAACTGTTCATGGAAGGGCCATATAATCTGAGGGGGCTCTCCTTTTTCTGCACCTCACAGGCAGACTGGCCACATATGAGTGTTCTCTGAGGGCAGGACTGAGGGCTAGTGACTCTACTGGGAGACTGGGGACCTTCTCTGCAGGGCTAATTTCATGTTGCAAGAGGAGACTGGCTCAAATTAAATTTATATTGGCTGGCTGGGGGAAGCTCTTGAAAAGCTCCCAGCCCTATCAGAGGAAAAGTCAGAGAGAAACTCTTTCTTCTCACGTTGGCCCATTAGTATGGTTAATAATGAATATTACCAGTACTTGACATTGCAGTATCACTATATTATTAGCTACCTGCTATCTCAAGCTGTCTAGTCTGACCACTGAGGTGCAAGTGTGGTATGAATCTTAAAAATGCATCTCCTTTCTTGGGTTTTCCAGTCACAGGTTCAAATCTCTGTCCCAACATCAACCAAACTATGTGACTTTTGGCTAAGTCACTTTATTCCTCAGAGCTTCAGTTTCCTCATTTTCACCTAGAAAGATTCTTGTTAAATTTTTAAATGACCTCATCACTGCTCAGCACATGATAGAGCTGTTGTATCTTTTGCTCTTTCATTCAAATTACCTTTTGTTTCCAAGAAATGGATGAAAGATTGAAGATGATTAAAAGCAAGATTTCCCTACTGCTGTGGATTATACCAAGAAGACCTCTTTGCCTGAGGGAGAAAGTAGTATTTTCTTCTGCTGTTCTCTTGTTTGTGAAAAGGCAACAGCTAGCTAGTGCTTGGGCTACTGACCTGGGAGAAGGAAGAGAGAAAGGCGGCCTCAGAGCTAATGTTTTTTTCTCCTCTCACACCATATTTCTCTCCTGAGAATGAGAAGAATAACATCAGAATCTTAGTCAATTCCTTCCCCAAGCATAATTTAAGAGTAGTTGTACTGAATGAAGCAGAAGAGGTCTAATTTAGATGTAAAGTAGGACTTTCCAAATAGTGATGAAAATGAATAGAAGCCCTCAGAAAGTTTGACTAAAGAACTATCAACTGTTACCATCCAGGAGGTCCCCCTGATGAGTAAAGGGTCCAGCCCCATACCAGGACCCCCATACCAGGGTTCCAGTTATGGAAAGAGAAGTCCCCGTAACTTCTTGCTGTAAAAACCAGTGTGGATTGAGGCTGAAGGAGATGGAGGCTGCTGGAGTTACAGGAAGTTCCTCTTAAATGTCTCAGTACAGACTTACTCGGCTTCACTATTTTCATCTTTACTTTAGCATCATTTTGCTCTATCTCAACTTTACCTTTATGCCATCACTCTCTTCCTCACTTTCCCCTTTTGTTGTCCTGTTTCTCTTACCATATTCCTGCTTTAGATTTTCCCTATTCTTTCTGTTTACTCCTTGCTAAAATTTCATCCTATTATATATCTAATTTCCAATTCCCGGCTCCAAGTCCATACACACCTCTATCTTCACTGTCTTAACTATCCAACAATTGTTTTTCTCTCTGTCCTTTTGTTGTTTGTTTGATTGTTGATTATATTGGTTTTTTAATGCTTGCTTGTGAGATTATTTCATTCTCTCTCTCTCTCTCTCTCTCTCTCTCTCTCTCTCTCTCTCTCTTTTTTCTTCTGCTTTCCCTCACCTCACTTGAAATTAGTTGTTATTTGTAGTTTGCATTCACCTTTACATATTTGTTGGGATTAGTGGCTGTTCTATTAGAGTTTTCTCCCCATATAAATAATTTTCCCCTCTTCTCTTTTATTCTCTTTCTTTTCTCTCTTACTTTTTTTTCCCTTTTTCCAACTTCATTTTCTCTCTCTCTCTCTCTCTCTCTCTCTCTCTCTCTCTCTCTCTTCTTTCTTTCTTTCTTTCTTTCTTTCTTTCTTTCTTTCTTTCTTTCTTTCTTTCTTTCTTTCTTTCCTTTCCTCTAATTCTCTTTTCTCTGGTGGTCACCTTTATTTGGGGTTATTGGTATCACGAAAATATTTGTGTTTAGTGCCTTGTGCGGTGTTCCCTGTTGTGTTGTATTTTGTGCCTTTAAATCAATGCAGGAGAGAGAGAACTACATAACCAGACACCCAGAGAAGAGAGATACAGGAGAGACACAGAAACAGCCTGCATATGAAAGAAAAGCAGGCATCACAAGAAAAGAAAGTAAACTAAATGGAGGCAAGCAAATTGTCAGAGAAAGATCTCAAAGAAATGGTCTTAAGGTGGATGGAAAGAATGGAAGACAAATTCAACAAAATGTGTAAGAACCAATAGAAAATGACGAAGTACCAGGAAGAAGTGAAAAATGATATTGCTGCTAAAAAGAACTCAATAGAAAGCATCAAGAGTAGACTAGAAGAAGTAGAGGACTGTATTAGTGAGTGAGAAGACAAGGTAGGAAAAAATATCCAAGTAGAGCAGCTTCTAGAAAAAAAAATTAAAAAGCAGGAGGAGAGCCTAAGAAAACTTTAGGACAACATGAAACAAAACAACATCCTCATAATAAGGGTGCCAGAAGGAGAAGCAACAGAACAAGGAATAGAAAACCTGTTTGAAGAAATAATGACAAAAAACTTCCCTGATATAGGGAAGAAAAACCCCACACAAATCCAAGAAGCTCGTAGAGTCTGAAACAAAATGAACCCCAAAAGACTGACACCAAGGCACATTATAATTAAATTGGCAAGCACCAATGATAAAGTAAGAATCTTAAAAGCAGCCAGAGAGAGAGAAAGTTACCTACAAAGGATCCCGCATCACACTAGCAACTTATTTCTCAACAGAAACACATCAAGCAAGAAAGGGATGGAGCCAAAACCGGTTTGGCTCAATGGATAGAGCGTCGGCTTGGGGACTGAAGGGACCCGGGTTCGATTCCGGTCAAGGGCATGTACCTTGGTTGCCAGCACATCCCCAGTGGGGGGTGTGCAGGAGGCAGCTGATCGATGACTCTCTCTCATCAATGTTTCTGGCTCTCTATCTCTCTCCCTTCCTCTCTGTACAAAATCAATAAAATATATATTTTTTTTTAAAAAAAAGAAGGGGATGGAATGAATTATACAAAGTAATGCAAAGGAAGTGTCTGAATCCAAGAATACTGTACCCAGCAAGGCTATCAATCAAAATCGAAGGTGAAATAAGGAGCTTAACAGACAAAAAAGGACTAAGGGAGTTTATTACCACCAAACTATCAATGGAAGAAATGCTCCAGGAAAATCCAAGGTGGCAGCTTAGGTAAACACACATAAACTGCTGTCGTGCACAACAATTTCAAAACTACAACTAAAAGACAACACGTCTATCACCCAGAACCATGGGAAAGCTTGCTGAATGGAAGCTCTACAACTAGACTGAAAGATAAAGGAGCATTCAGGGAACAAGTGATGAAAAACTGAGGTACAGGGGCGCGAGCGTGATATAGGCTGGCAGCAGATCCTGGCTGGTAGAGGGCATTGCTTTCTTCAACCCAAAGAGAGACAAGCTCCCAATCTCTCTGAAATCCAGTTTCTGGAAAAAAGCTGGACTGTCTGCCATTGGGTCAGAAAGTGAGGGTGGCTTGCTTGCAGCGCTAAGTGCAAGAATAATTGTTTGCTGTGCTGGAGCATGAGATGCAGGGATGTGGTCAGAGAGGCAGAGATGGCTGACTGGCAGCCATCGCTGTTTGCCATGCCCTAGCCTAGTGACGCCCTGAGACTCCACCTCGCACAATCTACAAACACACCCAAGCTCCAAGCAGAGGCTTTTGCACATGAATGGCCTTCTCTATTGCAGTTTAATATAGCAAACTTACAACCCAGTGCAGACAGTTCCAAAGCCTCCAAACTCCAAGCAGGGAGGAGAGGACTGTGGTTCTCACTGTAGATCCTTCAGGGTGGGCTCAGACAGTAGCTGAACTGCACCCATTGGAGATACAGAACCCAGTGTATCTAATGGTCAGTGTGAGACACCAGATTTCAACTCCTCACATACATAAGTGACACATTTGGGAGGCAGAATCAGTGAACACCAAACCCCACTGAATCAAGGCCTGCACCATAAGCGTGTCTCCAGCGCAAGAGTTCTTCCATCATAGACACAGCGGGTCCTCACAGCCAATTGGCCTGGAGGTCAATCCTTCCCAGTGTACCAACAGCAATCAAGGCTTAATTACACCAAGACTTTGCACTCAGCCCACAAAAGGGTGTACCATGAGCGACCACCTAGGGTGATTAGGGAAGCTGAGCTACTGGCCCCTATAGGTCACCTACCACACAAAGCCACTCCATCAACAAAGGGAGGCAACCAAAATGCGGAGACACAGAAGCATGTCAAGAATGGAAGAGATAGAGGAAAGTAAACTACTGGATGACAGAGTTCAGAATCACATTTATAAGGTTACTCAAGAATCTTCTAAAAACCGCTGAGAAACTTGAAGAGACCTTCAAGGACCTTAATGAGAATACCAAAAAAATGAAAAAGACCAGTCAGAAATTAAGCATACACTGTCTGAAATAAAGAATATACAGAAACTCAACTGTAGATCAACGTACCACAAGAGTCAAACCAAAGATCTGGAATATGAGGAAACAAAAACACCCAACCGGAGAGACAGAAAGAAAAAACATTCAAAACTGTGAGGATAATGTAAGGAGTCTCTGGGATGACTTTAAGCATACCAACATTCGGATTTTTGGAGTGCCAGAAGAAGAGAGAGAGCAGGATATTGAAGGCCTATTGAAAGAAATAATGACAGAAATCTCTCCTACATGGTGAAAGAAATAGACTTACAAGTCCAGGAAGTGCACAGAACCCCAAACAAGAGTGAATCCAAAGAGGACCACACCAAGACACATGATAATTAAAATGCCAAGGGCAAAAGACAAAGAGAGAATCTTGAAAGCATCAAGAGAAAAACAGTTAGTTAGTTAACTATAAGGGAGTACCCATACGACTGTCAGCTGATTTCTCAAAAGACGGGAGTGGCAAAAAATATTCAAAGTGATGAACAGCAAGAACCTACAACCAAGATTACTCTACCCAGCAAAGCTATCATTCAGAATTGAAGGTCAGAAAAAGAGCTTCACAGACAAGAAAAACCTAAAGGAGTTCATCACCACCAAACCAGGATTACATGAAATATTGAAGGGTATTCTTTAAGAAGAGGAAAAAGAAGAAAAAGGTAAAGGTAAAAACTATGAACAACAAAAAGACATCAAATTCATACCTACCAAGTGAATCTAAAAATCAAGTGAATAAATAATCTGAAGAACAGAATGGACTGGTGAATATAATAGAATCAGTCACATAGAAAGGGAGTGGACTGACAATTATGAGGGGGAAGGGAGTCCAAGGGGTTCGGGAAGAGATTGGACAAAAATCTTACACCTATGGATGAAGACAGAGGCAGGGGTAAGGGCAGAGTGTGGGGTAAGGAATCAGGTAGAGGGGAACTATGGGAGGGGGGGGAAGAGGAACACCTGTAATAATCTGAACAATAAAGATTTCTTTTTTAAAGAAATGCTCCAAGGTCTTCTGTAAAGATAAGAAATAGGAGGCGAAGGAGGATCACAGAGATAAAGAATAAAAATGGCAACAAATAAGTACCTATCAATAATAACTTTAAATGTAAATTGATTAAATGCCCCAATCAAAAGACATAGGGTAACTGAGTGGATTAGAAAACATGACCCATATATCTGCTATCTACAGGAAACCCACCTCTGAAAAAAAGTCCCACACAGACTGATGGTGAAGGGATGGAAAAGGGTTTTTCAGATGCATGAAAATTAGAAAAAAAAAATAGCTGGGGTAGCAAAACTTATATCTGACAAATTAGATCTCAAAGTGAAAGACATAACAAGAGATAAGAAAGGTCACTTCATAATACTAATGGAAGCAATCCAACAAGAAGAACTAATTCTGGTAAATGTATACACACACAATACAGGAGAACCCAAATACATAAAAGTACTTCTGGGGGATATCAAGGGAGAGATTAACACCAATACAATCATATAGGGAACTTTAATATCCCACTATCACCATTAGACAGATCCTCTAAACAAATAATTAGCCAAGATACATCAATCCTAAATGACTCACTAGATCAGATGGAATTAAATGACATCTTCACATCATTTCACCCCAAAGCCACAAAATACACATTCTTCTCAAGTTCACATGAGTCACTTTCAAAGATAGACCATATATTGGGTCCCAGGCAAAGTCTCTTAAAATTCAAAAACATAAAAATCATATTAAGCATCTTCTCAGATCACAATGGCATAAAACTGGATATCAACTACAATAAAAACAATCCAAGAAAAATCAAACACATGGAGACTAAATAACATGCTATTAAATAATGACTGGGTTGCCAGAGAGATTAAAGAATAAATAAAAAACATCATGGCAACCAACAATAATGAAAACCCAACTATCCAAACCTATGGGAAACAGCAAAAGCAATCTTGAGAGGGAAGTTCATAACTCTACAAGCCTACTGCAAAAAAACAAAAAAACAATGGTAATAAATTACCTAACCCTCCAACTCAAAGAGTTAGAAAGAGAGCAACAAGAAAAGCTCAGTGTAAGCAGAAGGAAGGAAATAATAAAGATCAGAGTAGAGATAAATGACATAGAGACAAAAACAAACAAACAATAATACAAAAGATCAACAAAACCAAGAGTTAGTTCATTGAAAGAATAAATAAGATTGATGAAACTCTAGCAAGGCTCACCAAGAAGCAAAGAGAGAGGACTAAAATAAACAAAATCAGAAATGAAAGAAGTGAAATAACAACAGACCCCACAAAAATACAAAGGATTGTTAAAATATACTATGAACAACTATATTCCAACAACTGGACTACCTGGAGAAAATGGACATATTTATAGAAAAATACAACATTCCAAAACTCAATCAGGAAGAATCTAAACAGCTCAATAGGCCAATAACTATGGGAGAAATTGAAGCAGTCATCAAAAACCTTCCAGCAAACAAAGGCCCAGGGCCAGACAGCTTCACAGGGGAGTTTTACCAAACATTCAAGTATGAACTAAAACTATCCTTCTCAGACTATTCCAAAAAATTCAAGAGGAAGGAACACTTCCAAGTTCCTTCTATTAAGCCTAATACCATAACTAGATAAAGTCAACACAATTAAAAAGAATTACAGGCCAATAACCCTCATAACATAGATGCCAAAATCCACAACAAAATTCTAGCAAATCAGATCCAGCAGTACATCAGAAAGATCATACACCATGACCAAGTGGGATTTCTCCCAGGGATGCAAGGAAGTACAATATCCACAAATCAATAAATGTGATACATCACATAAACAAATTGAGGGATAAAAACCACATATTTATATCAATTGATGCAGAAAAAATTTGACAAAATCCAACACCCATTTTTGATAAAAACTCTCCACAAGGTGGGAATAGAAAGATCATACCTCAACATCATAAAATCCATAAATGTCAGCCAACATCATACTCAATGGGCAAAAACTAAAATCATTTCCCCTAAGAACAGGAACAAGACAGGGATGCCTGCTGTCACCACTCTTGTTCAACATAGTACTGGAAATATTAGTCATTTCGATTAGACAAGAAGAAATCAAAGGCATCCAAATTGGAAAAGAAGTAAGAATTTCCTTATTCCAAATGACATGATACTGTACATAGAAAACCCTAAAAACTCCATCAAAAAACTATTAGACTTAATACATGAATTCAGCAATGCAGCAGAATACAAAATTAATGCCAAGAAATCTATGCCATTTCTATACAACAATAATGAACTTACAGAAAAAGAGACTAAAAAAGCAATCCCATTTACCATCGCACCAAAAAAATTAAGATACCTAAGAATAAACTTAACTAAGGAGGTAAAAGACCTCTACTCAGAAAACTACATGACATTGAAAAATGAGATAGAGGAAGACATAAATAGATGGAAGAGTATACCATGTTCATGGGCTGGTAGAATAAACATCATTAGTGTTCATACTACCCAAAGCAATCTGTAGATTCAATGCGCTCCCCATTAAAATATCAATGGCATATTTCGCAGACCAAGAACGAACTCTCCTAAAATTCATCTGGAAAAAAAAAAGGACCCCGAATAGCCACAGCAATCCTGAGAAAGAAGAACAAAGTAGGGGGGAACTCAATAGCAGATTTCAAGCTATATTACAAAGCCACTGTTCTCAAAAGAGCCTGATACTGGCACAGGAACAGATATATAGACCAATGGAATAGAATAGAGAACCCAGTTATCAACCCAAATCACTATGCTCAATATTTGACAAAGGAAGCATGAACATACAATGGAGTCAAGATAGTCTCTTCAATAAATGGTTTTGGGAAAATTGGACAGATATATGCACAAAAAATGAAACTAGACCATCAATTTATGCCATACACAAAAATAAACTCAAAATTGATGGAAGATTTAAACATAATACGGGAAACCATAAAAATACTAGAGATATCCACAGGTAGAGAAATCTCAGAAATATGCCAATGCAATTTCTTCACCAATACCGCTCCTAGGACAATGGAAACTAAAGAGAAAATAAACAAATGGGATTACATAAAAATAAAAAGCTTTTGCACAAAAGAAAAAACCATCAACAAAACAACAATATAGCCCATGGGAGAACACATTTG
Organism: Pipistrellus kuhlii; assembly: GCF_014108245.1. NCBI lineage: Eukaryota > Metazoa > Chordata > Mammalia > Chiroptera > Vespertilionidae > Pipistrellus > Pipistrellus kuhlii. Next base: position 27,949,492 of record NW_023425471.1, read on the forward strand.
CAAATGTTATCACTGATAAAAGTTTAATCTTCAACATTTACAGGGAACTCATACACCTTAATAAAAGGAAGATAAGTGATCCCATAAAAAAGTGGGCAACACACCTAAAGAGATACTTTTCGAAAGAATACAGAAGAAAGGCCAAGAGACATATGAAAACATGTTCAAAGTCACTAATTTTCGGAGAGATGCAAATCAAAATGACAATGCAGTACCATCTCACTCCTGTCAGAATGGCAATCATCAACAAATCAATGAACGACAAGTGCTAGCAAGTATGCAGAGAAAAAGGAACCCTCATGCCTTGCTGGTGGGAATGCAGACTGGTATAGACACTGTGGAGAATAGTATGGAGTTCCCTCAAAAAACTAAAAATGGAACTACCATTTGACCCAGTAATCCCACTTCTCAGAATATATCCTAAGAAACCAGAAACACCAGTCAGAAAGGATATATGCAACCCTACATTCATAGCAGCACAATTCACCATAGCTAAGATTTGGAAACAGCCTAAGTGCTCATCAGCAGATGAGTGGATTAAAAAACTGTGGTACATCTACACAATGGAATACTATGCTGCTTTAAAAAAGAAGAACTTTTACCATTTGCAGCAGCATTGATCAAACTGGAGAGCATTGTGCTAAGTGAAATAAACCAGGCAATGAAAAAATAATATCACATGATCTCACTTATTTATGGAAAATAAAGAACATTTTAACCTGATAAACAAAAAGATGCAGAGGCAGTAAAGCACTGAATAGACTTTCATATTACAACGGTAAGGCTGGGAATTTTGGGGGAGGGGTTGGGGTGGGGGAGAAGAGATCAACCAATGAATTGTATGCGTTCATATAAGCATAACCAATGGATACAAGACACTGGGGATGGGGTGGGATGAGGGTATGTGACAGGGGGTAGGGGAGGCTGGGGGAAGGTCAATGGGGGGAAAAAGGAGATATATGTACTAATATTTGTAATATTTTAAACAATAAAATAAAATTTAAAAAAGAAACAAAACAAAACAAAAAGAAAGCCTATTTTAAAAAAATGTCTGAAAACTTTCCTAACCTGGTGAAGGAAATAGACATATAAGTTCAGGAAGTGCAGAGAGTCTCACACAAAATAAACCCAAAGATGCTCACACCAAGACACATAATTAAAATGCAAAAGGTTAAAGACAGAGAGAATCTTAAAATCAGCAAGAGAAAAGCAGTTAGTTACCTACAAGGGGGCTTCCATAAGACTGTCAGCTGATTTTTCAGCAGAAACTTTGTAGGCCAGTAGAGATTGGCAAGAAATATTCAAAGTGACGTAAAGCAATGACCTACAACCAAGATTCCTACACCCAGAATAACTATCATTTAGAATCGAAGGACAGATAAAGAGATTCCCAGACAAGAAAAATAGAAAGGAGTTCACTCCCACCAAACCAGTATTACCTGGACTGTTAAAGTGTCATCTTTAAAAAGAAGAAAAGCATGTTTCAGAGAAAGTTCGGTGGAGCGAGGCATGTTGCTGACTCCTAAGCTCCTGACCAGCATGAGGCAAGGATTTCACAGTACTTGCAGCCAAAATCCCCACTGTTAACAGCTTAGAAATCTTTTTAAAAATATATATATTTTATTAATTTTTCACAGAGAGGAAGGGAGAGGAATAGAGAGCCAGAAACATCGATTAGAGAGAGACATCAATCAGCCACCTCTTGCACACCCCCCGCAATCAAGGTACATGCCCTTCACTGGAATCGAACCTGGGACTCTTCAGTCCATAGGCCGACGCTCTACCCACTGAGCCAAACCTGTTTTGGAGCTTAGAAGTCTTAACGGAGCTCCAGAAAGGGGGAACCGAGCTCTTTGGAGAAGACATGGCTTCCAGAGAAGAGAAAGTACAGAGCACACACAGGATGCTGAGAATCAGTCACTTGGATGCACTTGAACTGAACAAGGCCCTGGAGCAGCTGGTTTGGTCCCAGGTCACTCAGTGCTTCCATGGGTTTCAGCCAGGGCTCCTGGCCCACTTTAAGCCTGAGCTGACAGCCCTCCTTTTCTTGTTGCGATTCACCATTTACTCCAAAAAAAACGCCACTGTGGGCCAGACAATTTTAAATATTCAGTATAAAAACAATTTCTCCATGACCCTTAGATACCAGCCCCCGAGTAAGAACCAGAAGCTGGTACAATACCTGCATGATCAGCGGGAAGTGGTTAGAAGAACGCTGCTACGATCTTTTTCGAAACCATCATTTAGCCTCATTTGGAAAAGCCAAAGTGTCTGAACTTTGTGGTGGTCCTTGTGCAATTAGGGGGGCTGATTAACTTATTGATTTTCCTCTAGAAGGGCAAATTTGCAACTTTGATGGAATGCCTTCTAGGCATTCGCTCAGTGTTCTGCAAGTCCCAGCACGTGTGTGAGGTTGGCTTGGAGTACATGAATAGGGAGCTTCTCTGGCATGGCTTCACTGAGTTTCTCATTTTTTCTTACACTCATCAACACCAAAAAGTTGAAGGCCAAGTTATCTTTGTGGTGCATCCCTCTCTCCGGTGCTCCTTACAATGACAGCTCCTTGGCCAGCAGCGGCAAGCAGTGTTCTCTGTGAGGGGAGTGGCCCACCATGCCCAACACGATCTGCGGTGAGCACATCTTCTGTTATTACTGTGTGAAGAGCAGCTTCCTGTTTGACATGTTCTTCACCTGCCCTAAGTGTGGCAAAGTGTGCAGCCACTGAAGTCAGGAATTGAGGTGTCAGAAGTGAATGCTCTTTAGAAACTGAAAATCGTTGTCTCTGCAGAAAACTGTATTGTGTTGAAATCTTTAGGATTAGTCACCCTGAGCATACCATTTAGGTGTCTTTTATGAAAACATGTGCTTCTCAGCCTCTGTGTTCTGTTCCTTGCAGACCTGACTAAAATCTAATCACTGGGATCCATGGATTTCTAAGTATATTCTGTAAATGCTAATGTGTTATTTTCCTTAATGATTGCATTCAATGTTTAATGTCAGGAGTAATGGGCAGTTTTTGTCCAATGCCTACAAACAATGTACTTTGTACTTCCTAGAACAAGGTTAGACTCTAAAAATAAAAAGTTTTGGAGACTGTGTGGAGGGGGGTGGGAGAGAAGAAAAGCATCACTGGTGTGGTGCAACGGTTATCAACCCATGAACCAGGGTCACTAGTTTCCAGTCAGGGTACATGCCTGGGTTGCAGGTTCCATCCTCAGTTGGGGGCATGCTGGAGGCAGCCTATGGATGATGTTTCTCTCTCACTGATGTTTCTGTCTCTCTATTCCTCTTCCATTCTCTCTTTCTAAAAATCAATAAAAGGGAAAAAATTTTAAACATAGAATCAGGGGCATAGAATGGGAGGGGATTGATAATTCTCAGGGGGAAAGGGGTGTCTGTGTGTGGGGTACGGGAAGAGACTGGGCAAAAATCATACACCTATGGATGAGGACAGCGAGGGAGGGGGGAGAGGGAGAGAAGGTAAGGGCAAAGGGTGGGTGGGGACCAGGTGAAGGGGAGCTATGGCGGGGGGCGGGGGGAGGAAGGAGAAACAATTGTAATAATCTGAACAATAAAGATTTATTAAGATAATAAAAGAAGAAAAGATACAAATGATCAAACATCCTACCTAATAAAAGAGTAATATGCAAGTTAACCATCACCCCTCTACAAGCCATGTCCACCAGCCACACCCACCAGCCAATGAAAGTGAGTATGCAAATTAATCTCAATCAAGATGGCTGCAGCCACAGAGAGCAGTTGAGAGGCTTGGATTTCCCCAGCAATAGAGGAAGCCAAGCTTTGCACACACCCTCGCCAGCCTAGGCCTCCACTTAAGGATACAAAGTTTCTTTTAAAAAAAAATATATTTTTTATTGAATTTTTCAGAGAGGAAGAGAGAGGGATAGAGAGTTAGAAACATCGATGAGAGAGAATCTTCAATCAGCTGCCTCTTGCACACCCCCTACTGGGGATGTGCCCGCAACCAAGGTACATGCCCTTGACTGGAATCGAACCTAGGACCTTTCAGTCCCCAGGCTGACGCTCTATCCACTGAGCCAAACCGGTTTCAGCTACAAAGTTTCAATTATAGAAGATAAATCCCAAGAAAAATGGTGGTAATCCCGGATCTGGAGAGAAGAGGCTAGGGTTGCCCCCGGAAACAGAGGAAACCAAGTTTTCCACCTGCCCTGGCCTGCTTATGCCTCCACTCAAGGATACAAAATTTCAATTATAGAAGGTAAACAAATGCAAACAGAAATGAAGGCAGCCATAGAGCGAGCAGGGGGTTTGGCTCCGCTCCAGGCTACAAAGTTTCAATTGTAGAAGGTAAATAAATTCCAGATACCAGGGCCTCTCCTTGAGTCTCCAGGGGGCATGGCTGACCTACAAACCACCACAGGCCCCTTGCCCAGGCCACCCCATGCCCCAAGGGAATCCCCTCCCTGATCTGGGACACCCTTCAGGGCAAACCAGCTGGCCCCCACCCATGCACCAGGCCTCTATCCTATCTAATAAAAGAATAATATATAGATTGACCATCATTCCAACACACAAGATGACTGCTCCCATGTGGTCAAAGATCTTGCCCCTATGTGGACACAAGATGGCCACCATAAGATGGCTAGCAGGAGAGGGCAGTTGAGAGGCACCAGGCCTGCAAGGGAGGGCAATTGACAGGGACTAGGTCTGAAAGGGAGGGCAGTTGGAGGCAATCAACACTGCAGGGGAGAGCAGTTAGAGGTGACCAGGCCAGCAGAGGAGGGAAGTTGGGGCAAACAGGCTGGCAGGGAAGAAGTTAGACATCAATCAGGCTGGCATGGGAGTGGTTAGGGGATGATCAGGCTGGCAGGCAGAAGCAGTTAGGGATAAGAAGGCGAGCAGTTGGGAGTCAGCAGTCCTGGATTGTGAGAGTGATGTTAGATCCACTGGAATCGGGTCTAAACAGGCAGTTGAACATCCCTCAAAGGGTCCCAGATTGGAGAGGGTGCAGGCTGGGCTGAGGGACAACCACACCCCCTCCCTCTGCACAAATTATAGTATGAACAATAAAATGGTAATAAATACATATACATCAACAATTAAATCTAAAAATACAAAATAAACGAACAAGCAGAACAGAAAGAGACTCAGAGATACAGAGAACATTTTGTTGGTTGCCAGATGGGAGGGGAAAGGGGGTTGGATGAACAAAGTGACAGGATTAAAAGTACAAATTGCATCCTAAGAGGTGTAGCTCAATGATTAGAGCACATGTGTCAAACACAAGGCCCGCGGGCCAAATCCATCCCGCCAGGCCTTGCAATGTGGCCCGCACCGCGCTGTCATCACTGCACTCCGCTGCATTTCCATCACAATGACAGTTTATGACTGTTCAGTAAACCATTCGGCCCGCGATTTAGGCTGGATTTTAGATTTTGGCCCCTTCTCTGATTGAGTTTGACACCCCTAGATTAGAGCATTGGTTTGCACACTGAAGGGTTTATTTTATTTAAAAAATATATATCTTTATTGATTTCAGAGAGGAAGGGAAAGGGAGAGAGAGATAGAAACATCAATGAGAGAGACCCACCAGTAGGCTGTGTCCTGCATGTCCCTTACTGGGGATGGAGCTTACAACCCAGGCATGTGCCCTTGACCAGAATCGAACCTCAAACCCTTCTGTCCGCAGACTAACACTCTATCCACTGAGCCAAACCAGCTAGGGCTCCACACTAGGGTTTAAAGTTTGATTCTCTATTCAGGGCACATAACTGTAGGTTTGATTCCTGGTCCTGGTGGGGTCATGTGCAGGAGGGAACCAGTTGATTTTTTTTTTCTCTCTTTCCTCCCTCCCTTCCTTTCAACTCTTAAAAAAAATATCAACATTCAGCCAGCATGGCTCATTGGTTGAGCATCCTCCCGTGCACCAAAATGTTTCCAGTTCAATTCCCGTTCAGTAGATATATCTGGGTTGTGTGTTCATTCCCTAGTCAGGGCATGTATGGAAGGCAACTAAATGATGTTTCCCTCTCACATAGATGTTTCTCTCTCTATTGCTTTGAAAGTTATATAATATCTAATCACTAGGGTGTACACCTGAAAGTAATATAATATTGTATGTCAACTGTAATTGAAAATTAAAATATGATTTAAAAAATTGTTACCATCCAATGGTTTGGAGGCAGTGCTTCTTTATCCAAAGTGTCCCTGGGATTCAGAACTATTTCCTATCCAATATCTCTCAGGTATTGCCTCTCCTGAACTATTGTGTCCTCTGAAGGAGGAATGCCATTTAGAAAGCAGAAGCTTCTTGATTGTAGTGAACTTACGTCTTAGGTTGGAGGTGATTACAAATTCAATCTCATTTCTCTCTTGAGTTTGGCATAGGCTTTCACATAAATCAGCCTTATGCATTTTCTGCTTGCTATTTCTTTGACTTTGACACTCAAACTTGCTGCAGCTCCAGAAAAGTCTCAACCCCCCAGGAATTCTGAGTCTTTTCACCTGGACCCCATGCCTGGCCCTAAAACTTATGTAAAATCTTCTCCTTTTGCATCTCCTAATCCCTGATTTAGATGCCCCCAGCTTCCTTGGAATCCAGTACCAGAATGTCTCTGTACAACTCTCTGCTCATACTGGCTCTCATCTAGCTTTACTCCTTGACCATTCTGAATTCAGCTCTTCTGAAAACCCAAATGTCTTCATACCTCTTACTTCCCTCACCGAGGGTAGCAGACATATGTGGGGTGTCTAGCCCTTAATACCATGTTTTATCTCTGCAAACACAGTCATATATCTCACCATATTTAAATCTAATTGTAGAGATTACTGTGATCCTAGGAAGACTGAGCTAACTTTCACTTCACATGAGATCATGGTAAGGAGTGAGATGGGTAGAGATAAGAAGTTCTGGCCATATAGGCATGAAGTGTATTTTTTTTAAGGTAGGAAACAAAGGTGTGTTTCCCTGGCCATCTTGAAGAACAAGAGAACAAACCCATAGATTCCTATGTTCTGAGATGGGTCCCTCTTAGCCATAGCATTTTAAGTGTAACCTTCAAGCAATATACAGCTACTTGACGATAATCACCATAACCAGCTTCTATCTGGTGAAGTGAGAGAATATATCTTATTCTTGTCTTCAATTTTTTTTCTTTTATTATTTCAATAGTTTCACTGAACTCTTTGTATTCTCTATTACCTCCTGAATCCATTCTCCACATTGGTAGCTCCATCTTCGTAAATCCTTTCTTTTTTCTGATCTTCAGTTTCCTTGACCTTAATGGAGGCTGGAGTAAACAGTCTCTGATAGTCTATAATTTCCTTCCAATCCCACCCTTTTCCTCCCCAGAGTGCTAAACACATTAATCTCTCTCAGCCCCTCTTTTCTTCCAACTTCATTAGCTTTCCCACCATCTGACCTCCCATCACCCAATTGAACTCTAGTGCCCCCTTTTCCTTTTAGTAGTGTGTTTAGTTGCTTGGCACTCCTTAACCAGCTCTCTCTCTCTCTCTCTCTCTCTCTCTCTCTCTCTCTCTCTCTCTCTCTCTCATGTGTGTGGGGGGGGGGGGATGACACACAGGGGGTTTCCACTTTCCAGAATGGATAATGAAAGTTGGAGACTTTAATCAACTTCCCTTCACCCTTTAGGCACTTAGCATAGTTCCAGGCCCTTGTGGGCTCTAGGAGAAAATAAATGAGGGAATCAGTGAGCTCTTTGAACTTCTGGGAGAAAAGGACCATGGTAATGCTAAAGAATGTGATTGGATGCCATTGCTACCCCTGTTGTTGAGGCTTTCTGAAGAGTGCTACTCTTCCTCAGGTCAACTGCTCAGCTCAAGGAGATGGACTTCAGCACATGTCAATGAATCATGGCAGCCAGGAGGGAAACTGAGGCACACTGACTCATGGACACTGGGAATCAGAAAAGCAGGAAATAGGACTACTGATTGCTGAGTACAAATGTAAGACAAGTCTTTAAGCAACCCTGATAAACTCATATGTTTTTCCCAGGGACTCTATTCCCTTTCCCATAATTTTATAATGTCAGAGCAGGAAAGGACCTTGGAAATCCAGGAGTCTAGCTCTTTCTTCTCTGGGCTTGAAGGGGAAACTCAAGTCCAGAGAAGTGAAGGGAGTTGACTAGGCAATGTCAAAGCTATGACTAGAAGCCAGGTGTCTTGACTATACCTCTCAAATATCCTATCGATTGCCTCAAGTTGGCTCATCATCCCTGAGGTATGTAGTGCTCTACTTTACAAAGGATTCGCAGAACAGTTGTGATAGATTCTCCCTTTCTCCAGTTGATGGACAGGTAAACACCACCTGTCGCCAGATTTTCCTAAGCTCTGAACCACCAATCAGCACCTGCCAAATATCCTAAATTCCTAGGTCCCTTATCACCAATCAGCGTGTGCTGAGTGCCCTAAGCCCCGCCCCCATCCATAAAGGTGCTCGCTCTCTTTCGCTCCTCTCCGTGGAAGCAGCCGGCAGGGGTACCCTTCCCTCCAATAAAGCCTGTGTGTGTCTTGCCATCCTTGTCTCCGGTCTACCTTCTTTATTTAATCTACCATGATGGTGCCTCAGACTCGGGTGAACGTGGATGATCCTTTGTGATCCAGGGTCCTGAGTTGATTGGCCCGTTCAGAACACCTCTGGAACCCTGCAGTACCAGGACACATGGAAATCTCATCACTTCCTTACCGGTAGGCCTCAGGGATCCCCCCCCCCCCCCCACGCTGGTTCCCTTGACCTTGAAGGGTTTCAGCGTTTTCTCGTCTACTCGGCTAGCATTGTCTACTCGGCTAGCGTTGTAAAGTCTACGTTCTACGAAAGCCCAGGCCCCTGGCCAGGAAAACTCTGTTCTACTCCATGCGAAAGGTTATGGGGGTTGACAGATCAGTCTCACAGCCATTAGCCACCTCAAATTTCCCCATTCACTCTTTCCTCGTTCTACCTCGGTACCCTGCCAGGGCTACTGTGCAACCCTTCATAAAACCCGGTTGTCTCAAACCACAGTCACCTACCTCAGTTTCACTCTCTCCAGCCATTCTTATGACTGCAAGTGCCTTATCTCCTTATCTCCTCTATATCTAGAAAGAATGCAGGCAGTTTAAAAACTCCAGGGCCTGGCTAACCTGGAAACAGCTGAGGAGCCTGCTCCCTCCCCCGCCTCCTTCCCCTTTTTGAAGCAAGAAAGTGAAGCTTCAGTCTCCAAGTCTGACAGAACAAGGTTGCTGGATACTTCTTAAGCTAAACGAGACTATTCACAGTCTCCAACCTCTTATCTAACCATCCAGGTTCCTGGCTTTCACTACTCCTCTCCTTCCCCTTTCCCTCACACTTTCACTGCAACACAGTCTCAATCACTCATCTGTCACCTCTTATTGGTAGCGTCATGGTAACTACTCTCTCAGCTTGGAGTGCGGAACTAGAAAAAAGAATCTCATACCCTTTAGTACACCTCTTCTCCTTACACCTATCAGCTTGTCTCCATCATCAGGGATTTTTCTTCCTCTGTGGGGAAAACTCATACATCTGTCTCCGCATTAGCTGGACAGGAACCTGTATTCTAATCTATCTCTCACCCAACGTAGATGAAGCCTCAATAATCAGTTTTTACCTGACCCCATAACCACTGATCTACCTACTTTGAAACCCTGTCTCAGGAGCTACAAGAAACATGCGGATGCCCAGCCAGGGGCAAAACTGGAAAAACAAGAATCTACTTCCAATGGTAACCTATTCTCCCCTTTCATATCACTAGTGAGGCAATTAAGGCCCCTACTCTTTTCCCCCTAAAAATAACATCTAGGTCTCAGTTATCTTTTAGCTCTAGATCTGTCTCCCACTCACCTGGACAATCCTGCCCCAGGGGTTCAGAGACAGTCACCTGTTTGGCCAGGCCTTACCCAGAGACCTCCAAGAATGCTTGTTAGAACCCAGCACTACACATCTCAGAGGCATACAGCTGGCCTCCACTGGTAGGATTTCTCCATCATTGGACCCCAAATTTTTCTCCTAGCTAAGCCCTTATACCAAGTCTCCTCACCCTCCCTTGTTTGCCAAGCTTTCTCTAACTCCAGGACACCCTTCTGCGCTCTCTCTCTCTCTCTCTCTCTCTCTCTCTCTCTCTCTCTCTCTCTCCTCATCTCCCCTCAGACATTTCTAATAGCCTACCTGTCCTGACAGCTTGATCCCATTTGGTGACTGCAACTCTGCCTTTGGGCTCTGGCTGCAGCTGCTGTTCTCATCAAGGAGGCCCAGAAGATTTGCCTCCAGCAACCCTTACAGGTCTTCTCAACCCATAGACTATAGGATCTTCTGTCATACCGATCCTTATCTCTCCTTGCCCCCTCTCACATGCAGGAACTCCATCTCCTGTTCCTCAAGAGTTCTGACAGCTCCCTAACCCAGTCCCCAGCCCTGAACTTAGCCACTTTCTTTCCTGCTGCCTCTACCCAAACTACAGCAAAGCACTCCTGCCCCGAAGTCATCAGAGGCCCTCACTGAACCTCGGATGGGACTCTCAGATTCCTCTCTCTAATCCTGATTTAACTCTGTGGATGGAAGCTTGTGTCTAGACCCCCAGGAACGTCAGAAAGCCACCTACACGATTGTAACACTGGAATGGACCCTGGAGATGGCCTTCATCACTCTTCACCTAGCCCACACTGCGAGAGGTAGTCATGAGTGCCTGCTCTTCCTGCTCCATGTGTGCAGCTATCTCATCCCAGGGAGGAATGCACCCCAACTTTCCTACCCATCAAATGAAGGGGACACCTCCCAGGGCAGGACTGGCAGGTAGACTTCACCTTTATGCCTCTCCCACAAAAAGACCAAATACCTGCTCACCATGGTAGACACCCTGACAGGGTGGGTAGAGGCCTTCCCTACTTGAAAGGAAACTGCTGAGGTTGTGGCTGAGATCTTGATAACACACATAATCTCTGGCATCTCCTGGAAACAGAACATACCCTCCCGCCCACATTCATTCCGTAAGATCCAGAGGAGCAACGGCTTCCTTAAAGACCACCTAACTAAAACTCTCTCTCTCTAGAAATTTACAGCTTCTGGCCGGACTTTCTGCCCATGGTCCTGACTGGAATCCGGGCTACACCAAGGAGCCCCACTTTTTTTTTACCTCCCCAAGAATCTTACCCCCCAGGTTGTCTTTCAGCTCCAGGCCCAGAAAAGCAGCAAAACCAAGCAAGTGATGCCGTGGCAGCCTCAGGATCAGCTTTTACCTCCCAAGTGACTCAAGATGTCACCAACCAGTTTCTTGGGGAAATCATGCTGCTGCACCCCTCATCCAGCATGGAAAATACTACCTGTTTTTTGCTCACATACCCCATGGCTCCTACCACTGTTAGGCCCACTGGTATCTATACTCTTAATCTTGCTCTTCGGCCCATGTCTCATGCGTTGTTTCACTAGTTTCTTGCAGGTGTTCACCAACCAGAAGGTGGGAGAGATCTGGCACTGAATTCAGAACCGAACACCAGAATCTTTGAGACCTTGGGTAGATGCCCCTAAGAGACTATGCCCCTTCTCAGCTGGAAGTAGATACCGAAGACCGACCTTCGCCCCCTGACCTTGCCCGGACTCTCAATTTTTTATTATTATTTATTTATTTTAATTAAATTATTATTTTTGTACATATACCAATGCCCCCCCCTCCCAAACATACCCTCCCTCCCCAGAGTTTTGTGTCCATTGGTTGTACTTATATGCATGTATACAAGCCGGACTCTCAATTTTTAAAAAATATTACCAGAAGCCTGGAATGATAGATCCTCCCTTTCTCCAGTTGATGGACAGAAGTAAACTCCACCTGCAGCCAGACATTCCTGAGCTCTGAACCACCAATCAGCACCTGTCAAATACCTAATCACCAATCAGTGTGTGCTGAGTGCCCAAAGCCCTGCCCCCTATCCTTAAAGGTGCTCTCTTCTCTCCATGGAAGCAGCCGGCAGGGGTACCCTTCCCTCCAATAAAGCTTGTGTGTGTCCTGCCATTCTGGTCTCCAGTCTACCTTCTCTATTTAATCTATCAAGTTGCCAGTGGATAGCAGAAAAAAGGACCATGGCCAGTCATTTTCAAACGAAAACTCAGACAACCAGTTAACTGCTACAGTCTAGAAACTGCTGTCCTGGGATTCTGTGATATTGACAAGTAGACAAGGTGCTGGCAGATATATCTCAAGAAAATGAATTAGGAGTGTCTCTAACCTTGGGGAATTCTAGCCTTAACCAAAAGTGAATCATGTAAATAGGTGAATGTGTTGGGGGACAGGCTAAAGAATCAGGATATTGATTTAAAGAAGGTGGAGACAGGGTTTGAAGGAAAGGAAGTAGTAGAGGACAGGAGAAGCCTAATTCTGAAGAAAATGAAATTGAGCAAGGATGAGGAGGAAATATGATGGGAAAAAGGCCAAACCCCCCTCCAAGCTATCAGGAGAGTCCTACAGAAGATAATGGATGAAGTGTTGAAGGAGCTGAGGCAGTTTAGCCAACCCCCCTCCCCCCCCCCCAAAAAAAAAGTTTCAGAGGGACATGGGTTTTTCAGATCTCTGAAGAGTTGTTACAGACAGAAGGGAATTTGTGTGGCCCCAGGGAGCAGATGTGAGATTCGCAGGCAGAGGACGCAGAAAAAAAAGAGTTCAGATACAAACAGGAAGAAATTTCAAAGTCAGAACTGTCTAGAAAGGGAACAAGAAATTTTGATAGGTGGCGAGATCACCATCAGTGGAAAGTTGCAGTCAGAGGCTGCTGAAATCTCTGCCAGGGTGCGGCCCAGTGTTGGGACTTCCTTTGGATGGCTCGGATACTTGGCGCTAAGGGCTGTGAAGGGGATGGGAGAGGAGCAGGGTTGGGCTGGGTGGGGGATGGGCATCCCTCCCTTGGGAAGCCCAAGCCCAGTCGGGCCTCCAAGTGGTCGTTGTGGCGGGCTAGGTCGTTGTGGCGGGCTAGGGCGGGGCCAGGCGGCCGGCAGGGAGGCGGGCGCAAGGGCGGGGAGCAGCACGGAAGCCCGGTCACATAAAGGAGCGGGCACAACTGGGGCGGCTCTTTCCTGGGTGGGGTTTGTGAAGTCGTGGCCCGTTAGCAGGAAGCTGAGCAGTTGCCTCGAGGCTACCGAGGGACTCAATCCGAGCCCCCAGTCCCCAGAGTGCGAGCCCTGTGTACTGCGCGTTCAACGCTGTCCTACAGCTCCCAGCCAAACTTTGCCAACTCAACCTCCTTTGCCGTCACCATGCCCAAGACGGTGAGTGCGGGGGGTGGGCGCTGCTGGCTCCAGAGGCTCTAGCTGACCCTTGTAGCCCCTCGCTGATAGCTTGGAAGGGGGTTTGGCCAGCCACTCGCCTGCTCGGGATGCCGCGCCCTCAACCCAGGCCTGGAGTGGGAAGGGGTGGGAGTGGAGATCTGGTATGTCGCGCCCTCGTGTGGGGGTGGGGGGGTTAGGTGGTCCCGGACTAGAAGCGTGGACTGGGCGGGGTTGGCCTGGTTTTTAGACTCCAGTTCCCTACTTCTGGGATGCGACAGTAGGGAATGCTTCCTGGGGGCCCAAGTTCTCCTTTTGTCCCTGACAGGCCAAGGGAGTGGGGGAAAAAGACTGGTCCAGAGAACACGTCCCCCAGTCCAGGAATTGGACCTTCTGGGCGAGGCTGCCACTGTGTAGGAGGGGCCCTGGGAACTGAGAAGCAAGGAGGAGGGAGATGTTAAGGGTGGATCCCCGCACCGGCACTCATCTTTCCCATGGACTCCCCAGGCAGCCTCAGCTGTTTCCCACTAGTAGGGGAGGATAGAGTTGTGGAGGAACTCTTGGAGGCTGCTTGATTTTACGCAGTAGTCATAACACTTCACTACGCACCAGCCTAAGGGCTGGAGGTCTGCCCAATTCCTAGGGGAAAAGAAGACTGGTTGCTTCCTCCTCCCCAAATCCCTGCCTTTCCCATTATTTAATGGCTCGCTAGCTCTTCCTTTACCCTCTGGACTGTTCTGTGTAGATTATTACCTCTTGGGGGATCACACCTTTCTAGAGCGGTGGTAGCTTCTAGGATCTGGTCTCCATCCCACTGGTTATTATGAAAAGAATTGAAGCCTCTTGGGAGTGGGGCCTAAGGGGGCCGGATGCACAGAAGGGAGGAGCAGATGAGGAGTCTGTCTGAATAATGAGCCCTGCTTGCTTTTGTGCAAGTCATGACAAATGGCTGCTGGGGCCCTTCCCTTGCTCAGGAAGGCCTATTGACCACCCTAGTTTGAGTCCCTTAGGCCAAGCAGCTTGTTGGGCTGACCTAGGCTATGCAGTTTCTCCTGGAACCCTCTTCCTAGGACTGCCTGATCTTTGTAGAGCTGAGATAGTGACCAGTAGCCTTGAGAATGGCTATGGGTCTCTGGATGAGAGGGGCTAGGGGGGTATAACTCATCGGGTGTGTGCTGAGCTTTGGTTGCCACGTTGCTGTATTCCAGACTTACTGCCAAGTCATTCTTGCCCTTACTAAACCCTGTCCTTCAAAAACACTAAGTTTTCAACAAGTATGTGGTTCTGTTGGTGGTAGCAGGAATGGCACCAGGTGTTAGACCAGTGGGGTCAGATCAGACCTGGTTTCAGCAACCTCCTCAGCTGAAACCCTTGAGTTCTGGCTAAGAAAGTATTCAGAGCCAAGACTCAAACTATGAGACCATTTATGTATAAAATCACAGAGGTAAAAGAAATAATTTATAGAAGACATGGGCCTAGGAAATAAGTTATAGAGGCAAAGGAAGGGCCCGTGGAACTTAGAAGTTAGGAAGGTAAAGGTGATGCACCTGGGGAATGGGGAGGGGGAAGGCAAAGACAAAGAAAGACAAAGGCAAAAATGTGGGTGTGCTCCCCAGAGAGACAGCTACTGGGTCCTCCATCCCACATCCCATGGCGAGAGGTTGTGGGGGAAGGGAAAGGGTAAGTGTAGAGATTTTAGGGGAGGTCCTAGGGAAAGATCTCATTAGAATATTCAGCAGTTTTCCAGGTGTGTCTTTTCAGGATCTAGATCCTGAGGTCAGCCTTGGCTGGTTTTATTGCTTTTCTGAGCCTGGAGCTGAAATACAACTGAGGCCTAGATGTTATTTCTAGGGAGGAAAGATCAGGGGGTGCAAATGTAATGACCAGCATATATGCTAGGGGAGGAAAGGTCACTTAAGGACGAGGTCCCACCCTACAGTTGTCTGTTGCTAGGCTTCCAGGGCTTTTCACTCTGGTGATTTAATGTACCTAGCCCACCGTCCTTGCTCTTCTCATGTCTAATTGCCTACCACAGTTCTGCTATTTCTCTCTCTTAAATTGTTTGTGGTTTTATGACATCTGGCTTTTTCACACTTGCCCTCCCACCACACTCAAAGTGAGAGAGAATGGTTTTGAAAAGAGAGGGGGAAATATACCATTGTCTCTGCCAAGACAGAGGCTTATAAAGAACCTTCCAGAAGCTTCTTAGGTTTATCTCTCTGTGGTTGACTCCTTGAATCCTTTTAAGGTGTGACTTTGCCTAAATAGGTGGGTGGATCTCTGAGAATAGATTGTCCCATTACCTCCCTTCTCTAGAGGCATTTCTCATTATTTTTATAATAATTATTTTTATTGATTTCAGAGAGGAAGGGACAGGGAGAAATAGAAACATCTGTGATAAGGGAGAAACATTGGTCAACTATCTCCTGTACATCCCCTATTGGGGATCGAGCCTGCAACCCCAGCACGTGCCCTTGACTGGAATAGAACAATCTGCAGGCTGATGCTCTATCTACTGAGCCAAACCAGCCAGGGCCATTTCTCATTTTTAATTCTGCAATATATTACATTGAAACACAACTTGATGGGTCTAGAAATTGTCTCAAAGTAGCCTTTAACCATTCCATCCTTAAGCAAAAGGATAAATAGGAGCCGTTTGAGGTCAAGCCTATGGTACTGAATATACCTGAATACTGAAGGCATTTTTATACAGATTGACTAAAACCTGAATCAGGCTAGAAGGAGAGGACTGAATTTTGATGGACTGGATGATTTGGATAATTTTTCATACTGTTTTGCTCAAGGAATGGTCAACTTCTAGGGGAAACAACTATATCATGCCTGTGAAGACCATAGACTCTTAACTTGAGAGGGATCTCAGCAACTATCTAATATCACTCTATCTCTCAACTAATGAGGTTATTTAGGTCTACATGAAAGAACCTACCTTGGGGTCCAGGCTTTGTGATGCTGATCACATTGATCTTCTACTCTGACTCAATGACTAGGTTCTTGAAGTTGAGTCCCCTCTCTTTCCCAAAGAAAATTGCCACCTTTTTTCAGACTTTCATGGTCCTCAGATAAAAGGAAATGGATAATTTGGGCAAAGTAACCAATGTTGGCATTTGTGTGGTCTCCTGGT